>NC_137352.1:25000-625000 GCF_965287045.1 Carcharhinus amblyrhynchos | reverse complement strand
TCACCCAACCTGTCCAGATCATTCTGAAGGATCTCTGCATCCTCATCACAGTTCATCCTCCCGCCCAACTTGGTATCATCTGCAAACTTCGTACCTCTAGCATTGGTTCCAATGTGGACTATGACAGAACATATATTCACCTGAATGTTTCTAGCTCTTCCCCAGCCACAAGCAGGTATACCGAACTGTAGCACTGGCCAGGCTGCACGACCTACAGAACTACCGCTCAGAGCTACAGAGAACAGTGTCTATTCTTGAACTATAACATCCGCTCTTACTGCCAAATTCGTTTCCTTGCATGGTTAAAAACCTATAAGCAGGTTTTATCCATGAAGTAGTTTATTTGTGTACTTTTGAGCACGCAGGTATTTTGTTGGTGGTTGTTTGTAAGCCTGTTTTAACTGTGTAACTTTAATCTTGTGTGCGTAAGGTTTTTTTTTCTGTGCTACTGGGGTCAGTAGCTCTTCCTCAGTTTTACAATGAGAAAAGCTTCTGATCAGTGAGGTAGGCCTCAGTCTGGGATTTGGCTAGCTCAGCAATAAAACCTGCTGTGGTTGTAAAACCTGCTTCTTGGATGTTTACGGTATGTGTTCCCCGTCTCTGGGGAATTTGACGTGTGGGTTCCCCTGAATTGTGCTGAGAAAAATAATTGGTCTGAACAGTTAATCCACCACCAGCCCTGTGTGTGATGCTGCACTAAGTGCAGAGAGTATAAGTCACTGTGGCCATTGTGGCAGGGCCTCATCACCAAACAGTCCCCCCATCTTCCCATCCTGTCTGTCATTCTGAGAGTCTATATTCTGTATTTTCAGAACAAAGCGTCTCCTTCCAATTGGAGTAATTAGAAGAATGATCTGACCTTCACTGAAGTGGTGACATTGTTTTACTGGTTTCTGTTTAAAGAGATTTAAAATGTTACAGACAGTTATTTGCAGGAGCCATTGTGTACTTTTTAAATCTGA
Source organism: Carcharhinus amblyrhynchos (assembly GCF_965287045.1). NCBI lineage: Eukaryota > Metazoa > Chordata > Chondrichthyes > Carcharhiniformes > Carcharhinidae > Carcharhinus > Carcharhinus amblyrhynchos. The sequence goes on along the minus strand of NC_137352.1, from coordinate 624,038 downwards.
AGTTGCATTTGGAACAAGAGTAGGACAGATTATATTTAATTATATCTTTCATTGCACTCCACAAATTGAGAAACGCTCCTGTCCAGATCCCCAAGGCAGTCAGTTATTGACACAATCCCCTTTGAATTCCCTGCCTTGTTCTAAAACTTTCACATAAAGTAGATCTGAATTGTCAATTGAAAATTGCACATTGGAGATTGTTGTTTGCTAATTGTGTTCATCCTTCTATATCATTCCAGATCTCTACACGCTGCTATTAGAGGACATTCTGGTTCTGTCCCAGAAGCAAGATGACCGGTTATTGTTGAAGTGTCACAGTAAGAACCTTGCTGCCAATGCAGACACCAAACACATCTTCAGCCCCATCATAAAACTGTCTGCTGTGCTCGTGAGGGAGGTCGCAACAGGTTTGATAGTTTTTCCGTCCAGGTCAACACTCAAATAGTTTTGAAAAGAACAGGATTGAAACTTGGGGGCTAAAGGCTTGAGACTCACAGAAAACAAAATACTGCCGATGCTGGAAATCTGCAATAAAGACAGGAAATGCTGAATAAACTCAGCAGGTCTGGCAGTGACTGTGGACAGTTAATGTTTCGAGTCAAGACTGGGTTGCATAGTCTAGGCTTGTATTCTCTCCAGTTTAGAAGATTAAATGATGTTTGATATTACTAAAGGATTTGATAGGATAGAGAGAAACTATTCCTCTGAACACAAGGAACAGAACCTGGGTGAGGCCATTCAGGGATGATACAGGAAACAATTCCTCACACAAAATAATGGAACTCTCCTTAAAAATAATGGTTAAGGTTCAAGACCAGCCAGTAATGTCAAATGTGAGATGATAGATCTTTCCTATTCTCAGTTATTAAGGCTATGGAACCAAGACAGGTGATGGAGTTAAGATACAGGTCAGTCATTTTCTAATTGAATGATGGAATGGCCTCCTATAGATGTAGATACCTTCAGGAGCTTCAGAAAATGAGAAGTGTTTACTGGTTCTGATTGTTGATTGGCCATTGGGCTTTATCCATTACAGATAACAAGGCTTTTTTTGTCATCTCAACATCCACTGATGGTGCACAGATCTATGAGCTGGTGGCCCAGACAGTGTCGGAACGGAAAACGTAAGCATGTAACATGGTTACAATTTTGATTTGTGCTTTAACCTTTTCTATAATGCTAGACATTTTAACAATAGATAGTTTTGTAAAGCAGGCAGACAGTACATATTAGAAAAGAAACATAGAACTATTTTTATTCAATATATAGTAAGATTTTTCAACATTTGTGGAAAAGGCCAAAACAGGAAAATTGGATTCCAGAATTTGCATCTTGAATATGAAAACAGGGAAGTGATGTGAATTTACACAGGACGGTGCTAAGACAACACTCTGAGCGCTGAGATGTTCTGGGAATCTGACTTTGGGAAGGCTATTAGACCATTAAGAGGTTAAGCAGGGATTGGTTAGAATAAGGAGCAGTAAGTAATTAGGGTTATAAATGGCGAATGTTGCTTTTCTTGGAAGGCAATATTGAGGGGGCTGTAACTAATGTCAAAATGCTGGAAGAAAGCAGTAGGGTAAATGTGAGAGAGTTTCTTTTGGTCAGTCAGTAACCAGAGGATACCACTTAGTTGTCACTAGAAGATGAAGGAGGAAGTTGGAAGAATTGTTCAATATATAGGAAATGCTTTACCTAAAGTAGTTTCTGAGATTACAACAGCAGCATTGTTTTAATGGAAATGGAACTGGTTATCCAGTTAGAAAGAGGGAGAAGTTAAGGAAATCAAATTGCATCAGACTTCTTTTTATTCATTCATGGGCTGTGAGCATTGCTAGCTAGACCATTTATTGCCTATCTCTAATTACCCTTGTAATGGTGCTGGTGAGCTGTCGTCTTGAACCACTGTAGTCCCTGAAGTGTAGGTACTCCCACCGTGCTGTTAGGGTAGGAATTCCAGGATTTTGACCCAGTGACATTGAAGGAACGGTGGTATGTTTATAAGTCAGGATGGTGAGTGACTTGGCAGGGAACTTCCAAGTGGTGGTATTTCCAGGTATCTGCTGCTGTTGTCCGAGATAATAGTGGTCATTGGTTTGGAAAGTGCTCCATAAGGATCCTTGGTGAGGTTCTGCTTCAGCTAGCACTGATGCAGGCACAGTAGTAAACCATTTAGGTGCAATTCTGTTCCATTATTCAGTCAAATTATGACTGATCTGTGACATAAAATCACTGAATCATAGAATCTCTACAGTGCAGAAGGAGCCTGCAGTGACAATCCCAGCCAGCCCTCTTCCCGTAACCCCACATATTTACCCTGCTAATTCTCCTGAGACTAAGGGGCAATTTAACATGGCTAATCAACCCAACCTGCCCATCTTTGGACAAAACTCCACATATCTGCTTTCTCCCCATGTCCATTTGATATACAGAAATCTATTGATCTCTGCTGAAAATTAATGTTGATCCAGATATATAGTCAATATCTTTTCCCAAAGGTAGGGGAGTCTAAAACTAGAAGTAATTTTTTCACACAGAGGGCGGTGAGTGTCTGGAACAAGCTGCCACAGATAGTAGTAGAGGCGGATACAATTTTAGCTTTTAATAAGTGTTGAGACAGTTACATGGGTATAATGGGCATAGAGGGATATGGGCCAAATGCGGGCAATTGAGATTAGTTTAGGGGTTTAACAAAAAAAGAGCGGCATGGACAAGTTGAGCCGAAGGGACTATTTCTATGCTGTAAACCTCTGATTCCAGCATCATTTGCCACTTGGGAAAAAAAAACATCAAACATCTTTTTCATACAGAAGTGTTTCTAATTTCACTCCTGAAAATTCTGGCTCTAGCGAATGTTGTCCCATTGTTTAAGAAGGGGAATAGAGTCTTTCCCGGGAATTATAGACCGGTGAGTCTTACTTCTGTTGTGGGCAAAGTATTAGAAAAAATTATTAGGGATAGGATTTATAGTTATTTAGAGAGTAATGAATTGATTGGAGATAGTCAGCATAGTTTTGTGGAGGGTAGGTCGTGCCTTACTAACCTTATTGAGTTTTTTGAAAAAGTGACCAAAGAGGTGGATGGGGGTAAGGCAGTTGATATGGTATATATGGACTTTAGTAAGGCGTTTGATAAGGTTCACCATGGAAGGCTTCTGCAGAAAATGCAGATGTATGGGATTGAGGGTGATTTAGTTAATTGGATCAGGAATTGGCTAGCTGATAGAAGACAGAGGGTGGTGGTTGATGGAAAGTATTCGTCATGGAGTTCGGTTACAAGTGGTGTGCCTCAGGGATCTGTTTTGGGGCCACTGCTGTTTGTAATTTTTATAAGTGATCTGGATGAGGGTATAGAAGGATGGATTAGTAAATTTGCTGATGACACCAAAGTCGGAGGAGTAGTAGATAGTGAAGAGGGGTGTCATAGTTTACAGAGAGACTTGGACAAGTTGCAGAGCTGGGCCGAGAGGTGGCAAATGGAGTTTAATGCGGAAAAGTGTGAGGTAATTCACTTTGGCAGGAATGACAAATGTGTAGAGTATAGGGCTAACGGTAGGACTCTGAATAGTGTTGACCAACAGAGGGATCTAGGTGTATATGTGCATAGATCCCTGAAAGTTGGAAATCAAGTCGATAAGGTTGTTAGGAAGGCATACGGTGTCTTGGCGTTTATTGGTAGGGGGATTGAATTTCGGAGCCGCAACGTCATGTTGCAACTGTACAAAACTCTGGTGTGGCCGCACTTGGAGTATTGTGTACAGTTCTGGTCCCCACATTATAAGAAAGATGTGGAGGCATTGGAGAGGGTGCAGAGGAGGTTTACCAGGATGTTGCCTGGTATGGAGGGAAGGTCCTATGAGGACAGGCTGAGGGATTTGAGGTTGTTTTCGTTAGAAAGAAGGCAGCTAAGAGGAGACCTTATTGAAACGTACAAGATGATTAGAGGTTTAGATAGAGTGGACAGTGATAGCCTTTTTCCTCGGATGGAGAAAGCTAGCACGAGGGGACATAGCTTTAAATTAAGGGGTGGTAGTTATAGGACGGATGTCAGAGGTAGGTTCTTTACCCAGAGGGTGGTAAGGGTATGGAATGCCCTGCCTGCAGTTGTAGCTGCGCCAAATTTGGGGGCGTTTAAGAGGTCCGTGGATAGGTTTATGGATGGAAAGGGAATGGTGTAGGTTAGAGGGTCATTGCTTTTTTCTTAATTGGTCGGCGCAACATCGAGCGCCGAAGGGCCTGTTCTGCGCTATAACGTTCTATGTTCTACGTTCTATGTTCTAACCTTCAGCTTATCCCCATCATCCCAGACTTGAACCAGTAGAAATACTCTTTATCAGTTCCCTTTAATATCTTGAAAGCTTATAGACTGGGCAAACCTAATTGGCAGAGAGTATGAAGGATTGGTTCATGACACCTTTGAGTGTCGGGAACAGACTATTTTGGATCTAGTATTATGAAGTGAGAAAGGATTAATTACCTTATATAGAAGCCTTGAGGAAAGAGTGACCATAATTAATAAATTTGTTAGGAAAATCAGAAAAAGGAGTATTTCTTAAATGGTGAGAGGCAAAGGGACTTGGGTATTCTTGTTCATGAGTCACAGAAAGACAACATGCAGACACAGCAAGCACTTAGGAAGGCAAATGGCATGTTGGCCTTTATTACAAGAGAATTTGAGTACGGGAATAAAGATGTCTGACAGAAAGTGTATAGAAGCCTTAGTGCGACTGTACTTGGAGTGTTGTGTGCAGTTTTACTTTCTTATCGGCAAAGATGTACTTGCAGAAGGAGTGCAACAAAGGTTCACCAAACTAATTCATGGGTTGGAGGGATTGTTATTGGATGGGTGAATAAATAGGGCTTGATAAGGTAGAGGCAGAAAGGATGTTTTCTCTGGCTTTGGTGGGGTGTCAAGAACCAAGGCAGCCTCAGAATAAGAGGCATGTCATTCAGGATTGAGATGAAGCAGGATTTCTTCACTTTGAAATTCTCTAGCCCAGAACACACAACCAAAACTATTGAGATATAAATAATATTACGATATAAAGGACAGCTTACAATACAGTAAAATCCTGTAGTCGATGTTGCATGTGTCCTAGGTAGAAATCAATAGATTTTTTTACATATTAAAAACATCAAGAGATATGGCGATAGGACAGGAAAATGGTGTTGTAGTAGAAGATCAGCCATGATCTGATTGATGGACAGAACAGGCTGGAAGGGCTAAATAGCCTCCTCCTACTCCCATTCCTTGTGTTGTCAGGGGCCTCTAGGGAAGAGCGACCAAAATATGATATAATTTACTATTGACTTTGAAAGTGGGGTAACTAATTCCTTTTGCCTGGGGCTAGCAGGGCTAGAAATAATGAGATACTCCAACTCAACTCAATGCGTGGTTGAAGGATTGGTGTAGGGCAGAGGGTTTTAGATTCGTAGACCATTGGGAAGTCTTTATGAAAGAGGGGCAAATATATAAGAGGGATGGGGTACAGTTAACTGGGAAGGGTGTGAATATCTTAGCTGGAAGGTTAGCTGGAGTGTTTCGGCAGTGTTTAAACTAATATGGAGGGGGGGTGGGGATGTGGACGGAACTGGGATTGGGGATAGGGTAAGCCCGGAGGGTAGGAAGAAGGATCGGATTGTTTCTGAGTGTCTTCGGTGCATGTGTTTCAATGCTAGGAGTGTGACTGGCAAAACAGATGAACTGAAGGCAATAATGTTCGAAAGGAAGTTGGAAGTGGTGGCAGTGACAGAGACTTGGTTAAAGGAAGGGCAGGACTGGCAGTTGAATGTTCCCGGGTATAAGTGCTTCAGGCGTGATAGGGGAGGGTCGCAGAGAGGTGGGGGAGTGGCGTTGTTAGTTAAGGATTGCATCATAGCAGTGCAGAGGGAGGGAGGAATAGAGGATATAGGAATTGAGTCGCTATGGGTGGAGTTGAGGAATAGGAAGGGAGATGTTACTATGTTGGGTGTGTACTACAGACCGCCCAACAGCCCGAGGGCTGTGGAAGAAGGGATAAGCAGGGACATTCTAGATAAGTGCAGGAAGAATAGGGTGGTGGTAGTGGGAGATTTTAATCTCCCCGGGGTAGACTGGAAGGTGCCGAGATCAGAGGGTGCTGACGGGGAGGAATTTGTACAGTGTGTAATGGAAGGATCCCTGGAGCAGTATGTGGATAGCCCGACCAGGGAGGGGGCTATACTGGACTTGGTTCTGGGGAATGAGCCTGGGCAGGTGGTTGACGTTGAAGTAGGAGAGCAGGTGGCTAACAGTGACCACAACTCTGTCTGGTTTAAGATATTAATGGATAAAGATGAAGCCTGTCCTAAGGGGAGGGTGTTAAACTGGGGGAGGGCTAGATACAACCGGATTAGGCAGGATCTTAAAGATACGGACTGGGGTAAGCTGCTTGATGGCAGGTCGACGCTGGGTATGTGGGAGTCTCTCAAGGGAAAACTAAAATCTTTGCAGGAAAGGCACGTGCCGGTCAAGAGGAAGGATGGGAAGGGTAGGATTAGAGAGCCGTGGGTAACTAGGGATATTGAGGACCTGGTCAGGAGGAAGAGGGAGGCGTACATTAGATCTAGGCATTTGAGGACAGAGATAGCGTTAGAAGAATACAGAGAATGTAGGAGAGAACTTAAAAGGGGCATCAGAAAGGCAAAAAGGGGCCATGAAATGGCTTTGGCGGGTAGGATTAAAGAAAATCCTAAGGCATTTTACTCCTATGTTAGAAATAAAAGGGTGGTTAGAGGGAAGATTGGTCCTCTCAGGGACAGAGGAGGGGAACTATGCTTGGAGCCTGGGGGAATGGGGGAGATCCTGAATGAATACTTTGCGTCGGTATTCACGCAGGAGAGGGGCCTGATGTCTGGTGCTGTGCTTGAGGAGTTTGAGGATCCGTTGAGGGATATAGTCATCACGAGGGAAGAGGTGTTGGGACTTTTAGACAGTATAAAGACGGATAAATCTCCAGGGCCTGATGGCATCTATCCCAGGCTGTTAAGGGAGGTGAGGGATGAAATTGCTGGGCCTCTGACGCAAATCTTTGTCTCTTCTTTGGACACAGGTGAGGTCCCAGAGGATTGGCGCATTGCAAATGTAGTACCGTTGTTTAAGAAGGGTCAGAGGGATAACCCAGGGAATTATAGGCCGGTGAGCTTGACTTCAGTTATAGGCAAGCTAATGGAGAGGATCCTCAAGGATAGGATGTATGAACATCTGGAGCGCTGCAATCTGATCAGGGATACGCAGCATGGCTTCGTTACAGGGAGGTCGTGCCTTACGAATCTAGTGGAATTTTTTGAAGAGGTGACAAAAACGGTTGACGAAGGACAAGCCGTTGATGTTGTCTATATGGATTTCAGTAAGGCGTTTGACAAGGTCCCTCATGGTAGGCTGATAGAAAAGGTGAAGGCTCATGGGATACAAGGCCAGGTATGTAGATGGGTGGAGAACTGGCTTGGGAGGAGGAGACAGCGAGTAGTAGTGGAAGGCTCCTTTTCCAATTGGAGGCCTGTCACCAGTGGTGTGCCGCAGGGCTCGGTACTTGGACCTCTTCTATTTGTGGTATATATTAATGACTTGGAAGAGGGGGTAGGTGGTGTGATCAGCAAATTTGCTGATGACACCAAGATGGTTGGATTGGCGGGTACTGAGGAGCAGTGCCTGGCAATGCAACAGGACATAGACAGGCTGGTAGATTGGGCAGATAGATGGCAAATGGAATTTAATCCGGAGAAATGCGAGGTGATGCACTTTGGCCGGAATAATGTGGAGGGGAGTTATACGATAAAAGGTAGAACTATCCGGAGTATAGATACGCAGAGAGACCTGGGGGTGCAAGTGCATAAGTCCCTGAAGGTGTCGGTACAGGTGCAGAATGTGATGAGGAAAGCGTATGGTATGTTAGCCTTCATAGGAAGAGGTATAGAATATAAGAGTAGGAGTCTGATGTTGCAGCTGTATAGAACGTTGGTTAGGCCTCACTTGGAGTACTGCGTCCAGTTCTGGTCGCCGTACTACCGGAAGGATGTAGAGATCCTGGAGAGAGTGCAGAGGAGATTTACCAGGATGTTGCCTGGTATGGAAGGGCTGTCTTACGAGGAAAGATTGGATGAACTTGGGCTGTTTTCCCTTGAGAGACGTCGGCTGAGGGGGGATCTAATAGAGGTTTATAAGATTATGAAGGGGATAGATAGAGTAAATGGTGGTAAGCTTTTTCCGCTACAAGAAATGGATAGAACGAGGGGTCACGGGCTTAGGGTGAGGGGGGCTAGGTATAAGACAAATATTAGAGGGCAGTTTTTCACGCAAAGGGTAGTGGGGGTGTGGAATGCACTGCCGAGTAAGGTAGTGGAAGCAGGCACGCTAGGGTTGTTTAAGAGTCACTTAGACAGCCATATGAGCGGGCTACATATAGGGGGATATAGTAGGCCTTACTGAACATTGTAGGCTTGGGAATACGTTTTGCCTCGAATGTTAGTCTTTGCCTGTTTAATAATGAATTTTTTTGTCTCCACAGGCATTTAAGTCCAGCAAGGGGCATGCAGGCGGCATGTTGTAGTGGGCTGCTCTTGGATGTTGCTTCGGGAGTTGCCTATTGCTTCATGTCGTTAGTGTGCTTAAACTGGACCATCTCGAGGGCAACATGACAGCTCAGAGACTATCTCTGTTGCTGTGCGGACACATGGATTTGGGCCTGTGTCTGTGGGAGTTTGCACGTTCTCCCCGTGGTTGCGTGGGTTTCCTCCGGGTGCTCCGGTTTCCTCCCACATCCCCCAAAGATGTGCTTTTAGGCTGATTGATTGGGTACTAAAATTGTCCCTAAATTGGACCTCCCTGATCCTCGCACGTTAGGCGTAGACTAAAATCATGAATAGGTCACTGAGATAGTAGGACGGCGGCGCGGGCTCGTTGGGCCGAAGGGCCTGTTTCCCGTGCTGTGTTGTTCTTTGTTCTTTGTTCTTTGCTAAAAACATTTTTGACATTGACAGAAAGCATTTCCACCAAGTCTATAAATGGCGAGAGATTTCCAGCTAAGTAACTGAATGGGTCACTGTTTGAGAACCTGTACATGTACAGATGTGATCACACAAAAAACTGCTTCCGTTTAGTTGAGAGTCAGTAATGTGAAGCTGTCTGTTTGAGGTGGGATTTGGTGATTAACCTTTGACTGTTGGGGTTACAGGTGGCAGTATTTAATTACACAGACTTCAGGATCAATTAAAGCACCAAGCCACCATGTGATCCCTGAACCATCAGTTACAGAGTAAGTACTTCAGTCAGGTTGAATTAGATCGCTGATTGCTAACTTTTCAAAGAGCAGATTGAGTTAGTGTAAAGTTGGTAAATGCATTCATACAATAGACACAGTTGAGGAAGAGATTCAGCTGTTTCCTAACAGCTGAGTACAAGGAAAGTGTGGATTAGGAGGGACCCCAATATCACTAATCCCTTTATGAAGACCAAGCTTTTGTTAATCTCACAGTAACAAAGGCCGGTGGAATTTTCACAATCCAAAATGAGACTTGTTCCATCGACCAAGTTTTTCATAATGTGACTCTGCAATGATGCAAAAGCAAACTAGAGATGAAGGGATTGCTGGCTGGACCAGTCTTTGTTGCCCAGTTTTAATTATCATTTAACTGAGTGGCTTGCTTGGCCTTTTCAGAGCGCACTTAAGAGTCAGTCACCTTGCTGTGGAACTGGCATGACATGTAGGCCAGATCTGGTAAAGATGGCAGATTTCCTAGCTCTGGATTACTCGTCCAGTGACATTACCACTCTGCTACCATCTTTCAGTCAATCGGAGCGAATGGAACCAACTCTGATCTGCAGAGTCAGAGCTCTCTCTCTCTGTGGAATCTCTTCTAGACCCACAGCTTCACCTCCCAGAACCATTTTCCTCCAATCCTGGTTCTCTTGTGCCTCTAATCCACTCTTTACCCCACTCTTGGTGACCATGCCTTCAATCAGCTAGGGTTTAAGGGTAGGAACTTCCTCCTAATTCCTTTAGCCTCCCTCTCCTCCTTGATGCTCATATCGTTGAGTAGCTTTTGGCACCACCATTATGTTTCGGTTTTGATGATGTCTGGATGAAATGCCCACGCTGCTGTTCTTTGTTGAAATCTCAGATTCCTGATGTCTTTTACCAGTGTGGCCTATCAGTGCCAGGTTGCTGCGATTCTTCCCTAATAAAGTTAATGCTGAACTATTTACCATAGGAGTGAGCAAGAGGATGAGGAGAATCTGCCCATAATCCAGCAAAGTGAATCATGCAAAGTTCCAGGAAGAATGTTGGGCAATAATGTATCAACGCAAGGTACTAAAATCTATCAATGATCAGTGTGTTCATTAAACTTATTTGAATCAGTTCCTGGGGGTGTCTGTGGGTGACAAGGTCACGGGGGTGAGTCAGGGTCGCCGAGGGGTGTTTGCGGGGGTGAGTCAGGAGTGATGGGGTCACGAGGTTGTGGATGACTGAGAGGGATTGGCTTACACTAGCTAAGTCTTGAATCGATTACTTAGCAAGAGATGTGATTGTAAATTTTTATATTTGTTTCTAAGCTTTGTACATGAGCTTCTGTTTTTGATTTTTAATTTCTGTAAATCTGATTAATTAACCTGGACTTGATCTGGTTTCTGGGCAGATTTGGAACATACTAAGTGGTGGGACATTAGTGGCATGGCATTGCTTCAAGGCTTTGAGATTATGGAGTATTTGGAGGCAGCATTCTGTGATCATTGAGGTGGTTAGTGTGTGGGAGATTTAATGCATAATGACTGACCCAGATATCCTCAATTAATATCACATTGTGGCTGGTCATAGCAGGAGCCAGCATTAGTGTGTAATGGGATTGAGCCCCTGGATCCTTACTGAAGGCCAGACTCACGAGGAGAATACGCACAGGATTAAGCAGAAAAAATGCAGCACCTGTTTTCAGGAGGTGGTCACACCGCAGCTGTAGGGACTTGAGGAAGGAAGGGAATGGGTGACCACCAGGTAGTCCAAGAGACGTAGGCAGGTAGTTCAGGATCCCTTGGGGTCTTGCTCGCAAATCGGTATTCCATTTAGGAGGCTGATGAGGGCACTGGCTCCTCCAGGGAGTGCAGATAGAGGCAAATTTCTGGCATCATAAGCAGCCCATATGTACAGGAGGGGGAGGGGGGTGTGAAGAGAGACAGGGCAATAGTAATCGGAGATTCTAAAACCAGGGGTACTATGGCCATCAGTGTGACTCCAGGATGGTATGTTGCCTCCCTGGTGCTAGGGTCCGGAATGTTACTGAACAGCTGCAAGGCATCCTGAAGGGGGAGGGGGGAAGTCATGGCACGTGTTGGTACCAGTGACACAGATAGAAAGAGGGATAAGGTCTTGCATCAAGGAGTTAGGCAGTAGGCTAAAATGCAAGATCTCTTGGATTCTCATCTGGGGTTCTGGTCATCAAATTATCGGAAGGATGTGATTGCAGTGGAGGGGGTGCAGAGGAGATTCACCGGGATGCTGCCTGAGATGGAACATTTAAGTTATGAAGAGAGGCTGGATAGGCTTGGATTATTTACATTGGAGCAGAGAAGACTGAGTGGCGACCTGATTGAGGTGTTCAAGATTGAGGAGCGTGGACAGAGTCAATAGGGAGCAGCTCTTCTCCTTAGTTGGAATGTCAGCCACAAGGGGCCATGGGTTCAAGGTGAGGGGCAGGAGGTTTAGGAGACGTGTGGAAAAAAGGTTTTTACCCAGACGGTGATGACTGTCTGAAATGCATTGCCTGGGAGGGTGGTGGAGGTGGGACGCCTCACATCCTTTAAAAAGTACCTGGATGAGCACTTGGCACATCACAATGTTGAGGGCTATGATCTAAGTGCTGGCAGATGGGATTTGGTGGGAGTTCAGGTGTTTCTAATGTGTCAGTACAGACTCAATGGGCCAAAGAATCTTTTCTGCACTGTGCAATTCTATGGATGCGAATAACTGGCAATCTGCATTGCAGCAAAAGAGATGACATCTGTGACCGATGACACTCTGAATCTCTCGATGTCGAATAAGCAGCAATCTCACGCAATCACCTTGATGCAGGAAGCAGAAGAACAGGCCACACACATACAGGAATATGCCAGCCTGCACAGAACAGCTGCAGGACAAGTGCCACACAGAAACAGTGAGCCACACTGTCCAAGCCAGGGTCGACCTTCAGTCTTGGCACTCCCCTGTTCCCGAGCCGAGGTTGCACTAACAAACCGTAAGTAAACTCCACCAATCATAGGATGTGTGAAGAGCAAGGAGTCACTTGGGATCAAATCTGAGTTTGTGTTGGGGCGTGAGAAGAGATTTGCTGATTTGTCCATGTTACTGAGACACTCTCACACTCAGACTGGAGATCCTTTATTGATGTTCTCTCTGTTAGCGAGCTTTTAGAAAGTTTTGCTCAATGCTAACTTCATCCATGTAATAAATGGTAAGATTCTGAGAAACCTTGGCATGAATGTAGATCAGGGTCATGGAAAGGAGGAAGTTAAGAGGGCACACATAAGATATTAGCAGAATTAGAATACAAGAGCAGGAAGGTGAGACTAGAATTATATAAAAGACTGGCTACACTCTGGCTAAAATACTGCATACAATTCCGGTCACTGCTTTACAGGGAAGATGTGATCTCACTGGGATGGTACAGAGCAGATCGAGGAGGATGTGGAACATTCTCTCTGTGGAAAGATTGCGTAGGCTGGATTTGTTTTCATTGGAGCAGACAACATTGAATTTTATAAAATTCAGGGGCCTAAATAGAGTTTAAAGGACAAAGAGAAACGCAGGAGAAGGCCCTTCGGCCCTCCAAGCCCATGCCGGTAATGATACCTTCACTAACCTCAAAAAAACCTCTGCCCTTGGTCTGTATCCCTCCATTCCCTCCCTATTCATGTGCCCACCCAGATGCTTCTTAAATGTTGCTGATGTGCCTGTTTCCATCACCTTCTCTGGCAGCACATCCCAGGCACCCATCACTCTCTGCGTGAGAACCCTCCCCCCACATTTCCCTTAAACTTTCCACCTCTCACCTTGAACCTGTGCCCCCTTGTCATTGACACTTCCACCCTGGGAAAAAGCCTCCGACTATCCAACCTGTCTGTGCCTCTTATCATTTTGTAGACCTCTATCAGGTCTCCCCTCAGCCTCCGTCTTTCCAGTGAAAACAATCCTAGTTTATTTAACTTCTCCTCATAACCAACACCCTCGAGACCAGGCAACATCCTGGTGAACCTTCTTTGCGCTCTCTCCAAAGCTTCCACGTCCTTCTGGTAGTGCGGCAACTAGAACTGCTCGCAATACTCCAAATGCGGCCTAACCAAGGTTTTATATAGCTGCTACATGATTTCCCAACTCCTGTACTCAGTGCCCTGGCTGATGAAGGCAAGCATGTCATATGCGTTCTTAATCACCTTGGCAACTTGTGTTGCTACTTTTAGGGAACTGTGGATCTGCATGCCCAGATCCCTCTGTATGTTAATATTCTTAAGGGTTCTGCCATTTTACAGTACAATTCACACCTAAATTTGATCTTCCAAAATGCATCATCTCGCATTTGTCCAGATTAAACTCCATGTGCCATTTCTGTGCCCAAGTCTCCAATCTATCTATATCCTGTTGTATCCTCTGACAGTCCCCAGTACTATTAGCAACTCCACCAATCATTGTGTCATCCACAAACTTACTAATCAGACCACATGCAGTTGCCTCCAGATCATTTATATATACTGCAAACAACAGAGTTTCCAGCACTCGTCCACTAGCTACAGATCTCCATTCTGAAAAACACACACCACTACATTCTGACTTCTATAACCAAGCCAGTTCTGTATCCATCTATCCAGCCTTGAATCCCATGCGATTTTAATTTTTGTAACAGTCTGCCATGTGGCGGCTTGTCAAATGCCTTACCAAACTCCATATAAACTGCATCCACAACCTTTCCCAATTATCAATTCTTATCAATTATCTTTGTCACCTAATTCCATAGGAGGGACTTATTTCCATTAGCAGAGAAGTTGATAACCAGTAGGTTTAGATTGAAAGTAGTTGGTTAAAAAGATTAAGGGGGGGTGGTGAGGGAGAAGTCATTTCTCACCGAAAGTTGAGAGAGTCTGGAACAGCTGAAAGGGTGAAAGAGACAAAAGTCCTCATGGTATTTATATAGCACTGGAATTATCCTGAAGTTCTGGAACCTACAGCACCATGCCCCACAAGCTGCAAACTGAGATTACGATGCATAACCTTTATATTGACACAAGAGGTCCAATGATTCTTTCTCTATCTTAAATTTCTGTAATGCTCTTCCATGACAAATTCCTCATGTCAGCAGGGAATGTGGTGGAGAGGGATTGGATCGGCGATGTGGGGTCTTTTGCTGAAACGTGACTGGGGTAAGGTTTGTATCCAGGTACCTGGCAGGTATAGGTGAGCCCGGGGAAGCTTTGACTTCAACCTTAAAACCTCTGTTCAAACATTGAATATTTGATGGTGCTGCTGCCCTTTATTGTATAGGAAATAATTTTTACATCTAAAAATGTCTCTTGACTAAGTAAGATTTCTTGTTTGATCGATGACAGCAGTTAACATGTTGAGTGTGGGAGTCACAACCACAAAAAGTGGTTGAGGGGAATAATGTGGATAAATTTAAAGGGCGTTAGATAAGCAGATAAAGGAATAGAAATCTTACTGATAGAAGGGGGAGGATGGAAATGGCTCCAATAAACGCTTGCATGGTCCTTTTGGGATGAATTGCCTGTTTCTCTGCTGTATATCCTGAGTAATTCTAATCCTCTATTCCTCCAAAGTTCATGCCTTGAAGCAATTGCTGTCCATTCACGTGGTGAATTCAGAGGAAGATGGCAGTGGTGGAGGCTTCCTTCAGCACATATCAGACGAAGACAGTTTGCTGGTATCGCTAAAGCAAGAGGCCGAAGAGCCTCCGGACTATGCAGCTTATTGTCACTGCGACTCGTCTGACAAAGTTCTGCAACATCAGGTCGAATTAGCCAATGGGACTCTGGAAGAATCAGAAACTCGAGCAAGTGTTAGTGAAAGGACTAAACTTAGCTGTCACTTTACACCAGAAGCAGCTCACTGCGAGCGGAGCATAGCTGAAGAACATGGCCCAGAACTGACAGCAGATGATGCTGGTGAAAGGTTCTATGATGCCCCAGAAGATCATGCAGATGAACATCAGTCAGAGAGGAATAGCCCAACTCCTAATAGAGCTGAGAGGTCAAAATCACAAACATGTGCGCCAGGTTGGTGTCATGTGGCCGCCTTCGGCAGCTATTCTCTGGAAACTGTTCTGATCCGGACCGGATTGTCTTCCATAGTACAGAAAAGATTTATTAGGATGCTCCCGGGACTTATTAGGAGAGGCTGGATAGACTGGAACTTTATTTCATGGAGTGCAGGAATTGTGGAGATAATCTTATAGAGGTCAACAAATTAATGAGGGTTAATCAGCTAGATAGTCAATATCTTTTCCCACAGGTAGGGGAATCTAAAACTAGAGGGCATAGATTTAACGTGAGAGGGGAGAGATTCAAAATGGTCCAGAGGGACAATTTTTTCACAGAGGGTGATGAGTGTCTGGAACGAGCTGCCAGAGGTGGTAGTAGAGGCGGGTACAATTTTGTCTTTTAATAAGCTGTTAGACGGTTACGTGGGTAAGATGGATATAGAGGGATATGGGCCAAATGTGGGCATTTGGGATTAGCTTAGTGGTTAAAAACTGGGCAGCATGGACAGGTTTGACCAAAGGGCTGTTTTCATGCTCTATATTAAACCTCTATATTGTTCAGGAGGAGAGAAGGAGCCCCCATTCTGAATTTCAAAACCTTCTCCTTTGAGGTGTCCATGCAATAATTATTTTGTGAGCAGTGTTTCTAATCCCTAGTCCATTGGCTAGAAAATCTTGGTGATTCCAGTGAGAGTTGTACAGAGTTGCATAAAGTATTGATCATCATGATTCTAAATGGATTATTCTGCGCTTGAATAGAGATTCTGAAAGGCATTACTACCCTTTATTAAAGCCTTTTTTCATTCACCTTAACAGAAAATTTCCTGATCCTGGACAGATTTGCGCAGGTAGAGGGGAGTTCCACAGATGAAACAGACGTATCTGAATGTCCTGTGCATCGTACTACCCAAAGCAGCGGAACGAGAGAAAACTGCAGTGCAATAGTGCCAAGTAATCCAGAGCGGGAATTCAGACCGCTGTTTCCTTCAACAGATATCCAAAATCAAATCCTCCAATTGATCCACAACATCGAGTCTGACCTGAAACATTTAAAGGTACGACACTGATTGGAAATCTACCCAGCCAGCAGACTCTGCACAGTCATTGCTGATCTTTGGTGGGATGCCATTTAAGGCTGTTTCTAACCCCTTTGGATTAGAGCTGGTTAATTTGTTGTTGTCTCTGACTTGAGAATGAGTTAGTCTTTCAGTGGTTAATGACAATGTGCACGGACATTCTTGTGTGGTGTTTATAAACTTTTATCAGGAGGCATTGGAGAAGATGATGATAGTATCTGGGTAGATCCCTGATCCGGACCTGGGAGAAAGCTCCTTTTTAAATGAT
This sequence comes from Carcharhinus amblyrhynchos, assembly GCF_965287045.1. Classification (NCBI taxonomy): domain Eukaryota; kingdom Metazoa; phylum Chordata; class Chondrichthyes; order Carcharhiniformes; family Carcharhinidae; genus Carcharhinus; species Carcharhinus amblyrhynchos. Next base: position 607,422 of record NC_137352.1, on the reverse strand, counting down.
TGATGTTTTAAATCTTTTCTGTAGATTGAGATGTTTCTCAGTGTCAAAAAACTAGAACTAGGGGCCAAAAGCATCAGATAATCGTTAGTAAATTCAATTGGGAATTCGGGAGAAACATTTTTACCTCAAGAGTAGTAAGAATGTGGAACTGACTCCCACAGGAAGCAGTTGAGGTGATGCATTTATGAAAGAGCTGGGAGAGAGGGGAGAAAGGAATAGACTGATTTATTGATGAGGTGAAATGAACCTAATGAGAATGGAGGCTTGTGTTTAATATAAATACCGTTGGGCTACGTAACCTAATGTGCTGCTATGTGCTTGACTATTTGCTGCTGGGAATTGGCAATGTTAACTGGTGTTTGGACTCGCAGAACTAGCAGAGTTTCTGTCAACTTTGACTCCCCATCCTCAGGATATGAGCATAGGAACTAACGTAGGAGTAGAGTAGGCCAATTTGACAGCTTCACCAGCTAATAAGATCATGAAAAATCTAGTGTGGTTTCAACTCCTTTCTTGTCTGCCCCCCAGAACGTCTATCAAAAATCTGCCCAACTCAACCTTGAATAAATTCAATGACCCAGTCCCCACTGCTGTCTGGGGAAGTGAATTCCACAGACTAACGAAAAAGAATTAAAGAAAAAATTCTCCTCATCTCCTTTAAAAGGCTGATCTCATATTCTTATGGAAGGATTTTGTTATGACAAGAGGTTGAGTGGTTTGGGCCTGTTCTCATTGGAGTTTAGAGAATGAGAGAAAACCTTACTGAGACATACAGGATTCTTAGAGGGTTTGATAAGGTCGATGTTGCGAGGTTGTTCTCCCTTGTCGAGAATCTTGGACCAGAGGGCATTATCTCGGAGTAAGGGGTCACCCGTTTAAGACAGATGAGGAATTTCTTCTCCTGAGGATAGTGAATCTATGGAATATTTTGCTGCAAAGGACTGAAAACTGGGTCATTGAGTATGTTCAAGACTGAGATAGACCATGGGTGGCACAGTTGTTAGCACTGCTACCTGGTGCTATATAAATGCAGGCAGTGATACAGTGGTTAGCAGTGCTGCCTCACAGTGTCAGGGTCCCAGGTTCAATTCCAGCCTTGGAAGTCTGTCTTTGTGGAGTTTGCACATTCTCCCCATGTCTGCACGCCTGGGTAAGATGATCTTACTGGGAGTCTGTGCATGCTTGATGGGCCGAATGGCTGCCTCTGCATCGCACAGATTCTGCAATCAGTAAGGGAAATGAGGGTTATGGGGATAAGGAAGGAAAGTGGAGTTGAGGATTATATCAGATCAGTCATTACTTGATTGGCAACTCAACATTCTGGGATATAGAATTTTCAGGCGCAGCAGGAGAGGGGGTGAAAGAGGAGGAGGAGGTATTGCACTGTTAATTAAGGCGGCAGTTACTGCAGGAAGGAAAGATATCTTGAAGGGGGCATCAAATGAAGCTTTGTGGATAGGGCTTAGGAATACAAAAGGGGCAGGATATCATTAGGTGTTTATTATAGACCCCTCCCCCAGATAGTCAGAGGGATATTGAGGAGCACATACATGCTCGGCATGTGGAGATGTGTTTAAAAAAAAACAATAGGGTTATTATATTAGATGATTTCAACGTTCCCAACATAGATAATGAATCTGTGGAATTCTTTACTGCAGAGGGCTACAGGCTGGTCATTTAGAACGTTCAAGATTGTGATAGTGGCATAGTGGTTAACACTGCTCACAGCGCCAGTGAGTCAGGTTCGATTCAGGCCATGGGTCAGTCTGTCAGCCTGGAGTTTGTACATTCTCCCCATGTCTGTGTGGGTTTCCTCCAGGTGCTCTGGTTTCCTCCCACAGTCCAAAGATGTGTGGGTTAGAGGGATTGGCCGTGCTAAATTGACCTTAGTATCAGGAGGATTAGCAGGGTAAATGCGTGGGTTTTGGGAATAGAGCCTGAATGGACTTGTGGGCCAATGCAGGCATGATGGGCCAAATGGCCTCCGTCTGCACTGTAGGGATTCTATGATTGTATGTTCTGGCCAAGATAGACTGAGAACAGCTACTAATGGGAGAATCTACAGAAGAGCAGTGGGGGTCATTCAATGGGGAGGGTGCAAGCGCAGCATGTTCCCTTTAGGGTGATAGGAAGGAGTAACAAAGCCCAGAGAACCATGGATGACCAGAAATATTCAGGATCCAATGAGAAGGAAACGAAAGGCTATTACAAAATACAAGGGGAGCAAATCGGTGGAGGCATTACTGAGATATAGCAAGTGCAGGGTGGAACTTAAGAAAGCAGTTAGGAGTGTAAAGAGGGGATATGAGAAAGCTCTGGCTGGTAAAAGTAGGGAAAATCTCAATGGGAAGAAGATAACCAGGGTAAGCGTAGGGACCAAGGGGGCAATCTGTGCGTGGAGTCAGAGGACATAGGGAGATTGTTGAATGAATATTTCATATCCATCTTCACCCAAGAGAATGAGGACAATGGTGTGGAATTCAGAGAGACTGTGACGTTCTTGAGCAAATTCACATCGGGAAGGAGAAGGTATTGGAGGCATTGGCAGCCTTAAAAGTGGATAAATCTCCAGGTCCAGATGAATCAGCCCTAGGCTGCTGTGGGAGGCATGGGAGGAGATTGCAGGGCCTCTGACTCAAATTTTCAGTTCCTCTCTGGCCACAGGGGAGGGGCCAGATGACTGGAGAACAGCTAATGTGGTTCCACTATTTAAGACGGATTGTAGAGATAAACTACAGACCGATGAGTCTCATGTCAGCTGAGGGTAGTGCAGTCGATGTAGTTTATATGGACTTCAGCAAACTCATCAACGAGGTCTCATGTTAGCCAGGAAGGAGCTAAAGAGAGTGTTAAGAAGAGCTAGAAGAGGACATGAGAAGACTTTGGTGGATAGGACCAAGGAGAACCCTAAAGCTTTCTACAGGTATGTCAAGAATAAAAGATTGGTTAGGGCAAGATTAGGACCAGTCAGGGACAGTAGTGGGAAGTTGTGCGTGAAGCCTGGAGAGATAGGAGAGGCACTAAATGAATATTTTTCGTCAGTATTCACGCAGGAAAAAGTCAGTGTAGTCGAGGAGAATACTGAGATACAGGCTTTTAGACTAGACGGGATTGAGGTACAAAAGGAGGAGGTTTTGGCAATTCTTGAGAGTACGAAAATAGATAAGTCCCCTGGGCCGGATGGGATTTACCCTAGGAATCTCTGGGAGGCTAAGGAAGAGATTACAGAACCTTTTGGCTTTGATCTTCATGTCGTCATTGGCTACAGGTGTAGTGCCAGAAGACTGGAGGATAGCAAATGTTGTCCCCTTGTTCAAGAAGGGGAGTAGAGACCATCCTGGAAATTATAGACCAGTGAGCCTTACTTCTGTTGTGGGCAAAGTTTTGGAAAGAATTATAAGGGATAGGATTTCTAATCATCTAGAGAGAAATAATTTGATTAGGGATAGTCAACATGGTTTTGTGAAGGGTAGGTCGTGCCTCACAAACCTTATCGAGTTCTTTGAAAAGGTGACTAAAGAGGTGGATAAGGGTAAGGCAGTTGACGTGGTGTATATGGATTTTAGCAAAGCGTTTGATAAGGTTCCCCATGGTAGGCTACTGCAGAAAATGCAGGTGCATGGGATTGAGGGTGATTTAGCAGTTTGGATCAGGAATTGGCGAGCTGATAGAAGACAGAAGGTGGTGGTTGATGGGAAATATTCAACCTGGAGTTCAGTTACAAGTGGTGTAGCTCAGGGATCTGTTTTAGGGCCACTGCTGTTTGTCATTTTTATAAATGACCTAGATGAGGGTGTAGAAGGATGGGTTAGTAAATTTGCAGACGACACCAAAGTTGGAGGAGTTGTAGACAGTGAGGATGGATGTTACAGTTTGCAGAGGGACATAGATAAGCTACAGAGCTGGGCCGAGAGGTGGCAAATGGAGTTTAATGTGGAAAAGTGTGAGGTGATTCACTTTGGTAAGAGTAACAGGAGTACAGAATATAGGGCTAATGGAAGGACTCTTAGTAGTGTCGACAAGCGGAGAGATCTCAGTGTACATGTGCATAGCTCCCTGAAAGTTGGCACCCAGGTTGATAAGGTTGTTAAGAAGGCGTACGGTGTGTTAGCTTTTATTGGTAGAGGGATTGAATTTCGGAGCCGTGAGGTCATGTTACAACTGTACAAAACTCTGGTGCGGCTGCACTTGGAGTATTGCGTACAGTTCTGGTCACCGCATTATAAGAAAGATGTGGAGGCATTGGAAAGGGTGCAGAGGAGGTTTACCAGGATGTTGCCTGGTATGGTGGGAAGGTCTTATGAGGAAAGGCTGAGGGACTTGAGGTTATTTTCATTAGAAAGAAGAAGGTTAAGAGGTGACCTAGTTGAGGCATACAAGATGATCAGAGGGTTAGATAGGGTGGACAGTGAGAGCCTTTTTCCTCGGATGGTGACGGCTAACACGAGGGGACATAGCTTTAAATTAAGGGGTGGTAATTATAGGACGGATGTCAGAGGTAGGTTCTTTACTCAGAGGGTAGTAAGGGTGTGGAATGCCCTGCCTGCAGCAGTTGTGGACTCGCCAACTTTAAGGGCATTCAAATGGTCAGTGGATAGGCATATGGATAACATTGGAATAGTTTAGGTTAGAGGGTCATTAGATTGGTTCCACTGGTCGGCGCAACATCGAGGGCCGAAGGGCCTGTACTGCGCTGGAATGTTCTATGTTGTAAAGAAGGTAAATGCACACAGGATACAGGGTAATTTGATAAAGTGGATTCAAAATTGGCTCAATTGTAGGAGACAGAGGGTGGAGACAGAAGGTGCTGACAGAAGGCTGCTTTAGTGATTCGAAGTCAGTGTCCAGTGGCATACCACAGGCATCTGCATTGGGCCCCCTATTATTTAGCATTTATATGAACAACATTGATGACTATGTGGGGGGATAGGATTAGTAAGTTTGTGAATGACACAAAGATTGGCCAGATGGTTAACAGTGAGGTGGAATGTCTACACTTTGGAAGGATTAAGTTGACAAGGAAGTATTCAATGAATGGTAGAATACTAGGATATTCTGTGGAACAAAGGGACCTTGGCATATTTGTCCACAAATCTCTGAAGGCAGAAGGGCATGTTAGTAGGCTGGTGAAAAAGGCATAAGAGACACTTGCCTTTATCCATCAAGGCATAGATTGCAAAAGCAGGGAAGTCATGTTGGAGTTGTAAAGAACTTTGCTGAGGCCACAGCTGAAGAACTGCGTGGCGTTCTGGTCACCACATTATAGGAAGGATGTGATGGCACTAGAGAGGGTACAGAGGAGATTCACCAGGATGCTGCCTGGGATGGAACATTTAGAATGTAGAGTATTACAGCACAGTACAGGCCTTTCAGCCCTCAATGTTGTGCCGAGCTATGTCCAAACCCAAGATCAAACTATTCCACGCCCTATCATTCTGGTGTGCTCCATGTGCCTATCCAATAACCGCTTGAAAGCTCCTAAAGTGTCCGACTCCACTATCACAGCAGGCAGTGCATTCCACACCCCAACCACTCTTAGTAAAGAATCTACCTTGGACATCCCTCCTATATCTCCCACCATGAACCTTATAGTTATGCCCCCTAGTAACAGCTACATCCACCTGAGGAAATAGTCTCTGAATGTCCACTCTATCTATCCCTCTCATCATCTTATAAACGTCTATTAAGTCGCCTCTCATCCTCCTCCGCTCTAACGAGAAAAGCCCCAGCTCCCTCAACCTTTCCTTATAAGACCTACCCTCCAAACCAGGCAGCACCTTGGTAAACAAAAAACTGCAGCAGGCGACGGTGCAGAGGGACCTCGGGGTCGTTGTGCATGAGTCGCAAAAACCCAGCTTGCAGGTGGTCAGGAAGGCGAATGGGATGCTGGCCTTCATAGCGAGGGGGATTGAATATAAAAGTAGGGAGGTCTTGCTGCAGCTGTACAGGGCATTGGTGAGGCTGCAGCTGGAGTACTGTGTGCAGTTTTGGGCGCCGCACCTGCGCAAGGATATTTTGGCCTTGGAGGGAGTGCAGAGGAGGTTTACTAGGCTGATACCGGAGTTGAGGGGGTTGAGCTATGAGGAGAGGCTGAATAAACTAGGCTTGTACTCGTTAGAGTTTAGAAGAATGAGGGGAGATCTCATTGAGACGTATAAGATGATGAATGGGATGGATAGGATAGAGGTGGAGAGACTCTTCCCGCTCAAAAAAGACAGTAGGACTAGGGGGCACAGCCTCAAGATAAAGGGGAGACGGTTTAGAACGGAGTTGAGGAGGAACTTCTTCACTCAAAGGGTGGTGAATCTCTGGAATTCTCTGCCCGTTGAAGTGGTGGAGGCTGCCTCGCTAAATATTTTTAAGAAGCGGGTTGATGGGTTCTTGATAAGAGAGGGGATTAAGGGTTATGGGGAGAGGGCGGGAAAGTGGAACTGAGCCATGACAGATCAGCCATGATCTTATTGAATGGCGGGGCAGGCTCGAAGGGCTAGATGGCCTACTCCTGCTCCTATTTCTTATGTTCTTATGTAAATCTCCTCTGCACACTCTCCAATGCTTCCATATCCTTCTTATAGTGAGGTGACCAGAACAGCACACAATATTCCAAATGTGGTCTCACCAAGGTCCTGTATAGTTGCAGCAAAACCTCACAGCTCTTAAACTCAAACCCCCTGTTAATAAACACTAACACACTATAAGCCTTCTTCACGGCTTTATCCACTTGAGTGGCAACCTTCAGAGATCCGTGGATATGAACCCCAAGATCTCTCTGTTCCTCCACATTCCTCACAATCCTGCCGTTGACCCTGTAATCAACATTCAAGCTTGTCCTACCAAAATGAATCACCTCACACTTATTTAATTATGAAGAGAGGGTGGATAGACTTGGGTTGTTTTCATTGGAAGATTGAGGGGCAACCTGATGGAGGTGTTCAATACCTCAGGACATGGACAGAGTGGATAAGGAGCAGCTGTTCACCTTAGTTGAAGGATCAGTCATGAGGGGACATAGGTTCAAGGTAAGGGGCAGGAGATTTAGGGGGAATTTGAGGAAAAACTTTTTTATCCAGTGGGTGGTGAGGGTCTGGAATGTGCTGCCTGGGAGGGTGGTGGAGGTGGGATGCCTCACATCCTTTAAAAAGTATCTGGATGAGCACTTGGCACATCATAACATTTGAGGCTATGGGCCAAGTGCTGGTAGATTGACACGTTAGAAACACCTAAACTCTCATCTAATCCAGTTTGGACTCGGTGGGCTGAAAGGCCTCTTCTGCAGTATATGGTTTTATGATTCTATGATCTCATTGAATGGCAGAGCAGACTGGATGGACTGAATGGCCAACTTCTGTTCCCTTATCTTCTGTTCTTAGAGAGTGATATTATGTCTGAGCCACTACAGAACTCGGAGCAGGCAGGTTCTGCTGCTTTTATGTTTCTCTATTCCATAAATGTGATCTCTTTCAGCTGAGTGATTAAAATGATAGGACACAGGCTCTGCTGTTTCCTGGAACAGAATGGAAAATGGTCACTTCAGAGTGGAATTATTATAGATGCTGGAAAAACTGTTCCTGGGTAATACCAGTCTGCAGTGCTGATGAATCCTGTGGGAAATCAAGGTCTGAAATGTTGGGAGGAGGCTGGAGTGGAGAAGAAATGGTGGCGTGAGTTAGCTGGTGTGAATGAGCTTGCTCTGTGCCATATGTAATCCTGCATAATCCTTGTGATTACAGGAGGTGGAGTTAGAATATTACAGTCAGCAGATCCTGGAATCAGCAACATCACATGAGCGAATGGGTGAGTATTCCATTTGCACTGCTCTCACTCTGTTAGACTAACAACATTAATGTGAATTGAAAAAGCAGGTTATAATGAAAGAGATCAGGGTCCCCATGTTATTATGGAGAGGGGAGATTGCTTTTTGTTACTTTGGTCTGAAATATGTGCTGAAGTCACTTTTTTTCTCCACCCATCGGGATGGCACAGTATTTAGCACTGCTGCCTCACAGCGCCGGGGACCTGGGTTTGATTCCCGGCTTGGGTCACTACCTGTGCGGAATCTGCACATTCTCTCCATGTCTGTGTGGGTTTCCTCCAGGTACTCCAGTTTCCTCCCACAGTCCAAAGATGTGCAGGTTGGGTGGATTGACCACGCTAAATTGGCCCTTAGTGTCAGGAGAATTAGCAGCGTAAATACTTGGGGTTACGGTGGTAGGGTCTGGGTGAGATTGTTGTCAGTGCAAGCTTGATGGGTCAAATGGCCTCTTTCTACACTGTAGGAATTCTATGATCGATGCAATTCGGAGTATATAATGCAAAATCATACTGTTTTAAATGTAATACTCGCGCACATGTGCAAGCATATGAACTGAAACAGTGTCGGGCAAAAGCTTGAATTGCAATAAATCATACACAGAACCGCAGAACAGTACAGGCCCTTTGGCCCTCGATGTTGTGCCAAGCTATTTCCAAACCAAGATCAAGCTATCCCCCTCCCTATCATTCTGGTGTGCTCCATGTGCCTATCCAATACCCGCTTGAAAGTTCCTAGAGTGTCCGACTCCACTATCACAGCAGGCAGACTATTCCACACCCCAACCACTCTCTGAGTGAAGAGTCTACCTCAGACATCCCTCCTATATCTCCCACCATGAACTTTATAGTTATGCCCCCTAGTAACAGCTACATCCACCCGAGGAAATAATATCTGCACGTCCTCTCTATCTATCCCCCTCATCACCTTATAAACCTCTATTAAGTTGCCTCTCATTCTCCTCTGCTCCAAAGAGAAAAGTCCCAGCTCCCTCAACCTTTCCTCATAAGACCTACCCTCCAAACCAGGCAGCATCCTGGTAAATCTCCTCTGCACTCTCTCCAATGCTTCCACATCCTTCTTATAGTGAGGTGACCAGAACTGAACCCGATATTCCAAATGTGGTCTCACCAACGTCCAGTATAGTTGCAGCATAACCCCACAGCTCTTAAACTCAAACCCCCTGTTAATAAACACTAACACACTATAAGCCTTCTTCACGGCTCTATCCACTTGAGTGGCAACCTTCAAAGATCTGTGGATATGAACCCCAAGATCTCTCTGTTCCTCCACATTCCTCACAATCCTGCCGTTGACCCTATAAACTGCATTCAAGTTTGTCCTACCAAAATGAATTACCTCACACTTATCAGGGTTAAACTCCATCTGCCACTTTTCAGCCCAGCTCTGCATCCTATCAATGTCTATTTGCAGCCTACAAGAGCCTTCCACCTCATCCACTACTCCACCAATCTTGGTGTCATCAGCAAATTTACTAACCCACCCTTCAGCCCCCCTTTTCCAAGTCATTGATAAAAATCACAACTAGCAGAGGACCCAGCACTGATCCCTGTGGTACACCGCTGGTATCTGGCCTCCAATCTGAAAATATTCCCTCCAGCACCACCCTCTGTCTTCTATGAGACAGTAAGAAGTCTGACAACACCAGGTTTAAGTCCAACCAATTTATTTGATAGTAAGTCTCGAGTGTTAGACTTCTTACTGTGTTTACCCCAGCTCAACGGCGGCATCTCCATATCATGACTTCTATGAGACAGCCAGTTACTTATCCAATCAGCCAAATTTCTTTCTATCCCACACCACCTCACCTTCTTCATGAGCCTACCATGGGGAAGCTTATCAAACACCTTACTAAAATCCATGTATACGACATCAACTGCTCTACCTTCGCCTAGACTTAGTTACCTCCTCAAAGAATTCAGTCAAATTTGTGAGGTAGGGCTTACCTCTCACGTAACCGTGCTGACTATCCCAGATTAAACTGCATCTTTCCAAATGGTCATAAATCCTATCTCTCAGGACCTTTTCCATTAACCTACCAACCACTGAAGTAAGACTAACTGGCCTATAATTACCAGGATCATTCCTATTTCCTTTCTTGAAAAGAGGAACAACATTTGCCAAATCCTCCAGGGAGTTGATAAACTTCAGACATAAATTTGTTTCTGATGGTGAAAAGTTTGAAAGCTCAACTGAGATTTTCATGAAAAATGTAACAAGATAGTGGAATAAATTGGCTTTTATAAATCGGAGTTTGGCCTTTATAAATCGGAGTATTGAGTATAAAAGTTGGAATGTTATGGTAAGGTTGTATAAGGCATTGGTGAGGCCAAATTTAACATAGAACATGGAACACTACAGCACAAACAGGCCCTTCGGCCCACGAGTTGCGCCGATCACATCAACACCTATCTATAACCCCCAATCCCATAAAACCCCATATACTCATCCAGAAGTCTTTTAAAAGACCCCAGCGAGTTCGCCTCCACCACCACTGACGGCAGCCGATTCCATTCACTCACCACCCTTTGAGTGAAAAACTTACCCCTAACATCACTTCTGTACTTTCCTCCCCGCACCTTAAACCTGTATCCTCTCGTAGCGACCATTTCAACCCGGGCAAATAGCCTCTGAGAATCCACCCTATCTATTCCTCTCAACATTTTATAAACCTCTATCAGGTCGCCTCTCAACCTACGTCTCTCCAGGGAAAAGAGACCCAGTTCCCTCAACCTAACTTCATAAGGCGTGCCTCCCAGTCCAGGCAACATCCTTGTAAATCTCCTCTGTACCCTTTCAATAGCTTCTACGTCTTTCCTATAGTGAGGCGACCAGAACTGCGCACAGTACTCCAAATGAGGCCTGACCAGGGTCTTATAAAGTTGCAGCATTACCTCCCGACTCCTAAACTCAATCCCTCGATTTATGAAGGCCAGTACACCATACGCCTTCTTGACCACCTCTTCCACCTGCGAGGCCGATTTAAGAGTCCTGTGGACCCGGACCCCAAGATCCTTCTGCTCCTCAACACTACCAAGACTCCTGCCCTTGATAGTGTACTCGTTCATCCCGTTGGTTCTGCCAAAATGGACGACTACGCATTTATCCGCATTGAAGTCCATCTGCCACTTCTCCGCCCAGTCCTGCATCCTATTTATGTCCTGCTGCAACTTTTGCCATCCTTCCAGACCATCCACAACACCACCGACCTTCGTGTCATCAGCGAACTTACTTACCCATCCTTCCACTTCCTCATCCAGGTCATTTATGAAAATGACAAACAGCAAGGGTCCTAGAACAGATCCCTGGGGCACTCCACTGGTGACTGACCTCCATTCAGAAAAAGACCCATCCACAACCACTCTCTGCCTTCTGCAGGCAAGCCAGTTCTTGATCCACAAGGCCAAAGGCCCTTGGATCCCATGCCCTCTCACCTTCTCAAGAAGTCTTGCATGGGGGACCTTATCAAACGCCTTGCTGAAGTCCATGTATACCACGTCCATGGCACTTCCTTCGTCAATGTGTTCAGTCACATTATCGAAGAACTCAACTAGGCTCGTAAGGCACGACCTGCCCTTGACAAATCCATGCTGACTATTCCTGATCATGTCAAACCTCTCCAAATGATTGTAAATCTTGTCCCTCAGAAGCCTTTCCATCAGCTTACCAACCACTGAGGTCAGACTCACCGGTCGGTAATTTCCCGGGCTATCTCTGTTCCCTTTCTTGAAAATAGGGACTACATCCGCAATCCTCCAATCTTCCGGAACCTCTCCCGTCTCCATTGACGACGCAAAGATCATCGCCAGGGGCTCTGCAATCACTTCCCTCGCCTCCCACAGTATCCTGGGGTATATCCCATCTGGTCCCGGCGACTTATCAATCTTGATAGAATTCAAAAGTTCTAACACATCCTCCTCCTTAATATCCACAAACTCAATCTTTTCCATCTGCTGCAAATCCGTAGCAAAATCTCCCAGATCAGTTTCCACCGTGAATACTGAGGCAAAGTACTCATTAAGCACCTCTGCCATTTCTTCTGGTTCCACACAGACCTTAACCCCTTCACCTTTTATAGGTCCTATCCCTTCTCTTCTCATCCTTTTACCTTTCACATATTTATAAAAGGCCTTGGGATTCTCCTTAATCTTACCCGCCAAGGTCTTCTCATGACCCCTTCTGGCTCTCCTAATTTCCCTTTTAAGCTCCTTTCTACAGTCCTTATACTCCTCAAGATCCTTAACCTCTCCTAGTTCCCTGAACCTTTTGTACACCTTCCCTTTCCTCCTGATTAGGTTCAACACAGCCTTCGTGCACCACGGTTCCCGCGACCTACCAAAACCCCCTTGTCTCATCGGAACGTTGTCACGCATGGCTCCAGACAAACATTCCTTGAATATCCGCCACCTTCCTTCGGTACTTTTCCCTAAGAACGCCTCCTTCCAGTTTATTTGTCCAAGTAACTTCCTGACTTCTTCGTATCTCCCCTTACTCCAGACAAACACCTTCCTAGCCTGCCTGATCCTATCTCGTTCCAATGCAATTGTGAAGGAGATAGAATTATGGTCACCATTCCCAAGATGCTCCCCTACCGAGAGATCCATCACCTGCCCTGGTTCATTCGCCAGTACCAGGTCAAGTACAGCCTCTCCCCTCGTAGGCTCATCCACGTACTGTGTCAGGAAACCTTCCTGAACACACCTAACAAACTCCTCCCCATCCAAACCCCTTACCCTAGGGATATTCCAGTCGATGTTTGGGAAATTGAAGTCTCCCATCACGACAACTCTGTTATTAATACATTTCTCCAGAATCTGTTTCCCTATCTGCACTTCAACTTCCCTGTCACTATTGGGTGGCCTATAGAATACACCCAGCAAAGTTTTTGACCCTTTGCTGTTCGTAACTTCCACCCACAGAGACTCTGTAGATAGTCCCTCCACAGCATCCTCTATCTCTGCAGCCATGACACTGTCCCTGATCGACAGTGCCACTCCACCACCTCTTCTGCCATCCTCCCTGTCCTTCCTGAAGCATCTGAAACCTGGCACCTGAAGTACCCAGTCCTGTCCCTGAGACATCCAAGTCTCCGTAATTTAGAGTATTGTGTACAGTTTTGGTCACCTAGTTACAGGAAGGATGTAAATAAGGTTGAAAGAGTGCAGAGAAGGTTCACAAGGATGTTGCCAGGACTTGAGAAGCGGAGTTACAGAGAGAGATTGAATAGGTTAGGACTTTATTCCCTGGAGCGTAGAAGAATGAGGGGAGATTTGATAGAGGTGTATAAGATTTTGATGGGTATAGATACAGTGAATGCAAGCAGGCTTTTTCCACTCAGGCTAGGGGAGAAAAAAACCAGAGGGCATGGGTTAAGGGTGAAAGGAGAAAAGTTGAAAGGGAATATTAGTGGTGGGGGGGGCTTCTTCACGCAGGGAGTGGTGGGAGTGTGGAATGAGCTGCCAGACAAAGTGGTAAATGTGGGCTCACTTTTAACATTTAAGAAAAACTTGGACAGGTACGTTGATGAGAGGGTTGTGGAGGGATAAGGTCCAAGTGCAGGTCAGTGGGACTAGGCAAAAAATGGTTCGGCACAGACAAGAAGGGCCAAAAAGCCTGTTTCTGAGCTGTAAATTTTCTATGGTTCTATGGGTGATGATAAAGTGGGAAGATTGAAAGGTTTGCAGGATGGTTTGAGGGATTTGTGAGTAGAGTGGGTAGAGAAGAGGTGAGGTTCAACACAGGCTGTGACAAGATGCTCTGTTGACTGTTAGAAGCCGAGATGTTTTCGGTTTTTGGTTTGTCAGGAATGGAGCAACCTTGGTAGTGGACAGGAAAGTAGAGTTATGTCAAGGATCAGGTATGATCTTATTGAATGTTGCCTGGACTGGGAGGCATGCCCTATGAAGTTAGGTTGAGGGAGCTGGGTCTCTTTTCCCTGGAGAGACGAAGATTGAGAGGTGACCTGATAGAAGTTTATAAAATGTTGAGAGGAATAGATAGGGTGGATTCTCAGAGGCTATTTCCCCGGGTTGAAATGGTCGCTACGAGAGGACACAGATTTAAGGTGCGGGGAGGAAAGTACAGAAGTGATGTTAGGGGTAAGTTTTTCACTCAGAGGGTGGTGAGTGAATGGAATCGGCTGCCGTCAGTGGTGGTGGAGGCGAACTCGCTGGGGTCTTTTAAAAGACTTCTGGATGAGTATATGGGGTTTTATGGGATTGGGGGTTATAGATAGGTCTATAGATTGGTAGGTGTTGATGTGATCGGCGCAACTCGTGGGCCGAGGGGCCTGTTTGTGCTGTAGTGTTCTATGTTCTATGAATGGTGGAACACATTCGCAGGCAATGTATAGTCTACTTCTGCTTTATTTTTGTTCTCTCCACAGGAGACAGTTAATGTGGTCTGTTTGGATGCAGAAGCAAGCCAGACTCTGTTTTGGAACATGGATACTTGGACCTGATCCCTCAAAGCTCAGCTAACTCTATCCTTTGGAGACATTTGTGGAACCAAATGTTGATTCTGTAAATGCCACTGAGTTCTGTGTCATTTTTGGGATAGTCCTGCTGGTAACTGGTGAGTCCTGGTTACCAATGATCCCTGCAGGTGACCACTGCACCAGTGCATTGCGGAGCGGTCGATATAATCACCCTCCTTTGTGTACGTGTACATCTTTCCTGATCTCACTCACCACATCTCCAAAAACCAAATGTACAGAAATTCGGCAGAAAATCAGCTTAGAGTTTGAAGAAATTGAGTTGTATTTATTTCTATCCACTTGCAATGATAAATGCAATCTTTTTGTCATAATTTTTATTTTCATAGTCTGTATTGAACTGATTTGCAGACTAAAGATAGAGATCTGGTCAATGTATGGAATTCGTGCATGGGTTCTAATACTGAGGCGGTGGAATGGGGGTGTGAGAGAGAGATACTGCACAGTTAGTGTGTGTGTGTGAGAAAGAGGGAGTTACTACACTGTGTGTGAGAGGGGGTTTTGACACAGCCAGCATGTGAGAGGGCGTGTGTTATTGCACAGTTTTGTAGCTGCAGCTTAGCTCCCGGAAGCTCAGATAGGCTCAGACCCGGGGTGGGGGGATTTGCTGCTCATAACCTGACCAGTCCTCGGGACCAAAGTTGTTCATTTTTGGCAAAACTTTCACGTAGCAAAAGCAGCAGATAAAAAAAAACAGGTTATTATTTTAGCCTGTCTGACAAATGGTAAACTTTCCAACCTGTTCTTGCCCTAAGCATGCAGTTTGTTTGCAGAATTATTTCACACTTACTGGCATACACATTTACCTGTTATATCATTGGGTTTTTTTTCAATTGCTTATTTCTCACTGACAAGGAAGTGTTGGAACAACAAATTATTTGGTTATTAAAGTTAAAGCTGGTTTCTGAGACAAGTTGTTGGGTTTGGTGAAATGCTGAGCCCAGGAGACGACCAGCTCTGCACCAGAGTTCCTGGTACACTTGGAGTTGGATGTTTTGCATTTGAAGCCTCCCTATCCCCAGAGCAATTAGGAGACAGTAAGTGGACCCTCCTCACCATTCCTGTAACACTAAGAAGCTATAATCAAAGCTACTGTTCCCACAGAACTGCATTTTCTAATAATTTCTCTCCCAGTAATTGATTTCAGATGTGGCTCTGAAGAGTGATTTCAATGTGTTCATGGCCATTAGCCCGTAACTCAGCTGGAAATTGCCATTGTGTAGTTCTTGACATCTTGTACCGATTATAAAGTGAGCACAGTAGCTGTTAACAAGAGGCAGACATGCTAATGCTGGATTTCGGTGCAGACACTGTTTGAAACAGTTATTTCCAGCTCTCAAACTGTCATTTACATGTGTGAGATATTGGGTATACATATAATGCTGATTTGGGTTGACCGCACGTTCTAACTTTGCAGATTGCCCCTGACATGTACAGATCCAATGTACCCCCTTCGCTGCCCTGTACATCAGCCTTCACAATACACTAACCTTGCTGCCTCCCTTAATCTATAGTTTTATTTGTCTCAAGTTTAGAACTTTGACATATTTCATTTGGTTTTATCCAACTTTGTAAATTAGCATCTCATGTAAGATTTAGAAAAGACATTATGTTACTTGAAAAAAAAATATAATTCTGTTTCGGGATCTGGGTTTTAAAGAAAGTTTCATTATAATTATAATGTTTCAATATAATTAAAAAGCTTGTGGCGGAAAGATTTCTTTTCCTTTTCACTGTGTGGTTTATACTTCTGAATCCATCAATCTGCTCCTCAAGACTGGGCTAGTCAGAGCCAGCTTCCCCAGGGGCACCTAGGCCATCTGGCTGGCATCTCCCTGGTGCGCCCAGGCATTCTGGCTGGCGTCTCCCCAGGGTGCTGTCAATATTACAGCGTCCTCACTCTGGCTGTGATTGGTGGTTTGCCCTTAATCCAGGAGTTGGAAGGTGGGCCTGCTGCTGAATGTGGGCTGAATCCGTGTAATTTTAACATAAGTCCTTAGTGAACTGGAGTAATGTTATTGCAATCGCTGGTATTGGATTTTGCCTTGGATTGTTTTGCATTTACAAAAATATGAAGATTGGAGAGTAGAAAATGTTGTGCCTTTGTTTAAAAAGGGCTGCAGGGAAAAGCCTGGGAACTACAGGCCAGAGAGCCTCACATCTGTGGTGGGTAAATTGTTGGAAGGTATTTTGAGAGACAGGATCTTACAGGCATTTAGAGACAGGACTGATTAGGGACAGTCGGCATGGCTTTGTGAGTGGAAAATCATGTCTCACAAATTTAATTGAGTTTTTTGAAGGGGTAACCAAGCAGGTAGATGTGGGCAGTGCAGTTGGTGTTGTCTACATGGACTTTAGCAAGGCCTTTGACAAGGTACCACATGGTAGGTTGTTGCATAAAGTTAAATCTCACAGGATCCAGGGTGAGGCATCTAAATGGATACAAAATTGGCTTCTTGACAGAATAAAAAGTCTGACAACACCAGGTTTTAGTCCAACCTATTTATTTGATAATATACTCGCAAGCTTTCGGGTTAGCCCTCTTCGTCAGGTGAATGGAGAGTTCTGGCCTCAGACAGAGCATATAAAGCACAGACAGTTTAGAGATTCTAATCAGTAATCTCTAAACTGTCTGTGCTTTATATGCTCTGTCTGAGGCCAGAACTCTCCATTCACCTGACGAAGAGGGTAACCCCTCGAAAGCTTGTGAGAATATTATCAAATAAATAGGTTGGACTAAAACCTGGTGTTGTCAGACTTTTTACTGTGTTTACACCAGTCCAACGCCGGCATACCCACATCTTGACAGAAGCCAGAGAATGTTTTTCAAACTAGAGACCTGTGACCAGTGGTGCGCCTGAGAATTTTTTTTCTGAGAGCTGTGAGTCTCAAACACTTCCTGAAAAGGCAGTTTTTGAATATTGAGTTTTTGGGGATGTCGCAGTGTTAGCACTGCTGCCTCTCAGCACCAGGGACCCAGGTTCAGTTCCAGCCTCAGGTCACTGTTTGTGTGGAGTCTGCATGTTCTCCCTGGGTTTCCTCCCACAGTCCAACGATTTGCTGGTTAGAGTGACTGGCCGTGCAAAATTGTCCCTTAGTGTCAGGGGCAATAGCAGGTAAATATGAGGTTACAGGAATAGAGCTTGAGTGAGATTGTGGTCTGTGCAGACGCAATGGGCCAAATGATGGCCTCCCATACTATAGGATTTTATAAACATTAAGGCAGAGCTAGATAAAAATCTTGACTAACAATGTAACCTCTACCCCCCCCCGATCCCCGGATAACCTTTCATTCCAATCAGATCAGCCAAGACCTCACTGAATGGCAGAGCAGGCTTGATGGGCTGAATGGCCTATCCCATTCCATCCCAATGTGCCATCTTCAGTGAGTCCACTGCACTCATTCAATCAGCTGCTCCCTAAAACAATCAAACTTAACCCCACTATCCTTATCCTCACATTCCCACCTGCCCACTTTGCTCTTGTTTGTAAAGGTGTGAAGTGCCTGGAATTTGGATTGTAAGCTTTTTAATGTGAAGGTTAATGAACAGACCTCAAATTGAATGACATTCTTTATTTTCAAGGTTCCTACATTCAGCAAAAGGCTGAAATCCTAAAACGCAGAACAGTTCAGTTGGGTACCTTGCGAAAGAGCAAGTTCTCACTCAAAAATCCATACCACATAACTGGACTTTGCTACAGAAATAATACTTAATTCTTAATTAAATAAAACAAAATAAAGTTAACCCCACATCAATTCCCCAACAGTACAAAAATGCATTACTCAATTCTGGTAACTGCCATTCTTGCATCTTCACTTTTGCTACAGTTTCGGGTTTTGTGCATTTGTCATTAACCAACCAAAAATTTGAGTTATCACCAGAAGCGTGGGTAAAATGGCTGGTTCGCTGCAAGCACTTAAAGCTGTAGAGAGAGAGACAGAAAATAATTAGTTTCAGAGAGCATAAAGAGTGGAACACACTAGGAGTCAGTGAAGGTTTACCAGGCTGATTCCAGGACTGATAAATGAGGAGAGATTGACTAGGTTAGGATCGTTTCACTGGAGTTCAGACAAATGAGAGGAGCTCTCAGAGACTTATAAAAATTAATAACAGGACTCAACAGGATGGATGCGGGGAGGATAGTCCTGAAGTGGGTGAGTCCAGAGCATGGGTCATGGGATTCAGCGTAGACCATTTAGGATGGAGGTGAGGAGACATTTCTTCACCCAAAGAGTGGTGAGCCTGTGGAATTCATTACCGCAGGAAGTAGTTGATGCCAAAACATTGAATTTTCAAGAGGCGGCTGGATATAGCACTTGGGGGGGGGAAATAGGATCAAAGGGTGTGGGGAAAAAGCAGGATTAGGCTATTGAATTGGATGATCAGCCATGATCGTAATGAATGGCAGAGCAGACTCGAAGGGCCAAATGGCCTCCTCCTATCTTCTATGTTTCTATGAAACTGGCCTTGTACAATCTCCTAGGTCACTGGTCAGTATGTGGAGATGCCGGCGTTGGACTGGGGTAAACACAGTAAGAAGTCTGACAACACCAGGTTTAAGTCCAACCGATTTATTTGATAGTAAACTCACAAGCTTTCAAGGTTTCCCTCTTCGTCAGGTGAATGGAGAGTTCTGGCCTCAGACAGAACATATAAAGCACAGACAGTTTAGAGATTACTGATTAGAATGCGAATCTTTACACCTAACCTGCTGTTCAAGTCCTAAAGTGGCCGACAATGTGAGTGGAAGGAGCACTGATCACAGGTTAAAGAGATGTGTATTGTCTCCAGACAGTACAGTAAGTGAGGTTTTACAAACCCAGGCAAGTCACGGGGGTTACAGATAGTGTGACATGAACCCAAGATCCCTGTGGAGACCGTCCTCATGTGTGCGGAACTTGGCTATCAGTCTCTGCTCAGCGACTCTGCGCTGTGTGTCGTGAAGGCCGCCTTGGAGAATGCTTACCCGAAGGTCAGAGGCTGAATGCCCGTGACCGTTGAAGCGTTCGCCAACAGGAAAGGAACAGTCTTGCCTGGTGATTGTCGAGTGATCTGTAACCCCCAGGATTGCCTGGGTTTGCAAAACCTGACTTACTGTACTGTCTGGAGACAATACACATCTCTTTAACCTGTGATCAGTGCTCCTTCCATTCATATGGTCAGCCACTTCAGGACTTGAACAGCAGGTTAGTTGTAAAGATTCGCATTGTAATCAGTATTCTGTAAACTGTCTGTGCTTTATACGCTCTGTCTGAGGCCAGAACTCTCCATTCACCTGACGAAGAGGGAAACCTCGAAAGCTTGTGAGTTTACTATCAAATAAATCAGTTGGACTTAAACCTGGTGTTGTCAGACTTCTCACTGGTCACTAGACAGCCTATCACAGACCTCCAGCTATTCGGCACTGGTTCCAGTGGATGCTGTGTGAGACCAGCAGCAGTGTTTGACTGAAGCTAAAAGAAGAATCCTGATGATTTTGTAGCTTACCTCGGCAGTGTTTTCCGTCCCAGTGTAAGAATCCAGTGATGCAGCTGCAGACTGCATGTTCCAGCTGACTTGTGCAGATCTGTTCACAGCCACCATTATCCTCCTCACACCAATCAGCAGCTGCATAACAGACAGGAAACATCACCGTGATGGTCACCTCCAGTTCCACAGCGCTATTAAAGATTTTCGTAATCTTCAATCATAGAATCACACAGTGCAGGAGAGGCCCTTCGGCCCATCAAGACTGCACTGACAAGTGTGAAATACCTGAACTCCCACCTAACCCCACTTACCAGCACTTGGTCCATATCCCTGAATGTTACAACGTGTCAAGTGCTCATCCAGATACTTATTAAAGGATGTGAGGCATCCCACCTCCACCACCCTCCCAGGCAGTGCATTCCAGACCCTCACCACCCTCTGAGTAAAAAAGTTTTTCCTCACATTCCCCCAAAACAAGTCGGATACTTTAGGAACTTACAAGCAGTTATTGGATAGGCACATGGAGCACACCAGAATTATAGGGAGTGGATAGCTTGATCTTAGGTTTGGAAATAGCTTGGCACAACATCGAGGGCCGAAGGGCCTGTACTGTGCTGTAATGTTCTATGTTCTAAATCTCCTGCCCCTCACCTTGAACCTATGTCATGTTGAACCTTGAATCATGTCATCATTGGCTACAGGTATAGTGCCGGAAGACTGGAGGATAGCAAATGTTGTCCCCTTCTTTAAGAAGGGCAGTAGAGACCATCCTGGGAATTATAGACCGGTGAGCCTTCTGTTGTGGGCAAAGTTTTGGAAAGAATTAAAAGATTTATAATCATCTAGAGAGAAATAATTTGATTAGGGATAGTCAACATGGTTTTGTGAAGGGTAGGTCGTGCCTCACAAACCTTATCGAGTTTTTTGAAAAGGTGACCAAAGCGGTGGATAAGGGTAAGGCAGTTGACGTGGTGTATATGGATTTTAGCGAAGTGTTTGATAAGGTTCCCCATGGTAGGCTATTGCAGAAAATGCAGATGCATGGGATTGAGGGTGATTTAGCAGTTTGGATCAGGAATTGGCGAGCTGATAGAAGACAGAGGGTGGTGGTTGGTAGGAAATATTCAACCTGGAGTTCAGTTACAAGTGGTATACCCTCAAGGATCTGTTTTGGGGCCACTGCTGTTTGTCATTTATAAAAATGACCTAGATGAGGGTGTAGAAGGATGGGTTAGTAAATTTGCTGATGACACCAAAGTCGGAGGAGTTGTAGACAGTGAGGATGGATGTTACAGTTTGCAGAGGGACACAGATAAGCTACAGAGCTGGGCCGAGAGGTGGCAAATGGAGTTTAATGTGGAAAAGTGTGAGATGATTCACTTTGGTAAGAGTAACGGGAGTACAGGATATAGGGCTAATGGAAGGACTCTTGGTAGTGTCAACGAGCAGAGAGATCTCAGTGTACAAGTGCATAGATCCCTGAAAGTTGGCACCCAGGTTGATAAGGTTGTTAAGAAGGTGTACGGTGTGTTAGCTTTTATTGGTAGAGGGATTGAATTTCGGAGCCATGAGGTCATGTTACAACTGTACAAAACGCTGGTGCGGCCGCACTTGGAGTATTGCGTACAGTTCTGGTCGCCGCATTATAAGAAAGATGTGGAGGCATTGGAAAGGGTGCAGAGGAGGTTTACCAGGATGTTGCCTGGTATGGTGGGAAGGTCTTATGAGGAAAGGCTGAGGGACTTGAGGTTATTTTCTTTAGAGAGAAGGTGGTTACAAGGTGACCTAATTGAGGCATACAAGATGATCAGAGGATTAGATAGGGTGGACAGTGAGAGCCTTTTTCCTCGGATGGTGATGGCTAACACGAGGGGACATAGCTTTAAATTAAGGGGTGGTAATTATAGGACGGATGTTTCCATTGTTTGCTGGAGCAGAGGAGTGAAGGAGCAGAGAGAGAGAGATAAGAATTTACCTGTTAAAAACCTGTTTAAATTTAAGTTTAAAGCACTTTGTTCCTTGTAGAACTGTTTAAATCATTTAAAAGCATTTTTGTGGGCTTTTTGTATTTACCTCTTTAAGAATTCTGAGGGAGCGGTTAAAAGGGAGTTGTGGGCCAGCAAGCTTTAAATCAGCGCCAGGTTTAAAAAGAGGCCTGGTGTAGACAGCGGGCAGTGTCAGAGTGGGCAGCGGAGTGAGAGGGAAGCAGAGTGAGCTATTAGGGCTTAGGAGCAAAAGGGCTTGGGAGAAAGAGGGCCAGGTAAGTTAGTGTTGAAATTTTCAATACTACTACAGTGAATAATGGAGGGGCATGTGATGTGTTGTTTCTGTATGATGTGGGAACTGGTGGACCCCAGGGTCCTTCCCAGTGACCATGTCTGCAGTAAGTGCAGGTTGCTGGAGGAGCTCCAGCTCAGGGTAGATGAGCTGGCCTCTGAGCTACAGACACTGTGGCTCATCAAGGGGAGAGAGGGTGCCATTGTCAATGGGGTGCAAGAGACATCCACCCCCCCCTAGACTGGCTAACTCTAAGGGTCAGGAACAAGAGGGGGCTGCTGAGAGGAGGAAGGAGGGTGGGGAGAGGAGGAAGGAGGGTGGGGAGAGGAGGCCTCAGCCTCTCAATCTGCATAACAGGTTTGAGGCTCTTGCTTCCAGTGTGGACGAGGACGAGGGAGGTGAGGTCGGTGAGCAAACTGCACACGGTAGAGTGATGCAGCAGGACATAGGCAAGGAGAAGGTGAAAAGGAACATAGTAGTGATTGGGGATAGTGGGGTGAAGGGTATTGACACTGTCCTTTGTCACAATGACAAAGTGCACAGAAGGGTGTGTTGTCTGCCTGGTGCTCGGGTCCGGGATGTCGCATCTGGGCTGCAGAGGAACCTGGAATGGGAGGGTGAGAATCCGGTCATTGTGGTACATGTGGGTGCCGACGACGTAGGCAAAATGCGAACTGAGGATCTGGGGAGGGAGTATGAGAAGCTGGGAATGGAATTAAAGAGTAGAACCGACAAGGTAGTTATCTCTGGGCTACTGCCTGAACCGAGTGCAGACGGGCGTAGGGTAGATAGGATTAAGGAAGTGAATGGGTGGCTCAGGGATTGGTGTGGGAGGAATGGGTTTGAATTTATGGGGCATTGGCACCAGTATTGGGATAGGTGGGACCTGTTCGGGCGGGATGGGGTTGGTCTGAACCGTGCTGGGACCAGAGTGCTGGCGAATAGAGTAAAGAGGACTGTAGACAGGGCTTTAAACTAATTGGGGGGGGGGGGGGGGGGGGGGGGTGCAGGGTATGAGGGTAGGTGACATTACGGGGGCTAAAGTTAAGGATAGGGTACAGGTAAGGGAAGAGGCCAAGGATGTCCCAATAATAAAGGGAGTAGGGGGCGTGAGTAAGGTTGGTGGCGTTACGGCAAATAGGGTCCAGGTGAAGGCTGGGATGAAGGCACTTTACCTGAATGCACGAAGCATTCGGAATAAAGTGGATGAGCTGGTGGCGCAGATCGACACAAATGGATATGATCTGGTGGCCATTACAGAGACGTGGCTGCAAGGTGACAGGGACTGGGAGCTGAATGTCCAGGGGTATCAAGTGTTTAGGAAGGATAGGCAGGAGGGAAAAGGGGGGGGTGTAGCTCTGCTGATTAAGGATAGCATCAAGGTGGTAGCAAGGGATGATATTGGAGCCAAGGAGCAGAAAGTGGAATTGTTGTGGGTAGAGATTAGGAACAGCAAAGGGAGGAAGACGCTGGTGGGTGTCGTCTATAGACCCCCGAATAATGATCTGGAGGTGGGGCGGGCTGTTAATGCGCAAATAAGTGCGGCGTGCAGGAATGGGACGGCCGTAGTTATGGGGGATTTCAATCTACATATAGATTGGTCGACCCATGTTGGACGAGGTGGGCTTGAGGAAGAGTTCTTGGAATGCTGCCGGGATAGTTTCCTCGAACAGTGTGTGTTGGAGCCGATGAGGGAGCGAGCTATCTTGGATCTGGTGCTATGTAATGAGGCGGGTAGAATTAGGGACCTTGCGGTGAAGGATCCTCTTGGGGAGAGTGATCATTGTATGATGGAGTTTCTAGTGCAGATGGAGGAGGAGAAAGTGGGTTCCCGGACACGCGTCCTTTGTTTGAATAGAGGGGAGTATGGTAGGATGAGAGAAGAATTGGCGAATGTGGACTGGGGGAGCGCGTTGGAAGGTAGGTCTGCTGAGGAGCAGTGGAGGATCTTTAAGGAGATCTTTCTTGGTGCTCAGCAGAAATTTATTCCGATGGTCAATAAGGACAGTAGGAGGAGAGGTAATAAGCCGTGGATAACGAAGGAGGTGAAGGAAAGTGTTAAATTAAAAGCGGAGGCGTTTAGAGTAGCAAAGAGTAGTGGGCAAGAAGAGGATTGGGAGAGGTTTAAATGTCAACAAAGATTGACAAAGAAGATGATAAAGAAGGGTAGGAGAAACTATGAAGCTGGGCTTGCACTTAATATAAAAAAGGATAGCAAGAGTTTTTATAAATATATAAAAAGGAAGAGGCTGGCTAGGGTGAACGTTGGTCCCTTAGAGGATGAGAAGGGGGACTTAGTGGTAGGGGATGGGGATATGGCTGAGGTCCTGAATAACTTTTTTGTTTCTGTCTTCACGGAGGAGGACGTGAATAATTTGCTGGATGTTAGCGATGGAAAGGTGGTAGGACTGGAGGGTCTTAATGACATTACTGTTACTAGAGAGGTGGTGCTCGACAGACTGGAGGGGCTGATTGTGGACAAGTCCCCAGGACCGGATGGAATGCATCCGAGGGTTCTGAAAGAAATGGCGGAGGTGATAGTGGATGCCTTGGTGGTTATTTTCCAGACGTCGCTGGATTCCGGGGAAGTGCCGGAAGATTGGAAAGCGGCTAATGTTACGCCGTTGTTTAAGAAGGGTGCCAGGCAAAAGGCAGGGAATTATAGGCCAGTTAGTTTAACGTCTGTTGTAGGTAAAATGTTAGAATCCGTCATCAAGGAGGAAATAGCGAGGCATCTTGAGAGGAATTGCTTGATAGAGCAGACGCAGCACGGTTTCGTTAAAGGGAAGTCGTGTCTGACAAATTTACTGGAGTTCTATGAGGATGTGTCTAAGGCGTGGATAGAGGAGAGCCGGTGGATGTGGTCTTTCTGGATTTTCAGAAGGCGTTTGACAAGGTACCTCACAGGAGGTTATTGCAGAAGGTCAGGGGGCATGGAGTTGGGGGTAGGGTTTAGCGTGGATAGAGGATTGGTTGTCAAATAGGAGGCAGAGAGTGGGGGTCAATGGGTGCTATTCGGATTGGCGGCTGGTGACTAGTGGAGTGCCTCAGGGGTCGGTGCTGGGGCCTCAGCTATTTACCATTTATATAGATGATCTGGAGGAGGGAACCGAGTGTAGGGTGTCGAAATTTGCTGATGACACCAAGATTGGAGGAAAGGCAAATTGTGCGGAGGGTGTGGAGAGTCTACAGAAGGATCTAGATAGGCTGGGCGAATGGGCCAGGAAATGGCAAATGGAATTTAATGTTGGCAAGTGCGAGGTGGTCCACTTTGGTAGGAATAATGGTAGGAAAGATTATCACTTACATGGCGAAAAACTGCAGCAGGCGACGGTGCAGAGGGACCTTGGGGTCCTTGTGCATGAGTCGCAAAAACCCAGCTTGCAGGTGCAGCAGGTGGTCAGGAAGGCGAATGGGATGCTGGCCTTCATAGTGAGGGGGATTGAATATAAAAGTAGGGAGGTCTTGCTGCAACTGTATAGGGCACTGGTGAGGCCGCAGCTGGAGTACTGTGTGCAGTTTTGGGCGCCGTACTTACACAAGGATATTTTGGCTTTGGAGGGAGTGCAGAGGAGGTTTACTAGGCTGATGCCGGAGTTGAGGGGGTTGAGCTATGAGGAGAGGCTGAATAAACTAGGCTTGTACTCATTAGAGTTTAGAAGAATGAGGGGAGATCTCATTGAGACGATTAAGATGATGAATGGGATGGATAGGATAGAGGTGGAGAGACTCTTCCCGCTCAGAAAGGATAATAGGACTAGGGGGCACAGCCTCAAGATAAAGGGGAGGCGGTTTAGAACGGAGTTGAGGAGGAACTTCTTCACTCAAAGGGTGGCGAATCTCTGGAATTCTCTGCCCGTTGAAGTGGTAGAGGCTGCCTCGCTAAATATTTTTAAGACGCGGGTTGATGGGTTTTTGATAAGAGAGGGGATTAAGGGTTATGGGGAGAGCGGGGGAATGTGGAACTGAGCCACGACAGATCAGCCATGATCTTATTGAATGGCGGGGCAGGCTTGAAGGGCTAGATGGCCTACTCCTGCTCCTATTTCTTATGTTCTTATGTCAGAGGTAGGTTCTTTACTCAGAGGGTAGTAAGGTCGTGGAATGCCCTGCCTGCAGCAGTTGTGGACTCGCCAAGTTTAAGGGCGTTCAAATGGTCGTTGGATAGGCATATGGATAACATTGGAATAGTTTAGGTTAGAAGGTCATTAGATTGATTCCACTGGTCGGCACAACATCGAGGGCTGAAGGGCCTGTACTGCGCTGGAATGTTCTATGTCCCCTTGTGATTGACCCTTCAACGAAGGGGAACAGCTGCTCCTTATCCATTCTGTCCGTGTCCCTCATAATCTTGTACACCTCAATCAGGTCGCCACTCAGTCTTCTCTGCTCCAATGTAAATAATCCAAGCCTATCCAGCCTCTCTTCATAACTTTAATATTCCATCTCAGGCAGCATCCTGGTGAATCTCCTCTGCACCTCCTCCAGTGCAATCACATCCTTCTAATAATGTGGCGACCAGAACTGCACACATTACCCCAGCTGTGGCCTCATCAAAGTTCTTTACAACTCCAACATAACTTCCCTGCTTTTGTAATTTATGCTTTGATTGATAAAGGCAAGTGTCCATGTGCCTTTTACATCACCCTATTAACATGCCCTTCCATCTTCAGAGGTAGAATCAGAGAGATTTACAGCACAGGAACAGGCCCTTTGGCTCAACTTGTCCATGCTAACAAGGTTTCCTAACCTGACCTCGTCCTGATTGCCTGCGTTTGGCCCATATTCCTCTAAACCTTTCCCATCCATGTACCTGTCCAAATGTCTTTTAAATGTTGTAATTGTACCCACCTCTACTACCTCTTCTGGCCGCTCATTCCATACACTCACCATCCTGTGTGTGGAAAAATTTCCCCTCCTGTCCCTTTTAATTCTTTCCCCTCTCATCTTAGACCCATGCCTTCTAGCATTGGACTCTGCTATCCTGGGGAAATGACCTTTGCTATTCGCTTTATCTGTGCCCCTCATGATTTTATAGACCTCTATAAAGGTCACCCCTCATCCTCCTATGCTCCCAGGAAAAAAGTCCCAGCCTATCCAGCCTCTCCCTATAATTCAAACCTTCTAGTCCCAGTAACATCCATAGAATCATAGAGGTTTACAGTATGGAAACAGGCCCTCTGGCCCAACTTGTCCATTCCGCCCTTTTTATTTAAACCCCTAAGCTAGTCCCAATTGCCCGCATTTGGCCCATATCCCTCTGTACCCATCTTATCCATGTAATTATCTAAATGCTTTTTAAAAGAAAAAATTGTACCCATCACTACTACTACCTCTGGCAGCTTGTTCCAGACACTCACCACCCTCTGAAAAATTGCCCCTCTGAACACTTTTGTATCTCTCCCCTCTCACCTTACACGTATGCCCTCTGGTTTTAGACGCCCCTATCTTTGGAAAAAGATATTGACTATCTAGCTGATCTGTGCCTCTGATTATTTTATAGACCTCTATAAGATCACCTTGTAAATCCTTTTGCAACCTCTCTAGTTGAATAACATCCTTCTGATAGCAGGGTGACCAGAATTGTACACATAGACAAACATGCCAAGACCCTTTAGTTCCACAGAACTTCCTAGTGTCATGCCATTTGTTGAATACTTCCTTGTCAAATTACTAATTCCCTCACACCTTTCTTTGTCAAATTACTAATTCCCTCACACCTTTCTTTGTCAAATTACTAATTCCCTCACACCTTTCTTTGTCAAATTACTAATTCCCTCACACCTTTCTTTGTCAAATTACTAATTCCCTCACACCTTTCTGAGTTAAATTCCATCTAAAACATAGAAAAACTACAGCACAAACAGGCCCTTCGGCCCACAACTTGCGCCGAACATATCCCTATCTACTAGGCTTATCTATAATCCTCTATCGTACTAAGTTCCATGTACTTATCCAAAAGTGTCTTAAAAGACCCTATCGAATCTGCCTCCACCACCACCAACGGCAGCCGATTCCACGCACTCACCACCCTCTGAGTGAAAAACTTACCCCTGACATCTCCTCTGTACCTACTCTCCAGCACCTTAAACCTGTGTCCTCTCGTGGCAGCCATTTCAGCCCTGGGAAAATGTCTCTGAGAATCCATTCGATCAATACCTCTCATCATCTTATACATCTCTACCTAACAACATAAGAAATAGGAGCAGGAGTAGGCCATCTAGCCCTTCGAGCCTGCCCCGCCATTCAGTAAGACTATAGTGATCCACTTCAGGATCAGTTCCACTTTCCCACTTTCACCCTTAATTCCCCTGTCTATCAGAAACCTATCTACCCGTGACTTAAATATATTTAGCGAGGTAGCCTCCACCCCTTCAGGCAACGAATTCCAGAGATTCACCATCCTTTGAGTGAAGAAGTTCCTCCTCAACTCTGTTCTAAACTGCAACCCCCCCCCCCCCCCCCTTATCTTGAGGCTGTGCCCTCTAGTCCTGCTATCCTTTCTAAGCGGGAAGAATCTCTCTACCGCAAAGAACACAGAACAACACAGCACGGGAAACAGGCCCTTCGGCCCAATGAGCCCACTCCGCCATCTCAACAATGTGTTTTCCCTCCTCCACCCTTGACCCATGTCTATGCTTATGGTACCCCAATTGGAAACCAGATTAAGGGGAGAATAATTTAGGGACAATTTGTTACACCAATCAGCCTAAGAACACATCTTTGGGGTGAGAGGAACCTGGAGCACCCGGAGGAAACCCACGCAACCACAGGGAGAATGCGCAAACTCCCACAGACACCAGCCCAAATCCATGTATCTGCACAGCTAACAGTGATAGTCACTGAGCTGTTGTGGTGCCCGTCTGTTGGTCCAGGTTTAAGCACACACAACAACACAAAGTACTAGGCCACTCTCAAAACATCCAAGAGTAGCCCAGGTACGACCCACCATGTGCATGCCCCTCATTAGACAACAAGGTGGACAGACGCACCAGCGGAGTAAAAGAGACAAAACATCAACACGTAGCATTAGATTTCCAGGAACGTCCCGAGGCTCTGACCCTTATTTTAAAACAGTCTCCTAGAACCCTCCATCCCTGTTTCGCTCATGTGCCTATCTAAGTAAACCTTAAACAAGTCCAGTGTGCCTGCCTCCACCACCTTACTTGGTAGCGCATTCCAGACCCCCACGACCACCTGTGTGAAAAACCTCCCTCTAGCATCCAAATTATACTTCTCCACCCTCACCCTAAGCTCGTGGCCCCTCGTGATATTCGTCTCCATTCTAGGAAAAAGCCTGCCACTGTTTACTCTATCCATCCCCTTCATTATCTTATACGTCTCTATAAGATCCCCCCTCATCCTTCTAAACTCCAACGAGTACAGACCCAGTCTATTTAGTCTCTCTTCATAGTCTAAACCCCTCAACTCCGGTATCAGCCTAGAGAACCTCCTCTGCACTCCCTCCAAGGCCAAAATATCCTTGCGCAAGTGCGGCGACCAAAACTGCACACAGTACTCCAGCTGCGGCCTCACCAGTGCCCTGTACAGTTGCAGCAAGACCTCCCTGCTTTTATATTCAATCCCCCTCGCTATAAAGGCCAACATTCCATTCGCCTTCCTGCTGCACCTGCAGACTGGGTTTTTGCGACTCGTGCACAAGGACGCCCAGGTCCTTCTGCACCGTAGCATGCTGCAGCTTTTCACCTTTTAAATAATAAATAATATCTGTCACTTATCTGCCCATTATGTCTATATCTTCTTGTAGCCCAAGACACTTAGCCTCACTATTAACCACCCGGTCAGTCTTTGTATATCCACAAACTTACTAATCCTAACACGGACATTGTCTTCCATGTCATTTATATAAATGATGATTAATAGGGGACCCAACACAGATCCTTATGGTACTGGACACTGGCTTCTGGTCCTGAAAGCAGTCTTCTGTCATCACCCTCTGTCTCCTAGAACTGAGCCAATTTTGAATCCACTTTATCAAATTACCCTGTATCCTGTGTGCATTTACCTTCTTTACAAGTCTCCCATGTGGGACCTTGAAGGCTTTGCTGAAATCCATATAAACTGTATCAACTGCACTACCCTCAACTACACATCTGGTCAGCTCCTCAAAAAATTCAATTAAATTTGTTAAGTATGGCCTCTCTCTGACGAAGCCATGCTGACTATCCCTGATCAAGCTTTGCTTCTCCAAGTGGAGAGATAGATGCTCTCCTTCAGAAGTTTCTCCAATAGTTTCCCTACCACTGACATGAGACTCACTGGTCTGTAGTTTCCCTGGCTTATCTCTACAACCTTCTTAAATAGCGGAACCATATTAGCAGTGCTCAACTCTATTCAATATTTCTGTTATCGCCAGTTCTATTAGTTACTCGTGCTGTGTTCCTGTCCCAGTCCTCGATTTTACCATCCCACTATTCACAGCTGTCTGGACCTGAAGTTCCAGAATTGCCCCTCTATACCTCTCTCTTTCCTCATTTAAGAAACTCCTTGGCCAAGCTTTTAGACACATCTGTTCAAATAAGACTCTGTGCTAAATTTTGTTTGATCGCAGTCTGGATTAACTTTGGTAAAAGTCCTACATGAATTCAAGTTGTTGTATGCTAATGAGTGTGTGCACTTTCCTCAATCCATCTCTTTTCATTGACCAATCAACACATGAACATAGTTTAAGTTTATTTATTAGTGTCACAAGTCGACTTACATTAAAACTGCAATGAAGCTACTGTTAAAATCCCCTAGTTGCCACACTCCAGTGCCTGTTTAGGTACAGTGAGAGAGAATTTAGCACGGCCAATGCACCTAACCAGCACGTCATTCGGACTGTGGGAGGAAACCAGAGCAGCCAGAGGAAACCCACGCAGACGTGGGGTGAATGTGCAAACTCTGCACAGACAGTGACCCAAGCTGGGAATCCAACCCATGTCCTGGTGCTGTGAGACAGCAGTGTTAACCACTGTGCTGTCCAAACGTGAGGCATCTTTGAGCACACAAAGCTCACCTTTATACCAGCCTCTGTCCAAACATTAGCTTAACTACATAAGCTCAACAGTTCCAACTAGTTAGCAGCGCTCAATATGTGTCTTTGTCTCTGCCTATGCCTTAGCAACATGGGACTTAGACACAAGAGCTGGCCATTCAGCCCTTCAAACCAGTCCCACCATTCAATAAGATTGTGGCTGATCTGATCATAGTTTCAAACTCACTTTCCTGTCTGCCGCCAATAACCTTTTGACTCCCTTAACTATCAAATATCTCTCAAACTCAGCTTTGAATAAATTCAATCTCCCAGCCATCACTGCTTTCTGGGAAGAGAATTACATAGCCTAATGGCCCTCAGAAATAGAGTCTCCTCATTTCTTGTCCTCTGGGTCTAGACCAGGGTCATAAAAGGCAACATCTCCCAACATCCACTCCATTGAGCCACTCATGATCTTACATTTTTCAACAAGTTCACCTCATTCTTTGAAACTCCAGTGGGTAAATCTTTCTTTAAAGAAGCCCTTCATCCCAGGAACCTCCTCTACCAACTAATACTTCCTTTCTCTGTGTCAGTTCTCTCTGTTTATTATCTCTTTTTGTTTTATCCAAGGACATGTTACATTGTTGTGATGACAGGAACTTATTACAGGAATGTAAATGGTCCAAAGTGTATATTATGAGATAACAACAGTGAATCTCACCTCTTCTCCTGATGGGTCCAACAGAGAGAATCTGTTCTTTTGAGAGTAGCCAGTTGTCATCGGAAAGTCTCCTGTTGTTAGTAGGACATGTCTACAGGGACCAACACAAAGATTTGGTTAATGTGTCCATCAGAAACCTCCAGAGAGGTGTTGGTATATTTCTGTCTTCTCTCATCTGCCCTTCCCACCTGATTGGGAATATGCCCCTTCAGGATTTGGCTTTGGGGATTCCCACACCAGTTACATTTTACAAACTCCAATCAAAGCTATCAGCATGCGCAGGATTTTCAGAGAGTTGGAATGACATGGAGCTCTTTAAGAATGGCACAATTCCCAACCCCACTCTGGATTGTCCAATTTTTGGGAGTGCCTTTACAGGGTTTAGGCTGGTTCCTGTCAAAATCCTGCATCCAGCACTCACAACTGGCTGCTCCATTGCTGAGATGGATATGTCCAACTCTGTCACAGTTTTCACGTTTCATAGTTCCTTGTGAAAGATAGTCTTCATTATGCGGCTTTTCAGAAGGAAGTCCTCATACCCACTGGGTCTCGATGGTAAAGCAATTAACTTTATTGTGATAGTACGATATGTTTACAAACAAACATTCAGAACTTTCTACAATGTTGAAAAGT
Organism: Carcharhinus amblyrhynchos; assembly: GCF_965287045.1. Classification (NCBI taxonomy): domain Eukaryota; kingdom Metazoa; phylum Chordata; class Chondrichthyes; order Carcharhiniformes; family Carcharhinidae; genus Carcharhinus; species Carcharhinus amblyrhynchos. The sequence continues at coordinate 575,016 of NC_137352.1, read as the reverse complement.
TATTTCAATGACAAGCGAATAAAAGTGTCAATTATCCAGAACCTTTAAAGTGTCAATAACACAAACCCTTCTTAGGAGCCAGATCAGAAACTCCAAGGTGTATTATGAAGTTAGTCTAACTCCAACTTTATTTGATTTTGGCAGTAATAAGATGTTTTGTTCCAGGTGTGATTCTGTTGATTCATTAGGTAGTTTTTATTAAAACAAACTTTATTTAACACTACAGTTAAAATATAACAAAGAATTAGCATAACTTTTACCAATTGAAGTACTTAAATATGATGAGGTATAATTCTTAACAGCTGTAGTTCTAATTAAAGCAATATTCCCTTCAACATAAATCCTTCTTTAGAATCAATTAACACAAAAACAGAAATGCTGACGTGAATGCTAGGTATCCAGCCTTTTAGCTCCTCTGGACAGAGGTCTAGACAACTACCTGGCTTCTGACTCCCCATGTAGCAGTCTCTAGAGAAAGATCTAACTTCAAACTGCAGAACTTCAAGAAAAAGAGACCTATTTTCTGGCAGGTCCTAGTCTTCAATCTCCAAAGAGAGACAGAGATATTTCTTCTTTCTACAGCTCCCAAGCAGCAACTGAGCTTAGCCCCACCTAGTCACATGACTTTCCTAGCAACCTAATCAAGCCCTACTCTGAAAAACCCCTGGGTGTAACACTAAAATAACAACAGCATTAGCCCAGATTAAAGCAAACATTTTGATAATTAAGATCAATTATGCTGCTGCAGTCATAACAGTATTGGCTGCCAGTTACAGACAAAGTGGCACCAGTTAATAGAACTGATGACGAAAATAAATCCTACACAAGAAACATGTTTCTTAAAGACACAGTATTCTCACAACTCAGGAGCAGGAGTAGGCCACTCGGCCCCTCGATCTGCTCTGCTATTTAAGACACTATAGTTAAGAAAGCCCACCAACGCCTCTACTTTCTCAGAAGACTGAGGAAATTTGGCATGTCAGCTCTGACTCTCACCAACTTTACAGATGCACCATGGAAAGCATTATTTCTGGTTGTATCACAGCTTGGTATGGGCTCCTGCTCTGCCCAAGACCGCAAGACACTACAAAGGATTGTGAATGTTGCCCAATCCATCACACAAACCAGCCTCCCATCCCTTGACTCTGTCTACACTTCCCGCTGCCTCTGCAAAGCATAATTAAGGACCCCACACACCCTGGACATTCTCTCTTCCACCTTCTTCCTTCGGGAAAAAGATATAAAAGTCTGAGGTCACGTACCAACTGACTCAAGAACAGTATCTTCTCTGCTTCTGTCAGACTTTTGAAAGGACTTACCTCGCATTAAGTTGATCTTTCTCTACATCCTAGCTATGACTATAACACTACATTCTGCACTCTCTCCTCTTCTATGAGCAGTATGCTCTGTCTGTATAGCACGTTAAAAAAATACTTTTCACTGTATACATGTGACAATAATAAATCAAATGAAGGTTGTGGCTGATCCAATTTTAATCTCAAAAATCACATTCCAGCCTACTGCTGATAACCTTTCACCCCTTTGCTTATCAAAATCCATCTACTTCTGCCTTAGATATTCAAAGACTCTGCCTCAAATATTTTTTGAGGAAGAGAATTCCAAAGTCTCACAACCATCTGAGAAAAAAGATCTTCATTTCTGTCTTAAATGGGAAACCCCTTATTTTTAAACAGTGATGTTTGGATAATGAGGCTTGGCTGAGAGCCCAGACAACCATTAGAATACTAAAACACCTGCCTCCAGAGAAAAATGTAGTCTGACTGACAGCTCAGATTCTCTATCAATTTTAAAATGTTTGTTTACACAGAATTATGTGTTTCAAGAGTTAGTGATTAATCTGGGTTGACACTTATTAGCTAGTAATGAAATTACTTTTTTAGAAAAAAGTTATGAAATGAAGTACTTTTTAAAGCTTATTGAACACACTATTGTTATTGTAGGGTTCATTTTGGGAGATCTAATAAGGGTAGAATATACACAATGAACAGAAGGTCCCTAGACCTTGGTTTATAAGTCCATTGTTCCCTGAAGGTGGCTGCACAGATAAATAGAATGGTGAAGGTGGCATATGGAATGCTTGCCTTCCTGAGCCAAGGCATAGATTATAGGAGCAGGAACACCTTGATGCAGCTTTATAAAACATTGGTTAGACCACAGATGGAGTATAGTGAGCGGTTCTGATCGCCACACTATCAGAAGGGCATGGAGAGTGTGCAGAGGAAGTTCACCAGGATGCTGCCTGGGATGGAAAGTTTCAGCTATGAGGAGAGACTGGATAGGCTGGGTGGGTGTTTGGGTGGGGGGGGGTGGTCTGATAGAGCCGTACAAATGAGAGGCATTGATAAGGTAGATTGTAAGGATCTGTTCCCCATGGCAGAGGCCTCTAAGACCAGAGGGCAGAGGTTTAAGGTGAGGAGTAAGTGGTTTAAAGGGAATCTGTGGAAAATGTTTTTCAAATCAGAGGATGGTAGGAATATGGAACGCACAGTCTGAGGGTGTTGGGGCAGGTTCTCTCACAACATTTAAGAAGCATTAAACAAACACTTTAATCACCAAGGCTTGGTAGACAAAGGTCCACGTGTTGGGACATGGAATTAGTGTAGATTGGTATTTGATGGTCTGCATCGACATGGTGGGCCGAAGGGTCTTTTTCGATGTTGGATGACTGGTGATACACCTATATATAGAACCATTGGGCATGCAAGTGCAGTGGCTGGGCAGCAAGGAGCAGAAGGGATGGGTGGGGGCATTAGTTGGCATGGCTGGGGCATGGGGAGTGTTTGGAGGGTGGGAATAGGAGGGTCTTTGGAAAAGTCTCACTGCCCTAAGCTGGACTTGTCTCTCATCCAGCAGCCCATGGGTCTGCTGGCCCAGAGGTGAAGATCCTGTGTCTTTTTCCTGTAAGGCAAACAGGCCAACAAGTATTTTCCCAGGGTCAATGCCACTGTTGTAGGGTTTTAGCTGTTTGATGGTTTTCTGACAGGACTCCTGTTTGACTCTCTGACAGTCGACCTCTCTGCAGTGTGGCTCAGAATGAGTCCAGCTCCAGGGGTGTGGTAGTGTGGAATGAAAGGGTTTCTCTTCCAAGAAGGAGGCGCAGGGAGCCAGGGGCTTTAGAGCAGGTTTGAGGGGGCCGGGGGGAGGATAAAGACGAGCTCGTTACTCACAACTCTGCAGTTATTTATATCGGAATCACACAGTGTCACGTCGCAGTGGAGGTGAACCTCATTGTAATCACCGATAAACTTGAAAACAACAATATGGAAGCGGCAAGTGAGAGAAACTCCATTCTCCTCCATCTCGATGGTGCTGTCCTTGGAGTTTGGGCACCTGCTCAGAAAGTGACAGAATAATCAGAGTCAGAATGAGGATTGTGTCATCCTCCCCCCCATCATTCTCCCCCCACCATCCCGTCTTCTGGGAAGTCTGCATGTCCTGGGTGGGGATGTCCCAGTGACTGGATGAAAGAAAAATAGTAAAATATCAAAGGCAGAATTTGAGAGACCGAAGAGAAAATATTTCAATAAATTTCAGGGGGACAGAGCTGGAGGAGAGAGTTCTGTCATTGGTGGTGGGGGTGGGGGGTGGGGGCAGAGAAAGAGTTTGTCCTGAGGGAGAAGGGGGGCATGGGGAGAATGAGAAAAAAGCTGTTTCCTGAGAGCGGGGGGGGGCGGCGTGGATGAGAGTGGATCCCGGGGGGATGAGAGTGGATCCCGGGGGGATGAGAGTGGATCCCGGGGGGATGAGAGTGGATCCCGGGGGGATGAGAGTGGATCCCGGGGGGATGAGAGTGGATCCCGGGGGGATGAGAGTGGATCCCGGGGGGGATGAGAGTGGATCCCGGGGGGATGAGAGTGGATCCCGGGGGGATGAGAGTGGATCCCGGGGGGATGAGAGTGGATCCCGGGGGGGTGAGAGTGTCTCCTGGGGGGGTGAGAGTGGATCCCGGGGGGGTGAGAGTGTCTCCTGGGGGGATGAGAGTGGATCCCGGGGGGATGTGAGTGGATCCCGGGGGGATGAGAGTGTCTCCTGGGGGGATGAGAGTAGATCCCGGGGGGATGAGAGTGGATCCCGGGGGGGATGAGAGTGTCTCCTGGGGGGATGAGAGTGGATCCCGGGGGATGAGAGTGGATCCCGGGGGGATGAGAGTGGATCCCGGGGGGATGAGAGTGTCTCCTGGGGGGATGAGAGTGGATCCCGGGGGGATGAGAGTGGATCCCGGGGGGATGAGAGTGGATCCCGGGGGGATGAGAGTGGATCCCGGGGGGATGAGAGTGGATCCCGGGGGGATGGGAGTGGATCCCGGGGGGATGAGAGTGGATCCCGGGGGGATGAGAGTGGATCCTGGGGGGATGAGAGTGGATCCCGGGGGGATGGGGAGGTTGGGGACTCTCTTCCTCTTGTGAATAGTCTCTGAGTGAGGAGAATGGGAGTCAGTTGGTCCAGAGCCAGTCTGAGCATCAGTGTAGGGTCCAGTAAACTAGAACCCTGAGTTTCCTGATGTCCCCCTCCCACTCCCAGGGACAGGGATCTGGACCCAACATCACTTTGGAAAGGTTTCATACAAACCCGTGCTCGATGATTACGTAACGCAGTCGGTCCTTGGGGTTACGAGATGGCGTCGCCCAACAACGATTAATAATCAGAATCAGCTGTGTCGAATCAGCCCCCTCGACAAAGACCCCAATGTACAGGACATCCCGAGTGGTGAGTGTCACCTCACCCTCTCGATAGGGAAACTTGTACGATGAGTTTTTGTACAGAGCCATTTTTGTGATGAAACTACCTTCTTTGGTGGGAAGAGTGAGGTTGACAACACTGCAATAAACAGCAAATAAATCAATAAAAACCTCTGGTTAATTCTACACATTCTGACCAGATTTTTAAGCAAATGAAAGGGAAGCTCTCCCTCCAGCTGCACAATAACTAAAAACACAAGAACAGCAACTCCTGAAGGAGGATTTTCTCTGCACATTGCTGTGGTTATTTACAGCTCAGACAGTGCCCGTATGAACAACTCTCTGTTTCACTGTTAAATGATGCAGAATAAACCATTTCAGTTCTACAAATCCACACAATCACTGATGTTGAAATTGTAAACATTCTTTGGAGTGATAATTACAACAATATTTATGAGCTTAAATATGTAGCCAGAATCGGATCCACTGATGTTCAAATTTAACTAATGCTTATAACATGAGTTTGTCGAATTAGAGAGGACAGGTGAACCAAGTATAACATTTAAATGATTGGTTGCAGCTTCTGACAGTAACATACATCATCACCCAATCAACAACCTTTCAGACAGAACTCCCATTCCCCAGCCTGAGCACACACTACGTCCAAATCCACCACCCCAAAAGACCACAAGAAGCAACAGCACAAACAGGCCATTTGGCCCATCCACTCTGCTCCATTATTCCGTAAGGTCATGATGACTGATTTAATGTGATAATCCTCAACTGCACTGTCCCACTTTATCCCCATAACCTTGATTCCCTGCAAGACATAGCAATCTACAAGATGAAGGTAGGTAATGTCACCTGCATAAATGCACCCCTCCCCAATGAACTCAATATATTCTGTGCCTGTTTTGAGCAAGAGGTCAGTGAGAGCACACCTTCCATTTGTAAGACTGGGCCGAACCCGTACCCAAGGTCACAGATGTCACAGCAGCTTTCTCAAAGGTCAACCCATGGAAAGCAGCTGGCCTGGATGAGCACTCAGATCCTGCGCAGATCAGCTGGCAGGGGTATTCACACCTCTCTTTAAAACTATCTGAGGACCTTATCTGCTTCAACAGAACAATCATTATCCCAGCACCAAAGAAAAACCAAGCAGTGTGTCTCCTCATCTCTGTTTTAAATGGGTGATCCCTTGCTCTGAGATTCCGCCCTCTGGTCCAGACTCTCCCACAAGAGGAAACATCCTCCCAGCCCCCTGAGAATCTTACATGTCTTGGTAAGATTGTCTCTCATTCTTTAAACTTCAATGAGTACAGGCCTAGCCTACTCAACCTCTCCTCATAAGAAAATCCCTCCAAACACAGGATCAACCAAGTAAACCTTCTCTGGACTGCGTCTAATGCCAGTATAAAACTGTTCACAACATTCCAGGTGTGGTCTAAATAGTGCCTAGTTTAGTTTTAGCAACACTTCCTTACTTTTAAACTCCATTTCCTTTGAAATAAAGCAACATTGCATTTCCTTTCCCAATTACCTGCTGAACATACATGCCAGCTTTTGTGATTTATGCACAAGGATTCCCAAATCCCCCCCCCCCCAATGCTGCAGCTTTCTGCAGTCTTTCTCCATTTAAAAAATACTCAGCTCCTTTATTCTTCTGACCAAAGTTACTTACTTCTCATTTTCCTACATTATATTCCATCTGCCAAATTTTTGTCCACTCACCTAACCTGTCTGTATCTCTTTGTAGACTTTCTGTCATCCTCACCACTTGCCTTCTCACCTATCTTTGTGTCATAAAAACTTGGCGACAGTACATTCACTATCCTTGTCCAAGTCAGTAATAATAACTGTGGTCCCAGCATGGATCCCAGTCATACTCCATCAGTTACAGGTTGCCACCCTGAAAATGCCCTTTTTATCCAATATCTAGAAGTTAAACCCAGGTCACAACTCACCTCAGCATCGGCCTCACAACAGTTTCAAGAGAAACTTTCAAGTCAAGTTCATAAGCGCAGGAGAATTCGACATTAATGACTCTGTCACGAGTAATGACACTGCCCGTGTTATTCAGACTTTCGATCCAGACAGTGTTTATATACAGGACATGTGTCTCATTTGTCTGTGTAGAGAAGGATTACTGTCACCTGGAGACACTCACAGGATAATCTACATCCAACACAGCAAACATACACAGTGCTTTCATGCAATGTCACAACCATATATTCAGTTGGTGCCTCAGTATAACTGAGTCTCTGGGCCACAGACTGAAACCTTTACACAGCAGATCCCATTCACCCTACAAATCTCAAATTACTCCCTCAGCTCCCAGCACATTATACAGTGCCCGACAAGCAATATCCTCAGTCTGCTCCCTCCCCAAAGCACCCTATGCCCCTCCCTGTGTTCCCCCCACCACCCAAGCTCAGATTGCCCCTTCCACTGGGCCATATTAATGGACAGCATTAAGGCCTTTGGAGAGAGAAAATAAGGATTGTGATTGGGGAAATCAATGACGAAATATTGGAAGATTATCTGCAGATATGTTGAAAATCGGGAATGAGAAATCCTCACCTTCACAATGTTTCCACAGTTCCGATTGGTGTTGTTGATGTGAAAAGCAATGAAATCATCTCCTTCTGATCCCACACAGCGAAAATCATTAATTCGGACATCTTCACGCTCAAAGCCCAGCTGGTAAAGTCGGCATTTAGAAATATAAACTTCCATCTGAGAATATTTACAAACCACATCTGCTTGGACAATATCATCTGAGGAACGGATAAGAGAAACTCGACAGGTGGACCAATCGACATTCAGCATCATTAGAACAGTTTCGGAACATGCTGAATAACCTCTGACCTTTACTCTGTCACCAGGACCCCATTCACCAGACATTTCTTGACCTCAGAGAGTGGTGAGAATGTGAACTCACTCCCACAGTGAGGCCGATTCCAACCGAGTGTAATTACACTGGGGAGAGGAGCTATCAGATTCAGTAATAAAGTGGGATGGAAAAGGGGGTTGAAACAGAGATTTAAAAACGGCCCAGACCCAGCTGGAACGATTGAAAAGTGGTGAGAGTTTGAGGGGAGGGGGAGGGGAGGGTGGGGGAAGGGGAGGGGCGGGTGGGGGAAGGGGAGGGGCGGGTGGGGGAAGGGGAGGGGAGGGTGGGGGAAGGGGAGGGGGCGGGTGGGGGAAGGGGAGGGGAGGGTGGGGGGTTGGGGGAAGGGGAGGAAGAGGGGCGGATGGGGGAGGGGAAGGGGCGAGGGGGAGGGGGAGGGGGGAGAGGGAGGGGGGAGGGGGCGGGTGGGGGAGGGGGGAGGGGGCCGGTGGAGGGGGTGGGGGAGGAGGAGGGGTGGGTGGGGGAGGGGGGTGGGGGGGAGGGGGAGGGGGAGGGGCAGGTGGAGTGGGGGGTGGGGGAGGGGCGGGTGGGGGGGTGGGGGGGGAGGGGGCACGTGGGGGGGTGGGGGAGGGGGTGGGTGGGGGGTGGGGGAGGGGTGTGTGGGGGGAGGGGGAGGGGCGGGTGGGGGGAGGGGGTGGGGGGAGGGGCGGGGGAGGGGGAGGGGTGGGGGGAGGGGGTGGGGGGGAGGGGGAGGGGGTGGGTGGGGGAGGGGCGGGGGAGGGGGAGGGGTGGGTGGGGGAGCGGGAGGGGCAGGTGGGGGGAGGGGGTGTGGGGTGGGGGGGAGGGGTGGGTGGGGGAGGGGGAGGGGCGGGTGGGGGGTTGGGGGAGGGGCGGGTGGGGGGGGTGGGGGAGGGGCAGGTGGGGGGGTGGGGGACGGGGAGGGGCGGGTGGGGGGGTGGGGGACGGGGAGGGGCGGGTGGGGGGGTGGGGGACGGGGAGGGGCGGGTGGGGGGGAGGGGGAGTTTCGGGTGGGGGGGGTGGGGAAGGGGGAGGAGCAATCACAATGTGTCAGGAAACTGAATGTTGCTTTGGGAATAAGTTATCAACTCTCAAATTCAAAGCAATATAAATATTAATAAAAGGTGCTGAGTGGCTAGTGAGCTTTATCTTTTGTTTGTAAGGTTTATTACCAGTACGGTGTGTTGAACTTTAATAAGACTTATCAGTATCACTAAGGTCTATTAACAGTAATAATATTTATTAGTACGGATACAGTTCGTTCTCTGTAGCAAGATTAACCAATAACAGGAGGAGAGGCAGGGCCTCATTCCCAGGATTTATCCCATGTCCTGGATCATCATTAGTGCAAAATGTCATCAATCACAGCAGCTTCAGCTCGGCATTTAGGAATCTAGGAGAAGTTATCATGACTGTGATTTATTCATGAGGTTGCGAGCTTTGTAAAAAGCAAGTTAATAGATACATGAAGAAAGGAGCAGGTGGAGGCCATTTGGCCCTTCGAGCCTGCTCCACCATTCATTACGATCCTGGCTGATCATCCAACTCAATAACCTAATCCTGCTTTTTCCCAAAACCTTTGATCCCATTCGCTCCAAGTGCTATATCCAGCCACCTCTTGAACATCTTCAAGGTTTTGACATTGACTACTTCCTGTGGGAATGAATTCCACAGGATCACCACTCTCTGGGTGAAGAAATGTCTCCTCATCTCCATCCTAAATGGTCTACCCTGAATCCTCAGACTGTGACCTCCTGGTTCTGGACTCCCCCACCATCGGGAACATCCTCCCTGCATCTACCCTGTCTGGTGCTGTTAGAATTTTAGAAATGTCTATGAGACCCCCCCTCACTTGTCTGAACTCCAGTGAAAACAATCCTAACCTGGTCAATCTCTCTTCATCCCCAGAATCAGCCTAGTAAACCTTCGCTGCACTCTCTCAAGAGCAAGAACATCTTTCCATAGAAAGGGAGATCATAATTGCAAACAATGCTCTAGGTGTGGCCTCACCAAGGCCCTGTATAGATACAACAACACATCCCTGCTCCTGTACTCGAAACCTCTCGCAGTGAAGGCCAACATACCATTTACCTTCTTTACCACCTGCTGAACCTGCACGCTTACCTTCAGTGAGTGGTGCACAAGGACACCCAGGTCCCTCTGCACACTCCCCTCTCCCAATTTACACCCATTCAGGTAGTAATCTGCCGCCTTGCTTTTGCTTCCAAAGTGAATGACCTTACATTTAGAACATAGAACACAGAACATAGAACACTACAGCACAAACAGACCCTTCAGTCCACAAGTCACGCTGATCATATCCCTACCTACCAGGCCTATCTATAACCCTCAATCCCATTAAATCCCATGTACTCATCCAGAAGTCTCTTAAAAGACCCCAATGAGTTCGCCTCGACCACCACCGATGGCAACCGATTCCACTCACTCACCACCATCATTCCAAGAACACTGTCTGCTGTAAGCTTTAGGCTGATTGTGGAAAAGGACCAGGAATGATCCAGACTAAGAATAATTAATGGGGGAAAGGCAGCTTCAATGGGGTAAGAATGGATCTGGGCTGAAAAATTGGTGTCAAAGGTTGTCAGGAAAAACAGTTGCTGATCTCTGGGCTTCCTTTAAAGAAGAGAGAGTGCGAGGAAAATTCCCTCAAAGAGAAAGGGAGGGCAAACAACCCCAGAGCTCCCTGGGTGGAAAAAAGATAAAAATTAAGGTAAAGAAGAAAATGTGTGTTTGTGACAGAAAATACAATGGATTATCATGCTGAAGATAGAAAACTCAGAGGGAAGGTGAAAATGAGAAGCAAAGAGGGAGCGTGATAAGAGATTGGCAGCTCACAGAAAGGGGAATCTCCAAATCTTCTACAGGCATATAAATAATACGGAGAGGTAAAAGGAGGAGTCGGGCAATTAGGGGATGGAAAAGGAATTGATGTCTGGAGGCAGGGGCATAGCGGAGATATTAAATGAATATTTTACATCTGTCTTTACCAAGGAAGAAGATGCTGCCCAGGCCACGGTGAAAGAGGAGGTCATTCAGACACTAGGAGGATTTAAAATTGATGAGGAGGATTGGATAAGCTGTCTCTGAGTAAGGAGCATCCGAGGATAGAATCATAGAGGTTTTCAGCATGAAAACAGACCCCTCGGCCCTTTCCCTCATTTTTTAAACCACTAAACTAATCCCAATTGTCCACATTTGGCCCATATCCCTCTATACCCATCGTACCCATGTAACTGTCTAAATGCTTTTTAAAAGATAAAATTGTACCTGCCTCTACTACTGCCTCTGGCAGCTTGTTCCAGACACTCACCACCCTCTGTGTGAAAAAATTGCCCCTCTGGACACTTTTGTATCTCTCCCCTCTCACTTTAAATCTATGCCCTCTAGTTTTAGACTCCCCTACCTTTGGGAAAAGATATTGACTATCTAGCTGATCTGTGCCCCTCATTATTTTATAGACCTCTATAAGATCACCCCTCAGCCTCTTACGCTCCAGAGAAAGAAGTCCCAGTCTATCCAGCCTCTCCTTATAACTCAAACCATCAAGTCCCGGTAGCATCCTAGTAAATCTTTTCCGCACTCTTTCCGGTTTAATAATATCCTTTCTATAATAGGGTGACCAGAACTGTACACAGTATTCCAAGTGTGGCCTTACCAATGTCTTCAACAAGACGTCCCAATATTCTGACCGATGAAACCAAGCATGCCGAGTTCCTTCTTCACCACTCTGTCCACCTGTGATTCCACTTTCAAGGAGCTAGGAACATGTACCCCTTTTTATTCTGTAACTCTCCCCAACGCCCTACCATTAACTGAGTAAGTCCTCCCCTGGTTCAATCTACCAAAATGCATCATCTCGCATTTATTTAAATTAAACTCCATCCGCCATTCATCAGCCACTGGCCCAATTGATCCAGATTCTGTTGAAATGCTAGATAACTTTCTTCACTGACCACAATGCCACCAATCTTAGTGTCATCTGCAAACTTACTAACCATGCCTCCTAAATTCTTATCCAAATCATTGATATAAATGACAAATAACAGTGACCCACTGCTGATCCCTGAGGCACACCACTGGTCACAGGTCTCCAGTTAGAAAAACAACCCTCTACAACCACCCTCTGGCTTCTGTTGTCAAACTAATTTTGTATCCAATTGGTAACCTCACCCTGGATCCCGTGAGATTTAATCTGATGCAACTACCTTGGGGGATAGATAGAGTGGACGTGCAGAGACTATTTCCTCGGGTGGATGTAGCTGTTACTAGGGAACATAACTATAAGGTTCATGGTGGGAGATATAGGAGGGATGTCCAAGGTAGATTCTTTACTCAGAGAGTGGTTGGGGTGTGGAATACACTGCCCGCTGTGATAGTGGGGTCAGACACTTTAGGAACTTTCAAGCGATTATTGGATAGGCACATAGAACATAGAACATTACAGCGCAGAACAGGCCCTTCGGCCCACGATGTTGCGCCGACCAGTTACAAAAACAATGACCCACTAGCCTATACCAATCCCTTTCCATCCATAAACCTATCCACAGATCTCTTAAACGCCCCCAAACTAGGCGCATTTACAACTGCAGCAGGCGGGGCATTCCAATCCCTCACCACCCTCTGGGTAAAGAACCTACCCCTGACATCCGTCCTATAACTACCCCCCCTTAATTTAAAGCCATGCCCCCTCGTGCTAGCTTTCTCCATCCGAGGAAAAAGGCTATCACTATCCACCCTATCTAAACCTCTAATCATCTTATATGTTTCAATAAGATCCCCTCTTAGCCGCCTTCTTTCCAACGAAAACAACCCCAAATCCCTCAGTCTCTCCTCATAGGACCTCCCCTCCATACCAGGCAACATCCTGGTAAACCTCCTCTGCACCCTCTCCAAAGCCTCCACATCCTTCCTGTAATGTGGGGACCAAGTGCGGCCGCACCAGAGTTGTGTACAGTTGCAACATGACGCTGCGACTCCTAAATTCAATCCCCCTACCAATAAACGCCAAGACACCGTATGCCTTCTTAACAACCTTATCTACTTGATTCCCAACTTCCAGGGATCTATGTACACATACACCTAGATCCCTCTGTTCATCCACACTATTCAAAGTCCTCCCGTTAGCCCTATACTCGACACATCTGTTGCTCCTACCAAAGTGAATTACCTCACACTTCTCCGCATTAAACTCCATCCGCCACCTCTCGGCCCAGCTCTGCAACCTGTCTAAGTCACCCTGCAAACTATGACACCCTTCCTCACAATCTACCACACCTCCGACTTTGGTGTCATCAGCAAATTTACTAATCCACCCAACTATACCCTCATCCAGATCATTAATAAAGATTACAAACAACAGTGGCCCCAAAACAGATCCCTGAGGCACACCACTCGTAACCGAACTCCATGATGAATATTTACCATCCACCACCACCCTCTGTCTCCTATCTGATAGCCAATTCCTGATCCAACTTCTTAGATTACCCACAATCCCATACATCTGCATTTTCTGCAGAAGCCTACCATGGTGAACCTTATCGAACGCCTTACTAAAATCCATATATACCACGTCAACTGCCTTGCCCCCATCCACCTCTTTGGTCACCTTCTCAAAAAAACTCAATAAGGTTAGTAAGGCACGACCTACCCGCTACAAAACCATGCTGACTATTTCTAATCAATTCATTACACTCCAAATAACTATAAATCCTATCCCTAATAATTTTTTCTAAAACCTTGCCCACAACAGAAGTAAGACTCACCGGTCTATAATTCCCGGCAAAGTCTCTGTTCCCCTTCTTAAACAATGGGACAACATTCGCTATCCTCCAATCCTCCGGGACTACACCAGAGACCAATGACGACCTGAAGATCAGAGCCAGAGGCTCTGCAATCACCTCTCTAGCCTCCCAGAGAATCCTAGGGTAGATCCCATCCGGACCAGGGGACTTATCTATTTTCAGCCCCTCAAGAATATCCAGCACATCCCCCTTATCAACCGTAATACTGTCTATTTTACACCCCTGCAACCCAGTGTCCTCCTCAGCTATATTCATGGAGCACACCAGAATGATAGGGAGTGGGATAACTTGATCTTGGGTTTGGACATAGCCTGGCACAACATCGAGGGCCGAAGGGCCTGTACTGTGCTGTACTGTTTTATGTTCTATGTTAACCTACCATGCGGTACCTTGTCAAAGGCCTTGCTAAAGTCCATGTAGACAACATTAACTGCACTGCCTTCATCTACCTTCTTGGTTACCCCTTCAAAAAACTCAAGTCAAATTTGTGAGATATGATTTTCCTCTCACAAAGCCATACTAACTGTCCCTAATCAGTCCTGTCTCTAAATGCCCGTAGATCCTGTCTCTCAAAATACCTTCCAACAATTTACCCAGCACAGATGTGAGGCTCACCAGCTTGTAGTTCCCAGGCAAAGTATTGATTTAATGTCATATCCATTGGTAAAAGGTCTGAATAGACAATTCAGTTTACTAATGTTTCAAATAGAGAGGTTGCTGAGTGGATTGTTTCCTGTGCTTGCAGACTCGGTGGGTAGGAAACAGAAATTGGGAGTTTCCGACTCCTGAAGCTGCCTCATGGGGCAAACAAACCCCTTTGACTCTTTGACCAGGGCCCCCTTCATTTGCATAAAGATGGTTTCTCTGTTAAATTAGGGGCATCAGGTAGATTCATGAAACTGGGGAGCCCATCAGAGAGCTTGCAGCTTTCGAACAGCTGCAGTAGAGGGTAAGTAGATAAAAGGGCAGCTGGGAGTAAAGATGCCCCATCACCAACTCTGCACAAATGGGGCAATGCCTCAGTACACTGAACATCCTGGAGCTGGATTGGCAGTCTGAAAATTCTAGCTCTGTCACCAATACCCTAACTTATTTCTACAGATCCCAGTCAGGGTGCTGATGATTTGGCAAGTTGTTCAAGGAAGGTTTCAGAAGCACAAGGACATTCAGGGAAAAAGCTCCTACCTGAACATCCTTGCTGAAAAAGTTCCTACACCATTCCTATCCAGGCAGAGAAGTTCACCTGCTAGCTGTTTAATTTAGTGTTTCTAGCTAGGTTTTAGCAAGTATTTCTGCACATTTACCACTGTCTGGGCTGGGCTCCTCTGGGCAACCGCACAGATCTCCATTCCCCTGTCGACATAAACTATAGTTGGTGCAAATTCCTCCAGAACATGGGTCATCAATCAATTCTGCTAAAAGCAAACAAACACAAATGATTAACTCAGCAAACACCAGAAACATTGTCTAGACAAACAGATCCAATGATATTCAGGAGTCTGTGGAAAGCCAATAACACCTGCATTGGTTTCAGCATCTTAATCTCAGAGTTATTGAGCCAAAGTCCAAACTGTGGACATTGCAGGTCATCAGGGAGGGGGAAGAGTTGCCTGAACACTTTGTTCCAGCGAGTAGTCACACAACTGAGGTTAAGTTAACATTTAGAGTTGGTTAGTGTTCAGGAACTGAACAGTGTGTGAGCCAGACAGGTACGGAGTTCCAGCATGAAGATATAGAGAAGACCTGGTTCTTGACTTTGAGCAATAGGTTTGAGATACTTGCTATCCATGTGGATGAGAACAAGGTAAGAAGTCTCACAACACCAGGTTAAAGTCCAACAGGTTTAACATAGAAAACATAGAAAAACTACAGCACAATACAGGCCCTTCGGCCCACAAAGTTGTGCCGAACATGTCCCTACCTTCGAGATTACTAGGCTTACCTATAACCCTCTATCTTACTAAGTTCCATGTTCTTATCTAAAAGTCTCTTAAAAGACCCTATCGAATCTGCCTCCACCACCGTTGCCGGCAGCCGATTCCACTCACCCACCACCCTCTGAGTGAAAAACTTACCCCTGACATCTCCTCTGTACTTGCTTCCCAGCACCTTAAACCTGTGTCCTCTCATAGCAACCATTTCAGCCCTGGGAAATAGCCTCTGAGAATCCACCCTATCTATTCCTCTCAACATTTTATAAGCCTCTAACAGGTCACCTCTCAACCTTCGTCTCTCCAGGGAGAAGAGTCCCAGCTCCCTCAACCTATCGTCATAAGGCATGCCTCCCAATCCAGGCAACATCCTTGTAAATCTCCTCTGTACCCTCTCAATAGCTTCTACGTCCTTCGTATAGTGAGGCGACCAGAACTGCGCACAGTACTCCAAGTGGGGTCTGACAAGGGTCTTATAAAGTTGCAGCATTACCTCCCGACTCCTAAACTCAATCCCTCGATTAATGAAGGCCAGTACACCATACGCCTTCTTAGCCACAGCTTCAATCTGCGCAGCTGCTTTGAGCATCCTATGAACTCAGACCCCAAGATCCTTCTGATCTTCCACACTGCCAACAGTCCTATCATTAATATTACATTCTGTCATCCTATTTGACCTGCCAAAATGAATCACCACACACTTATCTGCGTCGAAGTCCATCTGCCACTTCTCCGCCCAGTCTGCATCCTATCTATGTCACGCTGCAACTTCTGACATCCCTCCAGACTATTCACAACACCACCAACCTTTGTGTCATCAGCAAACTTACTAACCCATCCCTCCACTTCCTCATCCAGGTCATTTATAGAAATCACAAACAGCAAGGGTCCCAGAACAGATCCCTGGGGCACTCCACTGGTGACCGACCTCCATGCAGAATATGACCCATCTTTGCCTTCTGTGAGCAAGCCAGTTCTGGATCCACAAAGCAAAGTCCCCTTGTGCCCCATGCAAGGCTTATTGAGAAAGTGAGGGGGCATGGGATCCATTATCAAACGCCTTGCTAAAGTCCATATAAACTACATCTACTGCTCTTCCTTCATCGATGTGTTTGGACACATTCTCAAAAAATTCAATCAGGCTCGTGAGGCATGATCTGCCTTTGACAAAGCCGTGCTATTCTTGATCATACTATACCTCTCCAAATGTTCATAAATCCTGCCTCTCAGGATCTTCTCCATCAGCTTACCAACCACTGAGATTAGACTGACTGGTCTATAATTTCCTGGGCTGTCTCTACCCCCTTTCTTGAATAAAGGAACCACATCCGCAATCCTCCAATCCTCCAGAACCTCTCCCGTCTCCATTGATGATGCAAAGATCATCGCCAGAGGCTCAGCAATCTCCTCCCTCGCCTCCCACAGTAGCCTGGGGTACATCCCATCTGGTCCCGGTGACTTATAAAGAACAAAGAACAACACAGCAAGGGAAACAGGTCCTTTGGCCCAACGAGCCCATGCCGGCATTTCAACATTGTGAGTCCCCTCTCCATCCATGACCCTTGTCAATGCTTATGGCATTCCCATTGGAAACCAGATTGAGGGGAGACTAATTTAGAGGCTAGTTTATCTAACTTGATGCTTTTCAAATGCTCCAACACATCCTCTTTCTTAGTATCTACGTGCTCAAGCTTTTCAGTCCACTACAAGTCTGCACTACAACCACCAAGATCCTTTTCCATAGTGAATACTGAAGTGAAGTATTCATTAAGTATCTCTACTATTTCTTCCGGTTCCATACAAACTTTCCCATCGTCACACTTGATACGTCCTATTCTTTCATGTCTTATCCTCTCGCTCTTCACATACTTGTAGAATGCCTTGGGGTTTTCCTTAATCCTGCCTGCCAAGACCTCCTCATGACCCCTTCTGGCTCTCCTAATTTCCTTCTTAAGTTCCTTCCTATTAGCCGTATACTCATCTAGATCTCTAACATTACATAGCTCCCTGAACCTTTGGTAAGCTTTTCTTTACTTCTTGACTAGATTTATTACAGCCTTTGTACACCATGGTTCCTGTAACCTACTATAACTTCCCTGTCTCATTAGAACGTTGCTTTGCAGAACTCCAGACAAATATTCCCTGAAAATTGCCACATTTCTCTGTACATTTCCCTGAGAAAACCTCTTTCCAATTTAAGCCTTCAATTTCCTGCCCGATTGCCTCATAATTCCCCTTACTCCGATTAAACACTTTCCTGGCTTGTCTGATCCTATCTCTCTCTAATGCTACTGTAAAGGATTTAGAATTATGATCACAATCTCCAAAACGCTCTCCCACTGAGAGATCTGACACCTGTCCAGGTTCATTACCCAATACCAGATCGAGTACAGCCTCTCCTCTTGTAGGCTTATCCACATACTGTGTCAGGAAACACTCCTGAACACATCTAACAAACTCCTCCCCATCTAAACCCCCTACCCTAGGGAGATTCCAATCGATATTTGGGAAAATAAAATCTCCCATCACAATGACTCTGTTATTATTCCTGACGAAGGGACAGCCTGTTCTGAAAGCTTGGAGCGTTTGCTACAAATAAACTTGTTGGACTTTAAGCTAGTGTTGTGGGATTTCTTTCTATTTTTACACCTTTCCAGGATCTGCTTCCCAGTCTGCTCCTCAACATCCCTGTTACTATTGGGCAGCCTATAGAAAACACCCAGTAAAGTTATTGACCCTTTCATGTTATTCACCCCTTCAATGACATTACTGTTACTAGAGAGGTGGTGCTCGACAGACTGGAGGGGCTGATTGTGGACAAGTCCCCAGGACCGGATGGAATGCATCCGAGGGTTCTGAAAGAAATGGCGGAGGTGATAGTGGATGCCTTGGTGGTTATTTTCCAGACGTCGCTGGATTCCGGGGAAGTGCCGGAAGATTGGAAAACGGCTAATGTTACGCCGTTGTTTAAGAAGGGTGCCAGGCAAAAGGCGGGGAATTATAGGCCGATTAGTTTAACGTCTGTGGCAGGTAAAATGTTAGAATCCGTCATTAAGGAGGAAATTGCGAGGCATCTAGAAGGGAACTGCTTGATAGAGCAGACGCAGCACGGTTTCATTAAAGGGAAGTCGTGTCTGACAAATTTACTGGAGTTCTATGAGGATGTGTCTAGGGCGGTGGATAGAGGAGAGCCGGTGGATGTGGTCTTTCTAGATTTTCAGAAGGCGTTTGACAAAGTGCCTCACAAGAGGTTATTGCAGAAGGTCGAGGGACATGGAGTTGGGGGTAGGGTGTTAGTGTGGATAGAGGATTGGTTGTCAAATAGGAGGCAGAGAGTGGGGGTCAACGGGTGCTATTCGGATTGGCGGATGGTGACTACTGGAGTGCCCCAGGGGTCTGTGCTGGGGCCTCAGCTATTTACCATTTATATAGATGATCTGGAGGAGGGAACTGAGTGTATGGTGTCAAAATTTGCTGATGACACCAAGATTGGGGGAACGGCAAATTGTGCGGAGGGTGTGGAGAGTTTGCAGAAGGATCTAGATAGGCTGGGCGAATGGGCCAGGAAATGGCAAATGGAATTTAATGTTGGCAAGTGTGAGGTGGTCCACTTTGGTAGGAATAATGGTAGGAAGGATTATTACTTACGTGACACTATCTCTGATCAACAGTGCCACTCCGCCACCTCTTTTGCCTCCCTCCTGTCCCTTCTGAAACGCGGCACTTGAAGTATCCAGTCCTGTCCCTGAGTCATCCAAGTCTCTGTAATGGCCACCACATCACATTCCCAAGTAGTGATCTAAGCTAATCCACTTTGTTCACAACACTCTTTGCGTTAAAAATAGACACATCTCAAACCTTTATTTGGTGGTAAACACCACTAGCTTTCGGGGTTTGCCCCTTCGTCAGGTGAGTGGGAGTTCTGATCACAAACAGAGCATATAAAGGACACACAGTTTACAAAATACTGATTAGAATGCGAGTCTTTACAGCTAATCAAGTCTTAAACATGCAATGTGAGTGGAGAGAGCGTTAAGCACAGGTTAAAGAGATGTGTATTGTCTCCAGACAGCACAGTGAGTGAGATTTTGCAAGCCCAGGCAAGTCATGGGGGTTACAGATAGTGCGACATGAACCCAAGATCCCTGTTGAGACCGTCCTCATGTGTGTGGGACTTGGTTATCAGTCTCTGCTCAGTGACTCTGCGCTGTCGTGTGTCGTGAAGGCCGCCTTGGAGAATGTTTACCCGAAGATCAGAGGCCGAATGCCCATGACCACTGAAGTGTTCGCCAACAGGAAGGGAACAGTCTTGCCTGGTGATTGTCGAGTGATGTTCATTCATCCGTTGTTGTAGCGTCTGCATGGTCTCCCCAATGTACCATGCTTCGGGACATCCTTTCCTGCAACGTATCAGGTAGACAATGTTGGCCGAGTTGCAAGAGTATTTACCATGTACCTGGTGGATGGTGTTCTCACGTGTGATGATGGTATCCATGTCGATGATCCGGCATGTCTTGCAGAGGTTGCTGTGGCAGGGTTGTGTGGTATTGTGGTCACTGTTCTCCTGAAGGCTGGGTAGTTTGCTGCGAACAGTGGTCTGTTTGAGGTTGTGCGGTTGTTTGAAAGCAAGAAGTGGGGGTGTGGGGATGGCCCTGGCGAGATGTTCGTCTTCATCAATGATATGTTGAAGACTCCGGAGAAGATGTTGTAACTTCTCCGCTCCGGGGAAGTACTGGACGACGAAGGGTACTCTGTCCACTGTGTCCCGTGTTTGTCTTCTGAGGAGATCGGTGCGGTTTTTCGCTGTGGCGCATCGGAACTGTTGATCAATGAGTTGAGCGCCATATCCTGTTCTTATGAGGGCATCTTTCAGTGTCTGGGGGTGTCTGTTGCAATCCTCCTCATTTTGTAACATCTCTCTTACTGTCCTGTCTGGAGACAATACACACCTCTTTAACCTATGCTTAATGCTATCTCCATTCACATTGTCTGCACCTTTAAGACTTCATTAGCTGTAAAGACCCACATTCTAATCAGTATTCTGTAAACTATGTGTCCTTTATATGCTCTGTTTGTGATCAGAACTCCCACTCACCTGACGAAGGGGCAAACCCCGAAAGCTAGTGGTGTTTACCACCAAATAAACCTGTTGGACTTTAACCTGGTGTAGTGAGACTTCTTACTGCGTTTACCCCAGTCCAACGCTGGCATCTCCACATGATGAGAACAAGGACAGCAGGGCTGATGGGAAGACTGACCATCGCACAGGGTCCAATTTAAATGGGGATGAGGAGGGCGAGGACTGGGGGTAGGGAGGAAGTAATAATGTTAGGGAACAGTACAGTCATAGAAGATACTGCGCTCTGCAATTGCAACCAGGAGTTCTCAAGGTCTGGTGCCAGGGTTAAAAACATGGATTCAGGCTGAAGATGGAATTTGGAGCATCCAGTCGTCATTGTACATTTAGGAATTAGTATCACAGGGTGACCAGGGCTGATGTTCTATTGAGAAATGTTGAGGAGTTTGAGTGTAAATTGAAAAGCAGAATGTCAAATCTCTAGATTGTCCCTGAAACAACATATCAACAGGAGTCGATTGAAGCAATTAGTGAATTCAACATGTGGTTCAAAGAATGGTGTGGGAAGATTCTGGTATTACTGCGTAAGAGACATGTCGAAGCTTTGATTCCACACTAAGGACCCAATTTTACCAACAATTTGCACCCGTTTTTGGGCACAAAATTGTGGTAAAGTCAGGTGTGGGGGTCTTTATTGTGATCTGTGCCCGAGCCTGAGCAGGTCGCCACTTTACCCAGACCCGTGGATGGCGCGGATCGATTCCATACCCAAATTGGGCACAATGTCAATTTAAATGCATTTAAATTGCATTAATGGACTGCCCAGCCAACTCTATCAGCAATTCCCCCTTTTCCGCCGATCCAGAACCGCGCTTTTAGGGACCTGCTGAATAAAAGTCTGAGTCGGGTTCTCCAGCCTTGGAAAAGTGTTTGGTGTTTCCAGTGGCTCTCTGACTCAGATTGTTGTGTGGCGGTGGTGGAGGAGGCAGTCAGATGAATCTCTGGTCGGGTGGGGGTGGGGGTGGGGGGAGCAGATTAATCTCTGGTGGGGGTGGGGGTGGGGGTGGGGGTGGGGGGAGCAGATTAATCTCTGGTGGGGGTGGGGGTGGGGGGAGCAGATTAATCTCTGGTGGGGGTGGGGGTGGGGGTGGGGGTGGGGTGGGGGTGGGGTGGGGGTGGGGGTGGGGTGGGGTGGGGGTGGGGGTGGGGGTGGGGTGGGGGTGGGGGTGGGGGTGGGGTGGGGGTCGGGTGGGGGTGGGGGTGGGGGTGGGGTGGGGTGGGGGTGGGGGTGGGGGTGGGGGGAGCAGATTAATCTCTGGTGGGGGTTCTGCTGCCACCCTGCGGGCGACCAGTGGGGGAAAAGGGGGGCAGGTGTGACGATGGGTCTGGGTAGTGGCGGGGTGGAAAAAAGGGGCAGTGATGTGTGCATGTGTCCCTTATCCACCCCCCCCCAGACCGATTGCCATCCCTGCCCCCCCTCACCAATTGCCCACAGAGTGGCAGCAGACGCCCCTGCACCACCCCCACCAGAGATCCATCTGCCCCCCCCCCCCCACTCCCCCGAGATACATCCTCGCTTCTGCTTTTCACTCCTGGGCCGCTTTCTCCGGTTTGGGAGCAATCAGACACGGATGCGCTTGTTCCAATTTTTCTCTAACTGCACATGCGCGGTTCCAAGCTCCGATCGTTCCGGCAGCGCTAAGCTCCGCCCACAGCGCAAATTGGACTGGAGATGGCTGGGAGCATATGGGAGCGCCCAAAAGCGGATTTCTACATCGGATCTGTCCTACGCCCAGACTCAGCACTTCGAATGAAAATGGTAAAATCGGGCCCATCGTTTCAGGGGAAAACAAATAAAAATGTTGATTGGTTGGTTGATTAAATGTTGATTGGTTGGCGAGTAAACTCTGTCATTAGGAATGCTGGGATTATAAAGAAAGCTAATAATTGAAGGTTGTCAGTCAGGCTCACAGTGTCCAGGGGAACTGCATTTATTAACACTCAAAGCAGAAAGAATATGTACAGCTCATCACCACCTTCTCCAGGGAAACTGGGGAAGGGCAATCAATGTGACCTAGCCAGTGATATCCCTTGAAAGATTCTGTTAAGTATTAACTATAAACTATACCACATGAGCCATTAACTGCTCAAAGATCCAAACTGGAATCCTGTATCTGAACAACCCTTGAACTTTGACCCAAGGGGGAGCTTGATCCCAACTCCAGGGAACATCAGAATGCATCCCCCCCCCACCCCCACCCCTCTGGTCTGCAGTTTGTTACCAGCTCCTTCTTACAGCAGTTTTCCCGGCGAATCCACTCAGTGCTGAGAATTCCCCTCGAACGACATGCCTCCCCATATGCTGCCAGTGAACTGCAGATCTGAGATCGCTCATCCCAGTAACAAGTATCCAATCCACAGGATTTGTAAAATGGAATGGGGTCGATGAATCCATAACACGGTTGGAAGAAACCCTTCATTTCAGTGAGTTTCAGGCATTTCCCTTCATTCTGCAGTTGAATGATGTCCTGATTATCACAGGTCAGTGACAATGCAGTGTACTGGTCTTCATCACAGCTGTGGGATAGGGGGAACTGTCAGTATCTTCACAAAAGAAATAATATTTCAGATTTGCATCCCAAAACTTCATTAATTAACATCAGCAGAGAAGAGGAATGAGAGGGTATAAGAATAGTAAAAACAGCCCTGGAGGTCTGGAGAAGCTAAAATGGATAGGATGGTGTAAAAACAACTTTGGGATTTGTCGATAAAGAGAAGGATTTTGAAATCAATGTGCAATGGGTAACAGCAACCATCACTTTGTACAAAGATTGGTTAGAACTTATTTCCAGATGAGATACAAAAGGTGACCAAAGCAAGATATTATTACACAAGATTAATGTTCACTGAGATTAAGAGCAATGCATTAGCATGGATAGAGGATTGATAATGTAAAACACAATGTTGGAATAAACAGATGATTTTTAGGTTGGTTGGATGTAACCAGTGGGGGTAACTAGTTGAATCAATTATTGTATCTCAGCGACCTACAATCTATTATCTTCACATGAGGGCACCAAGCGTAATATATCATAGTTTTCTGATGATAAAAAGCTAGGTAGAATGATAAACTGTGAGGAGGATGAAAGAGGCTGAATAAGGAAGAAGTTGAAAGGAGTGAAATTATCCACTTTGATAGAAAGAGTGGAAAAGCAGAATATTTTTAAATGGTAAGAAACTAGTAAGAGTGATTTACATTTTCTTGTAAAGTTAACATGCAGGATTTGTTAAATAAGGAGACCAAAACTGTACACAGTACTCCAGGTGTGGCTTCACCAGCACCTTATACAGCTGCAACATAACCTCACTGTTTTTAAACTCCATCCCTCCAGAAATGAAGGACAACATTCCATTTGCCTTCTTAATGACCTGTTAGATGTTAGGCTCACTTGGCTATAGTTACCTCTTTTCTCAAACAGAAGTGTTACATTTATGATTATTCAATCTAGAATATTCTGGATTATTCCAGCTCTAGAATCAATGGAATTTTGGAAGATTATGTCTAATGTATCCACTGTCTTTGCAGCTTAAGGACGTCAGGTGCAAAGAACTTGACAACTTTGAATCTGAGAGTTTTCCCAATACCTAGTTCCCTCGTAATTGTGTTTGTTTTAAATTCCTAATATTCCCAAACTGCTAAACCTGCACCCCTTTCTTTCAACATCTGCCGCCCACATGCACCCCACCATCAGGTGGGATAAAACTCCAGGTGCAGAGTATGGCAGCTCCGAGAGGGATCACAGATATTCATACAAACATGTATGAGACAGACTAAGAACTTTACCTGTTCTGCATGCCATTGGTTTTCCAGCTCTTTGCCAATTCCAGGATGGTTTTTGCTGGTTTTCCTCGTGAACTTAAGTCATCATCATTGGGGTTCCCATTAAAGTTTCCACACAAACCACACACTTTGTTCTGCAGCCGCTCCCCCATCCTGATAGACAACAGATTAAACCAGTTGTATTGGATCTGAATACCTTGAATAGTATCAATGATCAGGAATCCCTCAGCAGTTGAGATCTTTGTTAATCCTGTGGCAACAGGAATTGTGACAATGGTTCCATTCACCTGACAGACAGAACAATGCTAGTCAGTTTTTGAGAAGAGGAATGTTTCTCCTTCATCATCAGGGACTCAATAGCTCAGTGAAAATTTCCATTCCCCTACAACCCCCAACCTCCCCCATCCCCCCCCCCCCTTTACAACCACCCCCCCCAATCACCCACTACCACCACCAGGCCCAGACCGAACATTACTGAGACATGCATTCAGTGGTGGGGGTGGGGGAGAGAGGGAATTACAAAGAGAACCAGTCAGAGAATTGGGGATAGACACAGAACAGATTGAGTGAGAAAGAGACAGAGACAAGTGGGCAACAGAGTCATTGTTAAAGTTAATAAAGGAGAGAGAGAACTGAGATAATCGAGAGAAATTATTTGGAACAGTGAAGGAACCAATGAAGGAGATGCACGGAGACAGACGCACGGAGACAGACGCACGGAGACAGACGCACAGAGACAGACGCACAGAGACAGACGCACGGAGACAGACGCACAGAGACAGACGCACGGAGACAGACGCACGGAGACAGACGCACGGAGACAGACGCACGGAGACAGACGCACAGAGACAGACGCACGGAGACAGACGCACGGAGACAGACGCACGGAGACAGAGGCACGGAGACAGACGCACGGAGACAGACACACGGAGACAGACGCACGGAGACAGACGCACGGAGACAGACGCACGGAGACAGACGCACGGAGACAGACGCACGGAGACAGAGGCACGGAGACAGACGCACGGAGACAGACACACGGAGACAGACGCACGGAGACAGACGCACGGAGACAGACGCACGGAGACAGACGCACGGAGACAGACGCACGGAGACAGAGGCACGGAGACAGACGCACGGAGACAGACACACGGAGACAGACGCACGGAGACAGACACACGGAGACAGACGCACGGAGACAGACGCACGGAGACAGACGCACGGAGACAGAGGCACGGAGACAGACGCACGGAGACAGACACACGGAGACAGACGCACGGAGACAGACACACGGAGACAGACGCACGGAGACAGACGCACGGAGACAGACGCACGGAGACAGAGGCACGGAGACAGACGCACGGAGACAGACACACGGAGACAGACGCACGGAGACAGAGGCACGGAGACAGACGCACGGAGACAGACACACGGAGACAGACGCACGGAGACAGACACACGGAGACAGACGCACGGAGACAGACGCACGGAGACAGACGCACGGAGAGATGGAATGCAAGACAGATTGAGACAATAAATGAGAATGAGAACTTCAGAATAAATCTGCAATTTGTGCAAGGGAAAGAACGTGACAGAGTTGGAGGAAATACTGAGTTTGAAACGTTAGAGAGGAATCATTGTGAAGGTGAGAAAGATCAAAGGGAAGTGTGTCTATGTCATAAATTCAAGGCATCTCAAAATACAAAAAACAGCCCAGACGGTTACTCCCCGGGGTTACAGCCCAGACGGTTACTCCCCGGGGTTACAGCCCAGACGGTTACTCCCCGGGGTTACAGCCCAGACGGTTACTCCCCGGGGTTACAGCCCAGACGGTTACTCCCCGGGGTTACAGCCCAGACGGTTACTCCCCGGGGTTACAGCCCAGACGGTTACTCCCCGGGGTTACAGCCCAGACGGTTACTCCCCGGGGTTACAGGCCAGACGGTTACTCCCCGGGGTTACAGGCCAGACGGTTACTCCCCGGGGTTACAGGCCAGACGGTTACTCCCCGGGGTTACAGGCCAGACGGTTACTCCCCGGGGTTACAGCCCAGACGGTTACTCCCCGGGGTTACAGGCCAGACGGTTACTCCCCGGGGTTACAGGCCAGACGGTTACTCCCCGGGGTTACAGCACAGACGGTTACTCCCCGGGGTTACAGCCCAGACGGTTACTCCCCGGGGTTACAGCCCAGACGGTTACTCCCCGGGGTTACAGCCCAGACGGTTACTCCCCGGGGTTACAGGCCAGACGGTTACTCCCCGGGGTTACAGGCCAGACGGTTACTCCCCGGGGTTACAGGCCAGACGGTTACTCCCCGGGGTTACAGGCCAGACGGTTACACCCCGGGGTTACAGCCCAGACGGTTACTCCCCAGGGTTACAGGCCAGACGGTTACTCCCCGGGGTTACAGCCCAGACGGTTACTCCCCGGGGTTACAGCCCAGACGGTTACTCCCCGGGGTTACAGCCAGGACGGTTACTCCCCGGGGTTACAGCCCAGACGGTTACTCCCCGGGGTTACAGCCCAGACGGTTACTCCCCGGGGTTACAGCCCAGACGGTTACTCCCCGGGGTTACAGCCCAGACGGTTACTCCCCGGGGTTACAGCCCGGACGGTTACTCCCCGGGGTTACAGCCCAGACGGTTACTCCCCGGGGTTACAGCCCAGACGGTTACTCCCCGGGGTTACAGGCCAGACGGTTACTCCCCGGGGTTACAGGCCAGACGGTTACTCCCCGGGGTTACAGGCCAGACGGTTACTCCCCGGGGTTACAGGCCAGACGGTTACACCCCGGGGTTACAGCCCAGACGGTTACTCCCCGGGGTTACAGGCCAGACGGTTACTCCCCGGGGTTACAGCCCAGACGGTTACTCCCCGGGGTTACAGCACAGACGGTTACTCCCCGGGGTTACAGCCCAGACGGTTACTCCCCGGGGTTACAGCCCAGACGGTTACTCCCCGGGGTTACAGCCCAGACGGTTACTCCCCGGGGTTACAGGCCAGACGGTTACTCCCCGGGGTTACAGGCCAGACGGTTACTCCCCGGGGTTACAGGCCAGACGGTTACTCCCCGGGGTTACAGGCCAGACGGTTACACCCCGGGGTTACAGCCCAGACGGTTACTCCCCAGGGTTACAGGCCAGACGGTTACTCCCCGGGGTTACAGCCCAGACGGTTACTCCCCGGGGTTACAGCCCAGACGGTTACTCCCCGGGGTTACAGCCAGGACGGTTACTCCCCGGGGTTACAGCCCAGACGGTTACTCCCCGGGGTTACAGCCCAGACGGTTACTCCCCGGGGTTACAGCCCAGACGGTTACTCCCCGGGGTTACAGCCCAGACGGTTACTCCCCGGGGTTACAGCCCAGACGGTTACTCCCCGGGGTTACAGCCCAGACGGTTACTCCCCGGGGTTACAGCCCAGACGGTTACTCCCCGGGGTTACAGCCCAGACGGTTACTCCCCGGGGTTACAGCCCAGACAGTTACTCCCCGGGGTTACAGCCCAGACGGTTACTCCCCGGGGTTACAGCCCAGACGGTTACTCCCCGGGGTTACAGCCCAGACGGTTACTCCCCGGGGTTACAGCCCAGACGGTTACTCCCCGGGGTTACAGCCAGGACGGTTACTCCCCAGGTTACAGCTAGGACGGTTACTCCCCAGGTTACAGCCCAGACAGTTACTCCCCGGGGTTACAGCCCAGACAGTTACTCCCCGGGTTACAGCCAGGACGGTTACTCCCCAGGTTACAGCCCAGACGGTTACTCCCCAGGCTACAGCCAGGACGGTTACTCCCCGGGGTTACAGCCCAGATGGTTACTCCCCGGGGTTACAGCCCAGACGGTTACTCCCCGGGGTTACAGCCCAGACGGTTACTCCCCGGGGTTACAGCCCAGACGGTTACTCCCCGGGGTTACAGCCCAGACGGTTACTCCCCAGGCTACAGCCAGGACGGTTACTCCCCGGGGTTACAGCCCAGATGGTTACTCCCCGGGGTTACAGGCCAGACGGTTACTCCCCGGGGTTACAGCCCAGACAGTTACTCCCCGGGGTTACAGCCCAGACGGTTACTCCCCGGGTTACAGCCAGGACGGTTACTCCCCAGGTTACAGCCCAGACCGTTACTCCCCGGGATTACAGCCCAGACGGTTACTCCCCGGGTTACAGCCAGGACGGTTACTCCCCGGGATTACAGCCCAGACGGTTACTCCCCGGGATTACCGCCCAGACGGTTACTCCCCAGGGTTGCGGCCGCACCAGAGTTTTGTACAGTTGTAACATGACCTCACGGCTCTGAAATTCAATCCCTCTACCAATAAAAGCTAACACACCGTACGCCTTCTTAACAACCTTATCAACCTGGGCGCCAACTTTCAGGGAGCTATGCACACGTACCCCGAGATCTCTCTGCTCGTCAACACTACCAAGAGTCCTTCCATTAACCCTATATTCTGTACTCCTGTTACTCTTACCAAAGTGAATCACCTCACACTTTTCTGCATTAAACTCCATCTGCCACCTCTTGGCCCAGCTCTGCAGCTTATCTATGTCCCAAATTAGAGGAAAGACTCTCAGTCTATGATAGTGAAAAGGAAAACATGTGAGAGAAAGAAATTGAGGCTGAAGGAACGTGAGTGTTTACCTGCACAGTGTTACCCGTGATGAGAATCTGTTCCTCGTTGATATAAAGATAAACTGGGGAGATCACAGTCATGTTGGGTGAACTCCATTTGTCAAAATTTACAATCAATTGAAAAGAGATGTCTGGAAGTTTATGACAGATTGTGGAAAGGACAAATGAGCAGGCAGCAGGAAATCGCAGAAAAGCCCCATCAAAGGTCTGGAAGACTCCTGCTCCAGCAGCAATGCAGTAGGAGCTTTTATTACTGTAACAACCCCGGATCCCATTACGCAGTGAGCACGATTCCTCACTCTTGCACTGACGCGAGTCACACTGGATCATGTTGCGTCCCATGCACCGACAGTGTTTCGAGCAGTTAGTATTCCAGAAAAACTGCCCTGGCTGCAAAAATACAGAAACATTTTCAGGAAACCCTCAACTCAGGAAGAAGCTGCGATTCTAGAATAGTTTCACTTCTCAAACACCTGGGAAAGGAAAACTCACTGCTCTCAGTCAGAAGAATTATCAAAAAGGCAAAGTTAAATTATCTCACAAACAACAGGGCAGATCTAAACTCTATCGTCTTTCCAGACCCAGCTGTGAATGATGATGGAGGAAGCTTCATAAATATCCCCATCGTCAATGATGGAGGCGCCCAGCACATCAGTGCAAAAAACAAGGCTGAAGTACTCACAGTAATCTTCAGCCAAAAGTACCGAGTGGATGATCCATCTCAGCCTCCTCCCGAGGTCCCCAATAGCATGGATGCCAGTCCTCAGCCAATCTGATTCACTCCTAGTGCAAAGCCCCAAAAACATTCCAACAATAGTGCTGAAGATTTGTGCCCCAGAACTAGTTGTACCCCTAGTTCCAGTACAGCTACAACACAGGTATCTATCCAGCAATGTGGAAAATTGCCCAGATGTGTCCTGTATATAAGGAACAGGACAAATCCAACACAGCCAATTACTGCCCAGTCTGCTCTCGATCATCAGCGCAGTGATGGAAGGGGTCATCGACAGCACTATCCAGCAGCACCTGCTCAGTGACGCCCAGTTTGGGTTTCTCCAGGATCACTCAGCTCCTGACCTCATTACAGCCTTGGTTCAAACATGGACAAAGAGCTGAATTCCAGAGGTGAGAGTGACAGCCCTCGACATCAAGGACATATTTGACCGAGTGTGGCATCAGGAAGTAGCAAAATGAGCCAATGGGAGTTGGGGGAAAGCTCTCCAATAGTTTGAGTCATGCCTGGCACAAAGGAAGATGGTTATAGTTAATGGGGGTCCATTATCTCAGGAATTCCTCAGTGACTATGTACTTTTCAATACCATTCATGACTTCTCCCATATCAAAGCACTCAATGTCTGCAGGCAGCAACAGCTGAACAGTCAAGCTTTCAATAATAACATTTGTGCTATATGTGCCAGGCAATGACCATTTCTCCTTGACATTCAATGACATTGGGTTGAGAGAATGGACCCCCATTAACTATAACCTTTGTGCCAGGTATGATTCAAACTATTGGAGAGCTTTTCCCCAAATCCCATTGGCTCATTTTGCTACTTCTTGATGCCACACTCGGTCGAATGTGTCCTTGATGTCGAGGGCTGTCACTCTCACCTCTGGAATTCAGCTCTTTGTCCATGTTTGAACCAAGGCTGTAATGAGGTCAGGAGCTGAGTGATCCTGGAGAAACCCAAACTGAACGTCACTGAGCAGGTTATTGCTGAGCAGGTGCTGCTGGATAGTGCTGTCGATGACCCCTTCCATCACTGCGCTGAGTAGACTGATTGGGCAGTAATTGGCTGGGTTGTATTTGTTAAGATTGTCCAGCAGAATCTCCCACAGCAATTTCCTGGGGGTTATCATTCACCAGAAACTGAACTGACCAGCCATACAAGTACTGTGGCTACAAGAGAGGTCAAATTCCGTGGTGCGAATTCTGTGGCTAGTAACTCACCTTCTGACTCCCCAAACCTATCCACCATCTACAAGTCACAAGTCAGGAGTGTTATGGAATTAATCATTCTCCTGTTGATTTGATCATAACCAAAATCACAATAGCAAAATACACAATCATAGCATTTAGACATTCCAATCACAAATGCTGTGACATCCCTAAGGATGTTCTGCCATTACACAAAGTAATCCTTATTACGTGTATTTGTAAGTTCACAGAATGTCACAATCAGTGTTCAGTTAGGCAAAACATTTTATAATCAGACATACAGCAGCTTTTAATATGGAATAAGTGTTTTTGGGAACACTGATCACAGCTAGAATTTTAGACATCAGTAATGTGTCAACATTTCATCCTGTTGCCATTCCAGCATTGGTTTATAAAACCACTAATCAATAAGGCAGCTCACCACTAGCTTCTCAAGGGATGTTCATGATGGGCAATGAATGTTGGGCAAGTTATCAGCATCCACATCCAAGATAGAATAAACTTTTCTAAAGGAGGCAGACAGGAGTTTCTATCATTGAGTCTATCCAACCTTTGGGAAGAAGATTCCATCTCTTCACCTTGCTCTGACATTTAATGAGACCATGGCTGATTTCTAACTCAAGTCCTTTCACCAATTTTGCTTCTGTATCCCTTAAAATCCACACCTAACAACAATCTATTAATATTAGATTTGAAGTTATCAATTGAATTCTGTCTTGAACAGCTTAGTGAGGGCTAGATTTCCACCATGCATTGTGTGAAAAATGAGCTTACTCTTGGCTCTCATTTTGAAGTTCTACCCTTTGTTCTGGACATCCCATCAAAGAGAATAGGACAATGAAATCATTTTAATTACCGACTACAAAGGTGGTGAGTTTAGGTCCAATTTCAAAACTTCCCAACATACCTCGTAGTATTTATTATCTGCCACACAGCCGCAGTCCTGAGGCAGGATGCATGTTCTGCCATTCAGCAGGAAGCCATCATTACATTGGCAGCCCTCCATACAATAACGGTGACAGTCCTGATGGGTTTTAAAGGTGGTGCACCCTGGTTGACACACAGACATACAGCTCTCATAATGACTGTTTACAGGACAAGTGATTGCTGTGGAGAAGGAGATCAAACGGAAACCATTTACCAAAAACAAGTTCACTATTACATTGTAATTTATTGTTTGATTCTGTAGATTTAGTTTAGCATTTTACCTGAATCAATTCCTCCTCAGAAACATTGATGTAACTTTATTAAATTTACCCACATTATATGATTCAAATTATATTCTCATTAACTCATCGCTTGAAATAGATGGACCACTAATGACACCAAAGTCTCCAACCAAACATTTGAAGAATTATTTCCCAGATGAAGACATAATCTATTAGCTGTAAATTGGCCTAAAATGTTTAATCACATCAGCATCAATAATTGTAGCTAATCAGCATCACCAATTACCTCATTTTACAATTGCAGAAATTGAACAATCTCCCAATCCCGTTGAATTCAATGAACTTCAAAGTACATCCAATAAATAAGATAAACCCAAGTTACAAAAACCTTATCCTGATCTAATAATATCAAATACAAACAGTACAAAATCCCAAAAAGTAAAGAATAGTCCATTTATCTGATAACAATAGTAACCTTCCCACCCAATAACATCCACCAATTCAATATTGACTATTCCATATAATGTTTTCCCTATCCTGTAACAGCCTCAATTAATTCAACAATCATTAAACTAACTTCTGCAAGAAACTGTGCAGAACGCCTCTTCCTCACCTAGATTCAGTGCACAGCAACAGTGCCAAGATACACCATCATCCAGCAACTACTACCAGTTAACCCACTTTCTAAATGTGGGCAAGGACTTCCTAAAGATGTTTGATAAAGTACCACATAACAGACTCGTCAGCAAAGTTAAAGCCTGTGAAATGAAAGGGACAATGACACCCTGTTACAAAGGGTCATCTGGGCTCGAAACATCAGCTTTTTTCTCTCCATAGGTGCTGCCAGATCTGCTGAGATTTTCCAGCATTTTTTCTTTTGGATACAAAGTCAACTGAGTGACAGCAAATAGAATAGTGGTGAATCAAAACAGAAAAAGCTGAAAAATTTCAGCAGGTCTGACAGCATCTTTGTTCGGAGAGCTAATGTTTCAAGTCTGGATGACCCTTTGTCAGAGCTCAGAGTGGAGGGAGATATCTAATGGGGTTCTCCAGGTTTTGATTTTGGGATCATCAAGTTTCTCAATCCATATTAATGGCCTAGACTCAGGGGAAAAAGGCACAATTTCAAAATTTGCAGATGATACAGAAGTTGCGAAAATTGTGCATTATAAGGTAGTGATAGATTTCAAGAGGACATGTGATATGAAATGTAATGCAGAAAAAAATGTGCCATACATTTTGGGAGAAGAATCAGTAGAAACAACATTAAATAAAGGATTTAATTCTGAATGGACAGCGAGACCAGAGGAACCTTGGGGTGTAAGTGTATAAAACATTGAGTGTGGATGGGCAGGCTGAGAAATTGGTTAATTTGCACACGGGATCCTGAGCCTTCTCAAAAAAGCCACAAGATTACACTGAACTTTTATAAAACACTGGTTCTGTCTCAACTGGAAAAATATTCCAATTCCAGGTACCACATTTTAGGAAGGGGACGGGATAAAATGAAGATTGCCAAGGATGGTTCACAAAATGAGGGACTTATAGAGTCATAGAGATCGACAGCATGGAAACAGGCCCTTTGGCCCAACTTGTCCGTGCTGCCATTTTTTCTTAAAACCCCTAAGCTAATCCCAATTGCCTGTATTTGGCCCATATCCCTCTATACCCATCGTACCCATGTAACTGTCTAAATGCTTTTTAAAAGATAAAATTGTACCCGCCTCTACTACTAACTCTGGCAGCTTGTTCCAGATACTCACCACCCTCTGTGTGAAAAATCTGCCCCTCTGGACACTTTTGTATCTCTCTCCTCTCACTTTAAACCTATGCCCTCTAGTTTTAGACTCCCCTACCTTTGGGAAAAGATATTGACTATCTACTTTGTCTATGCCCCTCATTATTTTATAGACCTCTATAAGGTCACCCCTCAGCCTCCTACGCTCCAGAGAAAGAAGTCCCAGTCTATCCAGCCTCTCCTTATAACTCAATCCATCAAGTCCCAGTAGCATCCTAGTAAATCTTTTCCACACTCTTTATAGTTTAATAATATCCTTTCTATAATAGGGTGACCAGAACTGTACACAGTATTCCAAGTGTGACCTTACCAATGTCTTGTACAACTTCCACAAGACGTCCCAACTCCTGTATTCAATGTTCTGACCAATGAAACCAAGCATGCCGAATGCCTTCTTCACCACTCTGTCCACCTGTGACTCCACTTTCAAGGAGCTATGAACATGTACCCCTAGATCTCTTTGATCTGTAACTCTCCCCAACGCCCTACCATTAACTGAGTAAGTCCTGCCCTGATTCAATCGACCAAAATGCATCACCTCGTATTTGTCTAAATTAAACTCCATCTGCCATTCGTCACCCACTGGCCCGACTGATCAAGATCCCGTTGCAGTTGGAGATAACTTTCTTCACTGGCCACTATGCACCAATCTTGGTGTCACCTCAAACTTACTAACAATGCCCCTATATTCTCATCCAAATCATTAAATGACAAATGACAAATAACAGTGGGCCCAGCACTGATCCCTGAGGCACACCGCTGGTCACAGGCCTCCAGTTTGAAAAACCACAACACAAGCCAATTTTGTATCCATTTAGATACCTCACCCTGGATCCTGCGAGATTTAACCTTATGCAAGATACCATGTGGAACCTTGTCAAAGGCCTTGCTAAAGTCCATGTGGGCAACATCAACTGCACTGCCCTTATCTACCTTCTTGGTTACCCCTTCAAAAAACTCAATCAAATTTGTGAGATGTGATTTTCCACTTCAGTTATGCAGGGACTGTTCTCCTTAGAGAAGATTGAGAAGAGACTTTTTCAGCATTTGGACAATTTAGATGGGTGAAGGGTCGAGGGTCGAGGGTCAGAGGACACAGCATCAGAGCAAAAAGATAGAAAAGTGAAATGAAGAAAACAGCAAATGCTGGAAAATCTCAGCAGGTCTGACAGCATCACTGGAGAGAGAACAGAGATAATGTTTTGAGTCAGAACTCTGACAAAGGGTCACCCAGACTCGAAACTTTGGCTCTTTTCTCTCCACAGAGGCTGTCAGACCTGCTGAGATTTTCCAGCATTTTTTGTTTTTGTTTCAGATTCCAGCATGTGCAGTATTTTGCTTTATGTAAGATGAGAAGAATGCTCTTTGTCAGTGAGTGATTAGGATCTAGAACGTGTAGTGTGGTGGAGGCAGATTCAAACACATTTAATCAAAGATAGAACTACCCTGCTCAATAAGAGTTTTCAGTGGTTTCCCGCTCACTGACTGTGCTAAAGAATGAGGGAGAGATTTCCCATTGGATAGTGTTGGGGGCCACTTCCAGCTCAGGGTGAACTGGATCCTTACTCCAGAGTGAGAGATTTTAACTAAAAGTGACAAGATTGTAGAGTGACTGCCTAAAGTGAACTGGAGGAGTTTATTAGCTGAAGCAGATTGAGGAATTAGTCTGACTCTGTAACTTACTGCACATTGTAATGTTTCTCCAGCTCTGTAAGAGAACTCCCTGAGCCTGGCAGATGCTGCCATAGTTCTGAAGCCAGTTACAAGCAGTCTGCCGATTCCCACGGTCGATGCACGAGTCAAAAATGCAATTGTGATAAAAGAAAGTGGGATTGACCTTCCCGTGACAGCGGCTGAAGATATCATCCTTTGAAACGATGAGTGCACAGAGCTGCAGCATATCCACAGGGAGACTGAGGACCTGTTTACACGAGGGGCAGATCCTATTGCAGCCCAGTTCACAGAATGAAGTCTTGCCCACCATCCAGCTCTCTGCAAACTCCAGCAGATTCCCTGCAATCTGTCCCTCTGCAGTCTGCAAATCATCAGCTGGGTCCCCATTGAACTGGCCACACAAACCACGCGTCGAGTTGAAAAAGCTTCTGGGAACTGTGACTGTGAGGAAAGTGTTCCAATCGTACATCACCCTGAGGCCAAAATCCGATTCCAGGACCAGGAAAAGACCAAAGGAATAAAGACTGACTTGTCCGTGGCCCAGTTTCAGGGGCAGATACATTCGCTCCTTGTTCACCTGGGGAAGGAAAATCTTCCTCTGTGACTAAAGTTCACTCATCCTCAGTGCCATTCCTTCCCCCTCACCTCATCCCCTCACTGCATCCTCTCTACCCCATCCCACCCCCTGTCCAACCCCCTCCTCCCACCCCACCCCGTCTCCAACCTCCTCCCACCCACCGTACCAACTCTGTCCCTCCCACCTATTTCACCCACTCTCCCCACCCCACCCCCTCTCCAGCCCCCTCCCTCACCTCACCTCCTCTCCAACCCCCTCCTCCCACCGCATCTCCTCTCCCCAACTCCTCCCCAACCCCCTCTCTCCTGCCCACTCCCTTCCGCCCCCTGCCCCCACTCACCATCACGCTGTGCTTATAGCTTTTGGAAGCGCTGATGTTGTAACCATGAACCTGAATCTCTACCTCTTGGAGCCACAGAGCCAGTGATGTATTGCGATCTTCACTCTGGGTTTGAACCAGGAATTGAGGGAAATGGGGTGAGTCAGGCACTGTGCTGATGATGTGGGAACAGGTACTTTGCAGATCATAGGCCAGAGTGTCAAAGGTGTAGTAATGGCTGTAGCCAGCCACAATGCAAAGCGCCTCTGTGCGGGGAACACAGAAATAAAGATCTCCTCCAGCAGAGCAAAACTCATCCACCCGGCAGGATCCACTCTCACAATAAACCGCATTGTCGGAGCCATTGCAATAGCAGCGGGTCTGGCAATCGTTCTCCAGCCAGAAAGTCTCATTGGTGCTGACCTCCAAACCTTCATAGACACAGCCACAGTGGCTCTTTGGGATACAATGTCCATCCTTCAGGGCAAATCCTGGGTCACACTGACAGCCTTCCACACAGGGCAGGTTACAGTCCACATCCTGCTCCAGGGACAAGCAAGTCATTGGACAGGCAGAGGTGCACTCAGCAAAGTGACTGTTCTCTGGACAGGGAAGAGCTGGTGGAATAAAAGAGAATGGGTGTTAAAGGGCAGTGATTCGCTTAGCTTCCTGTTCCTGATTTATTCCCTTTTCTGTATCTCCAATTCCTGAGCAAGAATTCAATCCCAAACCCCAGTGGCTACAGCATCAAGAATAGGCACCTGATCAATAGAAGAGAGGAGAAGTAGCATCCTGAGGGAGTGGACTGGCTGGATGTTGAAAGAATGTTTCTCCTTATGAAGAGACTAGATCCAGGGAACGCAGTTTAAAAATGGGGGAGTCTCCTATTTAAGGTGGAGAAGGGGAGAATTATTTACTATCAGAGGGTTACTAGTCAGGAATTTTCTGTCCAGAGAGCTGTGGAGGCTGGGTCACTGAATACTTTAAGGCTGAGTTCTCAGGTAACGGATTCCCGATTAAGAAAGATGTAGAATGTTTTCATGGAAAGTTGAGGCCCATTTGGATCAGCCATGAACTTGTAAAATGGAGCAGGCTCGAGGAGCTGAATGGTCTACTCCAGCTTCCCAGTCTCTGTGCAAATATGAGAACAGCTAAAATATTACCCTCTGTTTCACAGATCTTATCTATTGGAACTTTCAGAACTGTGATGATAGATGATTATTGTATAACAGGAATTGATTACTATGTAGGAGCATCAAAGAATTTGGGAAAAGATGGATAAGTGAATTTGAGGTAAAAATCAGATTTTGAACATAGAACAGGACAGCACAGTACAGGCCCATCGGCCGAGCTATGTCCGAACCCAAGATCCCACTCCCTATCATTCTGGTGTGCTCCATGTGCCTACCCAATAACCGCTTGAAAGTTCCTAAAGTGTCTGACTGCACTATCACAGCAGGCAGTGCATTCCACACCCCAACCACTCTCTGAGTGAAGAATCTACCTCGGACATCCCTCCTATATCTCCCACCATGAACCTTATAGTTATGCCCCCAGGTAACAGCTACATCTGCCCAAGGAAATAGTCTTTACACGTCCACTCTATCTATCCCCCTTATTGTCTTACAAACTTCTATTAAGTCGCCTCTCATCCTCCTCCGCTCTAAAGAGAAAAGCCCCAGTTCCCTCAACCTTTCCTCATAAGACCTACCCTCCAAACCAGGCAGCATCTTGGTAAATCTCCTCTGCACTCTCTCCAATGCTTCCACATCCTCCTTATAGTGAGGTGACCAGAACTGAACACAATATTCCAAATGTGGTCTCACCAAGGTCCTGTACAGTTGCAGCATAACCCCACGACTCTTAAACTCAAATCCCCTGTTAATAAACACTAACACACTATAAGCCTTCTTCACGGCTCTATCCACTTGAGTGGCAACCTTCAGAGATCTGTGGATATGAACCCCAAGATCTCTCTGTTCCTCCACATTCCTCAGAACCCTGCCGTTGACCCTGTAATCCACATTCAAGTTTGTCCTACCAAAATGAATCACCTCACACTTATCAGGGTTAAACTCCATCTGCCACTTTTCAGCCCAGCTCTGCATCCTATCAATGTCTATTTGCAGCCTACAAGAGCCCTCCACCTCATCCACTACTCCACCAATCTTGGTGTCATCAGCAAATTTACTAACCCACCCTTCAGCCCCCTCTTCCAAGTCATTGATAAAAATCACAAATAGCAGAGGACCCAGCACTGATCCCTGTGGTACACCGCTGGTAATTGGCCTCCAGTCTGAAAATTTTCCCTCCACCACCACCCTCTGTCTTCTATGATACATGATGTGGGTATGCCGGCGTTGGACTGGCGTAAACACAGTAAAAAGTCTGACAACACCAGGTTTTAGTCCAAACAATTTATTTGATAATAGGCTCACAAGCTTTCGAGGTTTCCCTCTTTGTCAGGTGAATGGAGGGTTCTGTGATACAGCCAGTTACTTATCCAATCGGCCAAATTTCCCTCTATCCCACACCTCCTTACCTCCTTCATGAGCCTACCATGGGGAACCTCATCAAACACCTTACTAAAATCCATGTATACAACATCAACTGCTCTACCTTCGTCCACACACTTAGTTACCTCCTCAAAGAATTCAATCAAATTTGTGAGGCAGGACTTAACCCTCATGAAACCATGCTGACTATCCTGGATTAAGCTGCATCTTTCCAAATGATCAGAAATCCTATCTCTTTCCATTAACTTACCAACCAACGAAGTAAGACTAACTGGCCTATAATTACCGTCGCTGGATTCCGGGGAAGTGCCGGAAGATTGGAAAACGGCTAATGTTACGCCGTTGTTTAAGAAGGGTGCCAGGCAAAAGGCGGGGAATTATAGGCCGGTTAGTTTAACGTCTGTTGTAGGTAAAATGTTAGAATCCATCATCAAGGAGGAAATAGCGAGGCATCTTGAGGGGAATTGTTTGATAGAGCAGACGCAGCACGGTTTCGTTAAGGGGAAGTCGTGTCTGACAAATTTACTGGAGTTCTATGAGGATGTGTCTAGGGCGGTGGATAGAGGAGAGCCGGTGGATGTGGTGTTTCTTGATTTTCAGAAGGCGTTTGACAAGGTACCTCACAAGAGGTTATTACAGAAAGTCAGGGGACATGGAGTTGGGGGTAGGGTGTTAGCGTGGATAGAGGATTGGTTGTCAAATAGGAGGCAGAGAGTGGGGGTTAATGGGTGCTATTCGGATTGGCGGATGGTGACTAGTGGAGTGCCTCAGGGGTCGGTGCTGGGGCCTCAGCTTTTTACCATTTATATAGATGATCTGGAGGAGGGAACCGAGTGTAGGGTGTCGAAATTTGCTGATGACACCAAGATTGGTGGAAAGGCAAATTGTGCGGAGGGTGTGGAGAGTCTGCAGAAGGATCTAGATAGGCTGGGCAAATGGGCCAGGAAATGGCAAATGGAATTTAATGTTGGCAAGTGTGAGGTGGTCCACTTTGGTAGGAATAATGGTAGGAAGGACTATTACTTACGGGGCGAAAAACTGCAGCAGGCGACGGTGCAGAGGGACCTCGGGGTCCTTGTGCATGAGTCGCAAAAACCCAGCTTGCAGGTGCAGCAGGTGGTCAGGAAGGCGAATGGGATGCTGGCCGTCATAGCGAAGGGGATTGAATATAAAAGTAGGGAGGTCTTGCTGCGGCTATATAGGAGGCGTTCTTAGGGAAAAGTACCGAAGGAAGGTGGCAGATATTCAAGGAATGTTTGTCTGGAGCCATGCGTGACAACGTTCCGATGAGACAAGGGGGTTTTGGTAGGTCGCGGGAACCGTGGTGCACGAAGGCTGTGTTGAACCTAGTCAGGAGGAAAGGGAAGGTGTACAAGAGGTTCAGGGAACTAGGAGAGGTTAAAGATCTTGAGGAGTATAAGGACTGTAGGAAGGAACTTAAAAGGGAAATTAGGAGAGCCAGAAGGGGTCATGAGAAGACCTTGGCGGGTAAGATTAAGGAGAATCCCAAGGCCTTCTATAAATATGTGAAAGGTAAAAGGATGAGAAGAGAAGGGATAGGACCTATAAAAGGTGAGAGGGGAAAGGTTTGTGTGGAACCAGAAGAAATGGCAGAGGTGCTTAACGAGTACTTCGCCTCAGTATTCACGGTGGAAGCTGATCTGGGAGATTTTGTTATGGATTTGCAGCAGATGGAAAAGATTGAGTATGTGGATATTAAGGAGGAGGATGTGTTGGAACTTTTGAATTCTATCAAGGTAGATAAGTCGCCTGGACCAGATGGGATGTACCCCAGGATACTGTGGGAGGCGAGGGAAGAGATTGCAGAGCCCCTGGCGATGATCTTTGCGTCGTCAATGGAGACGGGAGAGGTTCCGGAGGATTGGAGGATTGCGGATGTAGTTCCTATTTTCAAGAAAGGGAACAGAGATAGCCCGGGAAATTACCGACCGGTGAGTCTGACCTCAGTAGTTGGTAAGCTGATGGAGAGGCTTCTGAGGGACAAGATTTACGAACATTTGGAGAGGTTTGACATGATCAGGAACAGTCAGCATGGATTTGTCAAGGGCAGGTCGTGCGTTACAAGCCTAGTTGAGTTCTTCGATAATGTGACTGAACACAATGACGAAGGAAGTGCCGTGGATGTGGTGTACATGGACTTCAGCAAGGCGTTTGATAAGGTCCCCCATGCGAGACTTCTTGAGAAGGTGAGAGGGCATGGGATCCAAGGGCCTTTGGCCTTGTGGATCCAGAACTGGCTTGCCTGCAGAAGGCAGAGAGTGGTTGTGGATGGGTCTTTTTCTGAATGGAGGTCAGTCACCAGCGGAGTGCCTCAAGGATCTGTTCTAGGACCCTTGCTGTTTGTCATTTTCATAAATGACCTGGATGAGGAAGTGGAGGGATGGGTAAGTAAGTTCGCTGATGACACGAAGGTCGGTGGTGTTGTGGATGGTCTGGAAGGATGTCAAAAGTTGCAGCAGGACATAAATAGGATGCAGGACTGGGTGGAGAAGTGGCAGATGGACTTCAACACGGATAAATGTGTAGTCGTCCATTTTGGCAGAACCAACGGGATGAACGAGTACACTATCAAGGGCAGAAGTCTGAGTAGTGTTGAGGAGCAGAAGGATCTT
Source organism: Carcharhinus amblyrhynchos (assembly GCF_965287045.1). NCBI lineage: Eukaryota > Metazoa > Chordata > Chondrichthyes > Carcharhiniformes > Carcharhinidae > Carcharhinus > Carcharhinus amblyrhynchos. Next base: position 533,518 of record NC_137352.1, on the reverse strand, counting down.
GGGGTCCGGGTCCACAGGACTCTTAAATCGGCCTCGCAGGTGGAGGAGGTGGTCAAGAAGGCGTATGGTGTACTGGCCTTCATTAATCGAGGGATTGAGTTTAGGAGTCGGGAGGTAATGCTGCAACTTTATAAGACCCTTGTCAGGCCTCATTTGGAGTATTGTGCGCAGTTCTGGTCGCCTCACTATAGGAAAGATGTAGAAGCTATTGAGAGGGTGCAGAGGAGATTTACAAGGATGTTGCCTGGATTGGGAGGCATGCCTTATGAAGTTAGGTTGAGGGAGCTAGGTCTCTTTTCCCTGGAGAGACGTAGGTTGAGAGGCGACCTGATAGAGGTTTATAAAATGTTGAGAGGAATAGATAGGGTGGATTCTCAGAGGCTATTTCCCCGGGTTGAAATGGTCGCTACGAGAGGACACAGATTTAAGGTGCGGGGAGGAAAGTACAGAAGTGATGTTAGGGGTAAGTTTTTCACTCAGAGGGTGGTGAGTGAATGGAATCGGCTGCCGTCAGTGGTGGTGGAGGCGAACTCGCTGGGGTCTTTTAAAAGACTTCTGGATGAGTATATGGGGTTTAATGAGATTGGGGGTTATAGATAGGTCTGTAGGTTGGTAGGTGTTGATGTGATCGGCGCAACTCGTGGGCCGAAGGGCCTGTTTGTGCTGTAGTGTTCTATGTTCTATATAAGGCATTGGTGAGGCCGCAGCTGGAGTACTGTGTGCAGTTTTGGGCGCCGTACTTACGCAAGGATATTTTGGCCTTGGAGGGAGTGCAGAGGAGGTTTACTAGGCTGATACCAGAGTTGAGGGGGTTGAGCTATGAGGAGAGGCTGAATAAACTAGGCTTGTACTCGTTAGAGTTTAGAAGAATGAGGGGAGATCTCATTGAGACGTATAAGATGATGAATGGGATGGATAGGATAGAGGTGGAGAGACTCTTCCCGCTCAGAAAGGACAGTAGGACTAGGGGGCACAGCCTCAAGATAAAGGGGGGGCGGTTTAGAATGGAGTTGAGGAAGAACTTCTTCACTCAAAGGGTGGTGAATCTCTGGAATTCTCTGCCCGTTGAAGTGGTGGAGGCTGCCTCGCTAAATATTTTTAAGACGCGGGTTGATGGGTTTTTGATAAGAGAGGGGATTAAGGGTTATGGGGAGAGGGCGGGAATGTGGAACTGAGCAGTGACAGATCAGCCATGATCTTATTGAATGGCGGGGCAGGCTCGAAGGGCCAGATGGCCTACTCCTGCTCCTATTTCTTATGTTCTTATGTTGTGTGGGTTCAGTGAATTGGCCAGGCTAAATTGCCCCTTAGTGTCAGGGGAACTGGCTAGAGTAAATGCATTGGGTTATGGGGACAGGGCCTGGGTGGGATTGTGGTCAGTGCAGACTCGATGGGCCAAATGGCCTCCTTCTGCACTGTAGGATTCCAAGTCTATGTCTAATGAGAGGACACAGATATAAAGCGATTTCCAAAAGAAGCAAATGTGATGTGAATTTTTTTTAAAACATAGTGAGCAGTTTGAGTCTGGAATGCACTGCCTAGAGATGTGGTGGAGTCAGGTTCAATTGAGGCATTCAAGAGGGCATTAGATGATTATTTTATTTGATACAATGTACTGGGATATGGGGAAAAGGAAGGCGAATGGTAATAAGTCATGATGTTCATTTAGAGAGCCAATGCAGATGTGACTGGCCAGGTAACCTCCTTCTGCACCGCAACAATCCTGTGATTCTGTGAGTCAGTTTGCTGGATATTTTGGAGAGATGAGTTGAGAGATAATAATGAAACTAACATGCAGTTACATGACCATTAATGCACGGCAGTTGGATACAAGAACAAGGATGTCTTGTTTCAATTAAATGTGACCACACCGAGACTATTGTGCTCAACAAGGAGTATATGACTTAGACCGGATACAGTGAAGGTTCCCAAGTTAATTTTTGGGAGGGTACAATGCTACAGGCACTGGGTACAGGAGGGTACAATGCTACAGGCACTGGGCACAGGAGGGTACAATGCTACAGGCACTGGGCACAGGAGGGTACAATGCTACAGGCACTGGGTACAGGAGGGTACAATGCTACAGACACTGGGTACAGGAGGGTACAGTGCTACAGGCACGGGGTACAGGAGAGTACAATGCTACAGACACTGGGTACAGGAGGGTACAATGCTACAGGCACTGGGTACAGGAGGGTACAATGCTACAGACTGGGTACAGGAGGGTACAATGCTACAGGCACTGGGTACAGGAGGGTACAATGCTACAGGCACTGGGTACAGGAGGGTACAATGCTACAGACACTGGGTACAGGAGGGTACAATGCTACAGGCACTGGGTACAGGAAGGTACAATGCTACAGGCACTGGGTACAGGAGAGTACAATGCTACAGGCACGGGGTACAGGAGGGTACAATGCTACAGGCACGGGGTACAGGAGGGTACAATGCTACAGGCACGGGGTACAGGAGGGTACAATGCTACAGACACTGGGTACAGGAGGGTACAATGCTACAGACACTGGGTACAGGAGGGTACAATGCTACAGACACTGGGTACAGGAGGGTACAATGCTACAGGCACTGGGTACAGGAGGGTACAATGCTACAGGCACAGGGTACAGGAGGGTACAATGCTACAGGACTGGGTACAGGAGGGTACAATGCTACAGGCACTGGGTACAGGAGGGTACAATGCTACAGGCACTGGGTACAGGAGGGTACAATGCTACAGGCACTGGGTACAGGAGGGTACAATGCTACAGGCACTGGGTACAGGAGGGTACAATGCTACAGGCACGGGGTACAGAAGGGTACAATGCTACAGGCACTGGGTACAGGAGGGTACAATGCTACAGGCACTGGGTACAGGAGAGTACAATGCTACAGGCACGGGGTACAGGAGGGTACAATGCTACAGGCACGGGGTACAGGAGGGTACAATGCTACAGGCACGGGGTACAGGAGGGTACAATGCTACAGGCACTGGGTACAGGAGGGTACAATGCTACAGACACTGGGTACAGGAGGGTACAATGCTACAGACACTGGGTACAGGAGGGTACAATGCTACAGACACTGGGTACAGGAGGGTACAATGCTACAGGCACTGGGTACAGGAGGGTACAATGCTACAGGCACGGGGTACAGGAGGGTACAATGCTACAGACACTGAGTACAGGAGGGTACAATGCTACAGACACTGGGTACAGGAGGGTACAATGCTACAGGCACTGGGTACAGGAGGGTACAATGCTACAGGCACTGGGTACAGGAGGGTACAATGCTACAGGCACTGGGTACAGGAGGGTACAATGCTACAGACACTGGGTACAGGAGGGTACAATGCTACAGACACTGAGTACAGGAGGGTACAATGCTACAGACACTGGGTACAGGAGGGTACAATGCTACAGACACTGAGTACAGGAGGGTACAATGCTACAGACACTGGGTACAGGAGGGTACAATGCTACAGACACTGGGTACAGGAGAGTACAATGCTACAGGCACTGGGTACAGGAGAGTACAATGCTACAGGCACGGGGTACAGGAGGGTACAATGCTACAGGCACGGGGTACAGGAGGGTACAATGCTACAGGCACGGGGTACAGGAGGGTACAATGCTACAGACACTGAGTACAGGAGGGTACAATGCTACAGACACTGGGTACAGGAGGGTACAATGCTACAGGCACTGAGTACAGGAGGGTACAATGCTACAGGCACTGGGTACAGGAGGGTACAATGCTACAGGCACTGGGTACAGGAGGGTACAATGCTACAGACACTGGGTACAGGAGGGTACAATGCTACAGACACTGAGTACAGGAGGGTACAATGCTACAGACACTGGGTACAGGAGGGTACAATGCTACAGGCACTGAGTACAGGAGGGTACAATGCTACAGACACTGGGTACAGGAGGGTACAATGCTACAGACACTGGGTACAGGAGAGTACAATGCTACAGGCACTGGGTACAGGAGAGTACAATGCTACAGGCACTGGGTACAGGAGGGTACAATGCTACAGACACTGAGTACAGGAGGGTACAATGCTACAGACACTGGGTACAGGAGGGTACAATGCTACAGACACTGGGTACAGGAGAGTACAATGCTACAGACACTGGGTACAGGACGGTACAATGCTACAGACACTGGGTACAGGAGGATACAGTGCTACAGACACTGGGTACAGGAGGATACAGTGCTACAGACACTGGGTACAGGAGGATACAATGCTACAGACACTGGGTACAGGAGAGTACAATGCTACAGACACTGGGTACAGGACGGTACAATGCTACAGACACTGGGTACAGGAGGATACAGTGCTACAGACACTGGGTACAGGAGGATACAGTGCTACAGACACTGGGTACAGGAGGATACAGTGCTAATGCATTGGGTACTGGATGGTACAATGTTACAGGCACTGGGTAGAGTAATGGATAGCACCCACTTTTTCTCTGAATAACTTACGGCAAAATGTGCTGCTTCTCCAGTTAGCTTGTGTGACCTCTGCACCAATGCAGGCGTCTGCGTAAGCCTGCAGGGAGCTGCAGAGGGCAGTTATGTTTCCACCATTTAAACACATGGTATAAAGACAACTTCTGAAAAAGGGAGAAGGATTGATGACCTCATGACAGTTGAGGAAGGAGCTGTTAGTGGGATCATTGATTATCCCACACAAAGAAACTCCTTGATACAGAATTAAATCTTCGTTTGTGCACACAGTGTACAGCTCCTCACACTGCCCATTGCATGTCATATCATCAGCAAATGTCTTCCAATTATCCACAAATTCTGCAGCATTTTCTGTGACCTTTCCATTGGCTTTACGGAAGTCATCAGTAGGATTACCATTAAAGTATCCACAGAGTCCACACGTGTTATTGTAATAGGCAGTGGACAGTGTTAGATTTACACGATCCTCACTTGAATACAGGATTTGGAAACTGCTGTTTAGTTCCACCACGGTGTCATTCCCATTCCGATAGATCTTCAATTTTCCAGATGAATGCATAAATGGCAAGGAAATTGCAAAAGCATTCAGCTATAAACAAGATAAAAATAGTTACTTCATCCAGTAAAATGAAGTTCCTACAAAATTCCTACATTATTCCCACAAAACCCAGCTCCAAACTCTGTGGCCTAGGGTTTGACACCTCCCTCTGCGACCAGATCCTGAACTTCCGAACACACAGACCACAATCAGAAAGGATCGGCAACAATACCTCCTCCATGATCATCTTCAACGACAGCGTCCCACAAGATTGTGTCCTTAGCCCCCTGCTATACTCCTTGTACACCTGTAACTGTGTGGCCAAATTCCCTTCCAACTCAATTTTCAAGTTTGCTGTGATGACACCACCGTAGTGGGTCAGAACTCAAACAATGACAAAGATAGGGCACAGGAATGAGATAGAGAACCGGGTGAACTGGTGCGGCGACAATAATCTCGCCCTCATTGGCATTAAACAAAGGAGATTGTCATTGACTTCAGGAAGCATAAAGGAGAGCATGTTCCTGTCTACATCAATGGGGAGGAGGCAGAAATGATTGAAAGCTTCAATTTTCTAGGTGTCCAGATCAGCAACAACCTGTCCTGGTCCCCCCCATGCCGATGATATAGTTAAGAAAGCCCCACCAACACCTCTACTCTCTCAGAAGACTGAGGAAATTTGGCATGTCAGCTACATGTCTCACCAGCTTTTACAGATGCACCACAGAAAACATTCTTTCCGGTTGTATCACAGCTTGGTATGGCTCCTGCTCTGCCCAAGACCGCAAAGAAACTACAAAGGATCGTGAATGAAGCCCAATCCATCACACGAACCAGCCTCCCATCCATCGACTCCGTCTACACTTCCCACTACCTGAGAAAAGCAGCCAGCATAATTAAGGACTCCATGTACCCCGAACATTCTCTGTTCCACCTTCTTCCATCCAATGGGAAAAGGATACTGAAGTCTGAGATCACGTACCAATTGACTCAGGAACACGTTCTTCCCTGCTGCCATCAGGCTTTTGAGTAGACCTACTTTATATTAAGTTGATTTCTCTCTACATCCTAGCTATGACTGTAACACTACATTCTGCACTCTCTCGTTTCCTTCTCCTCTATGTATTCTATGAATGATTTGTTCTGTCTGTATAGCGCACAAGAAATAATACTTTTCATTGTATACTAACACATTTGACAATAATAAATCAAAGTTCAGGGGAAATTTCACTATATTAACTGAAATTAATTAACTGCACTCAATTTCACTTTGAAAGCACATTACAATTCCAATACACCCCAAACACTGCACAATAATATTGATCCACTCCTTTCAGCACCACTCTCTGAAGAACGCCTCATTCTATTACTTTGATCTGCCCATCATTCTAACAGTCTGAAACTAACAATTGGACTCACTGCAACATCTAACACACAGCAGACTCTCAGCTATGATGAATCCTCATATAACACTCAGACATGCTCCACATCCCTCAGGTTAACATTCAATAGATTTCCCATTGCTCCATGTAACACTTTGTACACCCACTGTGTATATCCTACACTCTGGACTGGAAAACACTCCAACGTGCCACACAAGCTGCAATGTTCACTTTCCTTCAGTATAACATTCACTTCCTGTTGGAAAATCAAAAATTAGAGAGTGTCACAGTGTTATACACAGTCACAGTGCAGGATATCGTGTCTATAAGTGAATGGTACAGCAAGGGTTGTGGATTATATCAGTGTGTTTCAGTGTGTTACAGAGTGGGGTATATCAGAGAGTAACAGTGAGGGGTGTGGGGTATATCAGAGTGTTACAGTGAGGGGTGTGGGGTATATCAGAGTGTTACGGTGAGGGGGTGTGGGATATATCAGAGTGTTACAGTGAGGGGTGTGGGGTATATCAGAGTGTTACAGTGAGGGGTGTGGGGTATATCAGAGTGTTACAGTGAGGGGTGTGGGGTATATCAGAGTGTTACGGTGAGGGGGTGTGGGATATATCAGAGTGTTACAGTGAGGGGTGTGGGGTATATCAGAGTGTTACAGTGAGGGGTGTGGGGTATATCAGAGTAACAGTGAGGGGTGAGAGGTATATCAGAGCAACAGTGAGGGGTGTGGGGTATATCAGAGAGTTACAGTGAGGGGTGTGAGGTATATCAGAGAGTTACAGTGAGGGGTGTGGGGTACATTAGTGGTATAGAGTAGGATATGGGGTATATCAAAGATTGCTTCTGCCAGTGTCTGGGAAATGGAAAAGTTTTATAATTAAAATAAGAGGTGTATCTGAAGGTTATAATAATGGACATGAGATTTTTTTCTATTTTTACCTTGATGATGTTTTCACTGCCTCCAATCTTGATTTCCTGATCAGGGAATTTTACAGTCAGTGATTTTATCCAAGAACCATTAACCATTTTCTTTCTTCCCAATTTGATTTCAAAATGTGACAGATTGTAACTGTTTGATCCACAGATTTTGAGAAGCGTGTACGCATATTCATCCCGGAAATCAAAGGAAGTGCCATCAAAAGTCTGCAGTGCATTGTTGGGGGATATTGTGCACACAGCCGCTCTCTTGGGATAGCATCCGAGAATTCCATTCTCCACAAGGCAGAATTCCCCTTTGGGGCAAGTCTCATTAACACACACAACCTCCCCATGACCTTCACAGAGGCAGCGCATGGAGCAGTCAGCGGTCGCCCAGAACTTTGTTTTGAAGGAATAGTAACGTTCTTGGAACTCACAGCCACACTCTTCAAGAGGGACACATTTATTACCACTGAGTACATAGCCTGTATCACACTGACAACCCTCGGTGCATGGTCTGGTACAGTACAAAGGAGCAATCAGGTCAGTGCACGTAGCTGGACAGCTGCTGGTGCACATTTCATAGTGGCTCCATTCAGGACAGGGTAATGCTAAAGGAGAGGGAAGAGATGTTATTCCAAATAAAATAATCTCTGCCTAGGGGAATTTCAATCCCCAGGTTAAGCACTTCCTTCCATTAACTTGTACTTTCTATAAAATATTAAACATGCTCAGTGATGTCAGCATTCCAAAGGCAGGAAGTGATGTTGGCAATGTAACATTATGTGACCAATTAAACGTACTTGGGTGTTATCAACTGCAACATCTAACACACAGCAGACTCTCAGCTATGATGAATCCTCATATAACACTCAGACATGCTCCACATCCCTCAGGTTAACATTCAATAGATTTCCCATTGCTCCATGTAACACTTTGTACACCCACTGTGTATATCCTACACTCTGGACTGGAAAACACTCCAACGTGCCACACAAGCTGCAATGTTCACTTTCCTTCAGTATAACATTCACTTCCTGTTGGAAAATCAAAAATTAGAGAGTGTCACAGTGTTATACACAGTCACAGTGCAGGATATCGTGTCCATAAGTGAATGGTACAGCAAGGGTTGTGGATTATATCAGTGTGTTTCAGTGTGTTACAGAGTGGGGTATATCAGAGTGTTACAGTGAGGGGTGTGGGGTATATCAGAGTGTTACGGTGAGGGGGTGTGGGATATATCAGAGTGTTACAGTGAGGGGTGTGGGATATATCAGAGTGTTACAGTGAGGGGTGTGGGGTATATCAGAGTGTTACAGTGAGCGGTGTGGGGTATATCAGAGTGTTACGGTGAGGGGGTGTGGGATATATCAGAGTGTTACAGTGAGGGGTGTGGGGTATATCAGAGTGTTACAGTGAGGGGTGTGGGGTATATCAGAGTGTTACAGTGAGGGGTGTGGGGTATATCAGAGTGTTACAGTGAGGGGTGTGGGATATATCAGAGTGTTACAGTGAGGGGTGTGGGGTATATCAGAGTGTTACAGTGAGGGGTGTGGGGTATATCAGAGTGTTACAGTGAGGGGTGTGGGGTATATCAGAGTGTTACAGTGAGGGGTGTGGGATATATCAGAGTGTTACAGTGAGGGGTGTGGGGTATATCAGAGTGTTACGGTGAGGGGGTGTGGGATATATCAGAGTGTTACAGTGAGGGGTGTGGGGTATATCAGAGTGTTACAGTGAGGGGTGTGGGGTATATCAGAGTGTTACAGTGAGGGGTGTGGGGTATATCAGAGTGTTACGGTGAGGGGGTGTGGGATATATCAGAGTGTTACAGTGAGGGGTGTGGGGTATATCAGAGTGTTACAGTGAGGGGTGTGGGGTATATCAGAGTGTTACAGTGAGGGGTGTGGGGTATATCAGAGTGTTACAGTGAGGGGTGTGGGATATATCAGAGTGTTACAGTGAGGGGTGTGGGGTATATCAGAGTGTTACAGTGAGGGGTGTGGGGTATATCAGAGTGTTACAGTGAGGGGTGTGGGGTATATCAGAGTGTTACAGTGAGGGGTGTGGGGATATATCAGAGTGTTACAGTGAGGGGGTGTGGGATATATCAGAGTGTTACAGTGAGGGGTGTGGGGTATATCAGAGTGTTACAGTGAGGGGGTGTGGGGTATATCAGAGTGTAACAGTGAGGGGGTGTGGGGTATATCAGAGTGTTACAGTGAGGGGGTGTGGGGTATATCAGAGTGTTACAGTGAGGGGGTGTGGGGTATATCAGAGTGTAACAGTGAGGGGGTGTGGGGTATATCAGAGTGTAACAGTGAGGGGTGTGGGGTATATCAGAGTGTAACAGTGAGGGGTGTGGGGTATATCAGAGTGTTACAGTGAGGGGTGTGGGGTATATCAGAGTGTAACAGTGAGGGGGTGTGGGGTATATCAGAGTGTTACAGTGAGGGGGTGTGGGGTATATCAGAGTGTTACAGTGAGGGGGTGTGGGGTATATCAGAGTGTAACAGTGAGGGGGTGTGGGGTATATCAGAGTGTAACAGTGAGGGGTGTGGGGTATATCAGAGTGTAACAGTGAGGGGTGTGGGGTATATCAGAGTGTAACAGTGAGGGGTGTGGGGTATATCAGAGTGTAACAGTGAGGGGTGTGGGGTATATCAGAGTGTTACAGTGAGGGGGTGTGGGGTATATCAGAGTGTAACAGTGAGGGGGTGTGGGGTATATCAGAGTGTAACAGTGAGGGGGTGTGGGGTATATCAGAGTGTAACAGTGAGGGGTGTGGGGTATATCAGAGTGTAACAGTGAGGGGTGTGGGGTATATCAGAGTGTAACAGTGAGGGGTGTGGGGTATATCAGAGTGTAACAGTGAGGGGTGTGGGGTATATCAGAGTGTTACAGTGAGGGGTGTGGGATATATCAGAGTGTAACAGTGAGGGGTGTGGGGTATATCAGAGTGTAACAGTGAGGGGTGTGGGGTATATCAGAGTGTTACAGTGAGGGGGTGTGGGGTATATCAGAGTGTAACAGTGAGGGGGTGTGGGGTATATCAGAGTGTAACAGTGAGGGGTGTGGGGTATATCAGAGTGTAACAGTGAGGGGTGTGGGGTATATCAGAGTGTAACAGTGAGGGGTGTGGGGTATATCAGAGTGTAACAGTGAGGGGTGTGGGGTATATCAGAGTGTAACAGTGAGGGGTGTGGGGTATATCAGAGTGTTACAGTGAGGGGTGTGGGGTATATCAGAGTGTAACAGTGAGGGGTGTGGGGTATATCAGAGTGTAACAGTGAGGGGTGTGGGGTATATCAGAGTGTAACAGTGAGGGGTGTGGGGTATATCAGAGTGTAACAGTGAGGGGTGTGGGGTATATCAGAGTGTTACAGTGAGGGGTGTGGGGTATATCAGAGTGTAACAGTGAGGGGTGTGGGGTATATCAGAGTGTAACAGTGAGGGGTGTGGGGTATATCAGAGTGTAACAGTGAGGGGGTGTGGGGTATATCAGAGTGTTACAGTGAGGGGTGTGGGATATATCAGAGTGTTACAGTGTGGGGTGTGGGGTATATCAGAGTGTTACAGTGAGGGGTGTGGGGTATATCAGAGTGTAACAGTGAGGGGTGTGGGGTATATCAGTGTGTTACAGTGAGGGGTGTGGGGTATATCAGAGTGTTACAGTGAGGGGTGTGGGGTATATCAGAGTGTAACAGTGAGGGGTGTGGGGTATATCAGTGTGTTACAGTGAGGGGTGTGGGGTATATCAGAGTGTTACAGTGAGGGGGTGTGGGGTATATCAGAGTGTTACAGTGAGGGGGTGTGGGGTATATCAGAGTGTAACAGTGAGGGGTGTGGGGTATATCAGTGTGTTACAGTGAGGGGTGTGGGGTATATCAGAGTGTTACAGTGAGGGGTGTGGGGTATATCAGAGTGTTACAGTGAGGGGGTGTGGGGTATATCAGAGTGTTACAGTGAGGGGGTGTGGGGTATATCAGAGTGTTACAGTGAGGGGGTGTGGGGTATATCAGAGTGTAACAGTGAGGGGTGTGGGGTATATCAGAGTGTTACAGTGAGGGGTGTGGGGTATATCAGAGTGTAACAGTGAGGGGTGTGGGGTATATCAGAGTGTTACAGTGAGGGGGTGTGGGGTATATCAGAGTGTTACAGTGAGGGGGTGTGGGGTATATCAGAGTGTTACAGTGAGGGGGTGTGGGGTATATCAGAGTGTTACAGTGAGGGGTGTGGGGTATATCAGAGTGTTACAGTGAGGGGTGTGGGGTATATCAGAGTGTAACAGTGAGGGGTGTGGGGTATATCAGAGTGTTACAGTGAGGGGGTGTGGGGTATATCAGAGTGTTACAGTGAGGGGGTGTGGGGTATATCAGAGTGTAACAGTGAGGGGGTGTGGGGTATATCAGAGTGTTACAGTGAGGGGTGTGGGGTATATCAGAGTGTTACAGTGAGGGGGTGTGGGGTATATCAGAGTGTTACAGTGAGGGGGTGTGGGGTATATCAGAGTGTTACAGTGAGGGGTGTGGGGTATATCTGGCGGCGGGCCCGGGGATTCCGGTCTGTCTCCTGGTTGTTGTGAGCTCCTCCCCCCGGGGGGGGATTTCCGGGTCTGCCTCTCAGTCTCTCAGCTGTTTTCTGAGGAGATTTTGCCCATTTCCGGGTTTCCCCCCCCACTCCCTCCCCCTCTCTTTTCCCATTTTCACATCCCTTCCTCAACTATCCCCTCCCCTCTCCCCCTCCCCCCCTCTTCCTCCTCCCCCCCCCCGTGTCCCCCCCTCCCCCCCCTCCCCCTCTCCCCCCACTCCCCCGGTCTCTCCCCCCCCTCCCCCCCCCCCCGGTGTCTCTCTCCCCCCCCTCCCCCCCCCCGGTGTCTCTCTCCCCCCCCCCCGTGTCTCTCTCCCCCCCCCCCGGTGTCTCTCTCCCCCCCTCCCCCCCCCCCCGGTGTCTCCCCCCCCCGTGTCTCTCTCCCCCCCCCCTCCGGTGTCTCTCCCCCGTGCCCCCCCCTTACCGCAGAAGGTGCGGGATCTCCAGGGTCCAATGGTGATACCCACCGCCTGGCAGCTGTGGGCATAGGCTTGGACAGCCTGGCAGAGGCTGCTGTGGTTGCCGGGGTTGGCGCACATGTCGAACAAGCAGCTGCTGATGAAGCTGCCGGGATGGAGCAGCAGGCGGCAGTCCCGGAAAGGTCCCTCGCTGCTGTTCATGATGCCGCATTGATCCTGCTGCAAGAAGACAGTCTGATCCAGGGACTGGCAGGAGCTGCAGTTTTCAGCACAATCCCCGCTACAGAACCAGTCCGAATCGGCAGCTTTCCATCCCAAACCCAACTCAGACACCGAGTCTGCGGGACTCCCGTCCGGCAACAAGTTATCATCAGCCGGGTTATTGTTAAAGTTTCCGCACAATCCGCACGTGTTATTCAGATAGGAACTGGGCAGCGAGATTGAGGCCAAATGTTCCCCGTCAAAGGTTAAAAACAAACCGAAATCCGTTTCCAGCGCGGTCGCCACTCCGCTCCGGAAAACTTTAACCGCTCCCAGCCCCAAATCAACCGGCAGAGTGGCGGCGATCCCGTCCACCTGAGAGACAGACAGAGAGAGAGATCACAGTGTGGCATCACCCCCAGACAGACAGGGATCCCCACCCCCGCCCCTCCCCGGCTCTCCCAAACTCCACCCCCCCACAACCCCCTATTGCTCCCCCACTGATACTCCCCCACAACCACAGCCAACCCCCCTCCCCCCCACTGATACTCCCCCACTGCCCCCCCAGATACTCCTGCACTGTCCACACCCACTGCACCCCCCCCACTGATACACCAATTTGTCCCCCCCATTCCCCACTGCCAAACCAACCCCCCCCCCCCCCACTACAGCCACCCCCAGGGGGAGATGATTGTCTAGGGCTTTTATTACAACTATTGATCTAAAAAGTCATGAAACCACTGTCAATCGTTCAGAAAAACCAGCTGGGTCACTAATGTCCTTTAAGGAAGGAAATCTGCTGTCCTTACTTTGACTCACATGTGATTCCAGAGCCACAGCAATGCCATTGACTGGGAACTGCCCTTTGAAATGGTCTAGCAAACCACTCAGTTGTATCAATCACTACAAAGTCTCAACAAAGAAATGAAACCGGACAAACCACCCAACATCAACCTATGCACCGAAAAAGACAACAGCAAAACAAACAGCCCTGTCAACCCTGCAAAGTCCTCCTTACTAACATCTGGGGGCTAGTGCTAAAATTGGGAGAGCTGTCTCACAGACCAGTCAAACAACAGCGTGATAGTCATTCACACAGAATCATTCCTTACAGATAACACCCCAAACACCACCATTACCATCCCTGAATATGTCCCACAGGCTGGACAGACCCAGCAGAGGTGGTGCACAGTTGTATACAGTCAGGAGGGAGTTGCCCTGGGAGTCCTTAACATTGACTCATGACCCCATAAAGTTTCATGGCTTCAGGTTAAACATGACAAGGAAATCTTTAATGGATACCACGTATCATCCTCCTTCGGCGGATGAATCAGTATTCCTCCATGTTGAACAATACTTGGAGGAAGCACTTAGGATGGCAAGGGTGCAAAATGCACTCTGGGTGGGGGATTTCAATGTCCACCACCAAGAGTGGTTCAATAGCGGCACTGCTGATCGAGCCGGTCAGGTCCTAAAGGATACAACTGCCAGACTGGGTCTGCAGCAGATGTGAAGGAACTAACATGAGAAAATGACATTCTTGACCTCATTCATACCAATCTGCCGGCTGCAGACGCACCTGTCAGTGACAGTATTGGTAAGAGTGACCACCACACAGTCCTTGTGGACACAAAGTCCTGCCTTCACATTGAGAATAACCTCCATTATGTTGTGTGGCACTATCACCGTGCTAAATAGGACAGACCGATCTAGCAACTCGAAACTGGGCACCGATGAGGCGCAGTGGGCCAACAACAGCAGCGGAACTGTACACAGCCCCAATCTGTAACATCATGGACCAGCATTTCATTACCATCAAGCCAGGGGATCGAACTTGGTTCAATGGCGAGGGCAGGAGGGCATGCCAGGAGCAGCACCAGGCATAGCTAAAAATGAGGCGTCAACCTGGTGAAACTACCAAACAGACTACTTGCAAGCCAAATGGCAAAAACAAGTGACAAACAGAGCTAAGCAATCCCACAGCCAAAGGATCAGACCTAAGCTCTGCAGTCCGTCCACATCCAGCCATGAATGGTAGTGAATAATTAAACAACTCATTGGAGGAGGAGACTCCACAAATATCCCCATCCTCAATGATGGAGGAGCCCAGCACATCAGTGCAAAAGATCAGGCTGAAGCATTCACAACAATCTTCAATTGAGTGGATGATCCATCTTGGCCTCCTCCAGTAGTCCTCAGCATCTCAGATGCCAGCCTCCAGGCCATATCGATTCGCTCCATGTGATATCAAGAAATGGTTGGAGGCACTGGATACAGCAAAGGCGATGGACTCTGATAACACTCCAGCAACAGTACTGAAGACTTGTGCTCCAGAACTTGCTGCTCCCCTAGCCAAGCTCTTCCAGTACAGTTACAACACTGGCATCTACCCAACAGTGTGGAAAATTGCCCAGGTATGTCCTGTACACAAAAAGCAGGAAAATCCAACCCAGCCAATTATTGCCTAATCAGTCTACTCTCGATCATTAGTAAAGTGATGGAAGAGGTCATCGACAGCGCTATCAAGCAGCAGCTGCTCAGCAATAACCTGCTCAGTGATACCCAGTTTGGGTTTCGCCAGGGCCACTCAGCTCCTGACCTCATTACAGCCTTGGTTCAAACATGGATGAAAGAGCTAAATTCCAGAGGTGAGGTGAAAGTGACAGTCCTTGACATCAAGGCTGCATTTGACCGAGTGTGGCATCAAGGAGCCTGAGTGAAACTGGAATCAATGAGTATTGGGGGCGAATACTCCACTGGTTGGAGTTATACCTGGTACATAGGAAGATGGTTGTGGTTGTGGAGGTTCAGTCATCTCAGCTCCAGGAATCTCTGCAGGAGTCCCTCAGTGTAGTGTCCTTGGCCCAACAATCTTCAGCTGCTTCATCAATGACCTTCCCGCCATCATAAAGTCAGAAGTGGGGATGTTCGTTGATGATTGCACAATGTTCAGCATCATTCACAACTCCTCAGATACTGAAGCAGTCCATGTTCAAATGCAACAAGATCTGGACAATATCCAGACTTGGGATGACAAGTGGCAAGTAACATTCGTGCCACACAAATGCCGGGCAATGACCATCACCAATAAGAGAAACTCTAATCACCGCCACTTAACATTCAATGGTGTTACCATCATTGAATCCCCCACTGGCAACATCTTTGGGGTTACCATTGACCAGAAACTCAACTGGACACAACACACAAACACACAGTGCCTACTGGAGCAGGTCAGAGGCCAGGAATACTGTGGCGAGTAACTCACCTCCTGACTCCCCAAAACATATGCTTCATCTACAAGGCACAAGTCAGGAGTGTGATGGAATGCTCCCCAGTTGCCTGGATGGGTGCTGCACCAACAACACTCAAGAAGCTCATCACCATCAGGACAAAGCAGCCCCGCTTGATTGGCACCACATCTACAAACATTCACTCTCCACCATCGATGCTCAATAGCAGCAGTGTGTACCATCTACAAGATACACTGCAGCAATTCACCAAAGATTCTTAGACAGCACTTTCCAAACCCACGACCATTTCCATCTGAAGGACAAGGACAGCAGATAAATGGGAACATCACCACCTCTAAGTTCCCCTCCAAGCCACTCATCATCCTGACTTTGAAATATATCGCTGTTCCTTCACAGTCACTGGGTCAAAATCCTGGAATTCCCTCCCTAACAGCATTGTGGATCAACCCACAGCACATGGACTGCAGCGATTCAAGAAGGTAGCTCACCAGCACTTTCTCAGGGGCAACTAGGGATGGGCAATGAATGCTGACCAGTCAGTGATGTCCATATCCCACAAATAAGAAAAAAACACTGCCATTCCAGCCCACTGCCAATCCCTCCTCCCAGACACCCCCCTTCCCTTCCTCAAAATGGGATTGGAAAATGCTTTGCTCAGAACTCCCAAAGATCCAGTGCAGACGCGATGAGCTGAATGGTCTCTTTATATTCTGCCTGATTCTTTGACCCCGGTTAATTGTAAACTAGAATAAAAACCCTCACGAGTTGCCCCTGGAAAATGATTGGTTATTTCTCGGGGAGGGGGAGCGGGGGGTAACTCCAGACAGACACCAGCGGATTCCTGCTGGAATGGCGTGATTAATTCTGGAAAGATTTGAACTCCAATCCATTCCTGTCGGTACTTCACAGACAAAAACAGAAAAACCTGGAAAACCTCAGCAGGTCTGGCAGCATCTGTGGGGAGAGAATAGAGGCAACCTTTCGAATCAGGGTGATTCTTTGTCAGAGTTGAGTATTTCTCAATCCTTTGAGAGCCAAGGAGTGTCTCCCATAGCGCACTTGCCCAATGGGAAGAGTGGAAAAGGCAATTCTAATTCCCAACAGAAACAGAAAGAAGTTTCTATCACAAGAGTTAATGGTAATTTCACTAACTGTGTGACGGATACAATCAGCATCAGAGCAACTCCTGGAATGGTTCAATTTCTCTGGGGCTCTCTCGACCTGTAAATCCAGTGGGTAATTTGTGGTAATCTGTGATAATCCCCTCTCTAGAGTTTCCGTGCAGTGGCCCACAAGAGATAGCACATCACATCCGAATGACAGAATCTCTGCGCTGAGATGCAAATTTCACATGAACTAAATTAATTCCTGATGATTCTCATTGTGAAACTGGATAACATCATTTTTCTGTTATTCTAATGAATGTTTGCAAAGTTTTTATTTTAAAATACAAGATCTTACCAGGACTTGGCCAGCATTTCCTCTGGGAATAACTATACTGTATGAATAAACATTCACTTTGATGTCTCTCAGCCAAGAAACTGCGGCTTCCACTCGCTTCTCGTTCTTGGATTCAATGCTGAAACTCGGCAGGTTCTCCTGCTCCCAGCAAGGTTTGGAGAGGATGTAGGAGCACGTTCCTTGGAAGTGGTACAAGGAGCCGTCGAAGGTGTGATAGTGAGGATCTCCAAAGACCACACAGGAAGCGGTCTGAATGGGAACGCAGCGATAAATACCATCGGCAGAGTGGCACTGTTCAAAGTATCCACACGACAGGTTCTGACAATGGATCCTGTTCCCCAAATCCAGACAGCGACATTTGGTTTGACATTTCTCATCAACCCAGAAAACATCCCCACGGCGGAAAAACTGCCCTGAAATACAAAGCAGTCTCTCAGAACGGAGTATGGTAAATGTGGCTGAGTTAACCCTCTCCATACCTCCCAGAGGATTTGGCAAATTCTAGAAGCTGGACTTGGAAAATCAGCAAGAATGTCCCAACCACAGGAAAGATGGGATTGGAAAGAGAAGGCAGTGTGACCCTGACTGAATTCAGATCCTCCGGAATCGGAATTTTACAGACAACATCAGGCCTTTCAGCTCACGGTTCTTGAACCAGTTGAAAAAGAATCATGAGGGAGGCCACTTGGCCCATTATGTCTGTGCTAGCCTCAGCCTAACCCCACTTTCCAGCATTTCATCTGGATCAGGCAAGTTACAACATTTGAGGTGAAAATCTAGACCCTTTTGAAACCAGTTGAAGGTTTTTGCCTCAACTCCCGATGGCAAGGTGGCACAGTGAGGTGGCACAGTGGTTAGCATTGCTTCCTCACAGCTCCAGGGACCTGGGTTCAATTCTGGCCTTGGGTCACTGTCAGTGTGGAGTTTGCATATTCTCCATGTGTTTGTGTGGGTTTCCTCTGGGTGCTCCGGTTTCCTCCCACAGTCCAAAGATGTGCAGGTTAGGTTGATTGGCCATGCTAAATTAACCCTTAGTGTCCCAGGATGTGATAGGTTAGAGGGGTTAGCAGTGTAATTCAGCAGAAATAGAGTCTGGGTGGGATTGTTATAGGTGCAGACTCAATGGGCTGAATGGCCTTCTGCACTGTAGGGTTTCTATGATTCTATGATTCCCCTTTCAAGCCATGAGTTCCAGACTCTCCAGCCATCCCTGGGTGAAAGTAAATTTCCTCATCTCTCCTCTCATCTTTCTACCAATCACTTTAAATCTCTGCTCCCTTCTCACTGACAGGCCCCTGCCACCCACTCTATCACAATGTTGTCCACCACAATCACATTTCTCAAAATTCTACCATTTACTTTGTATTTTTGGCTGCTTTGTCCTTCTCGAATTACCTCACATTTCTATTTGCCATTTTTATGCTTATTGTCCAGCCCTGCAATCTGCAGCTTTCTTCTTCACCATCAACCATGTATCATTTACAAAGTTCATCATCAAGTCCCTTACATTTAAGTTCAATCCAGTGAAATACTGACCCACTGAGAAAATACCATTAACCATCCCCCTTGGCTTCCTTGTGCTGTAATACTGTTAATCTAATCCCCATATTTAAAAAGGTGGACATAAGGGGGGAGTTTTCCTGTTCTGCTCGCGGTGGGCATCGTAGTGGACGAGGGGTGGACCATGGAAAGGTCTGTTGACCTCGGGCAGGATTTTCTGGTTTGGGCGAGTGTGGCCAGAAAATCCCACCCAAAATGTCCAGGAGAATTGTGGCATCAATGATAAGAAAATGTAACAATGAACAGTCAACATAGATTTCAAAAGGGAAAATCTTGCCTGACTGACTTTTTAAGGAGGTTACAGAGTGAGAGAGAATGGTAATGCAGTAAATGTTTTTTATCTGAACTTTGATAAGCTGCCCCATGATTAATGAAGTCATAGGACGTGGTTTGAAGGGCAGAATGGATTGCTTTCTGCTTTTCAAACAGGAGGCTGAAACTGGGAGCAAACGGTAATTATTCCAAGCAGCAGAATGGGGGAAGATGTTCCACAAGGACCAGACTGAGACCATTGCTGGTCACAATTTACGTTCATTATTTGGACTTTGGAATCCAAATTTGCGAAAGACATCAGATGCTGGGGAATGGGGATAATCAGCCCTGAGGAGATTATTAATAAACTTACAAATTGGGAAATCATTGGCAAATGAAGTTCAACTGAGATATATTTGAGGTAGAACATTTCAGTAGCAAGAATAGAAATGCCATTTATTATTTGGAAAGTAAAAGTCTGGAAAATTGTGCTATAGGTTAACAAGGCCATAACAAGGGCAAACCAATCACTAGGCTTTATTTTTAAAGGGATAGAATTGAAAAGGAGGGAAGTTATGCTAACCCTGTATTGAAGCCTATTTAGACCAACACTGAGTACTACATAAGGTCATAGCATAAAAATAATAGAACCACTGGAGGTGGCACAGTAAAGATTTACAAGGATAACATCAGAAACACGTAGATTTCAGGAAAGGATTGACAGGCTGGTCTCTTTATCCTGGGAAAAAGGCTGAGGGGTGACCTAATCGAGGTCTTTAAAATTATGAAAGCCTTTGATATGGTGGATAAAGAGATGATGAGTGGGATTCTTCTGTCCTGCTGCACCGAATGGAGATTTGGCTGACTGCCAAATTCCCTGTCCTCACTGGCAATAGTGGTGGGGCATGAGTGGACGGAGAATTCTGGCCAACATTCCCTCTTTTCAGGAAGAACATATTGCGAGGCAACAAGATAAGTGAATCACCAAGAAATCCTATTGGGAATTTAGAAAAAACTTCTTCACCTAAAGAACGGTAATAATGTGAAACTCACTCACAGGGAAAGGTTGAAGAGAATAACATTTAACGTTTAATAACATTTAAGGAGATGCTGGAGAGGCATGTAATGGTTAGGATTGACTGGATGGCTGGTTTGCGAAACACAATGACACCAACAGTGTGGGTTCAATTCCCGTACCGGCTGAGGTTATACACAAAGGCCCCTCCTTCTCAATCTTGTCCCTTGCCGGAGGTCTGGTGATCCTCGGGTTAAATCACCAGTGGTCAGCTCTCCTGCTCAAATGGGAAAGCAGCATATGTTCATCTGGGACTATGGTGACTTTACATTTTTACTGAGACAAACACATGTTGATCAAATGTGCTATCCTCATCAAAGGATTCACCAAGTTCGTCAGACACAACTTTTGTTTAACAAATCTGAACATGCTTGATCAACCTGTGCCAGTGAACCAGACAGGGCATTCAGATAAGAGAGAAGCAAAGCTGATAATAGTGAGAAATAGTAAAATTATTTATGAGACAGTGGAAACTAAGGCCAGTATCAAAGGTCAAAAATATTAAAAAGGCAAAATGAATGGCATTCTATCTGAATGCATGTAGCATTTGCAACAACGTAGATGGAATGACAACACAAATAAAAGTAAACAGATATGAAATAATTGCCATTGCAGAGACATGGCTGCAGGGTGACCAAGGCCGGGAACTAAATGTTCAATCTTATTCAGCATTTAGGAAAGATAGGAAAAAAGAAAAAAATCAAGAGATAGGGTAACATATCAATAAAGGATCTGATCAGTACATGAGTAAGAGAGGAATGTAAATCATAAGACCAAAATGCAGATTCAATTTGAGTGGAGTAAGCAGAATCAGCAAGGGCAGATAATATTGCTGGGAATTATTTACAGAGCAACAAACAATAATGGTGGTCTAAGTTCCTCTCTTTCTATAACTTCTGCTGTTACTTTTGGGATGGTACTCACGTCCTCCACCATGAAAACTGAGGCAAAATGTTAGCTTAGT
Source organism: Carcharhinus amblyrhynchos (assembly GCF_965287045.1). Classification (NCBI taxonomy): domain Eukaryota; kingdom Metazoa; phylum Chordata; class Chondrichthyes; order Carcharhiniformes; family Carcharhinidae; genus Carcharhinus; species Carcharhinus amblyrhynchos. Next base: position 512,425 of record NC_137352.1, on the reverse strand, counting down.
GTCTCAGTCATTTCTGTATTCCCCACTATTAACACCTCAGTCTCATCTTCCAAGGAACCAACATTCATTCTAGCTACTGTCTTCATCTTTATATACTTATAGAAGCTTTTGCTGTTCGCTTTTATATTTTGCAGTAGTTTTCATTCATAATTTACCTTTGATCTTTTTATCACTTTTTGGTGACACTTTGTTGACCTTTAAAAGCTTCCCAATCTTTCAGACTGCCATTGGCCTTTGCAATACCGTATGCCTTACTTTTTGTCCTTATGTTATCCTTAACTTCCTTGCTGTGCCATGGAGATCTTTCCCTCTCTTACTGCCTTTCCTCCTCTCTGGAATATATTTTAATTGGGAAGACTTGAATTTCTCCTTAAATATCTGACACTATTCATCAACTCTCTGACTTTTTAGTCTTCCTGCCCAGTGCACCTGGGCTTAATCTCTCCTCGTGCTTATGTAATTTCCTTTGTTTGACTCCAGAATGCTAGCTCTCAGACAATAGGAGGCAGAGAGTGGGGGTCAACGGGTGCTATTCGGATTGGCGGATGGTGACTAGTGGAGTGCCCCAGGGGTCGGTGCTGGGGCCTCAGCTTTTTACCATTTATATAGATGATCTGGAGGAGGGAACCGAGTGTAGGGTGTCGAAATTTGCTGATGACACCAAGATTGGGGGAACGGCAAATTGTGCGGAGGGTGTGGAGAGTCTGCAGAAGGATCTAGATAGGCTGGGCGAATGGGCCAGGAAATGGCAAATGGAATTTAATGTTGGCAAGTGCGAGGTGGTCCACTTTGGTAGGAATAATGGTAGGAAGGACTATTACTTACGGGGCGAAAAACTGCAGCAGGCGACGGTGCAGAGGGACCTCGGGGTCCTTGTGCATGAGTCGCAAAAACCCAGCTTGCAGGTGCAGCAGGTGGTCAGGAAGGCGAATGGGATGCTGGCCTTCATAGCGAGGGGGATTGAATATAAAAGTAGGGAGGTCTTGCTGCAGCTGTATAGGGCATTGGTGAGGCCGCAGCTGGAGTACTGTGTGCAGTTTTGGGCGCAGCACCGGCGCAAAGATATATTGGCCTTGGAGGGAGTGCAGAGGAGGTTTACTAGGCTGATGCCGGAGTTGAGGGGGTTGAGCTATGAGGAGAGGCTGAATAAACTGGGCTTGTACTCGTTAGAGTTTAGAAGAATGAGGGGAGGTCTCATTGAGACGTATAAGATGATGAATGGGATGGATAGGATAGAGGTGGAGAGACTCTTCCCGCTCAAAAATGACAGTAGGACTAGGGGGCACAGCCTCAAGATAAAAGGGGGGCGGTTTAGAACGGAGTTGAGGAGGAACTTCTTCACTCAAAGGGTGGTGAATCTCTGGAATTCTCTGCCCGTTGAAGTGGTGGAGGCTGCCTCGCTAAATATTCTTAAGACGTGGGTTGATGGGTTTTTGATAAGAGAGGGGATTGAGGGTTATGGGGAGAAAGCGGGAAAGTGGAACTGAGCAGCGACAGATCAGCCATGATCTTATCGAATGGCGGGGCAGGCTCGAGGGGCTAGATGGCCTACTCCTGCTCCTATTTCTTATGTTCTTATGAACTTGAAATTCTAGCATGCTATGATCACTCTTCCCTAGAGGATTCTTAACAATGAGATCATTAATTTGCCCTACTCCATTACATAATAGAGCAAAGAACAAAGAACAACACAGCACGGGAAACAGGCCCTTCGGCCCAACGAGCCCGCGCCGCCGTCCTACTATCTCAGTGACCTATTCATGATTTTAGTCTACGCCTAACGTGCGAGGATCAGGGAGGTCCAATTTAGGGACAATTTTAGTACCCAATCAATCAGCCTAAAAGCACATCTTTGGGGGATGTGGGAGGAAACCGGAGCACCCGGAGGAAACCCACGCAACCACGGGGAGAACGTGCAAACTCCCACAGACACAGGCCCAAATCCATGTGTCCGCACAGCAACAGAGATAGTCTCTGAACTGTCATGTTGCCCTCGAGATGGTCCAGTTTAAGCACACTAACGACATGAAGCAATAGGCAACTCCCGAAGCAACATCCAAGAGCAGCCCACTACAACCTGCCGCCTGCATGCCCCTTGCTGGACTTAAATGCCTGTGGAGACAAAAAAATTCATTATTAAACAGGCAAAGACTAACATTCCTGAGGCAAAACGTATTCCCAAGCCTACAATGTTTAGTAAGGCCTACTATATCCCCCTATATGTAGCCCGCTCATATGGCTGTCTAAGTGACTCTTAAACAACCCTAGCGTGCCTGCTTCCACCACCTTACTCGGCAGTGCATTCCACACCCCCACTACCCTTTGCGTGAAAAACTGCCCTCTAATATTTGTCTTATACCTAGCCCCCCTCACCCTAAGCCCGTGACCCCTCGTTCTATCCATTTCTTGTAGCGGAAAAAGCTTACCACCATTTACTGTATCTATCCCCTTCATAATCTTATAAACCTCTATTAGATCCCCCCTCAGCCGACGTCTCTCAAGGGAAAACAGCCCAAGTTCATTCAATCTTTCCTCGTAAGACAGCCCTTCCATACCAGGCAACATCCTGGTAAATCTCCTCTGCACTCTCTCCAGGATCTCTACATCCTTCCGGTAGTACGGCGACCAGAACTGGACGCAGTACTCCAAGTGAGGCCTAACCAACGTTCTATACAACTGCAACATCAGACTCCTACTCTTATATTCTATACCCCTTCCTATGAAGGCTAACATACCATACGCTTTCCTCATCACATTCTGCACCTGTACCGACACCTTCAGGGACTTGTGCACTTGCACCCCCAGGTCTCTCTGCGTATCTATACTCCGGATAGTTCTACCTTTTATCGTATAACTCCCCTCCACATTATTCCGGACAAAGTGCATCACCTCGCATTTCTCTGGATTAAATTCCATTTGCCATCTATCTGCCCAATCTACCAGCCTGTCTATGTCCTGTTGCATTGCCAGGCACTGCTCCTCAGTACCCGCCAATCCAACCATCTTGGTGTCATCAGCAAATTTGCTGATCACACCACCTACCCCCTCTTCCAAGTCATTAATGTATACCACAAATAGAAGAGGTCCAAGTACCGAGCCCTGCGGCACACCACTGGTGACAGGCCTCCAATTGGAAAAGGAGCCTTCCACTACTACTCGCTGTCTCCTCCTCCCAAGCCAGTTCTCCACCCATCTACATACCTGGCCTTGTATCCCATGAGCCTTCACCTTTTCTATCAGCCTACCATGAGGGACCTTGTCAAATGCCTTACTGAAATCCATATAGACAACATCAACGGCTTGTCCTTCGTCAACCGTTTTTGTCACCTCTTCAAAAAATTCCACTAGATTCGTAAGGCACGACCTCCCTGTAACGAAGCCATGCTGCGTATCCCTGATCAGATTGCAGCGCTCCAGATGTTCATACATCCTATCCTTGAGGATCCTCTCCATTAGCTTGCCTATAACTGAAGTCAAGCTCACCGGCCTATAATTCCCTGGGTTATCCCTCTGACCCTTCTTAAACAACGGTACTACATTTGCAATGCGCCAATCCTCTGGGACCTCACCTGTGTCCAAAGAAGAGACAAAGATTTGCGTCAGAGGCCCAGCAATTTCATCCCTCACCTCCCTTAACAGCCTGGGATAGATGCCATCAGGCCCCGGAGATTTATCCGTCTTTATACTGTCTAAAAGTCCCAACACCTCTTCCCTCGTGATGACTATATCCCTCAACGGATCTTCAAACTCCTCAAGCACAGCACCAGACATCAGGCCCCTCTCCTGCGTGAATACCGACGCAAAGTATTCATTCAGGATCTCCCCCATTCCCCCAGGCTCCAAGCATAGTTCCCCTCCTCTGTCCCTGAGAGGACCAATCTTCCCTCTAACCATCCTTTTATTTCTAACATAGGAGTAAAATGCCTTAGGATTTTCTTTAATCCTACCCGCCAAAGCCATTTCATGGCCCCTTTTTGCCTTTCTGATGCCCCTTTTAAGTTCTCTCCTACATTCTCTGTATTCTTCTAACGCTATCTCTGTCCTCAAATGCCTAGATCTAATGTACGCCTCCCTCTTCCTCCTGACCAGGTCCTCAATATCCCTAGTTACCCATGGCTCTCTAATCCTACCCTTCCCATCCTTCCTCTTGACCGGCACGTGCCTTTCCTGCAAAGATTTTAGTTTTCCCTTGAGAGACTCCCACATACCCAGCGTCGACCTGCCATCAAGCAGCTTACCCCAGTCCGTATCTTTAAGATCCTGTCTAATCCGGTTGTATCTAGCCCTCCCCCAGTTTAACACCCTCCCCTTAGGACAGGCTTCATCTTTATCCATTAATATCTTAAACCAGACAGAGTTGTGGTCACTGTTAGCCACCTGCTCTCCTACTTCAACGTCAACCACCTGCCCAGGCTCATTCCCCAGAACCAAGTCCAGTATAGCCCCCTCTCTGGTCGGGCTATCCACATACTGCTCCAGGGATCCTTCCATTACACACTGTACAAATTCCTCCCCGTCAGCACCCTCTGATCTCGGCACCTTCCAGTCTACCCCGGGGAGATTAAAATCTCCCACTACCACCACCCTATTCTTCCTGCACTTATCTAGAATGTCCCTGCTTATCCCTTCTTCCACAGCCCTCGGGCTGTTGGGCGGTCTGTAGTACACACCCAACATAGTAACATCTCCCTTCCTATTCCTCAACTCCACCCATAGCGACTCAATTCCTATATCCTCTATTCCTTCCTCCCTCTGCACTGCTATGATGCAATCCTTAACTAACAACGCCACTCCCCCACCTCCCCCATAATATCCAATCTACAACAACCTGTTTGCTGCTAGGTTCCATGACATATTGCTCCAAAGAACAATTTCTAATATATTCAATGAATTCTCCCTCGAGGCTACCCTTTCCAATTTGATTATTCCAGCCAATATGCAAGGTAAAATCACCCATGATTATTGCTGCACCTTTCTTCCAAGCCCCAGTATTTTTTGGTTTATACTGTGTACCAATGTGGAACTACCTATAGATTACTTCCAATGGTGGCTTCTTTCCCTTCTTGCTTCTATCCAGCGTTTTACTTTAAATGCAGAAATGATGTCTTTCAATCTGAAACTAGGGTCTTAAACCCAACCAAATGAACCCGTGAGGTCTGAGGGGCAAGTTGAGACATAACATTAAAAGGTATGAAGACAGGCAATGGCTGGTATTTAAAGAATTTACAAAAACCAAAAGGAAAAGTGATCCAATCATAATTAATAAGAAAAGTTAAAGATTGTGTCAGATCAAAAGCAACAGATTATAAAGTTGCCAAAAGGTGAAAGTTTGAGTATTTGGAGCTTTTTAGAATTCAGCAAAGAAGGACCAAGAAACAGATAAATAAATAGAAAATGAAAGTAAACTAGTGAGAAACATTAAAATGACTGGAAAAACATTGATAGGTCTGAAAAAAAGAAAAAAAATAGAAACAACAATTGTGGTCCCATTGCACAGAGAGACGGCAGAATTTCCAATGGGGAAGAAGGAAAAGGCAGAGAAGCTGAACAAATACTCTGGTCAGAATTTTCCCATCCTGCCCGCCACGGGCATCATAGCGGGTGTGGGACATGGACCATGCAAAGGTCCATTGATCTCAGGTGGGAATTTCTAGTCTTGGGGTGAGCAGGTTAGAAAACCCTGTCCTTGGTGTATGTCTTCACCGAGAAAAATACAAAAAGCCTCCCTACAATATTAGTGAATCAATGGACCGGTGAGAATGCAGAACTGAGCGTTAGTAAAAAAGTAGCACTACTGAAATTCATGGGATTGAAAGTTGATAAATGCCTTGGACCTTAGAAAGAGGTGTCTTTGGAAATAGTGGATGTGTTGGTGGCCAATTTACAAAATTCTGTAGACTTTGGAATGGTTCCTGCATTAGGAAAATAGAAAACGCAACCCAACTATTTAAGAAGGAAAGAGAGAGAAGAGAGGAACTGCAGACCCTTTAGCCTGACATCAAGCAGCAAAGAAAATGCTGGAATTCATAATAAAGAATGCGATAATTAAACACTTAGAAAATAATGTTATGATTGGACAGAGTCAACATGGATTTATGAAAGAGAAATTATATTTGATCTGTTTTTGAGGATGTAGCGAGCAGAACAAACTTGGGAGTGCTAAAGGATGTGGTGTATTCGAATTTTCAGTTGACTTTTGATAAAGTCCCACGTAAGAGGATAGGAAGTAGAAATAAGTATACTGCACATGAGATTGGGGCTAATGCACAGAATTAATTAGCAGACAAAAAACGAAGAGTACAAATAAATGGTTCATTTTCAGGTTGGCATAACCAGACAAATGGATACCATAAGGAACAGTGCTTGGGTTTTTATCTTTCTCCCAATCATCTCCTCCTTCCCCCACATCTTCCTCTGTCACAGTTTATCCTCTGATTTCAGCTTCTCTACTGTTTGGCCATTCACACCTTCTATTCTGCATATGGACTGCCATTAGCGTTTCACCTTTATTCGTGGCTATGACTTATCTTTCATTTCCTCAACCGACAGTGTAACTATCTCCCACTTTCTGTGCCTTTTAGCTTTGACAAAGGGTCATCTGGACTCGAAACGTCAGCTCTTTTCTCTCCTTACAGATGTTGTCAGACCTGCTGAGATTTTCCAGCATTTTCTCTTTTGGTTTCAGATTCCAGTGTCCACAGTGATTTCTTTTATCCAGTGCTTGGGCCTAACTATCCACAATCTAAATCAAAGGTTTAAAGGATCAAATATAATGTTTACTAATGACATAAAGCTAGGTGGGAAGGGGATGCAAAGGGAATTAAACAGACTAAGTGAACGGGCATAAACATGGAAAATGGAAGAGAATGTGGAAAATGTGAAGTTATCCACTTTGGTAGAAAAAGAGAAATGTCGAGTACATTTCTAAAATGGTGAGAGGTTGGAGTGTTGATGTCCAAAGGCACCTGAGTATTAGTTTTCCTAATTGAAAGCCAACATGCAGGTTCAGCAAGCAATTATGAAGAGAAATAGTATGTAGGTTTTTATTACAAGGGGATCAGAGTACAGTACCAAAGATATCTTGCTGCAATTGTATAAAATCTGTTGAGACTCGGCACCTGGAATATTGTATGGAGTTTTGATCTCTTTACCCAAGGAAGGATATACTTGTCCATGGAGGGAGTACAACAAAGGTTGACCAGGCTGAATCCTGGGATGGTGGGATTGTTCTGTGACAAGAGATTGAGGAAACTTGATGCATATTATCTAGAGCTTAGAAGAATGAGAGGTGACCAGATTGAAACAAACAAAATTCTTGCTGGACTTGATGGTAAGGTAGATGCAGGAAGAATGTTTCCCCTTGGTTTGGGGGTCTAGAACAATGGGCCACCATCTCAGGACAAGGGTAGGCCATTTCAAAATGAGATAAGGAGCATGCTGAATCTTTGATGTTCTCTCCTCAAAGGGCAGTGGAAGTTCAGTCATTGAATATGCAAGAAAGAAATCAATAGATTTTCTAGATAGTAAGGACAACATGGGATATGGGATAGTGCAGGAAATGGCATTGAGTTATAAAATCATCCATGATCTAACTGAATGATGGGGCAGTTCCAGTGGCCAAATGGCTTACTCTTGCTCCAAAGTTCCTGAATCACAAATACCATCCTCAGTTTTTCCAGTAATTTGCCCAGCACTGAGGTTAGGCTGAATGATCTGTAAATACTTGGTGTATCCTTTCACCCTTTTTGTTTTAAGGACAGGAAGATATCGGCAATAAACTAGGTACCAGGCCTACAGCCAGCAGGGATTGGTTATGATGCCAAAATCTTTGCTATTCCCTTCCTCAATTCTCTTAGCCTGGAATACATTTCAGTTGGATTATTTTTAAAGATGCTAACCTTTTCACATTTCCTGTCTCATTAAGTTTATCCCATCTTATAGAAATTAGAGCAGGTGAGGGGTGGACAATGGGAAGGTCCATTGACCTCGCGCAGGATTTTATGGTTTGGGGATGAGCAAGGCTGTAAAATCCTACCCTCTATCTCAATGCCATACTTCCTTCTTCTCCCCATATCCCTTGACGTCTTCAGAGTCCAGAAATCTATCTATTTCTTTCTTAAATATATTTAGTGATTTGGCCTCCAAGGTCTTATGTAATAGAGAATTCTACAGGTTCACCACCCTCTGTATGAAGAAGTTTCTCCTCACTTCAGTGTTAAATGGTCTACGCTATATCCTGTGACTGTGACCCTTACTCTAGACTTCCCCAGCCAGAGGAAACAACATTCCTGCGTCCAGTTTATCTGGCCCCATCAGAATTTTGCACGTTTTTCTTGATTTTGTCTTCTAATATTTTGTCATTTCCTTTCTTTCCTACTTGCATTTTTTGATTTCACCAATATTGAGCTCTTGGTTTACCCCATGATATCTAGGGGGTTCCTTTTCTTAATCTCAGCACGTGAGGCCATTCGGCCCATCATGCCTGCACTTGCTCTCTGAATTAGTAATTTATTTGCTGTCATTTTTCTAACCTCCTTTACAAATAACAGTTGATGGGAAAAATATTTGCTCTAAATCTTCACTAATTCCTCTGACAATGATTTACCTTCAAATTGCCGTTTTTGATAAATCAGGTCTCAATTTAATCAAATCAGACTTTACCCAATTGAAAACTTTTGTAGAAATATTTTTTCAGGATTTACATTTAAACAGAATTTTTAGTATTTTAATTTTGTAATATTTTATATAATTGAGGCTCATTCACATTGATACAGTCAGTGGTTCTATACAGGCATTTAAAGAACTGACTCACGATGCTTCCATTGGCCACTCACTGACATCACAGTAACGGAGATATCTGGGTCCCACCAGCACCATTTTAGGAATATTGTTACTTACCGTTCAGGCTGCAGCCTCTGGATGGATCAATCGTTTCTCCATCTATTCTAAAAATCCACCGGCCTGGGAAGTTCACATTACTTGTCTCTTCAATGTTCATCATCTCAGAGGTTCGAGAGGTGGGCAGACTGAAAAAATGACTAGTATCCCCACCATTGAATCCTGCCTGTACATTACAGGAGGGGGACAAGATTCATTAATATCTGACAGACACATTCAACATGTCACGTTGCAATTTAATCACAGGTTTAACAGATAACCCAAGTGCAAGAATTTGGGAGAGAAAGCAACTCGCTTCCTATCATCGTGAATTTGATTCTAACTGAGGAAATATCACAGTCGCTTATTTCTAAAACTCACATTTAGTCCCAGCAATTTGAGGGAGAGGGGATGGGGGGAGAATTCAATGCGCTTCATTCCACTCAGAGAACTGTTTCAGCAAAATCAATTTGCTGTTGTAAGTCAGAATAAATAGCAAGTGCTGAGCATAGAATCATCGAGTGAAGCAAAACAGAAAGAGGCAATTTGGCCCATTGATCAAATGCAGGCTCAATGACATTAATTCATTCCACCTTTCTGCTCTTTCTCCATTGCCCAGCAGATGTTTGCATTTCAAGTCTTTATACATTTCCTTTGAAAGTTACTATTGATTTTTGTTCTTTCAGGCAGCACATTCCAGATTATTTACAACACGGAAGGAAGTTCTTTGGTCCATCATGTCTGTTCTGGGGGAGCCAACCATCTCCTACTTTGCAATTCTAGGTTTGTTACACCTCTTCAAGGGCACATTCAAGATTTTTAAAAATGTTATGGGTTTCTATCTCTAATACCCTTTCAGGAAACGAGTTTTAGATTCCCATCGCCCTTTGGTAAAATTATTTCCTCTCAAATCCCTTCTAAACCTCCCCCCCACCTCCCCTTCCCCCTCCTCCCCCTCTTTCCACCCCCCTCCTCCTCTTTCTCCCCCTCCCCCCACTCCCAGATTCTTGAATCCAGAGGAAAAGATCTTTCCGATTTATTCTTTCCACAATTTGATTCACTTCATTCCAGTCTCCTCTGTTCCAAAGCGAACAATCCCAGCCTATCCAATCCTTCCTCATAATCAACACTCTCCAGTTCAGGAGCATCCTGATAAATCTCCTCTATAATCTCTCCTCTTGTCCAATCAGAGGAATGAATTTCCCCCAAAAACACTAAGTGGCCGTTTTTTGGACATAATTACTCGGGTGAATTTCTGGCACTCTGTGTATCACAGAGTCTGCTGGGTGTTCATTCCAGTCAGGAGGGGGCAAGGACTAACCTCACCCGAGAGGCCAGCATCAGAGTACTGAGTGGGCAACTGCGCATGCGCTAATTTCCCAGTAGGGAGACGTCCCCCCGATCACCACCCCTGACACTCATTAACTGATCGCCAGCCTCCTGATGGCTTCCCAAACATCTGCCAGATCATTGGTTTCCCGCCAGCCCCCTAATCATTGACCCTGACTCCCATCCCCTCCAAACGCCAGCCCCGACACCCCTCAGTTGATGGCTAGCCCCAATCGCCCCCTCCCCATGGCCAGCCCTATCTCCCCCCTCTCCATGGCAGCCCCAATCACCTTCCCTCATTCCCTCCCCCATTGATCAGTGTGCAGAGTGGCAGCAGTCCAACAACCTCCCCCACCCCCACCCCCATTGATTGGCCCACCAGTGAAATGGCCTCACCTCCCCTCAGGCTCCAGATCCTTGGCACTGCCTGGGTACCTTGCTGGTAGTATCAGACTGGTCGGAGTAGAGGGACAACCCCTCTGCCCCTACAAGCAAGGCCATCATGCCTGCTCCTTGTTGATGAGGATAAGCTTTAATCCCTGATGCTGGGATACTGCCTCGGATTTGCTAATGATATTTAAAATGTATCCATATTGTAATCAGCTTCACGTTGTTTCCCAGTGCAAGGTTGGCTGCACCTTAAAAAGTGACCTGGGAAGGTCACAACTGGCGAATCCCATTAGTCCTCATCCTGACATATCCCAGCCTAAACGTGGTGCAAAAAAGTAACAAGAAGAGTGACCCAACTGTGGCTAATAAAAGGAATTAGAATTAGAGCCAAAAAGGAGTCATAAAATGTTACTAGAAACCAATCGAGTGAACCTACATTGCCCTGTCAGCAATGTTTAAATGTGGAGACCAATATTGCACACAGCTGTGGTCTCAGCAAAGTCCTGTACAACTATAGCGAGACTTCCTTATTCCTGCATTCCAATCCTCTTTGCAATAAAAGACAAAATGCCATTTTCCTTCCTAACTGCTTGCCTTACCTTAATATAGCATGCTAACTTTCTGAAGTTCTTATATAAGAACACCCAAGTTTCTTTCAAGAAGTAAAACATTCACACCTTTAAAAAACTGTTCTGCTTTTCTGTTCTTCTGTAAAGTGAATTACTTCACACCGCTCCACATTATACTCAATCTCCACACCACATAAGCTAACTATATCCCTTCCCATCCCCTTTACTGCTTCATCAGAGTTTACATTTCAATCTAGCTTTGTATCATCAGCAAACATGTTCCTTGTCTCTTTATCCAAGTCATCAATGTAGGTTATAAATAATTGAAGTCTCAGTATTAATCCTTGCAGTACACCAATATTTATTGTCTACCACTTTGAAAATGCCTGATTTATTCCTATCCTTTGCTTCCTGTCTATTAATTAACTAACCCTCTATCCATGCTAAAATATCACCCCCATGTATTATCTCATATTCACCTTTCATGTGGCACATTATTGAACGCTTTTTGGAAATGTAAGTGTACTTTATCTACTGGTTATCTCCTTTATCTACTCCACCAATGACATCCTCAAAATAAATCTAATAAATTTCCTAAATGCTATTTCCTTTTCTAAAATGATATTAATTTTATACGGTCATCCTACAATTTTTTAAATGCATTGTTAAGATTTCCTTGATAAGGGACCCTAACATGGTCCTGATGACTGACGTCAAGCTAACTGGTCTCTAGTTTGCTGTTTCCCTTTTTTGTTACCTCGGCTGCAGACCATCAGGTCCTGGGAATTTGCTGGATTTTAGTTCCTTAAGATTCTTCAATACCTTTCCTCTGTTGACATCATTTACCTTAAGTTACTCACTTTTTGAAGCCTTTTGATTGATTCCCTTATATTTCTGGTAAAAAATGTGTGTCTGCAACAGTGACAGTTGTGCAAAACATTTGTTCAATGTCTCTGTCATTTCTGTATTCTCCATGGTGATGCCATCTGTCTCTGCCTCTCAAAAATCAATGTTTATCTTAGCTACTCTCCTGATATATACACTTATAAAAACTCTCACAATCCGTTTCCTTACTTTCTGGCTAATTTACTCATATTCGGCTCCTTTCCCTTTTTTAAAAAAAATCAACTTTTAGGCTCTTTTTTTCACTTGAAAATATCCTTAACTTCCTTAGCAAATCAGAGGTAGAACTTTCTTTTTAAATTCTTTGTTTTAAATTAAATTATGCTTCTTCTGTCTTTTAAAAAGTGTTTAGACAGTTACATGGACAAGATGGTTATAGAGGAAGATGGGCCAATTATGGGCAATTGGGACTTGTTTAGGGGTTAAAAACTGGGCGGCATGGATAAATTGGGCCAAAGTGCTGTAAATCTCTTTGATTCTATGCCCCATACACCCAAGCTCAGATTATTAGTTCATATCAAAATTAAGCAATAGTGGCAACACTGTTCAGTTGGGAAACTGATATATACTTTCCTCCAAACTGAAGAACCCCATTACTCACTGTTTTCCAATCTCAATAAATTTTATATCCACACCGTTACTGTCCCTTTAATGCATGGGCTACAAGTTGACTATGTATTTTGTTAAACACATCTCTTCGTTCATATACACAAGATCAATTACACTACCCTTCTCAATCTTACATTTTAGTTAGATGCTTTGGAGACCTTTGACCTGGTTTCTCACTGGGCAGCATGGATAACTTGGGCCAAAGTAAACCTCTATGATCCATGACTCTATTCAATCCTTTCATGTTATTTCACTCACAGTTCGTTTACATGAAGAAATTGGGGAAATCTGACCTGTGCTGCTGAGCCTCCAACTCCAGTTAACGGATCTCCTCCACTTGCAGTCCCTGTTGTCCAGTAAATATCAGCGTAGTTAAACATGGCAAATGAGACTCTTTCGTCTGTGATCAGCACACATTGAAAGGTGTTCATCTATAGACCATGGATCACAGAGTTAGAGACAAGCTTCACAAAGAAAAGCTCATTATTAATAAAGTGGAAGTTGATTAACAATTTCATTTAAACTCATATTTCTTCCCAATAAGAAATTAGATACTATATCCACAGTACTTGTTGAATCATCTACTTGTTGAATGTCATTGATTTATATTGAGGTATTGAATTTAAAAATAAGAGTTTAAAAATTGACAAGTCATGTTGCAGCTTTATAGAACCTTAATTAGGCTGTACTTGGAATATAGTGTTCAATTCTGGTTACCACGCTAACAGAAGGATGTGGAGGATTTGGAGAGGGTACAGAAAAGATTTACCAGGATATTGCCTGGTATGGAGGGCATTAGCTATGAGGAGAGGTTGGAGAAACTTGATTTGTTCTCATTAGAATGACGGAAATTGAGGGGAGACCTGATAGAAGTCTACAAGGTTACGAGAGGCATGGATGGAATGGATAGTCAGAAGCTTTTTCCCAGGGTGGAAGAGTCAATTACTCGGGGGAATAGGTTTAAGGTGCGAGGGGTAAGGTTTAAAGGAGATGTATGAGGCAAGTTTTTTTTACACAGAGGTTAGTGGGTGCCCGAAACTCGCTGCTGCGGGAGGTAGTGAAAGAGATATGATACTGACTTTTAAGGGGCATCTTGACAAATACGTGAATAGGATGGGAACGGAGGGATATGGTCCCCAGAACGGTAGGGGGTTTTAGTTCAGTCGGGCAGCATGGTCAGTGCAGGCTTGGAGGGGCCGAAGGGCCTGTTCCTGTGCTGGAATTTTTCTTGTTTTTTGTTCTTTGCTCTAATGGGCTTTGTTGTGGTTTGATCAGAGGACATTTCTGTAGCTCTGGAGTCACATGTAGGCCAGACCGGGTAAGGACGGCAGATTTCCTTCCCCAAAGGACATTAGTGAAACGGATGGATTTTTATGACAATCGACAGTAGTTTCACTGCCATTTTTTTAAAATCAAATTTAAATTCCACCATCTGCTGTGATGAAATTTGAACCTGGTTCCCCAGAGCATTACCCTGGGTCTCTGGATTACTAGCCCAGTAATAATACCACTGTGTCACCAGCTCCTCTGTTTGGCTTTATTGCAAGGGAGAGTCTTGATACAACTGCTTAGGGTGTTGGTAAGACACATCTGAGTACTGTGTCCTGTTTTAGTCTCCATATTTTAAGATGAATATATTTGCACTGGAGTTGGTACAGTAAATGTTTACTAAATTGGTCCCTGGAATGAGAAGCCTAATCCACAAGGACAGACTGAGTAAAACCGGCTTCATTTGCACTGTGGTTTCATAGAATACAATGTGATCTTATTGAAACATAAAATTCTGAAGGGGCGATAGCGTAGACACAGAGGTTTATTCCCTTGTCTGGGAAATATAGAACACTGGGGCACAGTGTCAGGATAGGGATCCATCATTAAGGACTGAGAAACTGAGAAATGTCTTCACTGAAGGGTTGTGACTTGTTGGAATTCTCTAGCCTAGAGGATTATATTTAAAGTTGGGATTTGTTCTGTCAGGAATGAAGGTTTACGGGGAGCAAAAGACACGTGGAGTTGAGGTAGAAGTCCAGACATGATTATTTTGAATGATGGAATTGGCTCCAGGGGATGAAGCTCCACTCCTGTTCCTATTTCTTATATGACCTGTTTCTATAACAGAAAGATGCAGTGACACTGTCTGATAGCCGTGATGTGACAGTGTGACACTGACAGAACAGGAACGCACAGCCTCCCAATGATTGAAGTACAGCTTCTCATCCAACGCACTCATCTCTCCACTCAAAGGCTTAATCTCTCTGCTCAATAGTTATGCAGTTTTGTGATTACCGGTGTGGTGGAGCTGCCTCCATAGAAGGTGACTTTGTACCAAGTAGCGATAAACACCCAGCTAGCTGAGAAGGAAGTCTGGTCCTTGAAGCTCTTCCTAATATCTTTGGTGGCTCTTTGCAGGATGCTGGGTTCAGTGCTCTCTCTGTAATATACGTTGCCTTTGATTCCATTATGAACATCAGCCCAAAAAGGAGCAATGAACGAGCGACCATCAGAGAGAGGGAAAGCTTCAGGGGTGAACTGGCTGACTTGTACATTGAAAGATATCACACCATTGTTATTCACCTGGCAAATAAGATACAAAATTTATTCAATAGCAAATACCCAGTGGCCATAGAGTATAACATTTTATTCAAACCAGTTCTCAAGTGTAACTGATCTACGCAGAGTTACGTGTTGTTCTGGTCAGTTTATATGACTTTAATCTGCACATTGATTGGGCAAATCAAATTAGCAACAGTGGCATAACAGTGGCATTCTTGGAGTGTAGATGAGACAATTATCTGGACCAATACAGTGACAAATCATCTAGGGTTCAGACCTTCATATTGTGCAATGAGAAAGGAATAATTGGTAATCCAGGTGTGCAAGACGCTTAGGGATGAGTGAGAGAATTGTTCATCATGGTGGAGAGTGATATACTTGATTTTAAGATTAGGGCCCCAAACATAAATAAAGGAAACTACAATGGTACAAGGTACAAGTTGGCTATAACGGATTGGGGAAAGGGAAAATGTACAATGAGATCTGGGTGTCCCTATGCACCAGTGGCTAAAGGAAAGCAGCAGATGGTAAAAAAGGCAAATGGTATGTTGGCCTTCATAGCGAGAGGATTTGAGTATAAGAGCAGGGATGTCTTGATGCAATTATACAGTACCTTGGTGAAGTCACACCTAGAATATCATGTGTAGCTTTGGTCTGCTTATGTTAGGAGGGATGTTCTTGTTCCAGGAGTACAGAGAAGTTTTACCAGGCTGACTCCTGGGATGGTGGGACTGACATATGAGAAGAGCATTTGGAGAGGTTTGACATGATCAGAGATAGTCAGCATGGATTTGTCAAGGGCAGGTCGTGCCTTACAAGCCTAGTTGAGTTCTTCGAAAATGTGACTGAACACATTGACGAAGGAAGTGCAGTGGACGTGGTGTACATGGACTTCAGCAAGGCGTTTGATAAGGTCCCCCATGCAAGACTTCTTGAGAAGGTGAAAGGGCATGGGATCCAAGGGCCTTTGGCCTTGTGGATCCAGAACTGGCTTGCCTGCAGAAGGCAGAGAGTGGTTGTGGATGGGTCTTTTTCGGCATGGAGGTCAGTCACCAGTGGAGTGCCCCAGGGATCTGTTCTAGGACCCTTGCTGTTTGTCATTTTCATAAATGACCTGGATGAGGAAGTGGAGGGATGGGTAAGTAAGTTCGCTGATGACACGAAGGTCGGTGGTGTTGTGGATGGTCTGGAAGGATGTCAAAAGTTGCAGCAGGACATAAATAGGATGCAGGACTGGGCGGAGAAGTGGCAGATGGACTTCAACGCGGATAAATGTGTAGTCGTCCATTTTGGTAGGACCAAGGGGATGAACAAGTACACTATCAAGGGCAGGAGTCTTAGTAGTGTTGAAGAGCAGAAGGATCTTGGGGTCCGGGTCCACAGGACTCTTAAATCGGCCTCGCAGGTGGAGGAGGTGGTCAAGAAGGCGTATGGTGTACTGGCCTTCATTAATCGAGGGATTGAGTTTAGGAATCGGGAGGTAATGCTGCAACTTTATAAGACCCTTGTCAGGCCTCATTTGGAGTACTGCGCGCAGTTCTGGTCGCCTCACTATAGGAAGGACGTAGAAACTATTGAAAGGGTACAGAGGAGATTTACAAGGATGTTGCCTGGACTGGGAGGCATGCCTTATGAAGTTAGGTTGAGGGAGCTGGGACTCTTCTCCCTGGGGAGACGAAGGTTGAGAGGTGACCTGATAGAGGTTTATAAAATGTTGAGAGGAATAGATAGGGTGGATTCTCAGAGGCTATTTCCCCGGGTTGAAATGGTCGCTACGAGAGGACACAGATTTAAGGTGCGGGGAGGAAAGTACAGAAGTGATGTTAGGGGTAAGTTTTTCACTCAGAGGGTGGTGAGTGAATGGAATCGGCTGCCGTCAGTGGTGGTGGAGGCGAACTCGCTGGGGTCTTTTAAAAGACTTCTGGATGAGTATATGGGGTTTAATGGGATTGGGGGTTATAGATAGGTCTATAGATTGGTAGGTGTTGATGTGATCAGCGCAACTCGTGGGCCGAAGGGCCTGTTTGTGCTGTAAAGAAGAACAACACAGTAGTGTTCTATGTTCTATGTTCTAAGAGATTGAATTGGTTAGGACTGTATTCTCTATAGTTTAGAAGAATGAAGTGGATCACATGGAAAGCTATAAAATTCTAATATGACTACCTCCAATCTAGAGGACATTGGTAGGGTGTTAAATGAATATTTTACATCTGTTTTCACCCACGAGAATGAGGAGGTAGTTATGGAACTCGGGGAGACAGACTGTGAGGTTCTAAAACAAATGGTCATAGGGAGTGACAAGGTATTGGAGATATTGGCGTGCTTAAAAGTGGACAAACCTTCAGGTCCGCATGAATTGTGTCCCAGGCTGTTGTTGGAGGCGAGGGATGAAATTGCAAGGGCTCTGACCCAAATTTTTAATTCCTCCGAAAGCGAGTGGCTTGTTTTACCAAATAAACTTGTTGGACTTTAACCTGGTGTTACTGTGTACTCCAGGAAGGTGCCAGAGGACAGGAGAACAGCTAATGTGATCCCACTATTTAAAAAAGTTTGTAGAGACAATCCAGGGAACTAGTATATATATAAATGCTGCGAAGGAAAATGTAACTGGTTTGATCAGTAAGTTTGCGGATGACATAAAGATTGATGGATTTGCAGATAGCGATAAGGACCATCAGAGGATACAGCAGGATATAGGTCGATTGGAGACTTGGGCGGAGACATGGCAGATGGAGTTTAATCCATACAAATGTGAGGCAATGCATTTTGGAAGGTCTAATACAGATAGGAAATATACAGTAAATGGCACAACCTTTAAGAGTATTGATAGGCAGAGGGATCTGGGTGTACAGGTACACAGGTCACTGAAAGTGGTAATGCAGGTGGAGAAGGTAGTCAAGAAGGCATATGGCATGCTTGTCTTCATCGGCTGGGGCATTGAGTTTAAAAATTGACAAGTCATGTTGCAGCTTTATAGAACCTTAGTGAGGCTGCACTTGGAATATAGTGTTCAATTCTGGTCACCACACTACCAGAAGGATGTGGAGGCTTTGGAGAGGGTACAGAAAAGATTTACCAGGATGTTGCTGGTATGAAGGACATTAGGTAGAAGGAGAGGTTGGAGAAACTTGCTTTGTTCTCACTGTAGCAACAGAGGTTGAGGGGGAGACCTGATAGAAGTCTACAAGATTATGAGGGGCATGAACAGAGTGGATAGTCAGAAGCTTTTTCCCAGGGTGGAAGAGTCAATTACTAGGGGGCACAGGTTTAAGGTGCGAGGGGCAAGATTTAAACAGATGTACAAGGCAAGTTTGTTTTTACACAGGGGGTGGTGGGTGCCTGGAAGTTGCTACCGGGGGAGATAGTGGAAGCAAATATGATAATGACTTTTAAGGGGCACCTTGACAAATATATGAATAGGATGGGAATAAAGGGATGTGGTCCCTCTAATGCACATGAGACACAGGGTGATATGATAAGGTGAATTCATGATTGGCTGAGCAATCATGATTGCTGCTTTAGTGACTGGATGCCAGTAAGCAGTGGCGTACCACAGGGATCTGTGTTGGGCCCCCTATTGTTTGTTATTTATATAAACAACATAGGTGACTATGTGGGGGTAGGATTCGTAAGTTTGTGGATGACACAAAGATTGGTCGGGTGGTTAACAGTGACGTTGAGTGTCTTGGGCTACAGGAAGATATAGACGAGATGGTCAAATGGGCGGATAAGTGGCAGATGGAAGTTAACCCTGAAAAGTGTCAGGTGATGCACTTTGAAAGGAGTAATTTGACAAGAAAGTACTCCAAGGTCTGACACTGGGAAGTTCCGAAGAACAAAGGGACTTTAGTATGTTTGTCCATAGATCTCTGAAAGTGGAAGGACGTTAATAGGATGGTGAAGAAGGCAAGTGGCACACTCGTCTTTACCAATCGGGTATAAATTACAAAAGCGGGGAAGTCATGTTGGAGTTGTAAAGAACTTTGGTGAGGCCACAGCTGGAGTAATGTGTGCAGTTCTGGTCGCCACATTATAGGAAGGACGTGAACACACTGGAGGGGGTGCAGAGGAGATTCACCAGGATGCTGCCTGGGATGGAGCATTTAATTTATAAAGAGAGGTTGGATAGGCTTGGGTTGTTTTCTCTAGAGCAGAGAAGACTGAGGGGCGACCTGATTGAGGTATTCAAGATTATAAAGGGCATGGACAGAGTGAATAGGGAGCAGCTGCTCTCCTTAGTGGAAGGGTCAGTTACGAGGGGGCACAAGTTAAAAATGAGGGGCAGGAGGTTTAGGGGGATTTGAGGAAAAACTATTTTATCCAGAGGATGGTGACGGGCTGGAATGAGCTGCCTGGGAGGGTGGTGGAGACGGGATGCCTCACATCCTTTAAAAAGATCCTGTATGAGTACTTGGCACGCCATAGCATTCAAGACTATGGGCCAAGTGCTGGCAAGTGGGGTTAGGTGGGCAGGTCAGGGCATTTCATGCGTTGGTGCAGACTGGATGGGCTGAAGGGCCTCTTCTGCACTGTAGTGTTCTGTGATTCTAATTCCAGATGCAGGAAGGATGTTCTTGATGCTAGGGGTGTCCAGAACCAGGGGTCACAGTCTGAGGATACAGGGTAGACCATTTAGGACTGGGATGAGGAGAAATGTCTTCACCCAGAGAGTGGTCAGCCTATGGAATTCACTCCCACACAAGGCAATTGAGGCCAAAACATGAACTGTTTCAAAAAGCAGTTACACACAGCACGAGGGAGTGGGGGTGGGTTGGGCAGGGAGGTGCGGGAACGAGATCAGGATATTGAATTGAATGATCCACCATGATCATAAATGAATGGCAGAATGGGCTTGAAGGGCCAAATGGCCTCCTCCTGCTCCTATTTCCCATGTTTCCATGTTTCAACTCAGTCTACTTTCAAACTTAAGCAATATGAATATTGACACAATTCTTCGAACCACACCCCCAGCAAAAATCAAAAATAATTTGAAAAAGACACACCTTTTATATCCTGTTTATCACACATTTCCCAACACACCCCAGTTACTCACATGCAGAGATCTCTGTCCCATTGCAAAAAACGGGAAAGTAATTGATAGAGGAATTTCCGGAGAGCCGCCATCATCTACCTTTGGAGTTTCGATGTCCATATTCCTGGTTCCAAACTGATACAGTAACTCTGAACACAACACTGGAAAACAGACAAAGCTTAGTGGAAAAAGATAATATCAAAGCTCAAAACACTAACTTTCCCCAAATTACTGACCTCTACTGCAGGCCATTGTCAGAATGAAGTAAATCCGCACAGCCACAGAGTTGCAAGTCATGATCCTACAACAGAAAATACAAGAAATTTGGATGTATGGCTTTCTTTAGCAAAGTGTTCCCCTTTCAGTCTCTTCCAATAATTCCAGCTCCGTTTCAGCCAGTCTGTCAGGTTCACTTTGCTGCCCCCAGAAACCTCTGTTTCTCACTTCATTAGGATTCACTCCTTTGAGCCTTCACTCAGAATCCTACAGGAGGCCATTCAGCCCATCGAGTCTGCACTGACAACTATTCCACCCAAGCCCTATCCTTGTAACTCCATATATTTACCCCGCTAATTCCTCTAAACTATGCATCCTGGAACACAAGGGGCAATTTAACACAGCCAATCTGCCTCATTCACACAACTTTGGACTGTGGGAGGAAAGCAAAACATCCAGAGGAAACCTACACAGACATGGGGAGAACATGCAAACTCCAAACAGTGACCCAAGCCAGGAATTGGACCCAGGTTCTGGAGCTGTGGGGCAACAGTGCCAACCATTGTGCCATCTCAATCTTCAACTTCCCCTACTTTCTCCAAGGCATTTAGACAGATGTTGGTATTAAGTCAGACTCTCACTTTTTCTGTCTAAGCCATACTAGTCCCTAAGATTCTTAGTGATTGATTTTTATGCTCCCACCTCCTCATATTCCACCAGTACTTCCCGTCCTTTGTCCAAATCCGTGGAGCTGTCTGTGCCTCAACTCATTGGTCAGTGATCAATGAAGGTATTTTCTCAATACTCAGGTGAACGGGACTCTCTCAGTCCCTCTGCACTCGTTTCAGAATCTGAGGCTGTGATTATTTTTGATTTCATTATTTTTACCCTTTTTAAAAAAATATCTCCAGCTCTGGTTTGGCTTCGTGTTGAAGTTTTTACTTTTATGGATGTACTGCTCAAAAATACAAATCAATGTCAATGTTATTGGTGTTACATGATGTGGGTATGCCGGCGTTGGACTGGCGTAAACACAGTAAAAAGTCTGACAACACCAGGTTTTAGTCCAACCGATTTATTTATATATATTCGAACTAAATATAATTATTGGTGTTACAGACAGATGGTGAGGTGCAGGAACAAAACCCTTACCCTCCACTGCCAGGCACTGATTCTGGGAACAATCTCTTCCTCACAAACAACATTGAAAGAAGCCACTCATTCATCACTGAATTGTACAATTAGTTTCATTGCTCTGCTCCTCCCCAAAAACCTTGCAAATGTTTCCCTTCAAGTATTTATTTAATTTGATTTTGAAAGTTCCAATTGAATCAGCTTTCAACGGCCTTTCAGACAGCAGATTTCAGAATATAACTTGATGCTTAAAATTTTCTATCATGTGAGATGTCGGCGTTGAACTGGGATAGGCTCAGTAAGTACCAAATAAACCTGTTGGATTTTAACCTGATGTTGTGAGACTTCTCACTAAAATTTTCTATCACTTGTTATGTTTGATCCTTTTGGTCACAAACCTTAAACTGGTCAATCCTCCAGCAACTGGGAACAGATTCTTGTTATTTACTTTATCAACCCTTGAGAGGTTGAACACTGCTAATTGGCTGGGTTGGATTTGTCCTGGTTTTTGTGTACAGGACATACCTGGGCAATTGTCCACACCATTGGATAGATGCCAGTGTTGTAACTGTACAAGAGCTTGGCTAGGGGAGCAGCAGGTTCTGGAGCACAAGTGTTCAGTACTATTGCCGGAGTGTTATCAGAGCCCATCGCCTTTGCAGTATCCAGTGCCTCCAACCGTTTCTTGTTATCACGTAAATCGGGGTCGGAGGTTAGTTTGTGTTCCACCCCAAAAGCTCTCCTCTGTCATCCGAAGTCTGGGTGCTGAATTTGGGGATGTGGATCTCCTGCCCCCCCGGATGTTGGCTGCAGGGACTTGCTGAACATAGAACATAGAACACTACAGCACAAACAGGCCCTTCGGCCCACGGGTTGCGCCGATCATATCCATACCTACCAGGCCATAGAACTATCTGTAACTCTCAATCCCACTAGATCCCATATACTCATCCAGAAGTCTTTTAAAAGACCCCAGCGAGTTCGCCTCCACCACTACCGACGGCAGCCGATTCCACTCACTCACCACCCTCTGAGTGAAAAACTTACCCCTGACATTTCCTCTGTACTTGCTTCCCAGCACCTTAAACCTGTGTCCTCTCGTAGCGACCATTTCAGCCCTGGGAAATAGCCTCTGAGAATCCACCCTATCTATTCCTCTCAACATTTTATAAACCCCGGAGCCCCCTGCCAGAGCCTCCCCATGGCAGTCTCCCCCCGCACAGTCCACAGTCTCCCCCCGCAGCCCCATAGTCTACCCACCCCCTCCCGTTTGCCCCATAGTCTACCCCTGCAGCCCACCCTGCCCCACAGCCGCCCTTCCTGCAGTCTCCCCCCTCCCGCAGTCCCTCGCCCCCCTCCCCCCCAGCTGAAGGCAATATGTGAGGGATGCGGATCAGGATGTGGGAACCGTGCTGCCATTGGTCAGAAAGCTGTTCATATTCGGCAGAAATGTGTCACAAAGAGAGAATTTCTCCCACATTGCGGTCAGTGTTATTCCACATTCTGGTCAGTGTTTTTCTTGTGTTCAGTGTTATTCCACATTTATGAATAAATTGAAGTTCCCCCCAGCTGCCCCCCATGGTGGGATTTGAACTCATGTCTGCGAAATATTATTTCCGATTTAAAGGGACGTTAGCTGCCTCTCATTGGTTTATCCAGAATCCCAGCCTCTCCCGGGTTAAACTTCTTCATCACTTTGCTTCTTCGCTAAAACTTTTCACTTCTATCCCTATTTTCAGCACATCCCAAATCCGCTTCTCCGACCGTAAATGTCACTGATTTATTATTCCAAAAGAACAGGAATCTTCTCAAAGAAATCGCTCTATTTCCATCAGTTAGAATGTAAACATTTTCAATTCAGAAATTACTCGATAAGGAACAAATTAGTTAAACAGCGAGAAAAATCTAAATCTGCCGCGATTATTTACATTGATTTTCAATCGATCAAACTTTCAGAATTGGGGATTGTCTCCAATCTGACCAATTCCAAATGAATCCAAAAAACTGTTTGTGACATTTAGCAATCCCAGTCTGTAGATATCCTAACCCTAACGTCATAACCCCCTAACCCCCAACCCCTGACCCTGGCCCCGACCCAGGTATCGCTACAAGAGTTCCACAGAGGGAAAGAAAAATCCGAACTGGAAGCAAATTATTGTTGAAATGCAAAATAACATGAAATGCTGGAAAATCTCAGCAGGTCTGACAGCAAAAGTGGAGAGAAAAGCTTTCTGATCAGTGACCCTGCGTCAGGGTTTCAGTTTTTTGTTTCTCTGTCCACAGAAGCTGCCAGATTCTGTCCTGTCCAAATAAATGTGAACATAGCCCGGGAAAGGATATCAGGCCAAGAATAAGTTTCTGAGAGAATGGATTGAATTCACATCAGAGAAAATAAACCAGGGAGGGAGCGAGATCCAAGTGTAAAATGAACAAGAAGTGAAATAAAACATTAGAAGGAAGAAGAATTAATGCCAATTAAGATTGTTGAATAAAAGGTGCTAAATGCACAAAACATTGCCAGTAAATTTGTTGAGTTAAACGTTTGAGATTCTAAAGTATTGATCTGTCCAGAGAAGGTTCAGGTTAAAGAGGGTTTGAGAACTGGGAATGTTCTTGTCTGAGGGGATTGGGTGCAGAAGTGGATTCTCTTGATAAGAGTTTGGAAAGGGAAGGGATCGTATCTTTCTGTCCGGGTCCACAACCTGAAGAGGAACCATAATGAATAACTTTACCTCAGCTAATCTTTAGGTGACTAATGTAAACAGTAATATGTCCAAGCTGCTTTCCAGATTAGGTTAAAAGCAAATTACTGCAGATGCTGGAATCTGAAACCAAAAGAGAAACGCTGAAAAATCTCAGCAGGTCTGGCAGCATCTGTAGGGAGAGAAAAGAGCTGACATTTTGTGTCCAAAGCTTTGACAAAGGGTCATCTGGACTCAAGGTATCAGCTCATTTCTCTCCTTACAGATGCTGCCAGACCTGCTGAGATTTTCTAGCATTTTCTGTATTGGTTTCAGATTAGTTTGTTTTAGTCCAATAAGGGGAAGGTATGTTGGATATTGTACTCAGAAGTCACGTGTGCCAAATGATGAATGGGAAGCATCAGGGGAAAGAACAAGCCTAACAGGTTTGATAGAAAAGCTGACAGGGATGCAAAGTCAATGCAAAATGCCAATTTCAAAAAGAGTAGAAAGGTTGGCACAGTCATTAGCGCTGCTGCCTGGTGCTATATAAATGCAGGCAGTGGCATAGTGGTTAGCACTGCTGCCTCAAAGGGTCAGGGACCCAGGGTCATTTCTGGCCTTGGGTCACTGTCTGTGTGGAGTCTGCACATTCTTCCTATGTCTACATATGTTTCCTCCATGTGCTCTGGTTTCCTCCCACAGTCCATAGATGTGCAGGTTAGGTGAATTGGCCATGATAAATTGCCCCTTAGTGTCCCAAGATTTGTAGGTTACAGGGGAGACGATGGCCTAGTGGTATTATCACTAGACTATTAATCTAGAAACTCAGCTAATGTTCTGGGGACCCAGGTTTAAATCCCACCATGGTGTAATTTGAATTCAATAAAAATATCTGGAATTAACAATCTACTGATGGCCATGAAACCATTATCGGAAAAACCCAACAGGTTCACTAATGTCCTTTAGGAAAGGAAATCTGTCGTCCTTACCCAGTTGGGCCCACATGTGACTCCTGTGCCACAGCAACTCTCAGCTGCCCTCCAACAGCAACTAAGGGATGGGCAATAAATGCTGGCCAGCTAGCAATGCCAACGTCCCATGAATGAATAATAAAACCAATTAGGGGAATTAGCCATGGTAAATGCATAGAGTTATGGGGATGGGGCAGAGGGTGAGCCGATAAAATGTTCTTTCAGAGAGTGAGTGCAGACTTGATGGGCTGAATGGTCTCCCTCTGTATTGTTGGGTTTCTATGGTTCTATGGTACATGTAGCAAAACAATACACAAACAATGAGATTATTCAAATGATGGATCATTCAGGTGCAAATTAAATATATTTTCACAGGAAGTCTTGTAGTAAAAGCAAGAATTGGTAGCACGAACAGGGAATTTAAAATGAGTCATGAAAAGGGTGCAGACAAATCCTGAGCTGCCAGTACAAAAGAATCAAACAGAATCTACAAAAAAGGAAAACAAACTGAAGATTTTGAAGAATGAGATATTGTAAATGTGGGATTATTTCTACACAGATGGAAGGAATTGTAAGTTTCATTGCTGGTGAAGTAATGTTAGAGCAACCACGTAGCTAGTTTGCTTTAGTTACACTTGAGTATCACCGTGGGAATAGTAATGTGCAAGATGATTAGGTAAATGATTTAGGTAATGAATTAATGATGAAAATACTTGTGGATTTCAAAGGAAAATAGCATCAGGTCCTGATTATTGTCATAATTCATAGGTTTCGTAGAAAGCTTGAGATGGAACAGCACAGGGTCTGAATCCTTCAAATAACTTTGGAAGTGGATAAATTGCCACGTGGCTGGGAATTGAAAACTTAGCAAACACTGTCCTAGAAGGAAGGAACAATGCAACAAAGATCATTAGGCCCAATCAGCCTAACATCAGTAATGGCCAAAAATAATACTTGGTTAAAAAAATATTGGTTAGTTTGGATGATCAGCAGGGATTTCTGAGCGGATATAGTTTGAGAGGAAGAATAATGAGAGGACATACACAACACTAAAATGTTTAAATTAGTGAAGATATTTAAAGGTTCCATCACAGAGGTTTTCTTTAAAAGTGGAAGACAAATGCAATCTTATTTTGTAAATCCTGGGAGAATGAATATAACATATTCTAAACCTTTACAAACCACTGGATAAAATAATACAATACCAGAAATCAGACAATTTGGTGATGATGACAAATTAGATCAACAAAGATTTTAGTATTACAGCAGAACTTGTTTAAAGGAGATTGTAGACAAGTGTTCAAATGAAAGGTTTTTGTTGACGTAAACTGGAACAATTATTTACTCTGGTAAATTGCTTGTGAGACTATGGCAATGTAAAATGGTCGTCAAAATGAGGGCATTTATATCGTGTTTTAACTAGTGCTGTAGGAAAATGAATGGCTTATCACAAACAATTCAGAAGCAGAATCCCTAATTCACTTTAAAAGAATTGTTAATAAATATTTTAAAAGAGTAAAGGAGAATAGGTTTTGGGGACAGGCTAATGGAACAGATCTAAATAGTTTCTGATGAAAGGTCACTGACCTGAAACATTCAGTCAGCTTCTCTCTCCACAGATGCTGCCAGACCCACTGAATATTTCCAACACTTCAGTTTTTGTTTCAGATCTCCAGAATCTTCAGGATTTTGATGTTTGTTTTTGAGGTAAACTTCTGCATTAGTTTGCATTGTTTATAGGGTTCATTACATCGACCAGCACTCCCAGAGATTACTCAACTTCATTTAGCGTTCACGTGTTACTTACATTGTGAAGACTACACACTATTTTAAGGCCTAGTGTTGTTGTAATGTTAGTATACACTGACTTCATCATTCTAGTTTGAAGGAGAATAATATTTCACTTCAATTCCTTGGGATTTGTCAACCATCTCACATTAACCGGGTGTTGTGAGACTTACTGACCAGATGAATGGGATACATTGAATCAAAGCCCAACATTTCATTCCTGTTCAGCCTGATACTTTGGTCATTTAATTCCAGTTCAGTGGAATACCACTGCACAAATGGGTTACAATAATCATTCCAGGGATACAACAGTGTAACTCTCGTTTGGAATACATGGACCACCATCTCATTCATTTTCAGTGGGCTACACTAACAAATCTACTTTGATTTAGAGACATAACCTGACCTCACTACTCCAGCTCACTAAGTCTGGGATACATGGACTTCCTCAAAGTTGGTAAATTTTGAACTCCAGGGACCTAGCGATGGAATTGAAGCTTTTGAGAATGTTAGTTGTTGAGCAGTGGGAAATGAGTTAATGTCCAAATACAAATTATACAAAAATTTAGAAAATTAAATTCTAAAGCTCATTGGAAACTGCACAATGCAGGAATCAGAGGTTTTAATTTTGTGGGTAGATTGGGGAAGCTGGAATATTCTCTTGAGAAAAAAAAGATTGAGAGGAAATTTGATAAAAGTGTTCAAGATCACTGAGCAGAGGAGACAGAGAAACGGTTCAGAGGATATTGGTTTGAGGTGATTGGCAACAGAACCAATAGTGTCAAGGAAACATTTCTTCAGGCGGCCAGGGGTTGGGATCAGAAATACCCTGTGTGGTGGAAGCAGATCGAACTGTGGCTTTCAAAAGAGAATTGCTTCAGTATCTAAAGAAAAATATTGTGGGACTAGAATGATAAGGAACAAGCGGAATTTATCACAGAGCCAAGGGATTTTAACACCTAAAGGTCACAGAACAATTCAACCCAACATATGAAAGATGATTTGATCGGTATCATACCAAATTCCAATGTCTCGTTGAATCAGTGTCCCGGAAGAAAGACTACATTTCTATAGCGCCTTTCATCACAGCAGGACGTTACAGCATTGGATTCCCTGTGGTCACTATTATAAGGTAAGAAATGATTTGAAAAATCAAACAGAAAACCTACCTTGTGCTTAGTCTCAGCGCATTTCCTATACCCTTCAGATACCGGGCTACGGCAGAGTTTAAAATCGGACGGTTTCGCTAATTATTCCAGGTTACGAAATGAGCCAGAGAAGCCAGGAGACGAGAGAGATTGAAATGGAAAAGAATGAAAAGGTTCTTTTCTTTTTGATTGTGAGTTGACAACGCGGTCTTGGTGGCTTTGGATTCGGGTTGTGTGGGTCTTGGTTGTAACCTGAGCTTTCAGAAGTTGCTTGAAGAGAAAGCGAGTGTTCTGACCAAAATGTCAACGATTTGGAGGAAATCAGAAATAAAAAGCCCAGAGTCAAGAATAAGCCTCCTTTTCATGTCCTTCACAGACAAAAGCTTCCACTTTTTCTCAGCCGTAGCTCCAGTTTCATAATTTGCATTTCTCGCTATCAGGAATTCCACTGATTAAAGAATTGGTGATAAAAGGCAAATCGGCTCTCAGGCGGAATGAAGATTCACAACAGAACCATTTATCTCAATTTCAAACCCAGGATAACGCCGGATACAATTTCCAAATGTAGGAAATGTACAGCCTTATTATCCACACAGTTACAGAATCATCTCACTAAACTCCCTTCATAATCAAATATTCCCCATCATCTCCTCTGGATCGACAGGGCGGCTCTAATCCCCTTGGCACAGCTAATCTTCCCGCTGATAGGAAGTCAAAAAGATCACATATTTATTCAGAACAATTCCTTAAATCTGCTCCTGGGATTTCCCGACGCCTCTCCCATAATCATTTTCAATTCCATTCCCACGCGGAGATTTCTGTTCTTATTAACACTAATGTTACAATTTAAAGTTAATTCTCTTGATTCAGATACCTGCCTGAAAAGTTAGTTTATTTTCCTATGTTTAGTTGGTTATTTTCCTGTTACTGTTCATTATAACGGCCAATTCCTACAGCAGAACAACAAAAATCCCTCTTTCTGTAATTCCAAATTGTGATTTCTGTTAACTTTAACTTTGTTGATGAAGTTTCAGTTAGAGTTGATTCTGCTTCTAAATTTACTCGATGCGGAGCTCGGGGGGCGGCAGAAGGTGACCGTTCGGTCCCTCGAGTTGACTCCGTCATTCAAGAAGTTCATTGGTTGATTTTCTGCCTCAATTTCCACCTTTTGTCCACCCCAAGTCCTCTCATTCTCTCAGGAACCAGAATTCTGCCACTGAAGTGAATTGATGGCGTTGCTGCTTTTCCTGTTAACTCCAATTGCTATAATCTAACCCCTCGAGTAAAAATATTATTATATCATCACCGAGAAATGATTGTTTCTGCTAGTGTTCATTTCAATCCGCTTATTATAAAACCCAGGCTGCTGTACAATTGTATTGGCCACCAGAAATGTATTTATTTTACTGAGGACTTTTGCACTTTTTAATTCTGTTGATCAGGTCGTTTCTTCCTGTTGAGGTCATTGTGATGATGTGTTAAACTCTGTCCTGTTACTGACATTCTGCTATTCAGAAAGTTTCTGACACGACCTGCTCAGTTGTTTCTTTCTGTTTCATAATAATATTACACATATTAATTCCAATACTGCTGATAAATTGCTCTTTTGACAACCTTTAACCCTAAGTGTATCGTTGCTACTATTCACTTTTAGCTTGCTTGGGAGCATGTTTTTATGCGGCCTGTAAACTAATTTCTCTGCTAAATGTAATCCAGTTGATAACGATGCCGTTTCAGTTAACTGTAGTCTCACGATTCACATTGCTGTCCTTTTGAAGCCAATTTAACAGCTTCCATTGACGCTTTCAGCCCCTCAGCCAAATTTTCCTGATTGCTCGAATGCTTCTTGGGTGAACTCCAGTCCTCCAGGGAAAGATTCTTTTCCAGCTAACAGTCCATTTGGCGGGGCTGCAATTTTTGCTAATTTGCTGTATCCAATTGAAACGCAAATTGTGAGACTTTTTCTAAAATTCAAATCTCATTCACAGAATCACAGATTATGACAGTGCAGAAGAGGAGGCCTTTCGGCCCATCGAGTCTGCACTGGCGCATGAAACACCCTGAGCTGCCCACCTGATTTGATCATTAATAATCTTATTTCTGGGAACTCGACTTTTGCTAAATTTGCTATTTCTGGTAGATAAAATCAGCTTGTTCAGGGAAAGTTGTAAAGTCGCCACGGGTCCCAGATGATCAAAGGCTGCTGTTTAGTTTGATTGATGTGCTGACTGGCGGTGATTTAACCTGAAGATCATCACACCTGAGACAAGAGGCAAAGTTCAATAACCTCAGCCAGGAGTGGAACTGAACACCTGCTGTTGGCGCCACCAGTCATCCAGCCAACTGCCTCAACTGAAGAATAATTAAAGCTACAACTTTTCATGAATCTTACAGTTTCACACAATTGTTCATCAAATCCGCAGTTTCATCAAATGAGCAGTTTGAGCAAAAAGCAGGTAATAATAGGCCGACTAGCCTAACATCAATTAATAATAATGGAGTCAAGCAGAGTCAGCACTGCTTAGCAAGAAGGAAATCGTGTTTGACTAAGTTATTAGAAATGTTGGAGGAAGTCTCAACCAGAGGTGGATAAAGGGGTAGATCTATTGCATTTGGACTTCCAGAAGGTGTTCGACAAGGTCTCTCACAAAAGATTAAGTCATTAGATAAGAGCCCATGGAGGTAGGGTACTGGCATGGATAGAGAATTGGCTAATGGACGTAGAAACATCGAAACTAGAAACAAGAATAGGCCATTCAGCCCTTCGAGCCTGCTCCACCTTTCATTTTAATCATTGATCATCAAATTCAATATCCTGATCCTCCCTTCCTCACATATCCCTTGACTCCTTCAGCTCCAAGAGCTATATCTAATTTCTTCTTGAAATCACACAACGTTTTGGCCTCAATACTTTCTGTGGTAGTGAATTTCACACATTCACCACTTTCTGGGTGAAGAAATTTCTCCTCATCTCAGACCTAAAAGGTTTACCTCTAGTTCTGGACTCCCACACTATTGGGAACATTCTTTCTGAATCTATCCTGTCTAACCCTGTTAGAATTTTGTAAGTTTCTATGAGACCCACTATCATGCTTCTAAACCCCAGTGACTATAATCCTAACTGACTTAATCTCGCTTCATTTGATAGATCTGCCATCCAAGGAAAGTCTGGTAAACCTTCACTGTCTTCCCTCTATAGTGAGGACATCCTTCCTCAGGAGATGTTTGCATCCATGCGATCAACAAGCGCCTTAAGTTAAGTTTAAGTCTATTTAAATTTGTTTTTTAGTGTCACAAGTAGGCTTACAGTAACACCGCAATGTAGTTACTCTGAGAATCTACTGTTCGGCTTCACTGAGGGGAACTTACCGTAGTCAATGCACTTTACCGACTTGATTCAAATGATTAAAACTCTGATGGGGTATTGAAGGAGAGGGTGGGCTATCCTTCTCAGGAATGTTGAATTACGGATCACTGTTGAAACAGAACGGGGTCTCTCTTTTCAGGCAGAAATGATATGGATGTTGAAGCATAAGTGAGAGCAGGGTAGGAAAGGAGGATGTAGCAGGCAAGAGAGAACGTTATGGTCTCATGAAGTATGGAAGGCTGGGAGAGAGGGCAAAAGGCCAGTGTAGTGGGTGCACAGTGGCTGGGAGGCGGAGGGTGTGAGAGAGAGATAGCAGGAGGGTACGAGAAAATTGAGAGAGTGCGAGAGAGAGTGAGAGGGTTAGCGAAAGCTGGATAGGATGGAAAAATGTGGGGGTGGGGGTTCAGTGGGAAAGAGAATAGGTAAGAGGAGAGAATGTGCAACATGGAATGGGTGAAAACGTGTGAAGGGCGGAGGAGAAAGTTCAGGAAAGAGGAATAAGAGCAGAAGTGCGAGTGAGTGGGAAAGGTACAGCAGAATGATAATGGAAAGAAAAGGAGAGAACACAGAACATTGCAGCGCAGAACAGGCCCTTCGGCCCACGATGTTGCGCCGACCAATTAAAAAGCAATGACCTTCTAACCTAAACCAATCCCTTTCCATCCATAAACCTATCCACGGATCTCTTAAACGCCCCCAAACTAGGCGCATTTACAACTGCAGCAGGCAGGGTATTCCAATCCCTCACCACCCTCTGGGTAAAGAACCTACCTCTGACAGCCGTCCTATAACTACCCCCCCTTAATTTGAAGCTATGCCCCCTCGTGCTAGCTTTCTCCATCCGAGGAAAAAGACTATCACTGTCCACCCTGTCTAAACCTCTAGTCATCTTGTGTGTTTCAATGGGGTCCCCCCATAGCCACCTTCTTTCTAACGAGAACAACCTCAGGTCCCTCAGTCTCTCCTCATAGGACCTCCCCTCCATACCAGGCAGTATCCTCGTGGACGTCCTCTGCACCCTCTCCAGGGCCTCCACATCCTTCCTATAATGTGGGGACCAGAACTGCACACAATACTCCAAGTGCGGCCGCACCAGAGTTTTGTACAGTTGCAACATGACGCTGTGGCTCCTAAATTCAATCCCCCTACCAAACCTGCGGAGGGATGTTTGGCCTTGGGGGGAGTGCAGAGGAAGTTTGCTAGGCTGATACCGGAGTTGAGGGGGTTGAGCTATGAGGAGAGGCTGAATAAACTGGGCTTGTACTCGTTAGAGTTTAGAAGAATGAGGGGAGATCTCATTGAGATGTATAGGATGGTGAATGGGATGGATAGGATAGAGGTGGAAAGACTCTTCCCGCTCAAAAAAGACAGTGGGACTAGGGGGCACAGCCTCAAGATAAAAGGGGGGCGGTTTGGAACGGAGTTGAGGAGGAACTTCTTCACTCAAAGGGTGGTGAATCTCTGGAGTTCTCTGCCCGTTGAAGTGGTGGAGGCTGCCTCGCTAAATATTTTTAAGACGCGGGTTGATGGGTTTTTGATAGGAGAGGGGATTAAGGGTTATGGGGAGAGGGCGGGAAAGTGGAACTGAGCAGCGACAGATCAGCCATGATCTTACTGAATGGCGGGGCAGGCTCGAAGGGCTGGATGGCCTACTCCTGCTCCTATTTCTTATGTTCTTATGTTCTTATAAACGCCAAGACACCGTATGCCTTCCTAACAAACTTATCCACTTGATTCCCAACTTTCAGGGATCTATGTACACATACACCTCGATCCCTCTGTTCATCCACACTATTCAGAGTCCTACCGTTAGCCCTATACTCTACACATCTGTTATTCCTGCCAAAGTGAATTACCTCACACTTTTCTGCATTAAACTCCATCCGCCACCTCTCGGCCCAGCTCTGCATCTTGTCCAAGTCTCTCTGTAAACTATGACACCCTTCCTCACTATCTACCACACCTCCGACTTTGGTGTCATCAGCAAATTTACTAATCCACCCAACTATACCCTCATCCAGATCATTTATAAAAATTGCAAACAGCAGTGGCCCCAAAACAGATCCCTGAGGCACACCGCTAGTAACTGAACTCCATGACGAATACTTACCATCAACCACCACCCTCTGTCTCCTATCTGCTAGCCAATTCCTGATCCAGTTACCTAAATCACCCTCAATCCCATACATCTGCATTTTCTGCAGAAGCCTTCCATGGTGAACCTTATCAAACGCCTTACTAAAGTCCATATATACCACGTCAACTGCCTTACCCCCATCCACCTCTTTGGTCACTTTCTCAAAAAACTCAATAAGGTTAGTAAGGCACGACCTACCCTCCACAAAACCGTGCTGACTATCTCCAATCAATTCATTACTCTCTAAATAACTATAAATCCTATCCCGAATAATTTTTTCTAAAACCTTGCCCACAACAGAAGTGTGACTCACCGGTCTATAATTCCCGGGGAAGTCTCTGTTCCCCTTCTTAAACAATGGGACAACATTCGCTAACCTCCAATCTTCTGGTACTATACCAGAGGCCAACGACGACCTGAAGATCAGAGCCAGAGGCTCTGCAATCGCCTCTCTTGCCTCCCAGAGAATCCTAGGGTGAATCCCGTCCGGCCCAGGGGACTTATCTATTTTCAAACCCTCAAGAATATCTAGCACATCCTCCCTATCAACTGCAATACTGTCCAGTTTACAACCCTGCAACCCAGTGTTCTCCACAGCTACATTTATGTCCCCCTGCGTGAATACTGAAGAGAAATATTGGTTCAATGCCTCTCCAGTCTCTTCCGGTTCCACACATAACCTCCCACTGCTGTCTCTAACTGGCCCTAATCTTGCCCTAACCAATCTTCTGTTCTTAACATATCTATAGAACGCCTTAGGATTCTCCTTAATCCTATCAGCCAAAGTCTTCTCATGTCCTCTTTTAGCCCTTCTTAACTCACTCTTTAACTCCCTCCTAAAGGGGGTGTGAGTAGGCAGAATAGACAATGGAAGTGGGAGAGTCTGAAGGGGAGTTTGACAGCTATGGGACAGAATTTAGATCTTGCAGGAGTGAAGATGGAGACAGAAGCTGCATTGTAGAGAGATGGAGACAGTGTAATGGAAAGGGGGATGGAGAGGTTATGGGAAAGGCAGCAGTAAAAAGGAGAGGAAATGGTAAAAAGGAAGAGAGAATGGGAGGGGAAGTGATAGAGTGTGGAGAAAATCAGGGAGAAAAAGTGCAGATAAAGGATGGAGAGAGAAAATGGAATTCAGTCGGTGAGAGCATGAATCGATGCTAATGAGCCGCCTCCTTCCTTTTCGTAAAGGTTTTCCATGCTGTTAAATCATCAAGTCCAATGGTTCAGACAGTTTGAAAAGACAGGGATAAGGTAGGAATGTCAGTTGCCTGGGTGGGATGTTTGCAAAGGATGGGCACTGGAGGAATTTCCACCGTCATTGGGCAGGGATACTGTGTCATTTGGCAGTTCAGCTGGGGAGTTGTTTGTCAGAGTATTCGGTGGTGATTGGTGTGGGGTTTGATGGACAATATTTTTAAAACTCAGTCGGTTGGTGCTCGCTTCCCCTCTCTCTGCTCTCGGCCATTGGATCGTCTACAATGGCTGTCGTGCTTTAGCTGTGGTACAGTGGCATTTTCACTGAGTTAGTAATGCTGAGACCCAGAGGAATAACCAGGTTCAAATCCCACCAAGGCAGATGGTGAAATTTAAAATCAATAAAACATTGAAATGAAATCACCGGTGATAACGATGAAACCAGCATTGATTATTGCAGAAATAATGTTCTACAAGTAAGGAGTTTCGCCCTCCTTACCTGGTCTGACCTACATGTGACTCGAGGGCAGTTAGCGTCGGGCAATAAAATGAATAAATTTCATCCATTTCTGGAGATGATCAGCGTGGGAAATCACCGAGCAACATGGGTGATAATCGCAGTCTTGGTACTGAGCGGTCTGCTGGGTGATTTGGGAATTAGTCAATCGTTAGTTGGTTCTACCACTGTTGTTGTTTCTGGAAAGCGGAGATTCTGATCCCATGAGTGCATTGCTGGAGACGTAAAGAACGAAGCTTTAAAGTTGGATATTGCTGCAAATCTGATCCTGGGATGGGCTCAATGTTTAGGACAATCTGAATCTGGGAAGGTTCAATCCCTGAGTGACCAAACCTGGGGATGATCTGAACATGGAATTGTGGTAGACTGGGGAGGGTGTACATAGAACATGGAGCATGGAACATTGCGGCGCAGGGCGGGCCCTTCGGCCCACGATGTTGCGCCGACCAGCTTTTAAAAAAAAACAACACTAACCCACTAATCTAGGCCAGTCCCATTTCGTCCATGGACCTGTCCACGGATCTCTTGGACGCCCCCGGACTAGGCGCATTTACGGCTGCGGCTGGCAGGGCATTCCGGTCCCTCGCCGCCCTCTGGGTGGGGAGCCTACCCCTGACATCAGTCCTATAACTGACCCCCCTTAATTTGGGGTCGTGCCCCCTCGTGCTAGATTTCTCCATCCTCGGAAAAAGGCTATCACTATCTACCCTGTCTAAACCTCTAATCATCTTATATGTTTCAATAAGGTCCCCTCTTAGCCGCCTTCTTTCCAGCGAAAACAACCCCAAATCTCTCAGTCTCTCCTCATAGGACCTCCCCTCCATACCAGGCAACATCCTGGTAAACCTCCTCTGCACCCTCTCCAAAGCCTCTACATCCTTCCTGTAATGTGGGGACCAGTACTCCGTACAAGGGTTTAAACTTGGTGAAAGTCTCAATCTGATGCTGGGGAGGGTCCATACTTGGGGAGGCTTAATCAGATTTAGTCAAATACATCCATCCTTTTAATTCAGATTGCCAGCACATTCTATGGGAAAGGTTCCCTGTCTGCCCTCTGAACTGCTTCAATTAAAGCTTCAGTGGATGGATGGATGGAGGTGACTTCATACCGGCGTTCCGACTTTTCATTAGATTTTCAACAGTTACCTGCCTCAAACCTTTTCCTTCTTGCTGCTCAAGTCTGGTTACTAATACCTGCAGCAGACACAGATAATGTTTGATTCATAACTGCCAGTCTCGTTTCCCTTCTCTCTCTGTTCCAGTTAATGTATTGGCGATTGGGATCCTGACTCGTGGGAAGTGCGGCCTCTCCACCTGCACCACGCGTTACCTGGTTGTCATGGCAATAGCGGATCTCCTCGTCTTGGTCACTGACGTTCTATTGAAGAACATCAACGTTTATTTTTTCCCAATATCTTTCCTGTACATCACACCTGTCTGTAGTTTCGTAACTGTGCTGCGCCGGGCATCAACAGACTGCTCTGTCTGGTTTACTGTCGCGTTCACCTTTGATAGATTTGTTGCCATTTGTTTCCAGAAGCTGAGAATAAATTATTGCACCAAGAAAACAGCATCAACAGTTCCAGCAACAACCTGCTTTCTGCTCTGTTCAAAAAACATCCCTTTCTATTTTGTATATCAACCTGGAATGATAATTGATAATGTACCGTTGTATTGTACCACAAAGTTAAGCTATTATACTGACTCTCATGGGTAGGATTTGATTGGTTCAATACAGTTTTAACACCTTTGCTTCCATTTGCATTAATTCTGTTGCTCGATGCTCTGACAGTCAGACACATTTTAGTGGCCAGTCGAGTCCGTAAAGTACTGAAGGGTCAGAGCAATGGAGAGAATCACAGTGACCCAGAGATGGAGAGCAGAAGGAAATCTATGATTTTACTCTTCACCATATCTGGCAGCTTCGTATTTCCGTGGTTGTTAACTGTAATAGATTTTTTATATCATACCATTCGAAGAGCAGATCCCCTATTTTACAATGACTCTGAATATATATTTCCACAAGTAGGGGTGTTGCTGTGGAATTTGAGCTGCTGCACGAACACATTTATTTATGGTGTAACTCAGTCCAAATTCAGAGAACAGATCAAGAATGTGGTGAAATATCGATTTATATCAATTATTCAGCTAATAAATAAAAAATACAGCTGACAGTGCCCGAGAGGCAGCTTCCCTAATCTTGTCCAGTCAATAGATGGAATATTGATCACCAGGCCTTCAGTACCAACATGAAATAAAAGCATACCATTGGATAAGAGGAAGATGTAGGACATGTTTGAAAGGAGGGAAGAGCAGCGTCAGAGCACCACCTGACTGGATGCACAGTGGCAGTCACTCATTCGTGTCCACCATTTCAACTCTCGGATCATCTCTCACACTCAAGGAGTGACGATTTTGCTTTCTTTCTATTTTGAGAAAACGGGGAATTCTGCAGATGCAAAAAAAACCCTTGTTACTAGAATTTCCCTAGGCTATTTCCCCGGTTTGAAATGGTCGCTACGAGAGGACACAGATTTAAGGTGCGGGGAGGAAAGTACAGGAGTGATGTTAGGGGTAGGTTTTTCACTCAGAGGGTGGTGAGTGAATGGAATCAGCTGCTGTCAGTGGTGGTGGAGGCGAACTCGCTGGGGTCTTTTAAAAGACTTCTGGATGAGTATATGGGGTTTAATGGGATTGGGGGTTATAGATAGGTCTATAGATTGGTAGGTGTTGATGTGTCGGCGCAACTCGTGGGCCGAAGGGCCTGTTTGTGCTGTAGTGTTCTATGTTCTATGTTCTATAAGGACACCAAAACTGTACACAATACTCCAGATGTGGCCTCACCAACGCCCTATACAATTGCAGCAAAACATCCCTATCTCTATACTCAAATCCTCTCACTATAAAGGCCAATGTATCAGTTGCCTTCTTTACTGCCTGCTGTACCTGCGCGCTTACTTTCAGCAACTGATGCACAAGGGCACCAAGGTCTCGCTGAGTATCCACCTCTTTCAATTTACACCCATTCAAGTAATAATCCATTTTCCTATTATTGTTACTAAAGTGGATAACCTCACATTTATCCAAATTATACAGCATCTGCCATGCAGATACCCACACAACCTGTCCAAATCATTTGGAGAATTGTGAGCAGTTTTGGGCTCCGTATCTAAGGAAGGATGTGCCGGCCTTGGAAAGGGTCCAGAGGAGGTTCACAAGAATGATCCCTGGAATGAAGAACTTGTCATATGAGGAACGGTTGAGGACTCTGAGTCTGTGCTCATTGGCGTTTGGAAGGATGAGAGGGACCTTATTGAAAGTTACAGGATACTATGAGGCCCGGATAGAGTGTGCAA
The DNA here is from genome assembly GCF_965287045.1 of Carcharhinus amblyrhynchos. Lineage (NCBI taxonomy): Eukaryota > Metazoa > Chordata > Chondrichthyes > Carcharhiniformes > Carcharhinidae > Carcharhinus > Carcharhinus amblyrhynchos. Next base: position 473,651 of record NC_137352.1, on the reverse strand, counting down.
GGAGAGGATGTTTCCACCAGTAGGTAAAACTAGAACCAAAGGGCACAACCTCAGGCTAAAGGGATGCTCCTTTATAACAGAGATGAGGAGGAATTTCTTCAGCCAGAGAGTGGGGAGTGTGTGGGATTCTTTGCCGCAGAAGGCTGTGGAGGCCAGGTCATTGACCTGGCTAGGGTTAGGTTGATTGGTCATGCTAAAGTTGCCCCTTAGTGTACTAGGATGCTTAGGTTAGAGGGATTACTGGGTAAAATATGTAGGGATATGGGGGTAGGGCCTGGGTGGGATTGTGGTCGGTGCAGACTCGATGGGCCAAAGGGCCTCTTTCTGCACTGTAGGGTTCTATGACTGAGTGTCTTTAAGACAGAGATAGGTTCTTGATTAATCAGGGGATCAGGTGTTATGGGAAAAGGGAGGAGAATGAAGATGAGAAAAATATCAGCCGTGATTGAATGGCAGAGCAGACTTGATGGGCCGAGTTGCCTCATTCTGCTCCTATGTCTTATGCTGAAGCACCTCTGCATCCTCCTCACAGCTCACCTTCTCTCCAACTTGTATCTTCTGCAAATTTGGAGATACACATTCAGTTACCTCTTCCAAATCCAGTCCTAGCACAGATCCCTGAGGAGCCCCACTGGTTACTGACTGCAATCAGAAAAAGATCCATTTATGCCAACTCTTTGCTTTTTATCTGCTAACCAGCTTTCTGTCCATCTCAAGACATTAACCATAATCCTATGTGCTTTAACTTTACATAGCAGTCTGTTATGTCTGTTATGTTCGTCAAAACACTTCTGAAAGGCTAAATAGACCACATCCACTGGTTCTCCTCGATCAACTCTACTAGTTACATCCTCAAAAAATTCCAATAGATTCGTCAAACATGATTTCCCTTTGTAAATCCATGCTGTCTTTATCTGATTATACCACTACCTTCCAAATTCCCTTGTCCTTCTACTTGAAAGTGATTGTGGTTTGGAAGATGCTGTCTAAAGATCTTTGGTAAATTTTTGCAGTGCATCATGTAGCTGGTACACATTGCTGCTACTGAGCGTCGGTGGTGGCGGGATTGAATGTTTCTAGGTGTGGTGCCAATCAAAGTGGCTGTTTTGTCCTGGATGGTGACGAGCTTCTTGAGTGTTTGTTGGTGCTGCACCCATTCAGGTAAGTGGGGAGTATTCCATCACACTCCTGATTTGTGCCTATTTGATGGTGAATAGCTTTTGGGAGTCAGGAGGTGAGTTACTTGCTACAGCATTCCCAGCCTCTGACCTGCTCTTGTAGCCACTGTGAGTCCAGTTGAGTTTCTGGTCAATGGTAACCCCAAGCATGTTGACAGTGGGGGATTCAATGGCTACACCATTGAATGTCAAGGAGCAATGATGAGAATATCTCTCATTGGTGATGGCCAAAACCTGGCATTTGTGTGGCACGAATGTTACTTGCCACTTGTCAGCCCAAGCCTCAATATTGTCCAGATCTTGTTGCATTTGAACATGGACTGCTTCAGAATCTAAGGAGTTGTGAATGATGCTGAACGTTGTGCAATCATTGGCAAACACCCACACTTCTGACCTCATGATGGAGGGAAGGTCATTGATGAAGCAGCTGAAGACAGTTGAGTCTAGGACACTACACTGAGGGACTCCTGCAGAGATGTCCTGGAGTGAGATGACTGAACCTCCACAACCAGAAGCACCTTCCTATGTGCCAGGTATGACTCCAACCAGCGAAGAGTTTGCCCCCGATATCCATTGATTCCATTTTTGCTCGGGCTCCTTGATGCCACACTCAGTTGAATACAGCCCTGATGTCAGGGGCTGTCACTCTCACCTCATCTCTGGAATTCAGCTCTTTTGTTCATGTTTGAACCAAGGCTGTAATGAGGTCAGGAGCTGAGTGACCCTGGCGAAACCCAAACTGGGTATCACTGAGGTTATTGCTGAGCAGGTGCTGCTTGCTCCAGGGGGATGGGAACCTATGTAAGGAGTCCGAGAAGGAGAAAGCAAAATGTGGGGAGAATCAGGAAAAAAAGTAAAAGGAAGAACTCAGGAGATGTTATTAATGGAAGCGTTAGAATTCAAAAAGGTACAAAAACTAGCATAAGGGCACTTTATCTGAATGCTTGTGGCATTCAAAACAAGGTAAATTAGTTGAGAGCACAAATCATTGCGAACGATATGATTTGGTGGCCATTACAGAGGCATGGTTGCAGAATGGTCACGTCTGGGAGTTGAATATCCAGGGGTATCAAACTGTTCAGAAGGACTGACAGGAAAGTAAGGGAGGTGGTGTAGCTCTGACATTTAAGGATGATATCAGGGTGGTAGTGAGAGATGATATGGAAAAAAAGGTTGAATCCATTTGAGTAGAAATTAGAAATAGTAAGGAGAAAAAGTCAATGATAGGTGTAGTCTATAGACCACCAAATAATGACATCATGGTGGGGTGAGAAATAAACAAAGAAATAACTGATATATATAAAACTGTACAGCAATTTATCATGGGGGATTTTAATCTACGTATCAATTTGGTTAAACCACGTTGGTCAAGGCAGCCTTGAGGAGGAGTTCATAGAACGTATCCGCGATAGCTTCCTTGAACAGTATGAAGTGGTTTACATGGACTTCAGCAAGGCGTTTGATAAGGTCCCCCATGCAAGACTTCTCGAGAAGGTGAGAGGGCATGGGATCCAAGGGGCTTTGGCCTTATGGATCCAGAACTGGCTTGCCTGCAGAAGGCAGAGAGTGGTTGTGGATGGGTCTTTTTCTGCATGGAGGTCGGTCACCAGTGGAATGCCCCAGGGATCTGTTCTGGGACCCTTGCTGTTTGTCATTTTCATAAATGACCTGGATGAGGAAGTGGAGGGATGGGTTAGTAAGTTCGCCAACGATACGAAGGTTGGTGATGTTGTGGATAGTCTGGAGGGATGTCAGAAGTTGCAGCGTGACATTGATAGGATGCAAGACTGGGCGGAGAAGTGGCAGATGGACTTCAACGCAGATAAATGTGCAGTGGTCCATTTTGGCAGGACCAACAGGATGCCGGAATACAATATCAAGGGTAGGCGTCTTAGCTGGGTTGAAGAGCAGAAGGATCTTGGGGTCCGGGTCCATAGGACTCTTAAATCAGCCTCGTAGGTGGAGGATGCGGTCAAGAAGGCGTATGGTGTACTGGCCTTCATTAATCGAGGGATTGAGTTTAGGAGTCGGGAGGTAATGCTGCAACTTTATAAGACCCTTGTCAGGCCCCACTTGGAGTACTGTGCGCAGTTCTGGTCACCTCACTACAGGAAGGATGTGGAAGCTATTGAGAGGGTGCAGAGGAGAGTTACAAGGATGTTGCCAGGATTGGGAGGCATGCCTTATGAGGATAGGTTGAGGGAGCTAGGTCTCTTCTCCCTGGAGAGACGAAGGTTGAGAGGCGACCTGATAGAGGTTTATAAAATGTTGAGAGGAATAGATAGGGTGGATTCTCGGAGGCTATTTCCCAGGGCTGAAATGGTCGCTACGAGAGCACACAGGTTTAAGGTGCTGGGAAGCAAGTACAGAGGGGATGTTAGGGGTAAGTTTTTCACTCAGAGGGTGGTGAGTGAGTGGAATCGGCTGCCGTCGGTGGCGGTAGAGGCGAACTCGCTGGGGTCTTTTTTAAAAGTCTTCTGGATGAGTATATGGGATCTAATGGCATTGGAAGTTACAGATAGTAACTTGGTAGGTATAGATATGATCGGCGCAACTTGTGGGCCGAAGGCCCTGTTTGTGCTGTAGTGTTCTATGTTCTATGTAATGGAACCTGCAAGATCATTAATTATTCCCATCTCATTACACTGAACCAGATCTAGGATAGCAAGGGAACAAGCTATCCTAGATCTGGTCCAGTGTAATGAGAGGGGAATAATTAATGATCTTGCAGTTAGGAGTCCTCTAGGAAGAAGCAATCACAGTGTGATTGAATTTAAAATACAGATGGAGTATGAGAGGGTAAAATCCAATACCAAGGTCTTGTGCTTAAACAAAAGATACTACAAAGAGATGAGGAAGGCATTGGCTAAGGTAGACTGGGAGCAAAAACATTATGGTGGGACAATTGAGGAACAGTGGAGAACTTTCAAAGCGATCTTTCACAGTGCTCAGAAAAAGTACATACCAGTGATAAGGAAGGACTGTAGAAAAAGAGATAATCAGCCATGGACATCCAAGGAAATAAAGGAGGGTATCAAACTGAGAGAAAATGCATACAAAGTGGCCAAGATTTGTGGGAACCTAGAGGATTGGGAAATCTTTAAAGGGCAACAGAAAGCCATGAAAAAAGCTATTAAAAAAGGCAAAATAGATTATGAGAGCAAACTAGCTCAGAATATAAAAACAGATAGCAAAAGTTTCTACAAATATATAAAACGAAAAAGAGTGGCTAAAGTAAACATTGGTCCTTTAGAGGATGAGAAGGGGGATGTAATAACTGGAAATGAGAAAATGGCTGAAGCATTGGACAGGAATTTTGTGTTGGTCTTCACAGTGGAAGGCACAAATAACATGCCAAAAAATGATAATAGGAAGCCTATGGCAGGTGAGGACTTCGAAACTATCGTTATCATGTAAGAGTTACTGTTAGGCAAGTTAATGGGGGCTAAAGGTAGACAAGTCTCCTGGTCCTGATGGAATGCATCCCAGGGTACTAAAAGAGATGGTGGGAGAAATAGCAAATGCACTAATGGTAATTTACCAAAACTTGCTGGACTCTGGGATGGTTTCTGCAGATTGGAAAACAGCAAATGTGATGCCACCGTTTAAAAAAGGATAGACAAAAGACAGATAACTATAGGCCAGTTAGCTTAACTTCTGTAGTAGGGAAAATGCTTTAATCTATCATTAAGGAAGAAATAGCGAGACATCTAGATATAAATTGTTCCATTGGTAAGACCAGCATGGGTTCATGAATACCTGGAGTACTGTGTACAGTTTTGGTCTCCTTACTTGAGAAAGGATATACTGGTACTGGAGGGGGTGCAGAGGAGATTCACTAGGTTGATTCCGGAGTTGAGAGGGTTGGCTTATGAGGAGAGACTGAGTAGACTGGGGCTATACTCATTGGAATTCAGAAGAATGAGGGGAGGTCTCATAGAAACATATAAGATTATGAAGGGAGTGGATAAGATAGAAGCAGGGAAGTTGTTTCCACTGGCAGGTGAAACTAGAACTAGGGGGCATAGCCTCAAAATAAGGGGAAGCAGATTTAGGACTGAGTTGAGGAGGAACTTCTTCACCCAAAGGGTTGTGAATCTGTGGAATTCCCTGCCCAGTGAAGCAGTTGAGGCTACCTCATGAATGTTTTTAAGGCAAAGATAGATAATTTTTGAGCAGTAAAGGAATTAAGAGTATGGTGAACTGGCGGGTAAGCGGAACAGAGTCTACAAAAAGATCTTATTGAATGGCGGAGCAGGCTCGAGGGGCCAGATGGCCTACTCCTGCTCCTAGTTCATATGTTCTTGTGTTCTTATGAAGAGAAGGTCATGTTTGACTAATTTGGTGGAATACTTTGAGAACATTACATGTGCAGTGGACAACTGTGGATGTGGTGTATCTGGATTTCCAGAAGGCATTTGACAAGATGCCGCACCAAAGACTGCTGCAAAAGTAAGATAAAGATGCACAGTATTATAGGTAATGAATTAGTATGGTGGAGGATTGGTTAACTAACAGAAAGCAAAGAGTGGGGAGGGTAAATGGGTGTTTTTCTGGTTGGCAATCAGTGGCTAGTGGTGTGCCTCAGGGATAGGTGTTGGGATCACAATTGTTTATGATTTACATAGATGATTTGGAGTTGGGGACCAAGTGTAGTGTGTCAAAATTTGCAGATGACACTAAGATGGGTGGAAGAGCAAAGTGTGCAGAGGACGCTGAAAGTCTGCAAAGGGATATAGATAATCTAAATGAGTGGGTGAGGGTCTGGCAGATGGAGTACAATGTTGGTAAATGTGAGGTCATCCATTTTGGTAGAAATAATAGCAAAATAGACTATTATCTAAATGGTAAAAAATTGCAGCATGCTGCTGTGCAGAGGGACCTGGGTGTCCTTGTGCAGGAATCTCAAGGAGTTAGTCTGCAGGTGCAGCAGGTAATTAAGAAGGCAAATGGAATTTTGTCCTTCATTGCCAGAGGGATGGAGTTTAAAAACAGTGAGGTTATGTTGCAGCTGTATAAGGTGCTGGTGAGGCCACATCTGGAGTACTGTGTACAGTTTTGGTCTCCTTACTTGAGAAAGGATATACTGGCACTGGAGGGGGTGCAGAGGAGATTCACTAGGTTGATTCCGGAGTTGAGAGGGTTGGCTTATGAGGAGAGACTGAGTAGACTGGGGCTATACTCATTGGAATTCAGAAGAATGAGGGGAGATCTTATAGAAACATATAAGATTATGAAGGGAGTGGATAAGATAGAAGCAGGGAAGTTGTTTCCACTGGCGGGTGAAACTAGAACTAGGGGGCATAGCCTCAAAATAAGGGGAAGCAGATTTAGGACTGAGTTGAGGAGGAACTTCTTCACCCAAAGGGTTGTGAATCTGTGGAATTCCCTGCCCAGTGAAGCAGTTGAGGCTCCCTCATTGAATGTTTTTAAGGCAAGGATAGATACATTTTTGAACAGTAAAGAAATTAAGGGTTATGGTGAGTGGGCAGGTAAGTGGGAGCTGAGTCCACGAAAAGATCAGCCATGATCTTATTGAGTAATTTACCAAAACTTGCTGGACTCTGGGATGGTTTCTGCAGATTGGAAAACAGCAAATGTGACGCCACCGTTTAAAAAAGGATAGACAAAAGACAGATAACCATAGGCCAGTTAGCTTAACTTCTGTAGTAGGGAAAATGCTTTAATCTATCATTAAGGAAGAAATAGCGAGACATCTAGATATAAATTGTTCCATTGGTAAGACCAGCATGGGAACAGATGGTCTACTTCTGCTCCTAGATCTTATAACACTGTGGATAAGCCCTTCCATCACTTTACAGATGATCGAGAGTAGACTGACTGGGCAATAATTGGCCATGGAGGGTTTGTTCTGCTTTTTGTGTACAAGACATACCTGGGCACTTTTCCATACTGTTGGGTAGATGCCAGTGTTGTAATTGTACTGGAAGAGCTTGGCTAGGGGAGCAGCAAGTTCTGGAGTAAAAACTTCAGTACTATTGCTGGAATGCTAAAGGGTCCTTTGCCTTTGCCGTATCCTCCAGCCATTTCTTGATATCACATGGAGTGAATCGAATTGGCTGGACACTGGCATCTGAGATGCAGGGGACCACTGAAGGAGGCCGAGATGGAACATCCACTTGGCACTTCTGGCTGAAGATTGTTGCAAATACTTCAGTTTTATCCTTTGCACTGATGTGCTGGGCTCCTCCATCATTGAGGATGGGGATATTTGTGGAGCCTCCTCCTTCAGTGAGTTGTTTAATTGTCCACCTTCATGACTGGATGTGGAAGGACTGCAGAGCTTATAGCTGATCCATTGGTTGTGGGATCACTTAATTCTGTCTATCACTTGCTGTTTATGCTGCTTGGCGTAAAAGTAGTCCTTTTTGGTAGCTTCATCAAGTTGACACCTCTTTTTTAGGTATGCTTGGTGCTGCTCCTGGCACCTCTCCATTGAACCAGAGTTGGTCCTTTGGCTTGATGGTAATGGTTGAATGGGGGATATGCCAGGCCATGAGGTAGCAGTTTGTGCTGGAGTACAATTCTGCTGCTCCTAATGGCCCACAGCTTTGTGTTGTTGCCCAGTCCTGAGTTGCTAGATCTGTTTGAAATCTGTCCCATTTAGCACGGTGATAGTGACACACAACTCGATGGAGTTATTCTCAATGTGAAGGCGGGATTTTGTCTCCAGAAGGACTGTGCGGTGGTCACTCTTACTGATATTAAGAACATAAGAACATAAGAACATAAGAAATAGGAGCAGGAGTAGGCCATCTAGCCCTTCGAGCCTGCCCCGCCATTCAATAAGATCATGGCTGATCTGTTGTGGCTCAGTTCCACTTTCCCGCCCTCTCCCCATAACCCTTAATCCCCTCTCTTATCAAGAACCCATCAACCCGCTTCTTAAAAATATTTAGCGAGGCAGCCTCCACCACTTCAACGGGCAGAGAATTCCAGAGATTCACCACCCTTTGAGTGAAGAAGTTCCTCCTCAACTCCGTTCTAAACCGCCTCCCCTTTATCTTGAGGCTGTGCCCCCTAGTCCTACTGTCTTTTTTGAGCGGGAAGAGTCTCTCCACCTCTATCCTATCCATCCCATTCATCATCTTATACGTCTCAATGAGATCTCCCCTCATTCTTCTAAACTCTAACGAGTACAAGCCTAGTTTATTCAGCCTCTCCTCATAGCTCAATCCCCTCAACTCCGGTATCAGCCTAGTAAACCTCCTCTGCACTCCCTCCAGGGCCAAAATATCCTTGCGCAGGTGCGGCGCCCAAAACTGCACACAGTACTCCAGCTGCGGCCTCACCAATGCCCTATACAGCTGCAGCAAGACCTCCCTACTTTTATATTCAATCCCCCTCGCTATGAAGGCCAGCATCCCATTCGCCTTCCTGACCACCTGCTGCACCTGCAAGCTGGGTTTTTGCGACTCATGCACAAGGACCCCGAGGTCCCTCTGCACCGTCGCCTGCTGCAGTTTTTCGCCACGTAAGTAATAGTCCTTCCTACCATTCTTCCTACCAAAGTGGACCACCTCACACTTGCCAACATTAAATTCCATTTGCCATTTCCTGGCCCATTCGCCCAGCCTATCTAGATCCTTCTGCAGACTCTCCACACCCTCCGCACAATTTGCCTTTCCCCCAATCTTGGTGTCATCAGCAAATTTCGACACCCTGCACTCGGTTCCCTCCTCCAGATCATCTATATAAATGGTAAATAGCTGAGGCCCCAGCACCGACCCCTGGGGCACCCCACTAGTCACCAACCGCCAATCCGAATAGCACCCATTGACCCCCACTCTCTGCCTCCTATTTGACAACCAATCCTCTATCCACGCTAACACCCTACCCCCAACTCCATGTCCCCTGACCTTCTGCAATAACCTCTTGTGAGGTACCTTGTCAAACGCCTTCTGAAAATCCAGAAAGACCACATCCACCGGCTCTCCTCTATCCACTGCCCTAGACACATCCTCATAGAACTCCAGTAAATTTGTCAGACACGACTTCCCTTTAATGAAACCGTGTTGCGTCCGCCCTATCAAGCAATTCCCTTCAAGATGCCTCGCAATTTCCTCCTTAATGACGGATTCTAACATTTTACCTACCACAGACGTTAAACTAACCGGCCTATAATTCCCCGCCTTTTGCCTGGCACCCTTCTTAAACAACGGCGTAACATTAGCCGTTTTCCAATCTTCCGGCACTTCCCCGGAATCCAGCGACGTCTGGAAAATAACCACCAAGGCATCCACTATCACCTCCGCCATTTCTTTCAGAACCCTCGGATGCATTCCATCCGGTCCTGGGGACTTGTCCACAATCAGCCCCTCCAGTCTGTCGAGCACCACCTCTCTAGTAACAGTAATGTCATTAAGACCCTCCAGTCCTACCACCTTTCCATCGCTAACACCCGGCAAATTATTCATGGACAGCTGCAGCTGCAGGCGGCAGATTGGTTTAGGAAATAAATTAATGAGGCAGTTCAGAGAAGGTTCTTTAGAATTATCCCTGTATGGTGAGATTGTTTACGAGGAAAGGTTAAAGAGGTTAGGAGTCTGCTCATTGGAATTTAGAAGAATGAGGGACAATCTCATTGAAACATAGAGGACTCTGAAGGGGCTTAACAGGATAAATGCTAAGAGGATGTTTCCCCTCATGGGACAGTCTTGGAACAGAGGGCACAATTTAAGACTGAGATGAGGTAGAATTTCTTCTCTCAGAGGATTGAGTCTTAAAACTTCTTGCCATTGAGATCTGTGGCAGCAGAGTCCTTGTGCATATTTAAGGCTGAGATAGACAGATTTTGATCAGTTGGGGAATTAAGGGTAATGGGGCAAGGGCAGAAAAGTGGAAGTAAGGAATGTTGGATCAGCCATGATCTTATTGAATGGCAGAACAAGCTCAAGGGGCTGAATGGCCTACTCCTGTTCCTATTTCTTATGGTACTAGTGGGAAAATGCTCCGCTGGTTGTAGTCATAGTTGGCAGAAAGGAAGATGGTTGCTGTTGTTTGGGGTTAATCATCTCACTCCAAGGACATTGCTGTGTAGTTCCTCAGGTTAGTGTCCTAGGCCCAACTATCTTTCTTCAGCCTCTTCATCATCACCTTCCTTTCCTCATAAGGTCACAAGTGGGGATGTTCAGCATCATTCACAACTTCTGAAGAACTGAAGCAGCCATTTCCATATGAAACATGACCTTGACAACATTCGGGGGGGTTGATGACTAATATTCAGATCACACAAGTGCCAGGCAATGTCTATCTCCGACAAGAGAGAATTTAATCATCTACCCTTGATATTCAATGATTACTATCACTGAATCCTCCACTACCCAGATCTTGGCAATTACCATTGACCAGAAATTGAACTGGACTAGCCATATACATACAGCCCACACACCACTTTAAACATTCGCTCCCTCCACCATCAATACACAGTGACAGCAGTGTATATCATCTACAGGATGCACAGCAGGAACTCAACAGGGCTTCTTCAATAGCACGTTCCAAACCCACAACCTCTACCATCCAGAGCAGCAAGTGCATGGGAACATTGCCTGCTAGTTCCCCTCCAAGCCATACACACTGTTCTGATTTGGACTGCAGCAGTTCAACTGAGCAGCTCAGCACCATTTCTCGAGGGTAATGATGGATTGGCAATAACTGCCTGTCTGATTAGCAATCCCATATCCTGTTAATTAATAAATAATAAAAAATACTCTTTTTAAAAAGCACAATGGTCATTTGGCTGAAATAAGAATTTGAAGACAAGAAACCATTGCAAAGAAAAAGACCAGAATGTTACCTTTCTGTGTACTACATGGCTAACTTGTCCTTCATTGCCCAAATTTCATAGATGGAGATGCCAGAAAGGACTATCAAATACTGCAATTAATTCAATGTTATCCCCTACTCAAGATTGTGCCCTTGTAAAAAAAATGATTTGCTAACTACTATCCTCTTCCAGATGCTGCTATTCTGTATTTCTAATCCCAACAATAAGACTACTGTCTCTAATTTAAATCTTATTATGCAAAATATTGGTCCAACACACTTGCAACCCAGCAAGCATGAGTTAAATATTACCATGGCAATTTGTGAAAATTAATTTGACATTTGGTCAATTTGCCAGTTAACAATAAAAAGTGTCAGTCTGCCAAAAGAAAGTCATCCTTCCTTAGCTTCAGATACCTCCTCATAATACACAAATTGCAAATCATTGTGGAAGCTAATTCAAGTTTTTTCACCTCAATTACTCTGTATGGTAACCACCTCAATGTAAGGGTTTCTCCCGAATTCCTTATTGCATTTATTTGGGACTTTCTAATTCTTATAGCCTGCAGTTTTGGACTTCCCACCAGTATAAACTCTCTACATTTTCTCTATCTTTATTGTAGTAAACCACAATTGATATAGTAAACAGTTCTTTTCCACGTACTTCAAATTGTGGTTATTTGTCTATTTACAAGGATGTTTCTCATGTAGGATAACTGATATGGTCTAACCATAATTCTAACAGTCAAAAGATCACTTGTAATCCTTGGTATTGAAATTGAACTTTTTATTGATAATTAAACTGTACAGTACTTAAAATATTTTCTATAACTTTTCAGTCAGTAATTAAGATTGCATTATGTTCACTTTGTTACTAAAATTAAATTGATTTACATGCAGATAGTTGAGAGACTGACTCAATAATTCATTAAGGGAAAGCTTTAGATTAATGTTTCAGATACAGAATCAATTAAGCTCAATTAACATGCAAGTTGTAGAATGATATCAGATAACATAAAATACTGAGACAGTAATGAGATATGACAATGGAAACAGCAATAAAGGAACCATGGAAAAGATGTTATGAAATCACAGAAGGGTTACATGTAGCACAGGAGGAATGAACGTCAGGGCACCCAACTCAAAGTAGTGACATCTATGAGGATGAAGAGACTACATTAAAAAAGTACAAGTTTTACATTGTAAAATAAATGTTATAGTCTTCATATCTTCCATTTCAAATTCTGACATTTACAGTTCACCTCATGCCAGTGATAGAAAGAAAGAGAAGCTGCATAAAAGCTGGCTGATCCTTTGCCATCTACTCCCTCAACACCCTGCAAGCAACAAGTAACATTGAGTTTTACTTGGCTAGCTGGTATTAAAGCCTGTACTCAGTAGTAACAAGGTGATCCTGACTAGATTAGAGGTGAGGGAGACAGTCTCAACATGTTATTGGACAGAAGTCTAGAGCTGGGAAAGTATTCATGGAGAGATGAATCTCCAAAACACTAAATTATACCTTTAAAAATGTATTGAAAGTGCAGACAATCACTTTCAATACATTAAAATTGATTGCTCAGAAGTATATAAGCAGACGAGTTGGAGTTAGCTATAAGCAATGATTCAATATTGTAACTACTGATTGAAGATAGGTGGCTGCAGCCCTGATCTTTGCCAGTTCAGTGTTAGTTGCTTGCTAAATATTCCTCTTAAGGTTTAAAAATACCCTCTCCCATATCTAGCGATATAATTACAAAACAGAAATCTGCAAGACTTTAATTTGCACAAAGACAATATGAGTATATAGGCAAAGTCACCAACTACTTCATAGGAAAGAATTTTGAACATAATTCAGACGACAAGGCCATAACTAGATACATCAAGTTCCTGATTTCAATACTGTTCAAACAACAGCTTACAAATAAATCCTAAAGACGACAAACAGGTAATTATCCACCTGTCAATCCTTCCATTTTCCCTGATGACAGATTGTAAAGAGTAGGACAGTTTTCTGGTCAGCAATATGATAGAAGGGCAATTAAAAACCATTACAGTAGTTTGTCAAGCATAATCATGGACCAATCTAATGGAACTCTACGGTCTCCAATGCCCTCTTGGGGTAAGGTATCTAAAGGAGGAGGGATATATGGAATGGATAATTCTATTTGGATCAAGTTTATTGCAAAATGCAGCTAAATGTTGATTACTCACCTTAGGTGCAGTTTCCTTTAAGCATGTTCTGCCTATCTATATAGGGCGCAAGCAGTGAGGAATGTTGTACTTTTAAATCTTAGTGCTTGCTTTAGGCTCTATGCTTGACTTTGCTCCAGAATACAATTCAGTTCTTTCAATTACAGCAGATTGCATTTCAAGATTTGATGAACAGTGATAGGGGAATATTGCAGCAAAAATATCTCCCCAAATAAGACAAGGAAAGCATTAAAAACCAAGACAGAAAACGAATCCTGATCTATGATTTTCTGCACAATCATCACTCTCGACCAAATGATAAGAACCTGGGTTCATACCACCAACTATTAATCTCACTACAATCAACAAGAGTTGTTACCAACATAATTATTATATTTGTGAAAATTACATTAAACACTTCTGCAAAAATACAACATTAAATGGAATAATTAATCTTGGAGCACTTCTCAGGCTTTTTAGTGCTGATAGAAATCATGGTGAGAAACATTTGAGGCTTGCTCTTGCCCTTTATGGGGCAATTTGAATCTCTCAATGTATTACTGCCCATATTAAATGTTTTATATATGTGTGCATATATATTATATATATATGAATGTATATATATATATGTACCCACAGCTAACGCACTGCATGCAATGCAGAAACCACATATTGCACACTTATTCATAACTACTATTGTGGTGCATATGCAGTTTGTATAGCACTATGACCAGTATGTCTATACAATATAGACATATGGGCCACAGTGCTGTATAAACTGCATATATCATAATGTGGTTATATGTCCAAGCTAACTGCGGCTTAATATGACTGCCTACTCTGCATTAACCTCATTTATAAGAATAGATTCTGCTCATTACCCTTGATTCAGAAATCATGTCCATTCAGCTCCTGACAATATTGAAATCACAGAATGATAAGAACAATCCATTATGTCCATGCCAACTCTTTGAAAGAGTTATCCATTAACCTCACTCCTTTGGTCTTTCCCCATAGCCCTGCAAAATTTCCCTTTATAAGTGTATATTCAGTTCTCTTTTGAAAATGTTGAAGATCTGTTGAAATACTTACTGGAGTCATACATCTCAAATCCTGCTTGGAAGGAAGGATATTAATAACTTCCCTATATTTCTGATGAGAGGTGGGGGTTGATCTGAGTGAAACTAATAAATGGCTTACCTTTTAGGTAACTATTTTGTGCACCAATGACATTGATAATATTCAGATTTAACTGTGAGGAAGAACAATTTGTATCCTGTTTCTTACCCCATCTAATATTCCTAGGTATGCTCACAATAACCAAACATTAAAATCCTGAATGTGTTGCATGATACTGATGACTTACGTTCACAAAAATTGAGATTGAGAGTTAAACAAAATGTCATACAGGCCATAACCTCATCCAAAGATGATCCTTTGTTTGATACACTGCACAGTAATTTATGAGCCTTCATAGTGCTGGTTGCCTCTACTGACCAAACTGATGGTGATCTTGCGGTTTGCTATTATGGGCTGCCTTGTATGGTTTCTATTTTTCATTGTAACTTCCTTCATTAATGTTGGAATTTTGATTTTTTTGTGAGTTAGCTTCAGTAACTGTCAGTGCCTGTGCACTGGATCACTAACCCCGTAACAATTGCAGTTGTGAAAACATGTGACCCAGCAACACTTTCATTGACAAACAAAATACTTGTGTAAAAAGTGCAAAGATTGTGAGTAAATTCACAAGACTATTTTGTTTTGGGTTCTACATGAATCTCATCTCCGTCTCGAATACTAAACGAGTGAAGAGCACGTGTGCTGAATCTCATTTCTTCAGGCCCAAAAGTCTTTACCATGTCTTGATCAATGTAGTACAGACGCATGTTATTGATCGGTAACTGTACGACAGTTCGAAGTTGCTTCTTCAGATCAGCCACTGTCTGATCGAGACGAATATTCATGACCTCAACTTTACCTTCAAAGTGAACTTCAACCTTAGCACGGCTCTGGGGTCGAAGGTCAACCACTGCCAATGGTTCCAGAACACCATATTGAGTTACCAGTTCATGGTATCTAGAAAATAATGGACGCAATTAATTTCAGATGGTAAAGAACTTGTATATTTTACGCAGTGTTCAAACTCAGTGGGACAAAGCCCAAATGTTAGCACTAATTATTTTAGAGCATTAGAGCTAATCCTTCATCCAAGGTAGAGCAATCTTTCTCCTTCAAATTAATTTTGCTTACATACTAAATCAAAATTCACATTCATGCAGACAATACATTAGGTGTGTCACAGGTGTAAAGTTAATCCATTAAATGGATGGGTTGCCGTGGTTCATCACAAAGTGAAGAATATAGAAGTAAAAAACTGATACAAAGTGGTGTCTCAAAACCAGCAGCCTTGGGACACATCTGTGCCCCTGAAGAAGCAATTAATTTTTTGCCACTATCTTGCCTTCTCCCTGTAACCCTGGAATTTTTCTTTTTCAGATAATCTAACTCCTTTTGAACGCCTGATTGAACCTGCCTCTACTAGACTCTCAGGAAGCTCATTCCAGACACTAACCACTTACTGCGTGACGAAGTTTTCCTTCATGTTGCCATTGCTTCTCTTGCCAATTACTTGAAATCTGATCCTCAATCCTTCCACCAATTGGAACAATTTCTCCCTATTTATTCTATCCAGACCCTTCATGATTTGAGTACCTCAGTTTAAATGTGTCACTTTTAGTATTCATTTTAGAAGGAATATATTGATTTAGGAGACATTGGCACCTGGATTTTCGAAAGCAAAGTAATGGTAGGTTTCCGACTCATGCATATTGCAACATAGCTGCCCTATTTGCATATCCCTCTGACACAAGTCTTGTTTGACCCAGCAGTCTGGTTATTTCCCTCTATATGTTTCTTCTTTTTATTTTAAAGGTCATGCAAGATCTAGTTTCCAGGAGTTGACTGAGGCACCGCTTACCTGTCAATAACAGAGGAATAACGGGGGAAACTGCTGTGCCGCACATTACTTTCATTCATCAGTCATACCTACAACAGGGTATAAATGGCAACACTGGTCCTACACTGTGGCTAAGGTTTGGGTCAGGCCTGGTTCAGCCAGCAGGGTCAAGGGTTGCTCAGACCACTTGAAGCACAATACTGCATGGAATGGTTCATTACGTTCTTCATTCGGAGGGCACCTTTGGAAATTTGCATTCTACTGTGGCTTCATTAATAAAGCTAGCATAACAGTATTTTGGGGGCAGAATACTTAAATTATTAACCTTTCAATTATGAGTTGTCTCCATGGGGTATTCTTGAAAAACCTTCAATACTTAAAACACTTTTTGGACAATGTGGTTTTCGGATAGCCAGATTTGAGGTACTGTACCTGTGCTGTATTTATACAGAAGATTGTTCACAGAAGTAGAATGATAACAGCACAGGAAGCAGCAATGCCGATCTCTGAAAAGTTATTCACCTAGTTCCACTCCCTTGCTTTCTCCCTACAGCCCTGCACATTTTTATATTTTAAATAATAAACTAATTCCATTTTGAATTCTTGATTGAACCTGCCTCCACCACATTCCCAGGTTTACACTCTGATTTGTGAAAAAGTTTTTCATGTTACCATTGCTTCTTTTGCCAATTACTTTAAATTTGTGCTCCCTAGTTTTCACTCCTCCCAATAATTGGAACAGTTTCTCTCTATCCTAACCAGATGTTTCATGATTTTGAATACTTCTACCAAATCTAAAGCAGACTTTAATGTAAATGCATTCATTTTAGGAAGAATATATTGATTGCCAGTCCATAGACTTTCAGCTTGATATCCAGGTTTAATGGCCCATATTACATTGAGATTAGACAGACATGAGTTTTTATATTCCTTGAAATAAGGAGAATTAAGGGAAATTTGATCAAGACATTTAAACTAACAAAAGGAGTTGCTGGAATAATTTAGAATATTGTTTCCTTATAGTAGGGAATGCAGGACAAAGGGAAACAATTTTAAAATTTGAACTAAATTAGTTCAGAAGCAAATCTTCAGCAAGAGCGTATTCACATAAGACACAATGTGAGAATGTGGCTATAAAACACTGTGTCAAAAGACACAACATGGTTGAACAAGCACCTTAGGCAGCCTTAGCATGAGCAGCTCAAGAGGACTTCACGGGCCCAATAGGCCCACAGTAGCAGTCACAGACAACCTCAAGACAGTTTCAGATACTATGTACATACTCATGGTAAGGCGGAGCAGTTCTGAGAAATATCAATTAAGATTCAATGGCTCAGTGCAGAATGCTAAAACAAATTGATCTGTGGTTTATGAAAGGAATATCATTTTAGTAATAAATTTTAACTGTTCAGATAATAGCTCAAACACTGATGATTAGCCCCTGTGCATTTTGAAGAGCAAGTGGGAGAATGAAACACGGTCCATGGAGTATTCTAATCTATCCCTGTCCACGAATAAGGTAATATGAGCAGTTCATGGGAGAATCAGCCTCATACAAAGCTGGACAGAGAGCTGTTGTTTGAAAAGAACATTCCAGCACCTGAGAGAATCTCTAGAGATCTGAACCCGACCGGCTTCACTTTCACTCCAGCAGCACTTCACAAAGAGTTGGTACTAGTTAGAACCATTTGCAGATTTGCACAATAAGAGCATTCTTTCCAACTCAAAACGGAGATAATCAAAGTCTGAAATGATACCTCAGCAAGCAGTCATTTCAAATTCTGTTAATCAAACCTACTTCGTCCCTTGGCTGACTGCCACTTTCCCAGCCCGCTTGCTCTACACCAAAATCCTCAAATGTGCAATGATCCTACTTGCACATGTATAAAGATTCTGAAAGCACATCTTCCAAAGCAAATTCAGTGCAAACTGAAAAATCTTCAAGTATCTGTGATTTAAAGATCACTTGAACCATATGAAACAAGAGAAAGACATTTAGCACTACAAATACATGGCAGCTAAAGTGAATCAATCTTAATATTGAAACAAAAAGGATACAGGTGTATTGAAGAGGACTATTGGCTCAAAATAAACATAGTTCCAGGGAAAAATGAGACTAGCCTTATCTTAGCTTAGAACATAGAACATTACAGCGCAGTACAGGCCCTCTGGCCCTCGATGTTGCGCCGACCTGTGAAACCAATCTAAAGCCCATCTAACCTACACTATTCCAATATCATCCATATGTTTATCCAATGACCATTTAAATGCCCTTAATGTTAGCAAGTCCACTACTGTTGCAGGCAGGGCATTCCACACCCTTACTACTCTGAGTAAAGAACCTACCTCTGGCATCTGTCCTATATCTATCACCCCTCAATTTAAAGCTATATCTCCTTCTGCTAGCCATTTCCAACCGAGGAAAAAGGCTCTCACTATCCACCCTATCTAATCCTCTGATCATCTTATATGCCTCTTAAGTAACCTCTTAACCTTTTTCTCTCTAACAAAAACAGCCTCAAGTCCCTCAGCCTTTCCTCATAAGACTTTCCCACCATATCAGGCAACATCCTAGTAAATCTCCTCTGCACCCTTTCCAATGCTTCCACATCCTTCCTATAATGTGGCAACCAGAACTGTACGCAATATTCCAAGTGCGGCTGCACCAGAGTTTCGTACAGCTGCAACATGATCTCATGGCTCCGAAACTCAAACTCTCTACCAAGCTTTAGACGTATACCTTGGATTAATACATGCTTTGGGAAGAGGATGCAAATGATAAAAACTTTCTTTTGGCAGGGATCAAAATAGAATTTGTTTTTGGAAAACATAGAACATATCATTCAGCCAATAACTTAATCCTTTACACATATTAATCTCACTACTAATCATTTTATCGCAGGTTTCATCCTTTCAGAAATCAATTATAAGCTGAACTCAATTATAGCATTTTTCAATCTCCTTGTTTACATATCACAATTATATTAACTTTCATGAGAAAGATCAGTCAAAATTTTGAGTAGAGGAACCTGATGATTGAACCATTTACTATAATGAACAAATCACCTGGTCCTTTCCAGAATCTCAAAACACTTCTAACTGATTTAACTGGTCGATTTTTCCCACAGATAAAATGGCAATGCATTAACATCAAGATCCAGTTAAACATCTATGACATCAAGGACACAATAAAAGGTAATAAGGATTGCTGAAACATAGAAAATAGTAGGAGGCCATTCGAGCCTTTTCTGCTGCCATTCATTATGACTATTGTTGATCATCCAACTTAGTAGCCATGATCTTATTGAATGGTGGAGCAGGCTCGAGTTGGCAGACGGCCTACTCCTGCTCCTAGTTCTTATTATGCTTTTATGACCTTATGAATCAGTCTGATAAATCTTTCTTGCACTCCTTTCCTTAGATAAGAAGACCAAAACTGCACACAATATTCCAGGTGAGCCTGACCAAGACCCCATATAATTGCATGAAGACATCCTTGCTCCAGTACTCAAATCCTCTGGCTATCATACCATTTATAAGAAGAAAGAAATAGGGGCAGGAGTAGGCCATCTAGCCCCTCGAGCCTGCCCCGCCATTCAATAAGATCATGGCTGATCTGAAGTGGCTCAGTTTCACTTTCCCGCTTTCTCCCCATAACCCTTAATCCCCTTGCTTACTAAAAGCCTATCTACCCGTGTCTTAAATATATTCAGCGAGGTAGCCTCCACCACTTCAACGGGCAGAGAATTCCAGAGATTCACCACCCTTTGAGTGAAGAAGTTCCTTCTCAACTCCGTTCTAAACTGCGCCCCCTCTTATCTTGAGGCTGTGCCCTCTAGTCCTGCTGTCCTTTCTGAGCAGGAAGAACCTCTCAACCTCTACCCTATCCACCCCCTTCATCATCTTATACATCTCAATAAGATTCCCCCCTCATCCTTCTAAACTCTAACGAGTACAAGCCCAGTCTATTCAGCCTCTCTTCATTGTTCAACCCCCTCAACTCTGGTATCAGCCTAGTGAACCTCCTCTGCACTCCCTCCAAGGCCAAAATTTCCATTTTTACTACCTGCTGCATCTGCTTGCTTTCCTGGATGCCCTACCTGGAAGGATGGTGGAGACAGGATGCCTCACGTCCTTTAAAAAGTACCTGGATGAGTACGTGGCACACCATAACATTCAACGCTATGGGCCAAGTGCTGGCAAGTGAGATTAGGTGGGCAGGTCAGGAACTTTCATGCATCGGTGCAGACTCAGTGGGCCGAAGGTCCTCTTCTGCACTGTCGAATTCTGTGATTCTGATTCTGTGAACTACCAGTGAGGAGTTCAACCTATTTCTTCCGGGCACTCTGGTTTCCTCCCACATGCCAAAGATGCGCAGGTTGGGTGGATGAATCATGCTAAATTGACCCTTAGTCTTCCAAGATGTGTAGATTAGATGGATTAGCCATAGTAAATGTGTGGGATTACAGGGATAGGGCAAATAGGCTGGGTAAAATACTCTATCAGAGTCAGTGCAGACTTGATGGGCTGAATGGTCTCTTCTGCACTGTAGGGATTCTATTCTATGACTGGTGTACGAGGACACCTAGGTCTCGTTGCGCATGTTCTTTTCCTAATTTATGGCCATTCAGATAGTAATCTGCCTTCTACTTTTTGCTACTGAAGTGGATAATTTCACATTTATCCACATTATACTGCACCTACCAATCATTTGCCCACCCACTCAACTTGTCCAAATCATACTGAAGGATCTCTGTATCCTCCTCACAGCTCATCTTCCCACCCAGCTTTCTGCCACCTGCAAATTTGGAGCTATTGCATTTCATTCCCTCATCTAAGTCATTAGTATATTTTGTGAATAGCTGGAGTCCCAGCACTGATCCCTGTTGTATCCCACTAATCACTACCTGGCATTTGGAAAATGACTCATTTATTCCTGCTCCTTGTTTTCTGTCTGCCAGCCAGTTTTCTATCCATCTCAATACACTATCCTCAATCGCATGTACTTTAATTTTACATGTATGTGGGACTTTGTTGAAAGACTAGTGAAAGTCCAAATAAACCACATATCATTGAGATCATACAGTTAATGCAATCCAGCACTGGGAATTGTAAATACTGTTTAATTGATACCCTCCAAATCATCTCTTTTAGAAATGAGCCCTGTGGATATCGATTGGCTTTCCTTTGTAGGTTAGACAAGTTCTAGCTCCATGACAGTACAAGTGGCAATTTTTTTGTTCGGAACATACATGAGGATAAACCAAGCTCACAATGAGTAGATAATAACACCTGGTTCTCTTCCAGACTCTGGAAAGTTGGTGAAGACCACCCCCTCCAGCATGAGTACCTGATTTAAAGTGGATTCAGATGGAGTGCTTGACATCTGACCACCAAGATAATTAAAAATTGATCTATATCAATGAAGGAAATTAAAAAGTGACAAACTGCAGCTCTAAACTGTTCCTAATTCCAAAATGGCAATCAGCCAATTGATTTGTTATAATATTAAAGACTACTATGCTGGGTGGTGGTGAAGGGGGATGCTGAGCTTGCAGGAGTAGGATACTAATTATGAGGCTATAATAAAAACAGCTACTACTGCTCTCTATTGCCGTTACAGTACAAGTCTCCATTCATACAGCAATCACAACACCCAACATTTTGTTACCAGTCATTTTAATTCTCCGTCTCAACCACACTCTGACCTCGGTCTCCAATGCTTTTCAAACTAAATGCAACAGAAGTTCAAGAAGCGATAACCCAGTTTTTCAATCAGGCCGTTTACAGCTTTCCAGATTCAATGTTAACTTTAATAATTTTAGATCATAACCACTGTCCCCAACTTTTCCAACATCAGCGATTGGAAATTACTCTGCTATTGCCACTTGTATCTACTCTAGACATCTTTTGTTATTTTCATTTCCCTTGATTTGCAGTCAAGCATTCTGTCACCTAATTTCTCTTCCACTATCACAGGTTTCACCCCTCTCTGTAATTCTATAAACAGGGGGTTGTCAGAGGTTGGACATCAAGGAGGGGTCAAGCATTGGAAGAGGGACTGGGACCTTAATATTCAGGGATCTTTGACCTTTCAGAAAGATGGAGGGAAGGAAAAGGTAATGGGGTAGCAAGAGTTGAAACGAGGCCAATTGTGTGAGAGACAATCTAAGCTCAGGTTTTGTAGAACTCATTTGGGTGGAGGCAAAAAATAACAATGGAAAGAAGACATTGATAGGAGTATAGATCCTCAGACAGTAGCCACGCTGTACAAGAGGATATAGTTCAACAAATAATAGGAGCATGTAAAGAAGAATCGAGCAATAATTATGATTGACTTTAATCTTCACACTGATTGGGTTAATCAAGTTGGAAAAGGTAGCCACAACAACAAATTCATAGAGTGCACTAAGGATAGCTTCCTAGAGCAATTTGTCATGAAGCCAACCAGGGAACATGCGATCTTGGATCTGGTAATAGGTAACGAGGCAGGTTTAATAACTGACGCCAAAGTAAATGATTCCCTAGGAAGTAGTGATCATAAGATGAAAATTTAATATTCAGTTTGAGAGTGGAAAACTTGTTTTGGAAACAACTATGCTTAACTTAAATAATAGAAATGACAATGAAACAAGGACAGAGGTAGCTCAAGTGGACTGGGCAGATAGATTAGCAGGAAAGATAGTACGCAAGCAGTGGCAGGCATTTAAGGAGGTAATTCATGAATCTCAGCAAAAACATAGCCCAGTAAGGAGGAAGGATTCTAAGAGAGAGATAAACCAACCTTGACTAATCAAGGAAGTTAAGGAGGGCATTAAGTTAAAAGGAAATGCATTATAAGGAGGCAAAAGTCAGCGATAGCCCAGATGATGGATAAATTCAGAATCCATCTGAGGAGGATATAAAGTTATTAGAGAGAAAGTAAACTACGAAGGCAAATAGCAAGGAATAAAAAAACTGACAATAAGAGCTTCTTTCAATGTATGAAAAGGAAGAGAGAGGTCAAAGTAAACATAAGTTCCTTAGAAAGTGAATCTGGAAAGATAGTTATGGGAATCAAGGAAATGGCAGAGGAGTTAAACACATTTTGCATCAGATTTTATAGGGAAAGATACTTCGAATATCCCATTAATACTAAAGAATACAAGGCAGGGATCAAGTGCCATCACTATCACGAGAGAAGTAGTGTTAGACAATCTAAGGGGCTAATGGGGGTAATTCTCCTGGCCCTGATGGCTTGCACTTGAGGGTCTTAAAAGAAGTAGCTGCAGAGATAGTGGGTGGGATTTTATAGCATCACTCATCCTGAAACTGTAAAATCCCGCTCATGATTAATGGACCTTCCCATTCTCCAGCCCTCTCCTGCTCAGACTCCCGTGGCAGACAGGCCAGTAAAATTCTAGCCAGTGGTTGTAAATTTCCAAAAATCCTTGGATTTTGAAGAAGTACTGGAGGTTTGGAAAACTACAGATGTGACATCCCTATTCAAAAAGAGAGGGAGCAAAAAGCAGGTAACTATAGGCCAATTAGCCTAACATTCAATGTTGGAAAAATGTTGGATCAGCTATTAAGGAAGTAATAATCTAACCAAGCAGAGTCAGCATGGCTTCATGAAAGGGAAATCGTGCTTGATTAAGTCATTAGAATTTTTCCAGGAAGTCTCAACTGGAGGTGGATAGAGGGGAACTGATAGAGGTGTTGTAGTTGGACTTTGCCAGAATTGAGGTACATAAGGAGGAGGTATTAGCAATTCTTGAGAGTATGAAAATAGATAAGTCCCCTGGGCCGGATGGGATTTACCCTAGGATTCTCTGGGAGGCTAGGGAGGAGATTGCAGAGCCTTTGGCTTTGATCTTCATGTCGTCATTGACTACAGGTATAGTGCCGGAAGACTGGAGGATAGCAAATGTTGTCCCCTTGTTCAAGAAGGGGAGTAGAGACCATCCTGGGAATTATAGACCAGTGAGCCTTACTTCTGTTGTGGGCAAAGTTTTGGAAAGAATTATAAGGGATAGGATTTCTAATCATCTAGAGAGAAATAAATTGATTAGGGATAGTCAACGTGGTTTGTGAAGGGTAGGTCGTGCCTCACAAACCTTATCGAGTTTTTTGAAAAGGTGACCAAAGAGGTGGATAAGGGTAAGGCAGTTGACGTGGATATATGGATTTTAGCAAAGCATTTGATAAGGTTCCCCATGGTAGGCTACTGCAGAAAATGCAGATGCGTGGGATTGGGGGTGATTTAGCAGTTTGGATCAGGAATTGGCTAGCTGATAGAAGACAGAGGGTGGTGGTTGATGGGAAATATTCAACCTGGAGTTCAGTTACAAGTGGTGCAGCTCAGGGATCTGTTTTGGGGCCACTGCTGTCTGTCATTTTTATAAATGACCTAGGTGAGGGTGTAGAAGGATGGGTTAGCAAATTTGCTGATGACACCAAAGTTGGATGAGTTGTAGACAGTGAGGATGGATGTTACAGTTTGCAGAGGGACATAGATAAGCTGCAGAGCTGGACTGAGAGGTGGCAAATGGAGTGTAATGCGGAAAAGTGTGAGGTGATTCACTTTGGTAAGAGGAACAGGAGTACAGAATATAGGGCAAATGGAAGGACTCTTAGTAGTGTTGACGAGCAGAGAGATCTCGGTGTACATGTGCATAGCTCCCTGAAAGTTGGCACCCAGGTTGATAATGTTGTTTAAGAAGGCGTACAGTGCGTTAGCTTTTATTGGTAGAGGGATTGAATTTCGGAGTTGTGAGATCATGTTGCAACTGTACAAAACTCTGGTGCGGCTGCACTTGGAGTATTGCGTACAGTTCTGGTCACCGCATTATAAGAAAGATGTGGAGGCATTGGAAAGGGTGCAGAGGAGGTTTACCAGGATGTTGCCTGGTATGGTGGGGAGGTCTTATGAGGAAAGGCTGAGGGACTTGAGATTATTTTTGTTAGAAAGAAGAAGGTTAAGAGGTGACCTAATTGAGGCATACAAGATGATCAGAGGGTTAGATAGGGTGGGCAGTGAGAGC
This sequence comes from Carcharhinus amblyrhynchos, assembly GCF_965287045.1. Taxonomy (NCBI): domain Eukaryota; kingdom Metazoa; phylum Chordata; class Chondrichthyes; order Carcharhiniformes; family Carcharhinidae; genus Carcharhinus; species Carcharhinus amblyrhynchos. The sequence goes on along the minus strand of NC_137352.1, from coordinate 448,515 downwards.
TTTTTACCTTGGATGGTGATGGCTAACACGAGGGGACATAGCTTTAAATTAAGGGGTGGTAATTATAGGACGGATGTCAGAGGTAGGTTCTTTACTCAGAGAGTAGTAAGGGTGTGGAATGCCCTGCCTGCAGCAGTTATGGACTCGTCAACTTTAGGGGCGTTCAAATGGTCAGTGGATAGGCATATGGATAACATTGGAATAGTTTAGGTTAGAGGGTCATTAGATTGGTTCCACTGGATGCTGCAACATCGAGGACTGAAGGGCCTGCACTGTGCTGTAATGTTCTATGTTCTAGAAGGTGTTTGATAAGATAAGTCATAAGAGCCCATGGAGGTAGAATATTGGCATGGAGAGAGAACTGGCCAATGGGCAGGAAACAGCGAGTGTGGATAAGGGGCTTTCTTTCAGGTTGATGACCTGTAATCAGTGGGGTTCCACAGGGATAAGTGCTGGGACCGCAACTGTTTACAGTATACATGTAGAAGAAGGAAGCGAATGCACTGTAGCCAAATTTGCAGACAATGAAAAACTAGGTGGAAAAGCAAATTGCAAGAGGGATACAGTTTATGAAAAGATATTAATAGAACAAAGAACAGTACATTGGCCAATCACATTGTCCTATCTAGACCAACTACTTGTATCCCTCTATTCCCCATCTGTTCATGGGTCTATCTAAATAAGTCTTAATGGGTCAAGTAAGTGGGCAAAAAGTTGGCAAATTGAGTATAATGGGAGGAAAATGTGAAGTCATTTTGGAAGGGAAAACAAAAGAGCAGAGTGTTATCTAAATAAAGAAAAACTGCAGAAAGCTGCAACACAAAGGGACTTGGGAGGACTTGCATAAAACACAGAAAGCTAGCACACAGGTGCAGCAGGTAATCAGGAAGGCCAGTGGAAGGTTGGCCCTTATTTCAAGGGGTTTGGAATATAAGAGTGGCGAAATCTTGCTGCAATTGTACAAAGTATCGGTGAGACCATACCTGGAGCATTGTGTGGACGTTTTGGTCCCCTTATTTAAGGAAAGATATTTAATTGTAAGCAATTCAGAGAAGGTTCAGTGGGATGATCCCTGGTATGGAGCGATGAGGAATTGTTAAACAGGTTGGGACTCTGCTTATTGGAATTCATAAGAATGACAGAGTAAATGCTGAGAAAATGTTTCCCCTCATGGGAGGGTCTTGGAACAGAGGGCACAGTCTTAGAATAAAGCGTAGCAATGTAAGACTGAGATGAGGAGAAATTTCTTCTCTCAGAGGGTTGTAAACCTTTACATAGAACATAGAACATTACAGCGCAGAACAGGCCCTTCGGCCCACGATGTTGCGCCGACCAGCTTTTCAAAAAAAAAACAACACTAACCCACTAATCTAAACCAATCCCATTTCGTCCATAAACCTATCCACAGATCTCTTAAACGCCCCCAAACTAGGCGCATTTACAACTGCAGCTGGCAGGGCATTCCAGTCCCTCACCACCCTCTGGGTAAAGAACCTACCCCTGACATCAGTCCTATAACTACCCCCCCTTAATTTAAAGCCGTGCCCCCTCGTGCTAGCTTTCTCCATCCTAGGAAAAAGGCTATCACTATCCACCCTGTCTAAACCTCTAATCATCTTATATGTTTCAATAAGGTCCCCTCTTAGCCGCCTTCTTTCCAGCGAAAACAACCCCAAATCTCTCAGTCTCTCCTCATAGGATCTCCCCTCCATACCTGGCAACATCCTGGTAAACCTCCTCTGCACCCTCTCCAAAGCCTCTACATCCTTCCTGTAATGTGGGGACCAGAACTGCACACAATACTCCAAGTGCGGCTGCACCAGAGTTGTGTACAGTTGCATCATGACGCTGCGACTCCTAAATTCAATCCCCCTACCAATAAACGCCAAGACACTGTATGCCTTCTTAACAACCTTATCTACTTGATTCCCAACTTTCAGGGATCTATGTACACATACACCTAGATCCCTCTGCTCCTCCACACTATTCAAAGTCCTCCTGTTAGCCCTATACTCAACACATCTGTTATTCCTACCAAAGTGAATTACCTCACACTTCTCCACATTAAACTCCATCCGCCACCTTGCGGCCCAGCTCTGCAACCTTTCTAAGTCACCCTGCAAACTATGACACCCTTCCTCACAATCTACCACACCTCCGACTTTGGTGTCATCAGCAAACTTACTAATCCACCCAACTATACCCTCATCCAGATCATTAATAAAAATTACAAACAGCAGTGGCCCCAAAACAGATCCCTGAGGCACACCACTCGTAACCGAACTCCATGATGAATATTTACCATCAACCACCACCCTCTGTCTCCTATCTGCTAGCCAATTCCTGATCCAATTACCTAGATCACCCCCAATCCCATACATCTGCATTTTCTGCAGAAGCCTACCATGGTGAACCTTATCAAACGCCTTACTAAAATCCATATACACCACGTCAACTGCCTTACCCCTATCCACCTCTTTGGTCACTTTCACAAAGAACTCGATAAGGTTAGTAAGGCACGACCTACCCGCTACAAAACCATGCTGACTGTCTCTAATCAATTCATTACTCTCCAAATAACTATAAATCCTGTCCCTAATAATCCTTTCCAAAACCTTACCCACCACAGAAGTAAGACTCACCGGTCTATAATTCCCAGGGAAGTCTCTGCTCCCCTTCTTAAACAATGGGACAACATTTGCTGTCCTCCAATCTTCCGGTACTATACCAGAGACCAATGACGACCTGAAGATCAGAGCCAGAGGCTCTGCAATCACCTCTCTTGCCTCCCAGAGAATCCTAGGGTAAATCCCATCCGGACCAGGGGACTTATCTATTTTCAAACCCTCTAGAATATCCAGCACATCCCCCGTATCAATTGCAATACTATCTATTTTACACCCCTGCACCCCAGTGTCCTCCTCAGCTACATTCATGTCCCCTTGCGTGAACACCGAAGAGAAATATTGGTTCAACGCCTCTCCAATCTCCTCCGGTTCCACACACAACTTCCCTCTACTGTCTGTAACTGGCCCTAATCTTGCCCTAACCAACCTTCTGTTCTTGACATACCTGTAAAACGCCTTTGGAACTCCTTGCCACTGAGAGATGTGGGGGCAGAGCCATTGTGCATATTTATGGTTGAGATAGATAAAATTTTGATCAGTGGGGAAATCAAGGGTTACGAAAAAGGGCAGGGAAATGGATATTAGGAATGTTGGATCAGCCATGATCCTACTGAATGGTGAAACAGGATCGAGTGGCTGAGTGGCCTACTCCCGTTATGATTTCGTATGGTCTTATGGGCAGGGGATTTGGGAGTGAAGTGTGAATCAGGTCACGGGATGGGGTCCAGCCAGATTGTTTCAGGGATGAGAGTCAGGCCTGGGCATTGGGGGTGGGGGTGGGTGGGTACAAGTACCGAGCAGGGATCTGTCTGGGTCTTCAAAATATTTACACATAAGTTAGAAGAGGTTTAATTAGCAAAACTCTGGTGGAACAACCTGAAGTTAGTTGTTTAAAATTATTTAGTGGAAGTTAGCACTTCTAGCCAATTGCTGTGCAAATTGTCATTTTCATAAATGACCTGGATGAGGAAGTGGAGGGATGGGTAAGTAAGTTCGCTGATGACACGAAGGTCGGTGGTGTTGTGGATGATCTGGAAGGATGGCAAAAGTTGCAGCAGGACATAGATAGGATGCAGGACTGGGCGGAGAAGTGGCAGATGGACTTCAACGCGGATAAATGTGTTGTCGTCCATTTTGGCAGAACCAACGGGATGAACGAGTACACTATTAAGGGCTGAAGTCTGAGTAGTGTTGAGGAGCAGAAGGATCTTGGGGTCCGGGTCCACAGGACTCTTAAATCGGCCTCGCAGGTGGAGGAGGTGGTCAAGAAGGCGTATGGTGTACTGGCCTTCATTAATTGAGGGATTGAGTTTAGGAGTCGGGAGGTAATGCTGGAACTTTATAAGACCCTTGTCAGGCCTCATTTGGAGTATTGTGCGCAGTTCTGGTCGCCTCACTATAGGAAAGATGTAGAAGCTATTGAAAGGGTGCAGAGGAGATTTACAAGGATGTTGCCTGGACTGGGAGGCATGCCTTATGAAGTTAGGTTGAGGGAGCTGGGACTCTTTTCCCTGGAGAGACGAAGGTTGAGAGGCGACCTGATAGAAGTTTACAAAATGTTGAGAGGAATAGATAGGGTGGACTCTCAGAGGCTATTTCCCCGGTTTGAAATGGTCGCTACGAGAGGACACAGATTTAAGGTGCGGGGAGGGAGGTTCAGAAGTGATGTTAGGGGTAAGTTTTTCACTCAGAGGGTGGTGAGTGAATGGAATCGGCTGCCGTCAGTGGTGGTGGAGGCGAACTCGCTGGGGTCTTTTAAAAGACTTCTGGATGAGTATATGGGGTTTAATGAGATTGAGGGTTATAGATAGGTCTGTAGGTTGGTAGGTGATGTGGTCGGCGCAACTTGTGGGCCGAAGGGCCTGTTTGTGCTGTAGTGTTCTATGTTCTATGTTCTAAATGCTTACCTGGGAAGTTCTGAGAGGGATTTCCAAATGCACTTTTAGGGTACCCCCAAATCCAACACTGGGAAGCCAGGAAGTTATGGCCCATTAACTTTCTCCACTGGGATTGCATGGCCTATCCAGCATTTCCATACTTGCTATTTTTATTAAATTTAAAAATAAGTTAATTGAATAAGTATATTTAAAATGAAAAAATATTTACAAAAGCAAAGAAATGTAATTACAATAGATAGATCCAGAAGAGCTACAAAAATGCAAAGATGGTTTCCTCCTGTGCTAACAGAGCCTAGTTTTCTATAAGAGTGCAGGTATGCCTCGCTCAACTTACACTTTGCACAAAATTCATGTTCTGGTTATTTTTACTTAAAGAACACTAGTCATTAATAACTTGCCAAATTTTGTTTTGTACCATTGAGGCATCATAGAACATAGAACATTACAGCGCAGAACAGGCCCTTCGGCCCACGATGTTGCGCAGACCAGTTTTTAAAAAAAAAACACTGACCCACTAATCTAAACCAGTCCCTTTTCGTCCATAAACCTATCCACAAATCTCTTAAACGCCCCCAAACTAGGCGCATTTACAACCGCAGCAGGCAGGGCATTCCAATCCCTCACCACCCTCTGGGTAAAGAACCTACCCCTGCCATCCGTCCTATAACTACCCCCCCTTAATTTAAAGCCATGCCCCCTCGTGCTAGCATTCTCCATCCGAGGAAAAAGGCTATCACTATCCACCCTATCTAAACCTCTAATCATCTTATATGTTTCAATAAGATCCCCTCTTAGCCTCCTCCTTTCCAGCGAAAACAACCCCAAATCCCTCAGTCTCTCCTCATATGACCTCCCCTCCATACCAGGCAACATCCTGGTAAACCTCCTCTGCACCCTCTCCAAAGCCTCCACGTCCTTCCTGTAATGTGGGGACCAGAACTGCACACAATACTCCAAGTGCGGCCGCGCCAGAGTTGTGTACAGTTGCAACATGACGCTGCGACTCCTAAATTCAATCCCCCTACCAATAAACGCCAAGACACCGTATGCCTTCTTAACTACCTTATCTACTTGATTCCCAACTTTCAGGGATCTATGTACACATACACCTAGATCCCTCTGCTCCTCCACACTATTCAAAGTCCTCCCGTTAGCCCTATACTGAACACATCTGTTACTCCTACCGAAATGAATTACCTCACACTTCTCCACATTAAACTCCATCCGCCACCTCGCGGCCCAGCTCTGCAACCTGTCTAAGTCACCCTGCAAACTATGACACCCTTCCTCATAATCTACCACACCACCGACTTTGGTGTCATCAGCAAACTTACTAATCCACCCAACTATACCCTCATCCAGATCATTAATAAAAATTACAAACAGCAGTGGCCCCAAAACAGATCCCTGAGGCACACCACTCGTAACCGAACTCCATGACGAATATTCACCATCAACCACCACCCTCTGTCTCCTATCTGCCAGCCAATTCCTGATCCAAGTACCTAGATTACCCCCAATCCCATACATCTGCATTTTCTGCAGAAGCCCACCATGGTGAACCTTATCAAACGCCTTACTAAAATCCATATATACCACGTCAACTGCCTTACCCCTATCCACCTCTTTGGTCACTTTCTCAAAGAACTCAATAAGGTTAGTAAGGCACGACCTACCTGCTACAAAACCATGCTGACTGCCTCTAATCAATTCATTACTCTCCAAATAACTATAAATCCTATCCCTAATAATTCTTTCTAAAATCTTGCCCACAACAGAAGTAAGACTCACCGGTCTATAATTCCCGGGGAAGTCTCTGCTCCCCTTCTTAAACAATGGGACAACATTCGCTGTCCTCCAATCTTCCGGTACTATACCAGAGACCAACGATGACCTGAAGATCAGAGCCAGAGGCTCTGCAATCACCTCTCTAGCCTCCCAGAGAATCCTAGGGTAAATCCCATCCGGACCAGGGGACTTATCTATTTTCAAGCCCTCTAGAATATCCAGCACATCCCTGGTTTCAACTGAAATACTTTCTATTTTACACCCCTGCACCCCAGTGTCCTCCACAGCTACATTCATGTCCCCTTGCGTAAACACCGAAGAGAAATATTGGTTCAATGCCTCTCCAATCTCTTTCGGTTCCACACACAACTTCCCTCTACTGTCTATAACTGGCCCTAATCTTGCCCTAACCAACCTTCTGTTCTTGACATACCTATAGAACGTCTTAGGATTCTCCTTAATCCTATCAGCCAAAGTCATCTCTTTTAGCCCTTCTTAACTCCCTCTTCAACTCCCTCCTAGCCAATCTAAAGCTTTCTAATGCACTACCTGAGCCCTCAAGCCTCATCTGATCATAAGCCTCCTTTTTCTTCCTAACCAACGAATCAACTTTTTTAGTACACCACGGTTCCCTAGCCCTACCAAATCCTCCTTGCCTGACAGGGACATACCTATTGCAGACCCGCAGTAGCTGTTCCTTGAAAAAATTCCACATTTCGGACGTTCCCAGTCCCTGTAATCTCCTAGTCCAACCTATGCTTCCTAATTCTCTCCTAATAGCCTCATAATTACCCTTCCCCCAGCTAAAACTACTGACCTGAGGTTCATGCCTATCCCTTTCCATCACTAAGGTGAACGTAACCGAATTGTGGTCACTATCACCAAAATGCACACCAACTTCCAAGTCTAGCACCTGGTCTGGCTCATTACCCAGCACCAAATCCAATATAGCCTCACCTCTAGTTGGCCTATCAACATACTGAGTCAAAAAACCTTCCTGCACACTTTGAACAAAAACTGACCCCTCTAACGAGCTAGAGCTATAGCAATTCCAATCAATATTAGTAAAGTTAAAGTCCCCCATAACAATTACCCTATTACTTTCACTCCTAACCAGGATCGTCTCCGCAATCCTTTCCTCAACCTCTCTAGAACTTTTTGGAGGTCTATAAAAGACTCCCAGCAGGGTGACCTCTCCTCTCCTATTTCTAATCTCCGCCCATACTACCTCAACAGACAAGTCCTCATCAAACTTCCTCTCTGACACTGTGATACAGTCCTTGACCAATCATGGTCCCTCAATTACTTCCTTTCACAGAAGATACTCACCCGAACATATTAAAAGCTATCAAAGTTTTAGTAAAGCAGCTTTTTAACTAAGAAAAGAGATCTTACCAATTATTACAGACCATTTAACATACATTTACTTTCAAGGACCAAGAAAAACTGAGTCACATTCCTAAAGTTAAATGTCAGAAGGTGATGACATGCCTTTTGACAGTAGTACTTTACAACGAACTGTTCCTTTGTGCATTTACAAATAGTCAGTAGATACAAAAGAAAGGATACATTACTTCAGACAATTACAATGTAATTCTACTCAATGACAAAGCAAATATTAAGGCACAGACTTCAAAGATTTAGGAATATTCTGCACCATATAAACAAAAATATTATTTCTGGTTAAAAACTTTATTTCCCTGGTTAAGCCCTAGTTAAGGTAGAAATTATTGAGAGATGTAGGTTATTCAAGTACAAGAATCAATTATTATTCTTTAGTTATACAGTTCTTTATGAGTTTGATCTGAATTGGCACCATCATTTACCATCTGCATCAGTCTGATATATTAATTTAATAACAGAGTCACAGAATTGTTACAGCGCAGAAGGAGGCCATTTGGCCCATTTCTACACCAGCTCTCCCAACCATTTCGTGCCATTCCCCCTTACTTCTGCGCATCGTTTCCATTCAACTAATCATCTAATGCCCTTTTGAATGTTTTGACTGAATCTGCCTCCACCAAACGTTCAGGCAGTGCAGTCCATTTTCTCACATCACATTTGGTTCTTACCTCTCATTCTTGAACTTTTTACAATGAGGAACAATTCTTCTTATTCACTTTGTCCAATCCCCTCATGATTTTGTGCCTAACAAATTTCCTCTCAGCTTTCTTTTCTCCATAGAAAACAGTCCCAATGTCTCTCATCTTTCCTCATAACTGAAGTTTCTCATCCTTGAAACAATTCTTGTAAACCTCTTCTGCATACTCTCAAAAGCGTTCACATCCCTGTTAAAGTGTGGTGCCCAGAACTGTACGCTATATTCCAGCTGAGGTTTAACTAGTGTCTTGTTCACCATAACCTCTTTGTACTCTATGTCCCTATTAATAAAGCCCAAAATTCTATGTGCTTTATTAACTGCTCTCTCCACCTTTCCTGCAACTTCTAATGATATACACCCAGGTCACTCTGTTTCTGCAAGCCTTTTAGAATTTTGCAGCTTGTTTTATATTGTTTCTCTTGTGTTTTTCCTACCAAAATGCATCACCTCACACTTCTCCAATTGATCTGCTTTCTGTCCATTCCACCAATTTGTCTATGTCCTTTTGACATTCTATTCTATCCTCCTCACAGATTACAATATTTCCAAATTTTGTGTCATCCACAAATTTTAAATTAGTCCTCTGCACACCAGAAAGTAGATCATAAATATATATCTGTACTGGCCACTGAAGAATACTACTACAAACTTTCCTTCAGTTCGAAAAACCATTACTCTTTGCTTCCTATTATTCAGCCAATTTTGTATCCATATTGCTACTCTTCCTTTTACTCCATGAACTATATTTTATTTCACCTCTGCTCACTGGAATTGATGGGGAAGGACACTATGGAGGTTTCACAGAAAAATGTCTCTTACGCCTCCCCGGAAGGAGTATAAAGGGGAGAGATGAAATCTTCCAGGAGAGACAATCCCCACGGTGTAAGAAGGCCTGATACTGACAGGGTGCTAAATCAGGCCTCATTATTCTACAACAGGTGAAATACCTGCCTTAGGCAGTCATTCTGGAAAATTGCAAAGTGATGTGACTCAACCTCATGTTGGATTGAAAATATCCTTCAGACGTTCGTGGGATACAAAGAACAAAGAACCATGCAGCACAGGTACAGGCCCTTCGGCTCTCCAAGCCTGCGTAGATCATGACGTCTGCCTAAGCTAAAGCCGTATGCACTTAGGGTGTCTGTATCCTTCCACTGTATTCATGTATTCATCTAGTTGTCCCATAAATGCCGCTATCGTACCTGCTTCCACCACCTCCCCAGGCAGTGCATTCAAGACATTCACCACCCTCTGTGTAAAAACTTGCCTCGCACATCTCCTCTAAACTTTTCCCTACATACCTTAAACCTATGTCCCCTAGTTCCTGACTTTTCTACCCTGGGAAAGAGCACCTGCCTACCTATTCTGTCCATGTCACTTGTAATCTTGTAGACCTCTATCAGGTCACTCTTCATCCCTCTGGCGTTCCTGTGAGAACAAACCGTGTTTCTCCAACCTCTCCTCATAGCTAATACTCTCAAGACCAGGCAACATGCTGATAAATCTTTCCTGTACCCTCTCCAAAGCATCCAAATCTTTCTGGTAGTGTCACAACCAGAATTGTACACAATATTCTAAATGAGGCCTAACTAAGGTTCTGTACAGCTGCAGCATGACCTGCCAATTTTTATACTCAATGCCCCGACCAATGAAGACAAGCATGCCACATATTTTCTTGACTATTATCCACCTGTGTTGCCACTTTCATGATTGGTGGACATGTATGCCCACATCTCTCTGCCTATCAATACTCCATTTACTATATAATTCCTACATACATTGGACCTTCCGAAATACATTAGAACACATTTGTCCGGATTAAACTCCATCTGCCGTTTCTCCGCCCAAGTCTCCAACCGGTCTATATCTTGCTGAGTCCTCTGACAATCCGCTCCATTATGTGCAACTCCACCAATTTTTGTGTCATCTGCAAACTTACTAATCAGACCAACTACATTTTCCTCCAAATCATTTATATGTATTACAAACAACAATGTTGCCAGAACTGATCCCTGTGGAACACCACTAATCACAGCCTTCCATTCAGAAAAGCACCCTCTACTGTCACCCTCTGTCTTCTGTGGCCAAGCCAGTTCTCTATCCATATTGCCAGCTCTCCTCCGATCCCTTGTGACTTCACCTTTCATATTAGTCTACCATGTGGTACCTTGTCAAAGGCTTTACTGAAGTCCATGTATACAACATCTACTGCCTTTCCCTCATCCATCATCTTCATCACTTCCTCGAAAAACACAATCAAGACCTCTACTTCACAAAAACAGACCATCTATCACTAATAAATCAATTTGTTTCCAAATTTGAATAAATCTTGTCCCTAAGAATCTTTTTCAATAATTTCCCTACCACTGAAGTAAGGCTCACCGGCTACAATTTCCTGGATTATCCCTGCTGCCCTTCTTAAACAGTGGAACAACATTGGCTATCCTCCAGTCCTCTGGAGCTTCACCTGTAGCCAATGAGGATACAAAGATTTCTGTCAAGGCTCCAGCAATTTCCACCCTAGCCTCTCTCAGTATTCTGGGGTAGATCCCATCAGGCCCTGGAGACTTATATATTTTCATGCTTTTTAAGATGCCCAATATCTCCTTCTTTTTGATATCAACATGACCCAGAATATTTACATGCCCTACCCTAGGCTCTTCATCCATCAAATCCCTCTCTTCTGTGAGTACTGACGCAAAGTATTCATTTAGTATCTTGCCCATTTCCTCTGGTTCCATGCACAAATTCCCTCAACTATCTTTGAGTGAACCAACCCTTTTCCTGGCTATCCTCTTCTTCTTTACATACATACAAAATACCAAGAAGGTAGATGAGGGCAGGCAGTCGACATTGTCAACAAGGCCTTTAATAAGGTACCGCATGGTAGGTAGTTGCATAAGGTTAAATCTCTTGGGATCCAGGGTGAGGTAGCCAATTGGATACAAAATTGGTTTGACAACAGAAGCAGAGGGTGGTTGTAGAGGGTTGTTTTTCAAACTGGACGCCTGTGACCAGCGGTGTACCTCAGGGATCGGTGTTGGGTCCACTGTTATTTTCATTTACATTAATGATTTGGATGAGAATTTAGGAGGCATGGTTAGTAAGTTTGCAGATGACTCCAAGATCGGTTGCATAGTGGACAGTGAAGAAGGTTATCTAGGATTGCAACAGGATTTTGATCAATCGGGCCAGTGAGCCAATGAATGGCAGATGGAGTTTAATTTAGATAAATGTGAGGTGATGCATTTTGGTAGTTTGAACCAGGGCAGGACTTATTCAGTTAACAGTAGGGTGTTGGGGAGAGTTATAGAACAAAGAGATCTAGGAGTACAGGTTCATAGCTCCTTGAAAGTGGAGTCACAGATGGACAGGGTGGTGAAGAAGGAATTCAGCATGCTTGGTTTCATTGGTCAGAAAATTGAATTTAGGAGTTGGGATATCTTGTTGAAGTTGTACAAGAGATTGGTGAGGCCATACTTAGAATACTGTGTACAGTTCTGGTCGCCCTATTATAAAAAGGATATTAGAAAGGGGTGGCTTGGTGTCACAGTGGTTAGCACTGCTGCCTCATAGCTCCTGGGACTCAGGTTTGATTCCCGCTTGGGTCACAGTCTGTGCAAAGTTTGCATGTTCTCCCCATGTCTGTGTGGGTTTTCTCCAGTGCTCTGGTTTCCTCCACAATCCAAAGATGTGTTTAAGTCACAGGTAGATAGATTTTTGACCAATGAGGGAATTAAGGGTTATGCGGAGCAGGCGGGTAAGTGGAACTAAACCACTATCAGATCAGCCATGATGTTATTGAATGGCGGGCCAGGCTTGAGTGGCTAGATGGCCTACTCCTGCTCCTATTCCTTATGTTCTTAAAGATGTGCAGGTTAGGTGGATTGGCCAAACTAAATTTCCCCTGAATATCAGGGGGACTAGTGGGGTAAATACTTGGGATTATGGGGATAGGGCCTGGGTGGGACTGTGACAGTGCATACTTGATGAGCCGAATGGCTTCCTTCTGCACTGTAGGATTCTATGATTCTACGAATACTAAACTAGAAAGAGTGCAGAAAAGATTTATTAGTATGCTACCGGACTTGATGGATTGAGTTATAAGGAGAGATTGGGTAGACTCAGACTTTTTTCCCTGGAGCATAGGAGGCTTTGGGGTGATATTATAGAGATCTATAAAATAATGAGGGCATAGCTCAGCTAGATAGTCACTATCTTTTCCCAAAGGAAGGGGAGTCTAAAACTAGAGGGTATAGGTTTAAGATGAGTGGGGAGAGAAACAAAAGGGGTAATTTTTTCACACAGAGGGTGGTGAATGTCTGGAACAAATTGCCAGAGGCAATGGTAGAGGTGGGTACAATTCTGTCTTTTAAAAAGCATTTAGACAGTTACTTGGGAAGATCGGTATTGAGGGATATGGGCCAAACGTGGGCAATTGGGGCTAGGTTAATGGTAAATACTAGGCAGCATGGACAAGTTGGGCCAAAGGGCCTGTTTCCATGCTGTAAACCTCTATGACTTTGGCAATACAGAGCATAAACTGAAGAGGTCATGGGAATCAGGGCAAAGAGGAGATGGTAATACTTAAGGCAAAACCTTGTGGCAGGTGTGACAAGGGGAACTTAGTCACTTATGGCTAATCACTTGGTGCAAAAGCTAAGAAAGGGAGATATAAACATGAAAATCACTATGAGACTTTGCAGGCAGTAAGCAACATGGGGCGTGAATTTCCCAGCTTGCTGCACTACTTTGTATCCATTTGCTACCTCACCCTAGATCCCATGAGATTTAACCTTCGGCAACAACCTACCATATGGAACCTTATCCTTGCTAAAATCCTTGCTAACCTTAGCCTAGCTAAAATCCATGTAGACAACATCAATTGCACTGCTCTCATCTACCTTCTTGGTTACCCCTTCAAAAACTCAATCAAATTTGTGAGACATGATTTTTCCACTCACAAAGCCATGCTGACTATCCCTAATCAGTGCTTGCATCTTTCAAAATACCTTCTAACAACTTACCACTACAGATGTGAGGCTCACCGACTTGTGGATAATTAAAATAAGGTTACTCAAAAGCTAGAATTAGATTAGCATAGGTATCTTGGGGTTGAGAGGCTGGAAAAATAGGGAGGGCAAAGCCATGCAGGGATTAGAACCAGGGATGAGAATTTTAAAACCAAAACATCATTCGACTGGGAGTTAATATAAGTCAATTAGCAGAGAGGTGAGAGGAAAATTGGTTTGCTGTGAGTTAAGACACAGATAGCAGAGTTTAGATGATCTTAAATTTACAGATGGTAGCACATGGAAGACCAGTCAAGAGCGCATTGGAATAATCTAAACAAAGGCATGAATCAGGGCTTCAGCAGCAGATAAGCTGTAACAAGTGAAGTCAGGCATAGTCATGGGAGTGGAAACAGGTACTCTGAGACATGGTATGGACATGAGGTCAAAAGCGTGTCTCAGGATCAAATGTGGCATGAAGGTTATGAACAGATAGACTTAATTTCAGACTGTTAACAAGAGGAACAGAGTTGGTAACTAATATAGCCAGATTACAAGCTTAATTGAAAGCTAAAAGTAGACTGTTTGAAAATTAGGTTTCAGTCAGCATCTGATGTTCATAGATTTAATGATAGTGTGGATAGCAAACAAGAAAACATTTTGTAGAGGAATATGAAACAATATGGAAGAGGGGACTGAAGGGTGGGTTAGTAAATTTGCTGATGACACCAAGATCGGTGGAGTAGCAGATGAGGTGGAGGGCTGTTGTAGGCTACAAAGAGACATGGATAGGATGCAGAGCTGGGCTGAAAAGCGGCCGATGGAGTTTAACCCTGATAAGTGTGAGGTGATTCATTTTGGTAGGACAAACTTGAATGTGGATTACAGGGTCAATGGCAGGATTGTGAGGAATGTGGAGGAACAGAGAGATCTTGGGGTTCATATCCACAGATCTCTGAAGGTTGCCACTCAAGTGGATAGAGCCGTGAAGAAGGCTTATAGTGTGTTAGCGTTTATTAACAGGGGGTTTGAGTTTAAGAACCGTGGGGTTATGCTGCAACTATACCCGTCCTTGGTGAGACCACATTTGGAATATTGTGTGCAGTTCTGTTCACCTCACTATAAGAAGGATGTGGAAGCATTACAGCGAGTGCAGAGGAGATTTACCAGGATGCTGCCTAGTTTGGAAGGTAGGTCTTATGAGGAAAGGTTGAGGGAGCTGGGGCTTTTTTCTTTAGAGCGGAGGAGGGTGAGAGGCTACTTAATAGAGGTTTATAAGATGATGAGGGGGATAGACAGAGTGGACGTGCAGACACTATCTCCTCGGGTGGGTGTAGCTAGGGGGCACAACTATGAGATTCATGGTGGGAGATATAGGAGGGATATCCAAGGTAGATTCTTTACTCAGAGAATGGTTGGGGTGTGGAATGCACTGCCTGCTGTGACAGTGGAGTTGGACACTTTAGGAACTTTCAAGGATTATTGGATAGGTACATGGAACACACCAGAATAATAGAGAGTGGGATAGCTTGATCTTGGGTTTGGACATAGCTCAACACAACACTGAAGGCCAAAGGGCCTGTACTGTGCTGTACTGTTCTGTTTCTAAGTCAGTAACTGTAAACCTGGTGGCAGACACATTCTCTTGGCAATGCACAGCTATTAACAGATGCATACATTCAACTTCACAAACCCTAATTCAGTGAGCATGTCTTTCTTCTCAGTTTTGTCTTGTACAATAGTTGCTATTTACATATACAGCAGGTACAACAATGACTTCATGTTTTCCAATGAACATTTTAAGTAATTATCATAGTCAGAGACTGTGAATGGAATATTACATTTTACAGTGCTTGAAGCAGTTGGCAGAAGATCATGTCAAAATGTTATTCAAATAGTAGATAGTTTGGTCAATTCTGGGAAGGACAGTTCCCACAGCTGAGACTGGCAGCATTCCTAATGTCCTTCTATTTTTATCATTTTGCATCTCAATAAGGATGACATTTGTTCTGTTTCAGGGTTCTAGAAATGCCTGGATTTGTACCAACGTCAGAATCTTGGGACAAAAGCTTTGGGAGAATTAACAGACAAAAGAAATTAATCTGCAAACTGCAAAGAAGCACAAGGATTAAATATGAATGAATCTAGAACAGGCTAAGGCTGAAATTTTATCCAATCCAACAGAGCAACCCAAAGCAAATCTTTTTATAAACTTGTGTTTCTATAATGGCTCTGTACAGAAAAAAAGCATCAATCATTTACTGGATGAAGAGAATGGTATACATCAAGGAGAAAAGTGGGAAAACAGGATTCAGCTAGGTCAAAGAATATACTTGAAAAGATGCATTTTGAAGCAGTGAGAGAAGTAATAAGTTAGAAAAATTTAGAGAGGTGGAAGAGCAGAGAGCAGGTACCACGGAGATTGAGAATTCTGAATAGGAATCACTTGCCTGTCTGGTAATTCTTCATCTGGGTGATTTATATGGTAACGTATGAAAAATCGTTCCGCATCTATCCTCTCTCCTGCAACTTTGCTGCCATTTAATAGTGTAACCGATGGCAACCTGGTTAGAGAAATGCAATGAAATGAAAGTCTGCCAGCAAGAGAGGACATTAGTTTATTTTTGATGAATTAACAATCTATAAAAATTGAACAAGTGACCCCTCGAACAAGGTGTAAAAACAGCTTTCTGTTCCAGGCTTGAGCCAGTGATGTGGCTGATAGGTTTTAGAGTCATAACGCTAAACTCTCACATCAAGACAATCATGAAAATAAAAATTAATATACTATAAGACCCTTGTCAGGCCTCATTTGGAGTACTGTGCGCAGTTCTGGTCGCCTCACTATAGGAAGGATGTAGAAGCTATTGAAAGCGTACAGAGGAGATTTACAAGGATGTTGCCTGGACTGGGAGGCATGCCTTATGAAGTTAGGTTGAGGGAGCTGGGACTCTTTTCCCTGGAGAGATGAAGGTTGAGAGGCGACCTGATAAAAGTTTATAAAATGTTGAGTGGAATGGATAGGGTGGATTCTCGGAGGCTATTTCCTCGGGTTGAAATGGTCGCTATGAGAGGACACAGATTGAAGGTGCGGGGAGGCAAGTACAGAAGTGATGTTAGGGGTAAGTTTTTCACTCAGAGGGTGGTGAGTGAATGGAATCGGCTGCCGTCAGTGGGGTGGAGGCAAACTCGCTGGGGTCTTTTAAAAGACTTCTGGATGAGTATATGGAATTTAATGGGATCGGGGGTTATAGATAGGTCTATTGATTGGTATGTGTTGATGTGATCGGCGCAACTCGTGGGCCGAAGGGCCTGTTTGTGCTGTAGTGTTCTATGTTCTACGTTCTATAATCAACAATTAATATGAGATTATAAAAAACTAAATTGCACAAGGTTGTTTAGATGTTGGAATTTTCTGCTCTAAGTTCCATTAACTTGAGCTGATCCAAAACTCTGCTATTCATGTCCTAACCTGCACCAAACTCTATTCACCCATCGTACTCACTGTACAAGATCTACATTGCTTCTTGGTTTTTTGATACTTCAATTTTAAATTGCTCATGCTTATTTTCAAATTTCTCCCTGGCCTCTCCCACACCCTTTTAAACTCCTCTAGCACCGCAACTCTTCAAGATGTCTGCAGATCTTCAATTCTGACCTCTTGCATTTCCTATTTTAACCACTTCATCATTGCTGGCCGTACCTTCAACCAACTAGACCCTAAACTCTGAAATTTCTTCTTGAAACCTCTCACTTTTGGCTTCCCTATCTCTTTCTCTCTCCTTTAAGACGCACTTCAAGAATAACAATGTTGATCAAGCATTTAATCACCTGTCTTCATGTCTTCAATGTGGTTCAGTCAGATGCCACTTGATAATGTTCCCGTGAAGCATCTTGGAATATTTTATTAAATTAATGCTATATAAACACATGATGCTTTTTATGATTCATAAATTATTTTAAATAATTAGATAGTTTATTTTGAAAAGGAACATTGGATATTATGGGAAGAAATCAAAAAGGTGGATTAGATGTAGTGTGTCATGTGGAGAGAAATAAAGACCAATGAGCTGAATGGTCAGAGTCTGTGCTGTAATTCTGTGCAATTATATGGATATCAATTTGGCATTTCCAGGTCAGGTGTGCACATTGACAGAGATAACTGATACAAAAAATAGGTGGCTTTTGGAGAGAATTCATATGTTTAATCATAACAGGAATGAGCAGATAGGGTGTGGGAGTAGAGGAGACAAATTTTAAACTTAGGAATTTGTTAAGCTCAAAGCTATAACAACATTTGAGTAACCTAAAGCAAAACTGATCTGCATGCTATGGGAATTGGCAAATAGACACAAAATCAATACACTGTTTTAATTTAATTCATTTATTCATCAAGTAATTAGAAAGATAACAGTGCAAGAATGGATACCAATAACCACAAAAAGAAATGGACCACATGCCTTCCATCCAAACTTACATACTTGCAGCTCAATACAAATTGTCCACAGCCATCAATACAACACACTACACAGTCAGATATAACCCTGTCCCACCCATAGGCTCAAATGCAACTTCTACATGGTTCAATGTGTATGTTCAAGGTGGATCAAAAGATTACAGTTACCTAGCTATGACAAGCTTGCGTCGCTCCTCCTCAGAATAACTCTGCAGTAAGGGAATTCCTAGAAGCCTCACTTCTTCCAGTTTAGGAAACGCTTTGAGTTTATCAATGTCATTCCAAGAACTTAGTCCTAGTGGATAATAGTGCTGAATTAGCATCTGCAGTCATAAACTAAGCAGCAGGTATAAAGTATAATCAACCTTTATAATTTAATACAAATTCACAGCATTCTTTGTTAGCTCACTTTCTATATCTTCAAACAATTTAACACAAGTCAAAAAGTGATAAACAGGATCACTGGGATTTAAGATGGACAAATCCCGAGAATTGAATGACTTCCTCCCAAGAGTATTAAAAGAAGTAAGTGAGGAAATTTGCAAAAGCTGATGCAATCAATATTTTCTAAATTTGGAAGTTCAACCTTTGACTAAGAATTCTGCAAATGCTATTCCAGCATATAGGGAGGAAGTAAAAACCCGGTAACTACATATCTTTTTGTCTAACATTTAACATATTTAACGGTGTCCTTCACTGGGGATGGAGTGACTGAGTACTTCCAATAAGTGCAAGTTAATAAAAGAGAGCCAGCATGGATTGAAGTTACATCTGGCTAAACTAATTGAATGTTTAAAAATGAGGTCATTACCAAATTAGATAAAAGATGGATCTAGCAATTTTCTTTCTGGCCTTCCAGAAGCATTTGATAAATTTCCACGAGTGTACGTGCATGAATTAGAGGTACTTTTGTGATAGAGATTGATAGGTTGCTGGGGATGATACAGAAAGTATGCATAAAGGGAATGTTCACTGACTGGCAAGTTGTTTCCCAACATTCTGAACTGGATGCTAAGCTTCTTATCATTCATATTAATGGATTGGATGAAGGGAAGAGTGTTTCATAGCTAAGTTTTTGAAAAGGCCTAAGTTTGGAGGGGCAGTAAGTTGTGCAGAGGGGAGCAGGATATTATTGTAGCACATAATAAATGTGGGCAAGCACTTTCATACTGACAGACATGGAGACATACAAAATAGAAGTAGGTCAAATGGGCCCCTCCAGCCTGATCTGCCATTTGATAAAATAACGGCTGATCTATTTGTGTTTCAAATTCCATATTCCTATTTACCTTTGATAACCTTTGATTCTCTTTCTAATAAGAATTGAACAACTTCCACCTTAAAAATATCTAATAATTCTACCTCCACCAACATGTGAAGTAGAGTTCCAAAATTGCACAACTCGCTGAGAGAAAAAAATTCTCCTTATCTGTGTCCCAAAGGGGTACCCTTGAATTTTAAAACAGTGCCCCCTAGTTCTGGGCTCACCCACGAGGAAATATCCTTTCCCTGTCCACCTTGTTAAGATTATTCAAGCTCAATCAATTCAACACTCTTCTAAACTTCAGTGAAAATAAGCCCAGTCTGTCTAACCTTTCCTCATAGGATGACCTACTCATTCTAATTATCAACCTAGCAAACATCCTTTCAACTTCCTCCAATATATTTACATCCTTTCTTCAAGAACAAAGAACAGTACAGTAAAGGAACAGGCCATTTGGCCCACGAAGTCTGCACTGACATAGATGCCTCTCTAATCTAATATTTTCTTGCCTCTATGTGGTCCATATCCCTCTATTTCCTGCCTATTTATGTATCTATCCAAATGCTTCTTGAACGTTGTTATAGAATCTGCTTCCACCATCTCCTCTGGCAGCCTTTTCCAGGCATTCACCACCCTCTGCATGAAAAACTTACCCCTTACATCTCTTTTAAACTTTCCCCCTCTCGTTCTCAACCCATGCCCCCGAGTAACTGACCCTTCGACCCTGGGAAAAAGACTCTTAGCTATCCACACTATCCAAGCCTGTCATAATCTTGCAAACCTCCATCAGGTCCCCCCCCTCATCCTTGGACACTCCAATGAAAACAATCCAAGTTCGTTCAACCTTTTTTCGTAGTCCATATCCTCCAAACCAGGCAACATCCTGGTAAATCTTTTCTGCACCCTTTCTAATGCATCAACATCCTTCCAGTAGTATGGTGACCAGAATTGTATACAATACTCCAAATATGGCTTAACTAAAATCTTATACAACTGCAATTTAATTTTCCAATTCCTATACTCAATGCCCTGACTGATGAAGGCCAGTATACCATATGCCCTCTTGACCGCCTTGTCCACCTGAATTGCCACTTTCAGGGTGCCACCTTCACACCCAGATCCCTGTTAATATTTCTAAGGGCTCTACCATTTACTGTATACTTTCCTTCTGCAGTAGACCTTCCAAATCACATTGCCTCACATTTGTCCTGGTTAAATTCCATCTGTCATCTTTTGGCCCAGGTCTCCAGCCGATTTACATCCAGCTATATCCTTTGATAATCCTCCTCACTATCCGTTATTCCCCCAATTCTTGTATCATCTGCAAATTTACTGATTCGGCCTCTTACATTTTCCTCCAAATCATTTATACATATTGCAAACAAAAAAGGTCCCTACACTGATCCTTGTGGAACACCACATGTTACAGGTCTCCAATCAGGAAAGTACCCTTCCACTGCTACTCTCTGCTTTCTATGCCCAAACAGATTTGTATCCATCCTACCAACATACCTCGGATCCTATGCCATGAAGAACCCTAACAAAGGCTTCACTAAAGCCCATGTATATGGCCTGGGAGGAAACTGCAGGTTCCTTAGCAGAGATATTTGAATCATTGACAGCCACAGGTGTGGTGCCTGAAGATTGGAGGGTGGCAAAATGTTGTGCCTTTGTCTAAAAAGGGTTGCAGGAAAAGCCTGGAAACTACTGGCTGATGACCCTCATATCTGCAGTGGGTAAATTGTTAGAAGGCATTCTGGGAGACAGGATCTACAGGCATTTCGAGATGCAAAATCTGGTTAGGGACGGTCAGCATGGCTTTGTGAGAGGAAAATCACGTCTCACAAATTTGAATTTTTTGAAGGGGTAACCAAGAAGGTAGATGAGGGCAATGCAGTTGATGTTGTCTACATGGACTTTAACAAGGCATGTGACAAGGTACCATATGGCAGATTGTTGCATAAGGTTAAATCTCAGGGATGAGGTAGTGAATTGGATAGAAAATTGGCTTGATGACAGAAGACACAGCATGGTTGTACAGGGTTGTTTTTTAAACTGAAGGCCTGTCACCAGCGGTGTGCCTCATGGATTGAGGCTGGGTCCATTGTTATTTGTCATTTATATTAATGATTTGGATGAGAATATAGGAAGCATGGTTAGTAAGTTTGCAGAATGCACCAAAATTGGTGGCATAATGGACAGTGAAGAAGATTATCCAGGATTGCAATGGGATCTTGATCAATTGGGTTAGTGGGCTGATGAATAGCAGATGGAGTTTAATAATGCATTTTGGTAGATCGAACCAGGGTAGGACTTACTCAGTTAGTGGTAGGGTATTGGGGAGAATTATAGAACAAAGAGATCTAGGGGTACAGGTTCACAACTCCTTGAAAGTGGAGTCACAGGTGGATAGTGTGGTGAAGAAAGCATTCGGCATGCTTGGTTTCATTGGTCAGAACATTGAGTACAGGAGTTGGAACGTATGGTTGAAGTTGTACAAGATATTGGTAAGGCCACACTTGGAATATTGTGTACAGTTCTGGTCACCTTATTATAGAAATTATATGGTTAAACTGGAAAGAATGCAGAAACGATTTACTAGGATGCTACCAGGACTTGATGGTTTGAGTTATAAGGAGAGGCTGGATACACTGGGACTTCTTTCCTTGGAGCGTAGGAGGCATAGAGATGATTTTATTGAGATCTATAAAATAATGAAGGACATAGATCAGCTAGATGGTCAATATCTTTTCCCAAAGGTCTAACACTAGATGGCATAGGTTTAAGGTGAGAGGGGAGACATACAAAAGGGTCCACGGGGGCAATTTTTTCACACGGGGTGGTGAGTGTCTGGAACAAGCTTCCAGAGGTAGCAGTAGACGTGGGTACAATTTTGTCTTTTAAAAAGTGCTTACACAGTTGTATGGGTAAGGTGGGTACTGACAGATATGGGCCAAACGCAGGCAATTAAGACTAGCTTAGTGTTTAAAAAAGGGGCAGCATGGACAAGTTGGGCCAAAGATCCATGCTGTAAACCTCTATGACTCTAAATAACACTCACTGCCCTGCCCTGGTCATTTTTTTTGTCACTTCCTCAAAGAATTCAATCAAGTTTGTGAGGCATGACTTCCCCTTCACAAAACCATATTACCCATTGCCAAAAAGCCTGTTCTCTTCCAAATGTAAGTACCTCCTTTCCCCAAGAATCTTCTCCAATAATTTCCCCAGCAATGATGTAAGACTCACAGTCCTGTAATTTCCTGGATTTTTTTTCTCTGCCCTTCTTAAACAGTGGAACAATATTAGCTACTCTCCAATCCTCTGGAACCTCGCCAGTGGCTAAAGAGGATACAAAAATTTTGGCCAAGACCTCAGCAATTTCTTCCCTCGCCTCTCTCAGTATTCTGGAATAAACCCTATCTGGCCCTGGGGACTTGTCCACCTTAATGTTTTTCAAAATCTCCAACCATTTTACCTCAACATGTCCTAGAATGTCAACATCCTGCTTTCTAAATTCACCATCCACCATATCCTACTCCTTTGTGAAGACTGATGCAAAGTACTCATTAAGGACCTCACCCACCTCATCTGGCTCCACAAACAAACTCCCTGCAATGTCCTTGAGTGCACCTACTCTTTCTCTAGCTACCCTCTTTCTCCTTAGATCCACATGCAAAATCTTGGGATTCTCCTTAGTCCTGCCTGCCAAGGACATTTCATGGCCCCTTTTTTGCCTGTTTAAGCTCTTTTCTGCTAGCTTTGTACTCTTCAAAAGCCTTATTCATTTTCAATTTCCTGAAATTTACGTACGTTTTAAATAAGGAGACTATAACGCACATGAATATTCAAGATGTGGTCTCATGAATGCCTCATATAACTGAAGCATTACATCCTTACTTTTAATAAAGAACAAAGACGAAAGAAAAGTACAGCATAGGAAGAGGCCCTTTCGTCCTCCAAGCCAGTGCCGATCATGATGCCCTAACTAAAGAAAAAATGTTATATCCTTACTCAGTCCGTATCTTTCTATTCCCTCCCTATTCATGTACCCATCCAGATGCCTCTCAAATGTTGCTAATGTGCCTGCTTCCACCATCTCCTCCAGCAGCACATTCCGGGCACCCACCACTCTGTGAAAAACTCTCCCTTAAACTTTTCCCCTCTCATCTTGAACCTGTGCCTCTTGTAACTAACTCTTCCACCCCGGGAAAGCCTCTGACTATACACCCAAGTCTATGCCCCTCATAATTCTGCAGACCTCTATTAGGTCTCTACTCAGCCTCTGTCTTTCCAGTGTTATGAAGTTGCATATGTAAAGGTAAATATGTGGTGTTTGACAAATGTAAATATTGAAAAGAAATACTGAAACAAAAAGAGGAAATCATAAAACATTGTCTCTTTAAAAGCTGATTTGTCAGTGCCTTAAGGAAAAACTGTTTTGGGTTCAATGCTGAGCTGTTTAAATTGTACAGATCAGGCCGCAGGAGCAGTTCTTTGCAACATTGTATCAAAGCCTAGAAGTCAGTATTCCAACATTGCAAAACAGGCTTTTGAATTGAACCAAAGAGTTAAAGGCAAGTACGCAGAGGCACTGGAACAATGCAATTCAAATGTGAGTGTTGTTGACTGCCTCAAACCACTCAGATTGCAGGAATATTGTGTGGTAATTCCAGGTATATAAATGCAGACAAGGGTGAATAACAGTTAGAGTAAGCTTGCCACCTCTTTAGACATATAAAATCCTACATAGAACATAGAACATTACAGCGCAGAACAGGCCCTTCGGCCCACGATGTTGCGCCGACCAGTTAAAAAAAAACAATGACCCACTAACCTAAACCAATCCCTTTTCGTCCATAAACCTGTCCACAGACCTCTTAAACGCCCCCAAACTAGGCGCATTTACAACCGCAGCAGGCAGGGCATTCCAATCCCTCACCACCCTCTGGGTAAAGAACCTACCCCTGACATCTGTCCTATAACTACCCCCCCTTAGTTTAAAGCCATGCCCCCTCATGCTAGATTTTTCCATCAGAGGAAAAAGGCTATCACTATCCACCCTATCTAAACCTCTAATCATCTTATATGTTTCAATAAGATCCCCTCTTAGCCGCCTTCTTTCCAGCGAAAACAACCCCAGATCCCTCAGCCTCTCCTCATAGGATCTCCCCTCCATACCAGGCAACATCCTGGTAAACCTCCTCTGCACCCTCTCCAAAGCCTCTACATCCTTCCTGTAATGTGGGGACCAGAACTGCACACAATACTCCAAGTGCGGCCGCACCAGAGTTGTGTACAGTTGCAACATAACGCTATGACTCCTAAATTCAATCCCCCTACCAATAAACGCCAAGACACTGTATGCCTTCTTAACAACCTTATCTACTTGATTCCCAACTTTCAGGGATCTATGTACACATACACCTAGATCCCTCTGCTCCTCCACACTATTCAAAGTCTTCCCGTTAGCCCTATACTCAACACATCTGTTATTCTTACCAAAGTGAATTACCTCACATTTCTCTGCATTAAACTCCATCCGCCACCTCGCGGCCCAGCTCTGCAACCTGTCTAAGTCTTCCTGCAAACTATGACACCCTTCCTCACTATCTACCACACCTCCGACTTTGGTGTCATCAGCAAATTTACTGATCCACCCAACTATACCCTCATCCAGATCATTAATAAAAATCACAAACAGCAGTGGCCCCAACACAGATCCCTGAGGCACACCACTTGTAACCAAACTCCATGATGAATATTTACCGTCAACCACTACCCTCTGTCTCCTATCTGCTAGCCAATTCCTAATCCAGTTCCCTAGATCACCCCCAATCCCATACATCTGCATTTTGTGCAGAAGCCTACCATGGTGAACCTTATCAAACGCCTTACTAAAATCCATATACACCACGTCCACTGCCTTACCCCCATCCACCTCTTTGGTCACTTTCTCAAAAAACTCAATAAGGTTAGTAAGGCACGACCTACCCGCCACAAAACCATGCTGACTATCTCCAATCAACTCATTACTCTCCAAATAACTATAAATCCTATCCCTAATAATTTATTCCAAAACCTTGCCCACAACAGAAGTGTGACTCACCGGTCTATAATTCCCGGGGAAGTCTCTGTTCCCCTTCTTAAACAATGGGACAACATTCGCTAACCTCCAATCATCTGGTACTATACCAGAGGCCAACAACGACCTGAAGATCAGAGCCAGAGGCTCTGCAATCACTTCTCTTGCCTCCCAGAGAATCCTGGGGTAAATCCCATCCGGACCAGGGGACTTATCTATTTTCAGACCCTCCAGAATATCCAGCACATCCTCCTTATCAACTGTAACACTGTCAATTCTACTCCCCTGCAATCCAGTGTCCTCCTCAGCTATATCCATGTCCCCCTGCGTGAACACCGAAGAGAAATATTGGTTCAATGCTTCACCAATCTCCTCCGGTTCCACACATAACTTCCCTCTGCCGTCTATAACTGGCCCTAACCTTGCCCTAACCAACCTTCTGTTCTTGACGTACCTATAGAACACCTTAGGATTCTCCTTAACCCTATCAGCCAAAGTCTTCTCATGTCCTCTTTTAGCCCTTCTTAGCTCGCTCTTCAACTCCCTCCTAGCCAATCTAAAGCTCTCTAGTGCACTATCCGAGTGCTCACGTCTCATCCGAACATAAGCCTCCTTTTTCTTTTTAACCAACGAATCAACTTTTTTGGTGCACCACGGTTCCCTAGCCTTACCAATTCCACCTTGCCTGACAGGGACATACCTATCACAGACTCGCAGTAGCTGCTCCTTGAAAAAACTCCACATTTCGGACGTTCCCAATCCCTGTAATCTCCTAGTCCAACCTATGATTCCTAATTCTCTCCTAATAGCCTCATAATTACCCTTCCCCCAGCTAAAACCACTGGCCCGAGGTTCATGCCTATCCCTTTCCATCACTAAGGTGAACGTAACCGAATTGTGGTCACTATCACCAAAATGCACACCAACTTCCAAATCCAACACCTGATCTGGCTCATTTCCCAGCACCAAATCCAATATAGCCACACCTCTAGTTGGCCTATCTACATACTGAGTCAAAAAACCTTCCTGCACACTTTGCACAAAAACTGACCCCTCTAACGAGCTAGAGCTATAACAATTCCAATCAATATTAGTAAAGTTAAAATCCCCCATAACAATTACCCTATTACTTTCACTCCTAACCAGGATCGTCTCCGCAATCCTTTCCTCAACCTCTCTAGAACTTTTAGGAGGTCTATAAAAGACTCCCAACAGGGTGACCTCTCCTCTCCTATTTCTAATCTCCGCCCATACTACCTCAACAGACAAGTCCTCATCAAACCTCCTCTCTGACACTGTGATACAATCCCTGACCAATAATGCTACCCCTCCCCCCCTTCTACCTCCTTCTCTACTTCGACTAAAACATTTAAACCCCGGGACCCGCAGCATCCATTCCTGCCCCTGCTCTATCCATGTCTCTGAAATGGCCACAACATCGAAGTCCCAGGTACTGATCCACGCTGCAAGTTCACCCACTTTATTGCGAATACTCCTCGCATTGAAGTATACACATTTCAAACCCTGCTCCACCCCACCCCTGCGATGCCGTGCATTGCAGTCCCCATCCATGCACCCCTCACTTTCAACCCCTCTACTCAGGATCCCTCCCCCCCTCCGAATCAGTTTAAACTTCCCTGCATAGCCCTAGCAAACTTACCCCCCAGGATATTGGTCCCCTTCTGATTCAGATGTAGACCATCCTTCTTATAGAGGTCCCACCTTCCCCAGAACGAGCCCCAATTGCTTAAGTACCTGAACCCCTCCCTCCTGCACCATCCTCTCAGCCACAAGTTCAAACCTTCCCTTTCTCTATTCCTCTCTAAACTATCTCGTGGCACAGGCAAGAGTCCGGAGATACAGTTTTATTTCTTCAGAAAATCAACATTTAAAGAAAAAGAGATACCAACTCAGAAAGTGTTCCAGATGGAAGCATCAAAAGAAAGTTCATACCTCCAACAGATGCCTGGTATTATATTATTTGAGAGTGACTATATTCAATAAGGATTTATTTTATTATTCCTGAGTCCTGGTGGATTTAAACTCATGTGGTGGTGGTGGGGGGGTGCGGGGGGAGGGGGTTGTGGTGGAGATCAAAACAATAGGTCAATAAGCATACAGGCTGGGGACGAGCTTGGGGCCAAGACAAGGCTATCTAAGAGAAAGAGCATTCTGGGGTAGGATGACCTCGGTGGGCCTGGAGGTCTGGAGTACATCTGCTTCAATGCAAGGAGCTTAATGGGCAAGACAGACGAACTTAGGGACTTAATGCTTGCGCGGAACTCGGATGTGGTTGCAGTGACAGAGACTTGGTTAAAAGAAGGACAGGACTGGCAGCTGAATATTCCGGGGTATAAGTGTTTTAGGCGAGTCAGAGGAGGGGCTAGAAGAGGTGGGGGAGTAGCAATACTGGTTAGGGAGCATATTGCAGTGATCCAGAGGGTGGACAATTTGGAAGGGTCATGTAATGAGTCACTGTGGGTGGAGCTCAGAAACAGGAAGGGTGCATCATTATGCTGGGGGTACACGACAGGCCTCCCAACAGCCCACGGGAAGTTGAGGAACGGATATGTAAGGAGACTCTGGATAGGTGCAGACAAAAAAATGTTGTAGTGGGAGACTTTAATTTCCCTTGTATAGATTGGAAATCCCTTAGGAGTGGGGGTCTGGATGGGGAGGAATTTATAAAATGCATACAGGAAGGTTCTTTGGAACAATATGTTGATAGTCAAACTAGAGAGGGGGCTATACTAGACCTAGTACTGGGGAATGAGCCCGGTCAGGTCATCAAAGTTTCAGTAGGGGAACATGTGGCAAATAGTGACCACAATTCTGTTAACTTTAGGCTAGTAATGGAAAAAGATGAGTGTTGTACTATGGGTAAGGTGCTGAATTGGGAGAAGGCTAACTACAGTCGGATTAGGCAGGATTTGGCAGCTATTGATTGGGAGAGGCTGTTTGAGGGTAAATCCACATCTGGTATGTGGGAGTCTTTTAAGGAGCAGTTGATAGGGCTGCAGGACAGGCATGTACCTGTAAAAAGGAAGGATAGGAAAGGTAGGATTCGAGAGCCGTTGATAACCAGTGGAACTGTAGGTCCAATCAAAAAGAAAAAAGAGGTATACGTAAGGTCCAGGCAGCTAAAAACAGATGGTGCACTAGAGGAAAACACAGTAAAAAGTCTGACAACACCAGGTTTTAGTCCAACCTATTTATTTGATAATATACTCGCAAGCCTGCGGGTTAGCCCCTTCGTCAAATAAATAGGTTGGACTAAAACCTGGTGTTGTCAGACTTTTTACTGTGTTTACGCCAGTCCAACGCCGGCATACCCACATCAGCCCTAGAGGAATACAGAGAAAGTAGGAAAGAACTCAAACAGGGGATTAGAAGGGAAAAAAGGGGTCACGAAATGTCCTTGACAGACAGCATTAAGGAGAATCATAAGGCATGTTATACATATGTTAGGAACAAGAGGGTTGTCAGGGAAAGGATCGGACCTCTTAGGAACAAAGGAGGGGAATTATACTTAGAACCCAAGGAAGTAGGTGAGATCCTAAATGAATACTTTGCATCAGTATTCACAAAGGAGAGGGATCTGTTGACTGGGAGTGTCTCAGAGAGGTGTGTTGACTCGTTAGAAAAAATCTCAATTACAGGGAAGGAAGTGTTAGGTTTTTTAGGAAACATTAAGACAGACAAATCCCCAGGGCCTGATGGCATCTATCCTAGACTGCTCAGGGAGACGAGAGATAAAATTGCTGGGCCTCTAACAGAAATCTTTGTCTCTTCATTGCACACAAGTGAGGTCCCAGAGGATTGGAGGATAGCAAATGTGGTCCCGTTATCTAAAGGTAGCAAGGATAACCTGGGTAATTATAGGCTGGTGACCTTGACGTCCGTGGTAAGGAAATTGTTGGAGAAGATTCTTAGAGATAGGATGTATGCGCATTTAGAACTGAATAATCTCATCAGCGATAGACAGCATGGTTTTGTACGAGGGAGGTCATGCCTCACAAATTTGGTTGAGTTTTTTGAGGAGGTGACAAAAACAATTGACGAGGGAAGGGCCGTGGATGTTGTCTATATGGATTTTAGTAAAGCATTTGACAAGGTCCCTCATGGCAGGCTGGTGCAAAAGGTTAAATCTCACAGGATAAAAGAGGAGCTAGCTAGATGGGTGGAGAACTGGCTTGGCCATAGAAGACGGACGGTAGCAGTGGAAGGGTCTTTTTCTGATTGGAGGTCTGTGACTAGTGGTGTTCTGCAGAGCTCTGTACTGGGACCTCTGCTGTTTGTGATATATATATAAATGATTTGGAAGAAGATGTAGCTGGTGTGATCAGTAAGTTTGCAGACGACACAAAGATTGCTGGAGTTGCGGATAGTGATGAACGTTGTCAGAGAATACAGTAGGATATAGATAGGCTGGAAAATTGGGCAGAGAAATGGCAGATGGAATTTAATCCACATAAATGCGAACTGATGCATTTTGGTAGATCTAACGTAGGGGGAGCTGTACAATAAATGGCAGAACCATCAGGAATATAGAAACACAGAGGGACCTGGGGGTGCAAGTCCACAGATCCCTAAAGGTGGCAGCACAGGTGGACAGGGTGGTGAAGAAGGCATATGGCATGCTTGCCTTTATTGGACAGGGCATAGAGTATAAAAGTTGGCATATGATGTTGCAGCTATATAGAACGTTGGTTAGGCCACATTTGGAATACTATGTCCAGTTGTGGTCGCCACACTACCAGAAGGATGTGGAGGCTTTGGAGAGAGTGCAGAGGAGGTTTACCAGGGTGTTGTCTGGCATGGAGGGTCTTAGCTATGGGGAGAGATTGGGCAAACTGGGGTTGTTCTCCCTGGAAAGACGGAGGATGACGGGTGACCTAATAGAGGTGTATAAAATTACGAAGGGCATAGATAGGGTGAACAGTGGGAAGCTTTTTTTCCAGGTCGGAGGTGACAAACAAAAGGGGTCACAAGTTCAAGGTGAGGGGGTCAAAGTTCAACACATATGTCAGGGGCATGTATTTTACACAGAGGGTGGTGGGGGCCTGGAATGCACTGCCAAGCAAGGTGGTTGAGGCGGACATGCTGGGATCGTTTAAGACTTATTTAGATAGCCACATGAACAGACTGGGAATAGAGGGATACAAACGAATGGTCTAGTTGGGCTCATGAGCGGTGCAGGCTTGGGGGACCGAAGGGCCTGCTCCTGTGCTCTATTGTTCTTTGTTCTTGTCATATTCAAACATCATTCTATTGGGGAGCTTATTCAGTTTGTTAATTGTTTAATAAGACTGTCACCAGTTTAAAAATAAAAACCTGTTAAATGTTCATGACAGAGAGTTCAGATCCTGCTTTAATTTACTAAAACCAGTAGTTTCTTATTACCTCACATACTTCTGTGTAAGATTACGAGGCATGGTATCCCTTTGGGGCGGTTCCAAAATTCTGCAGAGGGAAAAATCACCTCCGCATCATAACACCAGTGAAATGTTCAATTCCTTTTATAATAAAGGATAGCATTCCATTAGCTTCCTTAATTATTTGCAGTACCTACGCAATAACCTATTGTGACTCACATTCCCAAATACTTAATTTCAGCATCTCAGAATTCTGCAGCCATTTTCCATTTAAGTCGGACTCTATTTATTCTTCCTTCCAAAATGAACGACTTCACATTTTCCCACATTATACCTCATCTAACAGATTGTTGTTCACTCACTCAACCTATCCATAGAGTACAGTATAAAAGTTGGCATATGATATTGCAGTTATATAGAACGTTGGTTAGGCCACGTTTCGAATATTGCATCCAGTTCTGGTCGTCACACTACCGAAGAATGTGGAGACTTTGGAGAGAATGCAGAAAAGGTTTACCAGTATGTTGCCTGGTATGGAGGGTAGTGGCTGAGGTGAGATTGAGTAAACTAGGGTTGTTCTCCCTGGGAAGACGGAGGTTGAGAGGTGACCTAATAGAAGCTTATAAAATTATGAAGGGAATAGATAGGGTGAACAGCTGGAAGCTTTTTTCCAGGTCAGAAATGACAAACACAAGGGTTTAGGAAGGATAGACAGGAGGAAAAAGGAGGTGGGGTAGTTCTGTTAATAAAGGATAATATCAGGGCGGTAGTAAGAGAAGATATAGGGTCCAAAGAGCAAAACATGGAATCATTGATAAGAAATAGTAAGGAGAGAAAGTCACTGGTGGGTGTGGTCTATAGGCCCCCAAATAATAACTTTGAGGTGGGGCGGGCTATAAACAGGCAAATAATTGATGTGTGCAAAAACAGAATGGCAATAATTATGGGGGATTTTAATCTCCATATTGATTGGTTGACTCAAGTTGGACATGGTGGGCTTGAGGAAGAGTTCTTGGAATGCTGTCTGGATATTTCCTTGAACAGTATGTAACGGAACCTATGAGGGAGCGAGCTGTCTTAGATATGGTGTTGTGTAACGAAGCAGGTAGAATTAGGGATCTTTTTGTGAGGGATCCTCTTGGGACGAGTGATATGGTTGAATTTCTGATGCAGATGGAGGGTGAGAAAGTAGGGTCCCGAACCTGTGACCTCTGTTTGAACAGAGGGGAGTATGATAAGATGAGGGCGGAATTGGCGAATGTAGATTGGGGGCGCAGATTGGTTGGTAGGATGGCTGAGGAACAGTGGAGGATCTTTAAGGAGATCTTTTTCAGTACTCAGCAGAAATATATTCCGATGGTAAAGAACGACTGTAAGAGAAGGGATAACCAGCCATGGTTATCGAACGAAATAAAGGAGAGTACTAAATTAAAAGCCGGTGCATACCGAGCGGCTAAAAATAGTGGGCGATTAGAAGACTGGGAGAGATTTAAAAAACAACAAAGAATGACTAAGAAAGCGATAAAGAAAGGAAAGATAGAGTATGAAGCTAAACTAGCTCTAAATATAAAAAATGATAGAACATAGAACGTTACAGCGCAGAACAGGCCCTTCAGCCCTCGATGTTGCGCCGACCAATTAAGAAAAAAGCAATGACCCTCTAACCTAAACCATTCCCTTTCCATCCATAAACCTATCCACGGATCTCTTAAACGCCCCCAAACTTGGCGCATCTACAACTGCAGCAGGCAGGGTATTCCATACCCTTACCACCCTCTGGGTAAAAAACCTACCTCTGACATCCGTCCTATAACTACCACCCCTTAATTTAAAGCTATGTCCCCTCGTGCTAGCTTTCTCCATCCGAGGAAAAAGGCTATCACTGTCCACTCTATCGAAACCTCTAATCATCTTGTACGTTTCAATAAGGTCTCCTCTTAGCCGCCTTCTTTCTAACGAAAACAACCTCAAATCCCCCAGCCTCTCCTCATAGGACCTTCCCTCCATACCAGGCAACATCCTGGTAAACCTCCTCTGCACCCTCTCCAATGCCTCCACATCTTCCTTATAATGTGGGGACCAGAACTGTACACAATACTCCAAGTGCGGCTGCACCAGAGTTTTGTACAGTTGCAACATGACGTTGCGGCTCCGAAATTCAATCCCCCTACCACTAAACACCAAGACACCGTATGCCTTCCTAACAACCTTATCGACTTGATTTCCAACTTTCAGGGATCTATGCACATATACACCTAGATCCCTCTGTTGGTCAACACTATTCAGAGTCCTACCGTTAGCCCTATACTCTACACATTTGTTATTCCTGCCAAAGTGAATTACCTCACACTTTTCCGCATTAAACTCCATTTGCCACCTCTCGGCCCAGCTCTGCAACTTGTCCAAGTCTCTCTGTAAACTATGACACCCCTCTTCACTATCTACCACTCCTCCAACTTTGGTGTCATCAGCAAATTTACTAATCCATCCTTCTATACCCTCATCCAGATCATTTATAAAAATTACAAACAGCAGTGGCCCCAAAACAGATCCCTGAGGCACACCACTTGTAACCGAACTCCATGACGAATACTTTCCATCAACCACCACCCTCTGTCTTCCATCAGCTAGCCAATTCCTGATCCAATTAACTAAATCACCCTCAATCCCATACATCTGCATTTTCTGCAGAAGCCTTCCATGGGGAACCTTATCAAACGCCTTACTAAAGTCCATATATACGTCAACTGCCTTACCCCCATCCACCTCTTTGGTCACTTTCTCAAAAAACTCAATAAGGTTAGTAAGGCACGACCTACCCTTCACAAAACCGTGCTATCTCCAATCAATTCATTACTCTCTAAATAACTACAAATCCTATCCCTAATAATTTTTTCTAATACTTTGCCCACAACAGAAGTAAGACTCACCGGTCTATAATTCCCGGGAAAGTCTCTATTCCCCTTCTTAAACAATGGGACAACATTCGCTATCCTCCAGTCTTCTGGCACTATACCTGTGACCAACGACGACCTGAAGATCAGAGCCAGAGGCTCTGCAATCACCTCTCTTGCCTCCCAGAGAATCCTAGGGTAAATCCCATCTGGCCCAGGGGACTTATCTATTTTCAAACCCTCAAGAATATCTAGCACATCCTCCTCATCTACTTCAATACTATTCAGTCTACAACCCTGTAACCCACTGTTCTCCACAACTACATTTACGTCTCCCTGCGTAAATACCGAAGAGAAATATTCGTTCAATGCCTCTCCAATCTCTTCCGGCTCCACACATAACTTCCCACTGCTGTCTCTGACTGGCCCTAATCTTGCCCTAACCAATCTTCTATTCTTAACATATCTGAAGAAAGCTTTAGGATTCTCCTTAATCCTATCAGCCAAAGTCTTCTCATGTCCTCTTTTAGCTCTTCTTAACTCACTCTTTAGCTCCCTCCTGGCTAATCTGTAGCTTTCCAGTGCACTACCTGAGCCTTCAAGCCTCATCCTGACATAAGCCTCCTTTTTCCTTTTAACCAGCGAATCAACTTTTTTAGTGCACCACGGTTCCCTTACTCGACCATTTCCTCCTTGCCTGACAGAGACATACTTATCAAGGACTCGCAGTAACTGTTCCTTGAATAAACTCCACATTTCGGATGTTCCCAGCCCCTGTAGTTTCCTAGTCCAACCTATGCTCCCTAATTCTCTCCTAATAGCCTCATAATTACCCTTCCCCCAGCTATAACTACTGCCCCTAGATTCATGCCTATCCCTTTCCATCACTAAGGTGAACATAACTGAATTGTGGTCACTATCACCAAAATGCTCATCAACTTCCAAGTCTAACACCTGGTCTGGCTCATTTCCCAGCACCAAATCCAATAGAGCCTCACCTCTAGTTGGCCTATCTACATACTGAGTCAAAAAGCCTTCCTACACACTTTGTGTAAAAACTGACCCCTCTAACGAGCTAGAGCTATAGCTATTCCAATCAATACTAGTAAAGTTAAAGTCTCCCACAACAATTACCCTATTACTTTCACTCCTAACCAGGATCGTCTCTGCAATCCTTTCCTCTACCTCTCTAGAACTTTTAGGAGGTCTATAAAAGACTCCCAACAGGGTGACCTCTCCTCTCCTATTTCTAATCTCAGCCCATACTAGCTCAACAGACAAGTTCTCATCAAACTTCTTTTCTGTCACTGTGATACAGTCTTTGACTAATAATGCCACTCCTCCCCCCCTTCTACCTCCTTCTCTACTCCGACTGAAGCATTTGAACCCCGGAACCTGCAACAACCATTCCTGTCCCTGCTCTATCCATGTCTCTGAAATGGTCACAACATCAAAGTTCCAGGTACTGATCCACGCTGCAAGTTCATCCACCTTATTGCGAATACTCCTCACATTAAAGTATACGCATTTCAAACCATGCTCTACTCCACCCCCACAATGCTGTGCTTTACAGTCCTCATCTATGACTCCCTTAATCTCATCCCTGCTACTCATGATCCCACCCCCCCTCTGAATCAGTTTAAACCCCCCTGCATAGCCTTTGCAAATTTTCCCCCCAAGATATTGGTTCCCCTCTGATTCAGGTGTAGACCATCTCTCTTGTAGAGGTCCCACCTACCCCAGAATGAGCCCCAATTGTTCAAGAACCTGAACCCCTCCCTCCTGCACCATCCCCTCAGCCACGAGTTCAAACATTCCCTCTCTCTGTTCTTCTCTAAATTATCCCGTGGCACAGGCAAGAGTCCCGAGATAACCACTCTGTTTGATTTGGCCCTAAGTTTCCACCCCGACTCCATAAATTTCTGTTTAATATCCCCTTCCCTTATCCTAGTCTGCAGAAGGATCTAGATAGGCTGGGCGAATGGGCCAGGAAATGGCAAATGGAATTTAATGTTGGCAAGTGTGAGGTGGTCCACTTTGGTAGGAAGAATGGTAGGAAGGACTATTACTTACGTGGAGAAAAACTGCAGCAGGCGACGGTGCAGAGGGACCTCGGGGTCCTTGTGCATGAGTCGCAAAAACCCAGCTTGCAGGTGCAGCAGGTGGTCAGGAAGGCGAATGGGATGCTGGCCTTCATAGCGAGGGGGATTGAATATAAAAGTAGGGAGGTCTTGCTGCAGCTGTATAGGGCATTGGTGAGGCCGCAGCTGGAGTACTGTGTGCAGTTTTGGGCGCCGCACCTGCGCAAAGATATTTTGGCCTTGGAGGGAGTGCAGAGGAGGTTTACTAGGCTGATACCGGAGTTGAGGGGGTTGAGCTATGAGGAGAGGCTGAATAAACTAGGCTTGTACTCGTTAGAGTTTAGAAGAATGAGGGAGATCTCATTGAGACGTATAAGATGATGAATGGGATGGATAGGATAGAGGTGGAAAGACTCTTCCCGCTCAAAAAAGACAGTAGGATTAGGGGGCACAGCCTCAAGATAAAAGGGGGGCGGTTTAGAACGGAGTTGAGGAGGAACTTCTTCACTGAAAGGGTGGTGAATCTCTGGAATTCTCTGCCCGTTGAAGTGGTGGAGGCTGCCTCGCTAAATATTTTTAAGAAGCGGGTTGATGGGTTTTTGATAAGAGAGGGGATTAAGGGTTATGGGGAGAGGGCGGGAAAGTGGAACTGAGCCATGACAGATCAGCCATGATCTTATTGAATGGCGGGGCAGGCTCGAAGGGCTAGATGGCCTACTCCTGCTCCTATTTCTTATGTTCTTATGTACCTATGTCATGTGTCCCCACATGAACTATGACTTGGGGCTGACTCCCCTCTCCCTTAAGAGTCTTGAACACCCGCTCTGAGACATCCTGGACCCCAGCCCCTGGGAGGCAACACACCAGCCCTGAGTCCCGTTCATTACTGTTGACTCTCCTATCTGTCCCCCTAACTATGGAGTCCCCAATCACCAGGCCCAATCTTTTACTTCCCCTACCCACCTGAGCCTTCACAGCAGGCTCACCTCCAGAGACCTGCTCCCTTTGGCTATCTCCAGTTGATTCTTCCTCAACTGTAGCCTCCAGGACAGAAAACTTATTTTGGAGGGGAACAGCCCTGGGGGATTGTCTCCCCGATTGCTTCTTACCCCTCTTCCTAGCAGTTACCCAAGAATCATTTTTAGGAGTGACTATCTCTTTGTAACTCCTGTCAATGTCCGCCTCAACCTCCCGAATTATCCAGAGTTCCTCCAATTCCAGCTCCAGCTCCTTAACACGATCCTCTAGGAGCTGCAAGTGCGCACACTTCCTGCAGGTATAATCAGCAGGAACACTACTGGTGTCCCTCACCTCGTACATACCGCAGGAGGTGCAGCATACTGCCTGAACTGCCATCTCTGATACAATTTCCAGGAGGGAAAAAAACTTCCCACACACTTATTATTAGGTTAGAGGAGGGGGGAGGGTGGGATACTCTACCTGTGTAGAGGATCAGGTTTCCTCTCTGTACCAATTTATAGGGTCAGAGAGACAAAAAAAAACTACAACTACCGGTAAGCCTCCTTATGACGACTTCCGGTTTCTAGTTAATTTAAAAAAAAGGTAAAGAAAAACTACCACTGCTCGCTACTTTAACAAAAAAGAATTTAAAAATTACCTTAAACTCGAACTCTACACTTGCCCAAATCGCTGCCTCTCCGTGCTGCTCCACAGGAACAATGAGTAAAAGTTTTTACAAATATATAGAGAAGAGGAGACTGGCTAGAGTGAATGTTGGACCCTTGGAGGACGAGGGGGGGGATTTAACGGTGGGTAATGAAGTGAGACTTTAAATAAGTTTTTTGTGTAGGTCTTCACAGAGGAGGACACAAATAGCTTATCGGATATTAAAGATAGAGGGATGGTGGGAGATGAGGTCCTTAATACAATTACTGTCACTAGAGAGATAGTGCTTGATAGACTAATGGGACTGAAGGTGGACAAGTCCCCGGGACCGGATGGAATGCATCCCAGGGTTCTGAAAGAAATGGCAGAAGAAATAGCAGATGCCTTAGTAATTATTTATCAAAATTTGCTGGACTCTGGGGAAGTGCCGGTGGATTGGAAAACAGCTAATGTTACACCACTGTTTAAAACAGGTAGCAGACAAAAGGCAGGGAATTATAGGCCAGTTAGCTTAAGGCCCGTAGTTGGAAAAATGCTAGAATCCATCATCAAAGAAGAAATAGCAGGATACCTAGAAAAGGACGGTTTGATCAAGCAGACGCAGCACGGATTCGTGAAGGGGAAGTCGCGTTTAACAAATTTACTGGATTTCTATGAGGATGTGATTAGCGCGGTAGACAGGGGAACCGGTGGATGTGGTGTTTTTAGATTTCCAGAAGGCGTTTGATAAGGTGCCTCACAAAAGTTGCTACAGAAGGTTAGGGTACACTGAGTTGGGGGTAAAGTGTTGGCGTGGATTGAAGATTGGTTGTCTAACAGGAAGCAGAGAGTTGGTATCAATGGGTGCTTTTCTGGTTGGCAGTTGGTGACTAGTGGAGTGCCGCAGGGATCGGTGCTGGGGCCTCATCTCTTTACCATTTATATAGACAATCTGGAGGAGGGGGCTGAGTGTAGGGTAACAAAATTTGCTGATGACACGAAGATGAGTGGAAAAGCGAATTGCGTGGAGGGCGCGGAAAGTCTGCAGAGAGATCTGGATAGGCTGAGTGAGTGAGCGAGGACCTGGCAGATCGAGTGTAATGTTAGCAAATGTGAGGTTATCCACTTTGGCAGGAATAGTAGTAGGAGGGATTATTATTTAAAGGGCGAAAAGCTGCAGCATGCTACTGTGCAGAGGGACCTGGGGGTCCTTGTGGACGAATCACAAAAACCCAGCCTGCAGGTGCAGCAGGTGATCAAGAAGGCAAATGGGATGCTGGCCTTTATCGCAAGGGGGGATAGAATATAAAAGTAGGGAGGTCTTTTTGTAACTGTACAGGGTGCTGGTGAGGCCACAACTGGAGTACTGTGTGCAGTTTTGGTCCCCTTATTTGCAAAAGGATATATTGGCCTTGGAGGGAGTACAGAGAAGGTTCAACAGGCTGATACTGGAGATGAGGGGATTGGCTTACGAGGAGAGATTAAATAGACTGGGCCTGTACTCGTTGGAGTTTAGAAGGCTGAGGGGGGATCTTATAGAGACATACAAGATAATGAAGGGGCTAGATAGGGTAGAGGTAGAGAGATTCTTCCTGCTTAGAAAGGATAGCAGAACTAGAGGGCACAGCCTCAAAATAAGGTGGGGGGGGGGGGCAGTTTAGAACGGAGCTGAGGAGGAACTTCTTCACTCAAAGGGTGGTAAATCTCTGGAATTCTCTGCCCGTTGAAGTGGTGGAGGCTACCTCGCTAAATATATTTAAGTCACGGGTAGGTAGGTTTTTGACAGACAGGGGAATTAAAGGTTATGGGGAAAAACGGGAAAGTGGAACTGATCCACTTCAGATCAACCATGATCTTATTGAATGGCAGGGCAGACTCGAAGGGCTGGATGGCCTACTCCTGCTCTAGTTCTTATGTTCTTATGTCACAAGTTCAAGGTAAGTGGGCAAGGTTCAATACAGATATGCAGGGGACATATTTTACACAGAGTGGTGGGGGCCTGGAATGCACTACCAAACAAGGTGGTTGAGGCAGACATGCTAGGATCATTTAAGACTTATCTAGACAGCCACATGAACAGACTGTGAATAGACGGATACAAACAGATGATCTAGTTAGGAACACATGATTCGTGCAGGCTTGGAGGGCCGATGGACCTGTTTCTGTGCTGTAGAACATAGAACACTACAGCACAAACAGGCCCTTCGGCCCACAAGTTGCGCCAATCACATCAATACCTACCAATCCATAGACGTATCTATAACCCCCAATCCCATTAAGTCCCATATACTCATCCAGAAGTCTTTAAAAGACCCCAGCGAGTTTGCCTCCACCACCACTGACGGCAGCCGATTCCATTCACTCACCACCCTCTGAGTGAAAAACTTACCCCAACATCACCTCTGTACTTGCTTCCCTGCACCTTAAATCTGTGTCCTCTCGTAGCGACCATTTCAACCCGGGGAAATAGCCTCTGAGAATCCACCCTATCTATTCCTCTCAACATTTTATAAACCTCTATCAGGTCACCTCTCAATCTTCGTCTCTCCAGGGAGAAGAGTCCCAGCTCCCTCAACCTATCCTCATAAGGCATGCCTCCCAATCCAGGCAACATCCTTGTAAATCTCCTCTGTACCCTTTCAATAGCTTCTACATCCTTCCTATAGTGAGGCAACCAGAACTGCGCACAGTACTCCAAGTGGGGCCTGACAAGGGACTTACAAAGTTGCAGCATTACCTCCCGACTCCTAAACTCAATCCCTCGATTAATGAAGGCCAGTACACCATACGCCTTCTTGACCACATCCTCCACCTGCGAGGCCGATTTAAGAGTCCTGTGGACCTGGACCCCAAGATCCTCCTGCTCTTCAACACTGCTAAGACTCCTGCCCTTGATAGTGTACTCGTTCATCCCATTGGTCCTACCAAAATGGACCACCACACACTTATCCGCATTGAAGTCCATCTGCCACTTCTCCGCCCAGTCCTGCATCCTATTTATGTCCTGCTGCAACTTCTGACATCCTTCCAGACCATCCACAACACCACCGACCTTTGTGTCATCGGCGAACTTACTAACCCATCCCTCCACCTCCTCATCCAGGTCATTTATGAAAATGGCAAACAGCAAGGGTCCTAGAATAGATCCCTGGGGCGCTCCACTGGTGACTGACCTCCATGCAGAAAAAGACCCATCCACAACCACTCTCTGCCTTCTGCAGGCAAGCCAGTTCTGGATCCATAAGGCCAAAGCCCCTTGGATCCCATGCCCTCTCACCTTCTCGAGAAGTCTTGCATGGGGGACCTTATCAAACGCCTTGCTGAAGTCCATGTACACCACGTCCACTGCTCTTCCTTCGTCAATGTGTTCAGTCACATTTTCGAAGAACTCAACTAGGCTCGTAAGGCACGACCTGCCCTTGACAAAACCATGCTGACTATTTCTGATCATGCTAAACCTCTCCAAATGCTCATAAATCTTGTCCCTAAGAAGCCTCTCCATCAGCTTACCAACCACTGAGGTTAGACTCACCAGACGGTAATTTCCTGGGCTATCTCTGTTCCCTTTCTTGAAAATAGGAACCACTGTATTGTTCTTTGTTCTCATATCCATTTGCACCTTCATGTTCTCTTCACAACACATTATCCTACCTATCTTTGTGTCTTCTGAAAATTTAGCTACCATGCCTTCACTCTCTTCATCTAACTCATTGATACAAATTATAAAAAGTTGACGTACAGCAGAGGCCCTGTGAAACTCCAGTCACCCTATCCTGCCAGTCAGAAAAAGTCCCATTTATGTATACTGTTTCCTGTTAATTAGTCAATCTTCAATCCATACTGATATGCTATCCACTACACCACGCATTTTTATCTTCCGACTTTTAGTCCAATAAATCAAGAAAATCCAAACTTGATTTGGGATTCCAAATACACAAATAATTGAATACCAGTAGACAGCTGTGAAAAATTGGAAAAAGCCAATTAAATGTTGATCTTTAGAGATTTAAAGGGTGAGGAGTGATCCAATTGAGATATTTAGAATAATATAATGGATGTGATAGAGTAGATAGAGCAGCTATTTTCTCCATTTTGGAACACAGAACAAGGGTCAGGATCTTAAAATTAAGAGCTAGGCCATCAGAAAGTGAAATCAGTGAACAGTTTACCACATAAAAAATAATGGAAATATGGAAGTCTCTCAAATGACTGGATGCTGGACAGTCGATGGAAATCTTTCAAACTGAAATAAACCTTTTTTTATTAAGGGGATAAAAGTTTGTAGACTGGTGAGTTACAGTACAGTTCAGACATGATCTAAAAAAATGCAGGAATAAACTTTCCATGTTTTTTTAAAGATAATTATCAAAGAAATAAAGGCAAAGGTTAAAGGAATTAAAAATAACATCCAGAGGATTGTTGGGACATGGACCAGCAGAAGCAATGGATTTTACTGTCAGCACTTTTTTATTCATTTAAAGTTGTGGGCACCACTGGTAGTGCCAGCATCTATTGCCCATCCCTAGTTGCCATCAAGAAGGTGTTGGTCAGCTGGCTTTTTGAGCAATTGCAGTCCCTAAGTTGTAGGTACACCCACAGTGCTGTTAGGGAGGAAGTGCCTGGATTTTCATAGAAATCATAGAAACTCTACAGTACAGAAAGAGGCCATTCAGCCCATTGAGTCTGCATCGACCACAATCCCACCCAAGCCCTACCCTCATATCCCTACATATTTACCCGCTAATCCCTCTAACCTACACATCTCAGGACATTAAGGGGCAATGTTAGCATGGCCAATGAACCTAACCCGCACATCTTTGGACTGTGGGAAGAAATCAGAGCACCCAGAGGAAACTCATGCAGAAACGAGGAGAATGTGCAACACAGACAGTGACCCAAGCCGGGAATTGAACCCAGGTCCTCGGAGCTGTGAAGCAGCAATGCTAACCACTGTGCTACCATGCCGCCCATTTTGGATTTTGGCCCAGCAAGTGAAGGAATGGCGTTATATTTCCAAGTAAGAAGTCCAACAGGTTTATTTGGTAGTAAACACCACTAGCTTTCGGAGCACTGCTCCTTCGTCAGGTGAGTTGGGAGTTCTGATCACAAACAGGGCATATAAAGGCACACACTCAGTTTACAGAATACTGATTAGAATCTGAGTCTTTACTCCTAATCAAGTTTTAAAGGTGCAGACAATGTGAGTGAAGATAACATTAAGCATAGGTTATAGAGATGTGTATCGTCTCCAGACAGGACAAGTAAGTGAGATGTTACAAACCCAGGCAAGTCATGGGGGTTACAGGTAGTGTGACATGAACCCAAGATCCCGGTTGAGGCCATCCTCATGTGTGCGGAACTTGGCTATCAGTGTCTGCTCAGCGACTCTGTGCTGTCGTATGTCATGAAGGCCACCTTGGAGAACGTTTATCCGAAGATCAAAGGCCAAATGCCTGTGACCGCTGAAGTGTTCCCCAACAGGAAAGGAACAGTTTTGCCTGATGATTGTCGAGCGATGTTCATTCATCCGTTGTCGAAGTGTCTGCATGGTGTCCCCAATGTACCATGCCTCAGGACATCCTTTCCTGCAGTATATCAGGTAGACAACATTGGCCGAGTTGCAAGAGTATGTGCTGTGTACCTGGTGGTTGGTGTTCTCACGTGAGATGATGGTATCCATGTTGATGATCCAGCATGTCTTGCAGAGGTTGCTGGGGCAGGATTATGTGGTGTTGTGGTCACAGTTCTCCTGAAGACTAGGTAGTTTGCTGCGGACAATGGTCTGTTTGAGGTTGTGTGGTTGTTTGAAGGCATCAATGACATGTTGAAGGCTCAGGAGAAGATGTCATAACTTTTCCACTCTGAGGAAGTACTGGACGACGAAGGGTACTGTGTCCATCGTGGCCCGTGTTTGTCTTCTGAGGAGGTCAATGCAGTTTTTTGCTGTGGCGCGTCGGAACTGTTGATCAATGAGTTGTGTGCCATATTCTGTTCTTATGAGGGCATCTTTCAGCGTCTGGAGGTGTCTGTTGCGATCTCCTCATCTGAGCAGATCGTGTGTACACGGAGGACTTGTCCGTAGGGGATGGCTTCTTTAATGTGCTTAGGGTGGAAGCTGGAGAAGTGGAGCATTATGAGGTTATCTGTGGGCTTGCGGTACAGTGAGGTGCTG
Source organism: Carcharhinus amblyrhynchos (assembly GCF_965287045.1). Lineage (NCBI taxonomy): Eukaryota > Metazoa > Chordata > Chondrichthyes > Carcharhiniformes > Carcharhinidae > Carcharhinus > Carcharhinus amblyrhynchos. Next base: position 405,160 of record NC_137352.1, on the reverse strand, counting down.
AGATGACTGTCCTTGATGGAGATGCGTGTGTCCAAGAATGCAACCAATTCCAGAGAATAGTCCATGATGAATCTGATGGTGGGATGGAACTTGTTGATGTCATCATATAGTTGTTTCAGTGATTGTTCACCATGAGTCCAAAGGAAGAAAATGTCATTGACGTATCTAGTGTATAGCATCGATTGAAGCTCCTGTGCAGTGAAGAAGTCTTGTTCGAGCCTGTGCATGAAGATGTTGGCATATTGAAGATGTTGGCATATTGAAGTGTGAATCTGGTCCAGGGTAAAGTGGATGAGATAGAACATAGAACACTACAGCACAAACAGGCCCTTCAGCCCACAAGTTGCGCCGATCACATCTATACGTACCAAGCCATAGAACTATCTGTAACTCCCAATCCCATTAGATCCCATATACTCATCCAGAAGTCTTTTAAAAGACCCCAGTGAGTTCGCATCTACCACTGCCGACAGCAGCCGATTCCACTCACTCACCACCCTCTGAGTGAAAAACTTACCCCTAACAGAGTTGTAAAATTGCATCTGGAAACTGGCAGTTGATGGCGTTGAGTACTGAGGCAGTTGCAGCAATGCCATCGTTGTGGGGGATGCTGGTGAGGAGTGCCGAGACATCCATTGTGACGAGGAGTGCCCCTGGTTCAACTGCTCCATGTGTGCTCAGTTTCTGTAGGAAGTCCGTAGTGTCGTGACAAAAGCTGGGGTTCTTTGTACAATGGGTTTCAGGATGCACGCAACGTAGCCGGAGAGGTTCTCGCACAGGATCCCATTGCCTGATACGATGGGATGGCTGGGTGTGTTAACCTTGTGTATCTTTGGGAGGCAGTAGAGATGCCCATGGAGATGTATGGCAGTAGAGATGTATATGGGATGAGAGCACGGAGGGTATCAGAGTATTGAGCTGACGGTGTGTTCTTTGGTCGAATCTGCGGGTAACTGTCTGTAGTGTTCTTCATTGCTCAGTTGTTGGTAAACTCCTTTGCAGTAATCCGTTCTGTTCAGTATGATGATGGCCCCTTCTTTGCTAGTTTGATGACAATTTTGCAGTTGGTCTTGAGAGTGTGGATGGCGTTGCGTTGTTCCTTGGTGAATTTTGGGGTTGTCTTGTGAGTGCAGTTGATGAATCTGGTGTTGACGCACCTCCTGATGGCTTGGGCATACATGTCAAATTGAGGGCAGCGGCTTGGATTCTTTCCTCTTCAGTTGCTGCACTGTGGATCTCTCTGTCGGCTGTTCCGGTTCGTTGGCTGTCTCAATGTGTTTGCTGTTGGCCTCTTGGGGTTTGTGGAAGAACTCCCGCAGCCTCATTTGCCTGATGAATTCCTCTGTGTCCGCTGCGAGACTGATGGGGTCCATTTTGGTGGTAGGGCAGAAATTGAGTCCTCGGCGAGAACTTCAACTTCATCTGATTGAAGTGTGTTGACAATGGACTTCGTCAAGTTGACAGTGGACTTCCCTGCGGTGGTACTGTTTTTTACTGTAGTACTGGGGGGCGCTTGGTTGCTCACAGGACACGGTGGACAGAATATCCTTCGTCGTCGAGTACTTCCCCAGAGCGGAGAAGCTATGACATCTTCTCCGGAGTCTTCAACATGTCATTGATGAAGACGAATGTCTCACCAAGGTGATCCCCACACGTCCACTTCTTGCCTTCAAACAACTGCACAACCTCAAACAGTCCATTGTCTATAGCAAACTACCCAGCCTTCAGGAGAACGGTGACCACAACACCACACAACCCTGCCACAGCAACCTCTGCAAGAAATGCCAGATCATTGACAAGGATGCCATCATCTCATGTGAGAACACCATCCACCAGGTACACGGCACATACTCTTGCAACTCGGCCAACGTTGTCTAGCTGATATGCTGCAGGAAAGGATGTCCCGAAGCATGGTACATTGGGGAGACCATGCAGACACTACAACAACGGATGAATGAACACTGCTCGACAATCACCAGGCAAGACTGTTCGCTTCCTGTTGGCGAACACTTCAGAGGTCACGGATTTTCGGCCTCCGATCTTCAGGTAAAAGTTCTCCAAGGCGGCCTTCATGACATACAACACCGCAGAGTTGCTGAGCAGAAACTGATAGCCAAGTTCCACACACGAGGACGGCCTCAACCGGGATCTTGGGTTCATGTCACACTATCCGTAACCCCTATGACTTGCCTGGGCTTGCAACATCTCTCTTACTGTCCTGTCTGGAGACAATACACATCTCTTTAACCGATGCTTAATGCTATCTCCACTCATTGTCTGCACTTTTAAGACTTGATTAGGTGTAAAGACTTGCATGCTAATCAATATTCTGTAAACTGTGTGTGTCTTTATATGCCCTGTTTATGATCGGAACTCCCAACTCACCAGACGAAGGAGCAGTGCTCCAAAAGCTAGTGGCGTTTACTATCAAATAAACCTGTTGGACTTTAATCTGTGTTATGAGACTTCTTACTGTGTTTCCCCCAGTCAACGCCGGCATCTCCACATCATGATATATTTCCAAGTCAGAATGGGGAGTGACTTGGAGGGGAATATCAAGGTGACGGTGCTGCCCTTGTCCTTCTAGATAGTCGTGGCTTTGGAACAAGAACAGGAACTCACCAATGGGAAAAACAGAACCCATAATATCTGATACCTAACATCTGAATATCTCATCATATCCCTCTATGAAGTAAAATGCTATAATTCCATACAAGATAAAATCAATTAGTTAACATGGAGTAAATGGAGTTAGTGAGCATAGATTTTCTAAGAGCAGGTTAAGATTGGCTGATTGCCAATATTCTTTTTTTAAAATGGGAATATTGTAGAATCCCACTAGAGCAGAAGAAGGCTATTAATCTGCACTGACCACAATCCCACCCAGACCCAATTCCCATAGTCTCACATATTTACCCTAATAATCCCCTGACATTAGGATCAATTTACATGGCCAATCCACCTAATCTGCACATCTTTCAGACTGTGGGAGGAATCTGGAGTACATAGAGGAAACCCATGCAGGCACGGTGAGAACATGCAAACTCCACACAGACAGTAGACCCGAGGCCAGAATTGAACCTGGGTCCCTGGCACTATGAGGCAGCAATGCTAACCACTGTGCCACCGTGCCACCTCAGTTGACAGAAATAACAATGCATAGATAAAGGGCACTGAACATATACGTTTTCAGAAGTTATTACGCTTTTTTTAAAATGGGAATATCATAGAATCCCTGCAGTGCATAAGGAGGCTATTCCGCCCATTGAGTCTGCACTGACCACAATCCCACCCAGACCCAATTCCCATAACCCCACAGATTTACCCTACTAATCCCCTGACACTTGGATCAATTTAGCATGGCCAATCCACCTAATCTGCACATCTTAGTTACTTAGATACTTATGAGGATTCTGGCAGAGAATGTCACCATATGCATAGATGAACAAGTGATAAAAACAAAGAGTGGAGATGATTTTTTTGGACATAGTGGTGTTTTGACACTATTTTCAATTCATCTAAATGGCTTGGACATAGCCACAGGAAGGAGGGTACTAAAGTTTGCTACAAGGGGCAGAGGACATTGAGGGGAAATCCAAGACTGTGCAGGTTGACTTAAACCAGTTAGTGGATTGGGCAGATAAGCTGGAGATGCAGAAAAATGTGTAGTAGTACACTCTAAGGAAAGTAACATTGAAATAAGGTACACATTTAAAATTAAGATTCAAAGAGGAGGAATAGAATAGAGGGACCTCGGGGTCCTTGTGCGTGAGTTGCAAAAACCCAGCCTGCAGGTGCAGCAGGTGGTCAGGAAGGCGAATGGGATGCTGGCCGTCATAGCGAGGGGGATTGAATATAAAAGTAGGGAGGTCTTGCTGCGGCTATATAGGGCATTGGTGAGGCCGCAGCTGGAGTACTGTGTGCAGTTTTGGGCGCCATACTTACGCAAGGATATTTCGGCCTTGGAGGGAGTGCAGAGGAGGTTTACTAGGCTGATGCCGGAGTTGAGGGGGTTGAGCTATGAGGAGAGGCTGAATAAACTAGGCTTGTACTCGTTAGAGTTTAGAAGAATGAGGGGAGATCTCATTGAGACGTATAAGATGATGAATGGGTTGGATAGGATAGAGGTGGAGAGACTCTTCCTGCTCAGAAAGGACAGTAGGACTAGGGGGCACAGCCTCAAGATAAAGGGGGGGCGGTTTAGAACGGAGTTGAGGAAGAACTTCTTCACTCAAAGGGTGGTGAATCTCTGGAATTCTCTGCCCGTTGAAGTGGTGGAGGCTACCTCGCTAAATATTTTTAAGACGCGGGTTGATGGGTTTTTGATAAGAGAGGGGATTAAGGGTTATGGGGAGAGGGCGGGAATGTGGAACTGAGCCACGACAGATCAGCCATGATCTTATTGAATGGCGGGGCAGGCTCGAAGGGCCAGTTGGCCTACTCCTGCTCCTATTTCTTATGTTCTTATATGCTGGAAATTTACCAGCACACCTGCCTCGCAGAATGGCATTCTCAGTTGACCTCAGATGGGATCTTACAAGTCTCGAGCAGGTGTGGCGGTAAAATTCCAGCAGTTGATTCAACTGAAGTTGAATGAGGACAGAAAAGAACATAAAGATGGAGGCTGATTAGAAGATCAGACTGGTTTAATTATGAATGGCACTGAGACAAAGGTTACAGAATAACTTTCAACATGTGCAGGAAAATTGCAATATAAAATTGCAACATATTCCAGTTAAGGGGCTAGCACAGACACAGGCTTCATGGGTCCAATAGCCTGTACTACATATTCCATGATTTTATTGATCTGTGAATAGGTATCATTCTTCCAAACTAAATATACGGCAGATAAATTAGATGTTCACAACCATTTTGTTGTGAACATCTAGTTTATGATTCATGTTAATATTTCAGTGGTAATTTTTAGTTCTGGCAAGATTGTATTAAATGTAAGGTTAATAAATGCTGAGATTGCCAAAATGTGTTACGAAATTGTTCAAAACGTCATCTGCATTTGTTTAATAAAACCTGATGAAGGGGCAGCACTCTGTAAGCTTGTGCTACCAAATAAACCAAAAAAAAAGTTGATAAAGGAGGGTAGAAGAAGCTATGAAGCTGGGCTAGCGCTTAATATAAAAAAGGATAGCAAGAGTTTTTATAAATATATAAAAAGGAAGAGGCTGGCTAGGGTGAACGTTGGTCCCTTAGCGGATGAGAAAGGGGACCTAGTGGTAGGGGATGGGGATATGGCTAAGGTCTTGAATAACTTTTTTGTTTCTGTCTTCACGGAGGAGGACGTGAATAATTTGCCGGGTGTTAGCGATGGAAAGGTGGTAGGACTGGAGGGTCTTAATGACATTACTGTTACTAGAGAGGTGGTGCGCGACAGACTGGAGGGGCTGATTGTGGACAAGTCCCCAGGACCGGATGGAATGCATCCGAGGGTTCTGAAAGAAATGGCGGAGGTGATAGTGGATGCCTTGGTGGTTATTTTCCAGACGTCGCTGGATTCCGGGGAAGTGCCGGAGGATTGGAAAACGGCTAATGTTACGCCGTTGTTTAAGAAGGGTGCCAGGCAAAAGGCGGGGAATTACAGGCCGGTTAGTTTAACGTCTGTGGTAGGTAAAATGTTAGAATCCGTCATTAAGGAGGAAATTGCGAGGCATCTTGAAGGGAATTGCTTGATAGGGCAGACGCAACACGGTTTCATTAAAGGGAAGTCGTGTCTGACAAATTTACTGGAGTTCTATGAGGATGTGTCTAGGGCGGTGGATAGAGGAGAGCCGGTGGATGTGGTCTTTCTGGATTTTCAGAAGGCGTTTGATAAGGTACCTCACAAGAGGTTACTGCAGAAGGTCAGAGGACATGGAGTTGGGGGTAGGGTGTTAGCGTGGATAGAGGATTGGTTGTCAAATAGGAGGCAGAGAGTGGGGGTCAATGGGTGCTATTCGGATTGGCGGATGGTGACTAGTGGGGTGCCCCAGGGGTCGGTGCTGGGGCCTCAGCTATTTACCATTTATATAGATGATCTGGAGGAGGGAACCGAGTGTAGGGTGTCGAAATTTGCTGATGACACCAAGATTGGGGGAAAGGCAAATTGTGCGGAGGGTGTGGAGAGTCTGCAGAAGGATCTAGATAGGCTGGGCGAATGGGCCAGGAAATGGCAAATGGAATTTAATGTTGGCAAGTGTGAGGTGGTCCACTTTGGTAGGAAGAATGGTAGGAAGGACTATTACTTACGTGGCGAAAAACTGCAGCAGGCGACGGTGCAGAGGGACCTCGGGGTCCTTGTGCATGAGTCGCAAAAACCCAGCCTGCAGGTGCAGCAGGTGGTCAGGAAGGCGAATGGGATGCTGGCCTTCATAGCGAGGGGGATTGAATATAAAAGTAGGGAGGTCTTGCTGCAGCTGTATAGGGCATTGGTGAGGCCGCAGCTGGAGTACTGTGTGCAGTTTTGGGCGCCGCACCTGCGCAAAGATATTTTGGCCTTGGAGGGAGTGCAGAGGAGGTTTACTAGGCTGATACCGGAGTTGAGGGGGTTGAGCTATGAGGAGAGGCTGAATAAACTAGGCTTGTACTCGTTAGAGTTTAGAAGAATGAGGGGAGATCTCATTGAGACGTATAAGATGATGAATGGGATGGATAGGATAGAGGTGGAAAGACTCTTCCCGCTCAAAAAAGACAGTAGGACTAGGGGGCACAGCCTCAAGATAAAGGGGGGGCGGTTCAGAACGGAGTTGAGGAGGAACTTCTTCACTCAAAGGGTGGTGAATCTCTGGAATTCTCTGCCCGTTGAAGTGGTGGAGGCTGCCTCGCTAAATATTTTTAAGAAGCGGGTTGATGGGTTTTTGATAAGAGAGGGGATTAAGGGTTATGGGGAGAGGGCGGGAAAGTGGAACTGAGCCACGACAGATCAGCCATGATCTTATTGAATGGCGGGGCAGGCTCGAAGGGCCAGATGGCCTACTCCTGCTCCTATTTCTTATGTTCTTATGTTCTTAAACCTGTTGGACTTTAACTTGTTGGTGAGATTTATTACTGTGCCCACCCCAGTCCAACACCAGCATCTCCACATCATGTTTAATAAAGGCAGAATAGAAGAAATGAAGCTATAAAACAACAGATGGGCTTACTTAGCTAAAGAGCTGGAGACATGATGTATGCAATCCAGACAGTTAGGGCAGTCCAGGGAGTTTTTGTGTTGGCAGCCAGAGCTAAATTAACTTTAAAAAAATCAATAAATCCTGAAAGCTTGTAAACCACATTTACTTAATCAAAGGATGCATTATAAATGAAGGACTAATCTAAAGGTCTGTTTGAGGATAGCCCAGAGCAGACTTTATTTTCATAGAGATAGGTGATGTTCAGGGACATTCTCCAGTTTCAATTTAACTGGGTGCTTGCTGGGACAGTTAGCTGCATTTGGATCTTGTGCAACTTGCAGCTCACTACAGCTGAAAAGAAAAACTTCAATTAAGAGGTTAGATTGGAGAGAAAATTCAAAATCATGAGGGGGCTGGACAGAGTAGAACAGAGACTGTTCTGGATTATGAAAGGATTGAGAATGAGAGGGCACAGATTTAAAGCGAGTTGCAAAAGAAATAAATGTGATACAAACAAAAACTTTTCACAGAGAATGGTTAGAGTCAAAACTGCACTGTTTAGAAGTGTGGTTCAATCGGGATGTTCAAAAGGATATCAAAAGAAAACAATGTGCAAGGAAATGCTGTAAAGCAGGAGAATGGCACTGAGGCATATTGCTCATTTGTTCAGCCACTGCAGACACGACGGGCCGAATCTGTGCCATAACACTTCTGTGATTCTATTCATTCACAACGTGAGAGCAACATTGGCCTGGCCAACACTTATTACCCATCCCTAACTGCCCTTTAGAAGGTGGTGGTGAACTTCCTTCTTGCAGTCAAGAATAATGAACTATACAGCACAGGAACAAGCCCTTTGGCCCACGAAGCCTGCACCGATCACATTGTCCTATCTTGATCAACCGCCTGTAAACCCCTATTCCTCGCCTGTTCATGTGTTCATCTAGATAAGTCTTAAATGCTGGTAATGTAACTGCCTCAACTAACTCACTTGGCAGCGATTCCAGGCTGCCACCACCCTCTGTATAAAAGACTTCCCCACACATCTCCACTGAAACTTTGCCTCCCTTACCTTGAACTTGTGCTTCCTTGTAATTATCATTTCTGTCATGGGAAAAAATTTCCAAATGTTCGCCTTATTTATGCCCCCCATAATTTTATAAACTTCTATCAGGTCGTCCCTCAGCCTCCGCCTTTCCAGGGAGAACAATCCCAGTTTATTCAATCTCTCCTCATAGCTAAAACCCTCCATGCCAGGCAACATCCTGGTAAACCTTTTCTGTACTCCTTCCAAAACCTCCACATCCTTCTGATAGTGTGGCAACCAGAATTGGACACAGTATTCCAAATTTGGCCTAACCAACATTTTATATAACTGTAATTTACCAACTTTTATATTTGATGCCTGGGCCAATGAAGGCAAGTATGCCATATGCTTTTTTCACCACCTTTTTTCCACCTGTGTTGCCACTTTCAAACTATGGACCTGTACTTTCAAACCTTTCTATGGTCTATGCTACTGATGGTTCTGCCATTTACTTTATAGCTTCCACCTGATTGGATCTACCAAAATGCATCACCTCGCATTTGTCTGGATTCCACCTGCCATTTCTCTGCCCAATTTTCCAGCCTATCTATATCCTGCTTTATGTATTCTCTGACAATCTTCATCATTATCTACAATCCAGCAACCTTAGTATCAGCCGCAAACTTGCTAATCAGACGAGCTACATTTTCTTCCAAGTCATTTATATATATTACAAACAACAAGATTCCCAGCATTGATCCCTGCGAACACCACTAATTATAGATCTCCATTCATAAAAACACCCTTCCCATTGCTACTCTCTGCCTTCTACGGCCAAGCACAATTAGAAGTCTCACAACACCAAGTTAAAGTCCAGCAGGTTTATTTGGTGGCACAAGCCATAAGCTTTCAGAACGCTGCCCCTTCATCAGATGAGTGGGAGTTCTGTTCACAAACAGCGCATATAAAGGCATAAACTCAATTTATAAAAAAAATTTTGTAAATTGAGTTTGTCTCTTTATATCTCTGACATCTCTTGATATTCCTAGATAGTGAGGAAGGGTGTCTTAGTCTACAGGGAGACTTGGACAAGTTGCAGAGCTGGGCCGAGAGGTGGCAAATGGAGTTTAATGCGGAAAAGTGAGGTAATTCACTTTGGCAGGAATAACGGATGTGTAGCGTATAGGGCTAACGGTAGGACTCTGAATAGTGTGGATGAACAGAGGGATCTAGGTGTATGTGTACATAGATCCCTGAAAGTTGGGAATCAAGTAGATAGGGTTGTTAGGAAGTCATATGGTGTCTTGGCGTTTATTGGTAGGGGGATTGAATTTAGGAGCCGCAGCGTCATGTTGCAACTGTACAAAACTCTGGTGCGGCCGCACTTGGAGTATTGAGTGCAGTTCTGGTCCCCACATTATAGGAAGGATGTGGAGGCTTTGGAGAGGGTGCAGAGGAGGTTTACCAGGATGTTGCCTGGTATGGAGGGGAGGTCCTATGAGGAGAGACTGAGGGATTTGAGGTTGTTTTCGTTAGAAAGAAGGCGGCTACGAGGGGACCTTATTGAAACATATAAGATGATTAGAGGTTTAGATAGGGTGGACAGTGATAGCCTTTTTCCTCAGATGGAGAAAGCTAGCACGAGGGGGCATAGCTTCAAATTAAGGGGTGGTAGTTATAGGATGGATGTCAGGGGTATGTTCTTTACCCAGACGGTGGTGAGGGATTGGAAATGCCCTGCCTGCTGCAGTTGTAAATGCGCCTAGTTTGGGGGAGTTTAAGAGATCCGTGGATAGGTTTATGGATGGTAAGGGTTTGGTTTAGGTTAGAGGGTCATTGTTTTTTAACTGGTCGGCGCAACATCGTGGGCCAAAGGGCCTGTTCTGCACTGTAATGTTCTATGTTCTATCCCATTCACCTGATGAAGGCGCAGCGCTCCGAAAGCTTGTGGCTTGTGCTATCAAATAAACCAGTTGGACTCAAGTCTGGTGTTGTGAGACTTCTTACAGTGTTTACCTCAATCCAACGCCAGCATCTCCACTTCTACGGCCAAGCCAATTCTGAATCCATCTAGCTAGTTCATCCTTGACCGTGTGTGATTTAGATACATCCATGGTGCTATTAAGCAGGGTTTCCAAAATTTTGACCAGCTATAGTGATGGAATGGTGATATATTTTTAAGTCAGCATGCTGTTTGGCTTGGACAGGAATTTCCAGGTGCTGATGTTTTCATGTATCTGCTGCCCTTATGCTTCTAGATGGCACTATCCTGGGTTTGTGAAGTGCTGACTAAGGTGCCTTGGTGAATTCCTGCAGTTTATCTTGCAGATGGTACACACTTCTGCCACATGCTGTTGGAGTGCTGGTTGTTATAGTTGTACAGTTCCCTTAGCTAATTTCTGTTTCTCCTTAACATCACTCTATTCTCTTTTGTTCCTCATAGAATTAGGGCTCACTGCACACTGATTACTTCTGCAATCGACCAGCTCCTTTGATAGAACTCAAATTCCAATCCTTCAATCCTATATACAAATTAGGACTGAACGCGCATGCTGGTCATTTACGGTCTTCATTCTCCGTTCCTTTGAGATGTTTCTCCTGTAACTGAGAACAAGAGCAAATGATGACTTGGCAAGGTTGTCCCAACCTGCTTTTTGAACATGAGTTCTGCCACTGTATGTCGTTGGTGGATGGAACGAATGGGCTGGCCTAGATGCGACTCAAGATCCACAGCAATGTTGTTGACACTTAAATGTCCTTCGGGATGGGCAATAAATGCTGGCCCAGCCAACGACGCCCACATCCTATGAATGAATTAAAAGTTGCATTGGCATCCTGTGTGTTATCAGAGTATTGAATGCTTCCATGGTGGTCTTCCACAATTTCACTGAGTTAATTTCTGGACTTGTTCCACATGCTGTTGGAGTGCTGGTTGTTATAGTTGTACAGTTCCCTTAGCTAATTTCTGTTTCTCCTTAACATCACTCTATTCTCTTTTGTCCCTCATAGAATTAGGGCTCACTGCACACTGATTACTTCTGCAATCGACCAGCTCCTTTGATAGAACTCAAGCTCCAATCCTTCAATCCTATATACAAATTAGGACTGAACGTGCATGCTGGTCATTTACGGTCTTCATCCTCCGTTCCTTTGAGATGTTTCTCCTGTAACTGAGAACTAGAGCAAATGATGACTTGGCAAGGTTGTCCTAACCTGCCTTTTGAACATGAGTTCTGCTGCTGACAGAAATCCCAAATCTCATATATAAAGTTGCTGCTCTAAGTGTAACATGGCAATATGGAGACCTTGTTTTGTTTCTTGGCACTTTGTGATTAATGCCTTAACTGTGCAAACCATTCGCTCAGCAAGACTGTTTGATCTGGGATAGCATGGATACTGTTGTTTGACAGAATCTCTTCAGACGTATTGAACAAATTAAATACTGCACTTGTTTCCACCACGGTCGCATTTGAGGTTTGTATTTTCAATGATTTGATAATTAGAAACTTGGAAAAGTAGTCAGGGACTAGAAGAAAGTCATTCCATGGCCAGTGAATAAATCTGTTGCAATTTCAGACCAAGGGTACAATGGAATCTTGCAAGGGTATAATTGCACTTTATGCTGATGTGGTTGCTGACTTGTACACTTCTCACAGCCTCGCTATTATTTCGATATCATCATTGACATTTGGCTAATACACAGTTTCCCTTGTCATGCATATTGTTCGTTCTCTACCCAAATACCCCTGGTGTAGCTGAGAAATGGTTGGAATTTTATCGCCCTGCCTACTATGGGAATTGAAGCGGGTGAGTGGCAGAGAATGTGAAGGTCCACTGATCTCAGGCGGAATTTTACCGTTTCAGGATGAGCGAGGCCATAAAATCCTGGCCAATGTGTCCTAGCAAAGAGCTTCAGTTACAAACATGTGTTTTCCTGTGAAAATTACATCACTTGAAATACTTTGTTCATCTCTGTACAGTCAAATACATGAGGGTGCCTAGAACTTAAACTGAATTGGGACTGTGGTTGGTGCAGATTCGATGGGCCGAAGGCCCTCTTTCTGCAATGTAGGATTCTATGATTCTATGAATCAGGGCAGCTTCCAGAATTACACTCATAATGCTGTGAGTCATGGATCGTTTGCTGTTTCTTTCTGAAGTTGGGTGTACTTGTGTTGACCAAACGCGTAAGATCAGCATTGCATGCATCTTCTATTTTAAAATCTAGGCTGTCCATCTGCAGGTCTAGCAAAACATCTACAGGCTGTTAGGATTTAGTAAACTGCTCAATGTGTCTGAAGTAATCATTTTGCTATCCAGTTTGTAAAAGAGTTCAAGTTGTATCATTGCAGCCACATCAGAAGTCATTGTGTTTTGGGTGAGGCACTTATCAGTGTCTTGCGCCAGATCAGTTCCACAGGTTTGTAATCAGTTTCCCCAATGAATCATTTACTGAGTAGGCATGTGCACAGATGGATTTACAATGAAACGAACCGTGCCTATGCACAGGCCCCAACAAACAGGCGAGCGATGATGCACTGAGGCAGAGGTGGCGGCCACGATGAGTAAGGCAAGCCGCCTTGAACAGTGAAGATGCCAGGTGAGCGAGGTGAGTGAGAACGGGAGTCTGTGAGGGTGGGGAAAAACTGTGAGAGATGAAGGGGAAAGAATTGCAGTGTTTGAGGGAGTGGGGGGGCGGGCGGGTGACTCTATGAGCGGATTGGGTTGCAGACTTGCAGGGAGGGAGAGAGTGAGAGGTTTGCATTATAGAGGAAGAGAAGTTTGAGATGGGGTTGGCGGTCCACGGAGTGGAAGAGTTTGAGGGGGGGAATGCACAGGAGGAGAGTAGTGCAATAAGAACATAAGAAATAGGAGCAGGAGTAGGCCATCTAGCCCTTCGCGCCTGCCCCGCCATTCAATAAGATCATGGCTGATCTGAAGTGGATCAGTTCCACTTTCCCGCTTTCTCCCCATAACCTTTAATTCCCTTGTCTGTCAAGAACTTATCTACCCGTCACTTAAATATATTTAGTGAGGTAGCCTCCACCACTTCAACGGGCAGAGAATTCCAGAGATTCACCACCCCTTGAGTGAAGAAGTTCCTCCTCAACTCCGATCTAAACTGCACCCCCCCCCCCCTTATCTTGAGGCTGTGCCCTCTAGTCCTGCTATCCTTTCTAAGCGGGAAAAATCTCTCTACCTCTACCCTATCCATCCCTTTCATTATCTTATACGTCTCTATAAGATCCCCCCTCATCCTGCTAAACTCCAACGAGTACAAACCCAGTCTATTTAGTCTCCCTTCATAGTCCAACCCCCTCATCTCCGGTAGTGCAAGTATTGTTTGAAATCCCCGATCAGAATCTCAGCTTTATCGTTAAAAAATGAATCCAATTTTTGCAGAGCTTGAACATGATAAAAACGTGAGACTGACTGTGCAAACACCAGCTCTTTCAGACCCTCAGACCCTTTATTAGTTGCCTAAAATCATGATAAGCTTTTCTACCAATATGAAGCAACACAATCAATTTGGCAGTCCAAAGTGCAGAAAACTGAAGGTGAGGCAAGAGGACGAAGCTGGGCAAAAGGACAGTTTGCCATTTTACTTTAAAGAGTTAAATATATTGAACAGTGCACAAACTGCATATTCATTCTCTTTTAAAATGGATTTTAGTAAGGCATTTGATAAAGTTCCCCATGGTAGGCTCATGAAGAAAGTAAGGAGGTGTGGGATAGAAGGAAATTTGACCGATTGGATAAGTAACTGGCTGTCTCATAGAACACAGTAAAAAGTCTGACAACACCAGGTTTTAGTCCAACCGATTTAGTCCAACCAATTGGTTGGACTAAAACCTGGTGTTGTCAGACTTCTTACTGTGTTTACCCCAGTCCAACGCCGGCACATCCACATCATGTCTCATAGAAGGCAGAGGGTGATGGTGGAGGGAAAATTTTCAGACTGGAGGCCAGTTACCAGTGGTGTATCACAGGGATCAGTGCTGGGTCCTCTGCTTTTTGTGATCTTTATCAATGACTTGGAAGAGGGGGCTAAAGGGCGGGTTAGTAAATTTGCTGATGACACCAAGGTTGATGGAGTAGTGGATGAGGTGGAGGGCTCTTGTAGGCTACAAAGAGACACTGATAGGATGCAGAGCTGGGCTGAAAAGTGGCAGATGGAGTTTAACCCTGATAAGTGCGAGATGATTCATTTTGGTAGGACAAACTTAAATGCGGATTACAGGGTCAACGGCAGGGTTCTGAGGAATGTGGAGGAACAGAGAGGTCTTGGGGATCATATCCACGGATCTCTGAAGTTGCCACTCAAGTGGATAGAGCTGTGAAGAAGGCTTATAGTGTGTTGGTGTTTATTAACAGAGGGTTTGAGTTTAAGAGTCGCGAGGTTATGCTGCAACTATGCAGGATCTTGGTGAGACCACATTTGGAATATTGTGTGCAGTTCTGGTCACCTCACTATAAGAAGGATGTGGAAGCATTGGAGAAAGTGCACAGGAGATTTACCAAGATGCTGCCTAGTTTGGAGGGTAGGTCTTATGAAGAAAGGTTGAGGGAGCTGGGGCTTTTTTCTTTAGAGCGGAGGAGGATGAGAGGTGACTTAATAGAAGTTTGTAAGACAATGAGGGGGATAGATAGAGTGGATGTTTAGTGACTATTTCTTTGGGTGGATGTAGCTGTTACTAGGGAGCATAACTATAAGGTTCATGGTGGGAGATATAGGAGGGATGGTAGAGATAGATTCTTTACTCAGAAAGTGGTTGGGGTGTGGAATGGACTGCCTGCTGTGATAGTGGAGTCGGACACTTTAGGAACTTTCAAGTGGTTACTGGATAGGCACATGGAACACACCAGAATGATAGGGAGTGGGATAGCTTGATCTTGGGTTCGGACATAGCTTGGCACAACATCAAGGGCCGAAGGGCCTGTACTGTACTGTTCTATGTTCTAAAAGTATGGGCGAATTATCTGATGACTTGCTGACTTTCACAGACACCACACTGCCAGGAAATGTTGAACAAGAAGCAGACTCGGAAATTACATCGGAACTATAAGATCTTACTGATTCTTTTGTTAAAACGAGGGAAGAAATCGACCCTAAACATACTGCCTTATGGCCAAAATCTGTACCAATGGGTATCTTACAGTATCTCATCCCAAATAAATCAGAAAAAGTTAAAAGTCTTCATATGTCCCATTATCTGGTATCTCAGAAATTAGAAATTGACTTTTTTCCCTGAAACCTCCAAGTATGCAACCTAATCACTATCACATTTGAAAATTATTTCCTGACCCTAGTAAAGGGAAACAAACATTGTTGACAGGCACTCTAACTGGAGAAATGTTAGATGAGATATTGTTGATCATGAAACTTCCAAAGCTCATATTAAAGCTATGTGCTTAAATTATTTGGAAGAATTGTTTCTGTATTATCAGCTCAGTTAGAAAAGGAGTGTTCATATTGGAGGAAAGTGCTGAGACAGGTCATTACCACGGTCAAAATGTTGTCTTCTTTGGGACTATATCTAAGAGGACACGATGAGTCATAATCGTTAAAGAGGAGGTATTTACTTAGCCTGTCTTGAGTATCTCAGTGAATTTGATGAGCTTCTCAAAGAGCACTTGAAAAGTTATCAATATTGTGGCTCAGGGAAGACCAACTTTTTAATGCACCAAACTTACGATGACTTCATCGCTGTAAGGGCAGAGCGGCTCAGAAAGCAAATCATTCATGAAGTAAAAGATGCTAAATACTATTCCAAAATAGTTGATTTGAAACCAGGTGTGAGTCTTATGAACCGATTAACATTAATTTTAAGTGTATCACCAGCAATGAAGAAGTTGTGGAGCTATTTCTTTATTTTGTCCAGCTACAATCCCACATTTCTGACTGTCTAGAGACAATTGTTCTGGGAATATTACAAATTTAGGTTTGAAGATCAAAAATTGTTGTGGGCAGAACTTCAAAAGTGCTGCAAATATGGCAAGCAAGACTGAACAAGGCAAACCCCCATGCATTACTCATCCCATGTTCCAATCCCTCCTTGAATTTAATCTACAATGTGCAGTTGAATCCTTTGAGGGAGTTGCACATTTTTCTGACTTTGTTCAAAATGTATATGCCCTTTTTCCCATTTCCAGACATCGGTAGAATATATCACAATCACGCTTGGAACAGGCAAATGGAAAATATTTCACAGTCAAACAAATTTGTGACACCATGTGGTCTGCTCATGTAGATGCTGTTGTGGCTTTGAAAATGAAATTTGCTGATATAAAGGAAACCTTATTAGACGTAGCTGCATCAAATTCAGAAAAACCACATGTGACAGCTAAAACAAAATCTTTAGCAGGGAAGTTTGAAAAGTACAATATTGCTGCTATTAATCTTTTGTGGAAGCAGTTACCTCATTGAGTCATAAAGGTTTACAGCATGAAAACAGGCCCAACTTGTCCATGTTGCCATTTTTTTAAAATCCCCAAGCTAATCCCAATTGACTGCATTTGGCCCATATCCCTCTATACTCATTGTACCCACGTAACTGTCTAAATGTTTTCTAAAAGATAAAATTGTACCGGCCTCTAATACTACCTCTAGCAGCTTGTTCCAGATACTCACCACTCTCTGTATGAAAAAATTGCCCCTCTGGACACTTCTGTATCTCTCCCCTCTCACCTTAAACCTATGCCCTCTAGTTTTAGATTCCCCTATCTTTGGGAAAAGATATTGACTATCTACCTTGTCTATGCCCCTCGTTATTTTAGTAACGTTTATAAGGTCACCCCTCAGCCTCCTACGCTCCAAAGAAAAAGTCCCAGTCTATTCAGCCTCTCCTTACAACTCAATCCATCAAGTCCCAGTAGCATCCTAGTAAATCTTTTCTGCACTCTTTCTAGTTTAATAATATCCTTTCTATAAGACGGTGACCAGAATTTTTATAAGAGGGACAGTATTCCAAGTGTGGCCTTATCATCGTACAACTTCAACAAGATGTCCCAATTCCTGTATGCAATGTTCTGACCGATGAAACTAAGCATGCTAAATGCCTTCTTCACCACTCTGTCCACCTGTGAGTCCACTTTCAAGGAGCTATGAACATGTATCCGCAGATCTCTTTGTTCTGTGACTCTCTCCAATACCCTACCATCAACTGAGTAAGTCCTACCCTGGTTCAATCTACCAAAATGCATCACCTCGCATTTGTCTAAATTAAACTCCACCAGCTAATCGTCAGCCCACTGGCCCAATTGATCAAGACCCCATTGCAATTGGAGATAACTTTCTTCACTATGCACTATGCCATCAATCTTGGTGTCATCTGCAAACTTAGTAACCATGCCCCCTATATTCTCATCCAAATCATTAATATAAATGACAAATAACAGTGACCCAGCACTGATTCCTGAGGCACAGGCCTCCAGTTTGAAAAACAACTCTCTACCACCACCCTCTGGCTTCTATCAAGTCATGATGTGGGTATGCCGGCGTTGGACTGGCGTAAACACAGTAAAAAGTCTGTAGCAAAAGCCACTAGCTTTCGGAGCACTTGCTGCTCCTTCGTCAGGTGAGTGGGAGTTCTATTCACAAACAGGGCATATAAAGACACAACTCAATTTACAAAATAATGGTTGGAATGCGAGTCTTTACAGGTAATCAAATCTCAAAAGTACAGGCAATGTGAGTGGAGAGTGCGTTAGGCACAGGTTAAAGAGATGTGTATTGTCTCCAGACAGGACAGTTAGTGAGATGTTGCAAGCCCAGGCAAGTCATGGGGGTTACAGATAGTGTGACATGAATTCAAGATCCTGGTTGAGGCCGTCCTCATGTGTGCAGAACTTGCCTATCAGTCTCTGCTCAATGACACTGCGCTGTCGTGTGTCGTGAAGGCCACCTTGGAGAACGCTTACCCGAAGATCAGAGGCCGAATGCCCGTGACCGCTGAAGCTTTCCCAAGAGGAAGAGAACACTCTTGCCTCGTGATTGTTGAACGATGTTCATTCATCCGCTGTTTCCTCCCTAACCTCTCACAAAGTCCTGGGATATACTTCATCAGGTCCCAGGTATTTATCTACCTTGATGCGCTTTAAGACTTCAACCATCACCTTCTCTGTAATATGTACACTGCTCAAGACATCACTATTTATTTCCCCAAGTTCCCTAACATCCATGCTTTTCTCAACAGTAAATACTGATGAGAAATATTCATTTAGGATCTCACCCATTTCTTGTGAATCCGCACACAGATGATCTTATTGATCCTTAAGTGGCCCTACTCTCTCTCCCTTCTTACTCTTTTGCCCTTTATGTATTTGTAGAAACTCTTTGGATTCTCTGTGCCTTATCTGCCAAAACAATTTTGTGTCCCCTTTTTGCCCTCCTGATTTGTCTCTTAACTCTACTCCTACACCCCCTATACTCTTTAAGAGATTCACTCGACCTCAGCTGCCTATGCATATCATGTGCCTCTTTCTTCTTCTTCACCAGGACCTTGATATCCCAAGTTATCCAGGCTTCCCAACTCCTGCCAGCGTTGCCTTTCATACTAAGAGGAATGTGTTTACCCTGAACGCTGGTTAACACACTTGTGAAAGAATGCCACTTACCAAACATCCATTTGCCTTCCCACAGACTCCCCCAATTAACATTTGAAAGTTCCTGCCTGATACCATCAAAATTGGCCTTGCCCCAGTTTAGAATTTTAACTTTTGGGACAGACCTATCATTCTCCATAGCTATCTTAAAACTAATAGAATTATGGTCACTGGTTCCAAAGTGATCCTTCACTAACACTTCTGTCATCCGCCCTTCATTATAATCCTCAAAGAATTAATGCCATCAGCAAATCTCAGCAAAATGTTGAGACAACTTTATAGAATGCTGCACAGTTGTTAGCCTCAGTTAAAAGTTCTGTCATTGAAGTTTGAAATTACTAAAACTTGGTGGAAACAGAGGCACTAACATTAATAAAAGTTATAGGTCCTTCTAATGATGTGCAGCGTACAAGGTGCAGAATGTTAATTTTCAATTAAACTAGAGATAATTAAATGACTTTAAAAGGGAAAGAGAAGATCAACGTTGAGACTGTCAATATTGTTTGTGGCGCAATAAGAGTGACAGAGTAGAAATGAATCTCTGAAGAAAACAGTTGAATTATTTTGCATGCTTTTTGATTGAAGTCTGGATAAAAATGTTAAAAGTCACTGCAGTAAAAAATTCAGTGAATTCTACCAGGACATGGACACAAATCTTTTTGAAGACCAAGTGAAACAATTCATTCATTTTGTCAATAATGATGAGCTCTGTGCTTTGAGATCACGAGCTGATTTGTACAGACTTGTATGTAATGGTTTGCAGGCAACCTTTCCAAATATGGAAACCATTCTGAAAATTTTTTTTTAACATAATCTGTCACAAATGCTTCTGATGAATGTTCTTTCTCTGTATTGAAAAGAGTTAAACATTATTTGTGAAGTACAATGAATGAGGAACATTTGGCAAGTTCAGCAATATTGATGATTGAAAGTGCTTCTTTACAAGATTTTATCAATGATGATATAACTGGTGACTTTGTAGAAAAAAAGTTTAGAAAAAAGCTGTGTAAATTTCCATGCCAACAAGGGATGAAGCAAGAAAATCTTAGAAACCTGTCCCTCTTCTATGTATCTTGTTGATTGGAGTATTTAGTCCTGACTAGATTGGCTCATTCTGTCCTGCACTGACTGATGCTGATGATGACATCATCAGCTGATGTTTCCATCTCATTGTTCCGTCAGCAAGTTCCATGTTTTCTCGCCTCAAGACACACACCGCAATATTGACCATATATATGGACTGGCATTCTGACCAGAGGTAAGCTTGGATTTCAATTTAGCAATTATTCACACATGCTCGTTTTTACAAGTTAAAGAGCAGTGATCAATTTCTGTATTTTTGTGGTTTCTACCTTTGCGTTTTGTGGGTTGAGGGTGGGTGGGGTCAGGAAGGGTGTGAGGTTGGAGGATGGCGGAGGATGGAGGGTGAAGTTGAGCATAGGCCCCTAAGAACTGTAAATCCCCCTCTGAGAATATGCTGCAATACCAAATATCACTTAGACATGGGCATAATAATTAGTTGTACGTGTAATAGACTTGCCATCTTGCATGATGTACAGTCCTAATCCTTTTTGAGATACATCGACTTGTAACACACTTTTCTTAGTTTATACAAAGGTATGTTAGGAATAGCGGTAGGCCATTTCGTCCCAAATCTGTTCCACTATTCAATATGATCATAGTTGACTTCATTGTAAACTCAACTTCACATTCCTGCCTCTCCCAATAACCTTTCACAATACTTCACCCCTTTGCTTATGAAAAGATCTATCTATTTGGCTCTTAAAAGATATTCATACATTCTGCCTCAACCATCTTCAGAGGAAACATTCTAAAGTCTCATAAAGCTCAGAGAAAAAATTCTCTTAATTTCTGTCTTAAATGAGCGACCCCTTAATTTTAATCAGTGACTCATAATTTAAGATTCTCCTACAAGAGGAATCATACTTTCCACATACATCCTGTCAAAACACCTTAGGATCTTTTATGTTTCAAACAAGTAGACTCTTATTCTTTTACACTCCAGTGGATACAAGCCTAGCCTCTCCAGCCTTTCCTCATAAGATAACCAAACATTCCAGGTATTAATCTAGTAAACCTAGTGGTGTTCTGCAAGGGTCTGTACTGGGACTTCTGCTGTTTGTGATATATATAAATGACTTGGATGAAAACGTAAGTGTGTGGGTTAGTAAGTTTGAAGATGACACAAAGATAGGTGGAGTTGTGGATAGTTAGAAGATTGTCAAAGGATTCAGCAGGATATAGATCAGCTGAAGATATGGGCCGAGAGATGATAGATGGGGTTTACTCTGGGCAAGTATGAGGTACTGCATTTTGGGCAATCAAATGTTAAACATAAGCATACAGTTAATGGGAGGACCCTGAACAGCATTGATGGGTACAGGGATCTTGGGGTTCAAGTGCATAGCTCCCTGGAAGTGGCCATAGGGTGGTAAAGAAGGCATATGGCATGCTTGCCTTTATTGGTCAGGGCATCGAGTACAAGAGTCAGGATGTCATGTTGCAGCTTTATAAAATTTTGCTGAACATAGGTTATTGTGTTCAATTCTGGTCACCATTACAGGAAGGATGTGGAGGCTTTGGAGAAGAGGATGCAGAAAAGATTTACCAGGACGCTGCCTGGATTAGAGGGTATGAGCTATAAGGAGAGGCTGGACAAACTAGGGTTTTTTCCTCTGGAGCAGAAGACGCTGAGGGGAAACTGGATAGAAGTCTACAATAAGTATGTAATAAGTTGATAAGTATGTACCAGTTAGGCAGGAAGGAAGTGGTCAAGCGAGGGAACTATGGTTTACTAAAGAAGTTGAATCACTTGTGAAGAGGACGAAGGAGACTTACGTCAAGATGAGATGTGAAGGCTCAGTTAGGGTGCTCGAGAGTTACAAGTTAGCCAGGAAAGATCTAAAGAGAGAACTAAGAAGAGCCAGGAGGGGACATGAGAAGTCTTTGACAGGTAGGATCAAGGAAAACCCTAAAGCTTTCTATAGGTATGCCAAGAATAAAAGAATGACTAAGGTAAGATTAAGGCCAGTTAGGGACTGTAGTGGGAAGTTGTGCGTGGAGTCTGAAGAGATAGGAGGGGCGCTAAATGAATATTTTTCATCAGTATTCACACAGGAAAAAGACAATGTTGTCAAGGAGAATACTGAATGCAGGCTATTAGACTAGACGGGATTGAAGTTCATAAGGAGGAAGCGTTAGCAATTCTGGAAAGTATGAAAATAGGTAAGTCCCCTGGGCCGGATGGGATTTATCCTAGGATTCTCTCGGAGGCTAGGGAGGAGATTGCAAAGCCTTTGGCATTGTCTACAGGAATGGTGCCAGAAGACTGGAGGATAGCAAATGTTATCCCCTTATTCAAGAAGGGGAGTAGAGACAACCCTGTTAATTATAGACCAGTGAGCCTTACCTCTGTTGTGGGCAAAGTTTTGGAAAAGATTATGAGATAGGATTTATAATCATCTAGAAAGGAATAATTTGATTAGGGATCATCAATACAGTTTTGTGAAGGGTAGGTTGTGCCTCACAAACCTCATTGAGTTCTTTGAGAAGGTGACCAAAGAGGTGGATGAGGGTAAAGCAGCTGATGTGGTGTATATGGATTTCAGTAAAGCGTTATAGAAGATACAGAGGCATGGGATTGAGGGTGATTTAGCAGTTTGGATCAGAAATAGCTGCAAGAAGACAGAGGGTGGTGGTTGATGGGAAACGTTCATCCTGAAGTTCAGTTACTAGTGGTGTACTGCAAGGATCTGTTTTGGGGCCACTGCTGTTTGTCATTTTTATAAATGACCTGGATGAGGCCATAGAAGGACAGGTTAGTAAATATGCGGATGACACTAAAGTCGATGGAGTTGTGGACAGTAAGGAAGGATGTTGCAGGTTACTGAGGGACATAGATAAGCTGCAGACCTGGGCTGAGAGGTGGCAAATGGAGTTTAATTGGTTGATAGGGTTGTTAAGAAGGCGTACAGTGTGTTAGCTTTTATTGGTAGAAGGATTGACTTTCGGAGCCGTGAGGTCATGTTGCAGCTGTACAAAACTCTGGTGCAGCCGCACTTGGAATATTGCGTACAGTTCTGGTCACCGCATTATAGGAAGGATGTGGAAGCATTGGAAAAGGTGCAGAGAAGATTTACCAGGACGTTGCCTGGTATGATGGGAAGGTCTTATGAGGAAATGCTGAGGGACTTAAGGCTGTTTTTGTTAGAGAAGGAGGTTAAGAGGTGACTTAATAGAGGCATATAAGATGATCAGAGGATTAGACAGTGAGAGTCTTTTTCCCCGGATAGAGATAGCTCACACGAGGGGGCATAGCTTTAAACTGAGGGGTGATAAATGTAGGACAGATGTCAGAGGTAGATTCTTTACTCAGAGAGTAGCAAGGGCGTGGAATGCCCTGCCTGCAACAGTAGTGGACTCACCAATATTAAGGGCATTTAAATGGTCATTGGATAAACATATGGATGATATTGGAATAGTGTAGGTTAGATGGGCTTTAGATTGGTTTCACAGGTTGGTGCAACATCGAGGGCTGAAGGGCCTGTACTGCGCTGTAATGTTCTACGTTCTATAAAATTATGAGAGGCACAGATAGAGTTGACAGTCAGAGTCTTTTTTCCCCCCAGAGTTGAAGGCTGGGATTCTCTCAAAAAACTAAGTGCCCAAAGGTAGAAAACGGGAGAAGTTCCTGCCTGAGTATTAGGCATACTTAGTGAAATGAATTTCTGGCACTCTGTGCATCACAGATTGCCTCAGAGAGATTCATGCTGGTAAGTGGGGAGCGGGGCCTCATTCCAATGGAAAGGCTGGTAGCATTGTGCCGATCAGTCAGTGGGGAGATCAGTGCATGCGCAGTGCCCATTGCCGCCCCCCACCTCCCCAGCTCCAATCAGTGGCTGACTCGACCACCCCACTTTTCACCTCAAACCCAGGCCCACCCCGCTGGCCAAAATATCTAATACTAGGGGGCGTACCTCTTGAGATGAGGGGGGCAAGATCAAATGAGGTGAGAGGGGCAAGTTTTTTTACACAGAGAAATGAGAAATGGAAGATCTGGTGTCTAGAAGCGATGAGCCCAAAACACCACATTAGTTTTACCCTTCCTCCCTCCTCCTCTGACCAAAGGGCCACTGTGAGACGGTAAAATTGAAGGTAAGAGTTTTATAAATTTTCGTAAGTAATTTGATTGGTGCTAGAAATGTCGGTTAGTGGGGTTAAGTGCTGCACTTGTGAGGTGTGGGAGATCCATGACGCTTCCAGTGTCTCGGACGACCACATCTGCAGGAAGTGCACCCAATTGCAACTCTTTACAGACTGCATGGACAGGTTGGAGTAGCAGCTGGATGCATTTAGGAGCATAAAGACAGTGGAAAGTGTCACAGACAGGAGCTCTAGAGATGTGGTCACACCCAAGGTGCAGGCAGATAGATGGGTGACCACTAGAAGGGGCAGGCAGTCAATGCAAGAATCCCCTATAGTCGTCTCTCTCTCTCTCTCTAATAAGTATACTGTTTTGGATACTGTCAGGGGAGGGGATGGCCTACCAGGGGATAAAAACAGCAGCAGCCAGAGCAGTGGAGGTAGTGGAAGCGGATAAAATAGTGACTTTTAAAAGGTGTCTTGACAAATACATGAATAGGATGGGAATGGAGGGATATGGTCCCTGGAAGGGTAGGGGTTTTAGTTGAGTTGGGCAGCATGGTTGGTGCAGGCTTGGAGGGACGAAGGGGCTGTCCTGTGCTGTAATTTTCTTTGTTCTTTGAAGCAAGTGTGGAATACAAAGAAAGTAGAAAGAAACTTAAGTAAGGAGCAAGGAGGGCTACTCAAGGACAGGGGACAGAATCTACACATGGAGCCAGTGGAAATGGGCGAGGTAATAAATGAGTGCTTTGCTTCAGCATTCACCAAACAGAAGGACTTGGTGGATGATGAGTCCAGGAAATCGTGTGTAAATAGTTTCTGAGTCATGTTGAGATCAAAAAGGTGGTGGTATTGGGGTCCTTGAGAAACATTAATGTGGACAAGTCCCAAAGCCTGATGGGATATACCCCAGAATACTGAGAAAGGCAAGGGAGGAAATTGCTGGGACCTTGAGAGAAATCTTTGTATCCTCACTGGTGAGAGGGGAGGTTATGATGTGGAGATGCCGGTGTTGGACTGGGGTAAGCACAGTAAGAAGTCTCACAACACCAGGTTAAAGTCCAACAAGTTTATTTGGTAGCTCTAGCTTTCGGAGTTTTCAGCTCCTTCATCAGGTGAGTTATGAGACAGGGGGGGTCCTAGAGGATTGGAGAACAGCCAATGTTGCCCCTTCGTTTAAGAAGGGTAGCAAGAATAATCCAGGTAATTACAGGCTGGTGAGCCTTAGGTCAGTGGTAGGAAATTACTGGAGAGGATTCTTGGAGACAGAATTTACTCCCATTTGGAAATAAGCGATGTATTAGTGAAAAGCAACATAGTTTTATGAAGGGGAGGTTGTGTCTCACTAGAATCATAGAACACTACAGCACAGAAACAGGCCTTTTGGCCCTTCTTGGCTATGCTGAACCATTTCTCTGCCTAGTCCCACTGACCTGCACCTGGATCATATCCCTCCACACCCCTCACATCCATGTACCTGTCCAAGTTTTTCTTAAATGTTAAAAGTGAGCCTGCATTTACCACTTCATCTGGCAGCTCATTCCACACACCTACCCACTCTGTGTGAAGAACACCCCTCTAATATTCCCTTTAAACTTTCCCCCCTTCACCCTTAACCCATGTCCTCTAGTTTTTTTCTCCCCTAGCCTCAGTGGAAAAAGCCTGCTTGCATTCACTCTATCTATACCCATCATAATTTTATACACCTCTATCAAATCTCCCCTCATTCTTCTATGCTCCAGGAAATAAAGTCCTAACCTATTCAACCTTTGTCTGTAACTCAGTTTCTCAAGTCCCGGCAACATCCTTGTAAATCTTCTCTGCACTCTTTCAACCTTATTCATATCCTTCCTGTAATTAGGTGACCAAAACTGCACACAATACTCTAAATCTGGCCTCACTAACTTGATCAAGTTTTTCAAGGAAGTGACAAAAATGACGGATGAGGGTACGGCAGTGGATGTCGTCTACATGGACTTCAATAAGGCCTTTGACAAGGTCTCTCATGGCAGATTGATGCAGATGGTGAAGTTGCATGGGATCAGAGGCAAACTGGCAAGATGGATACAGAACTGGTTCAGTCATAGAAGACAGAGAGTAGCAGTTTCTGAATGGAGGGCTGTGACATTCCTCAGGGATCAGTGTTGGGATCTTTGCTGTTTGTAATATATATAAATGATTTGGAGTAAAATGTAACTGGTTTGATTAGTAAGTTTGCAGACGACATAAAGATTGGTGGATTTGCAGATAGCGATGAGGACCATCAGAGGATACAGATCAGTTGGAGACCTGGGTGGAGAGCTGGCAGATGGAGTTTAATCCGGACAATTGTGTGGTAATGCATTTTGGAAGGTCTAATACAGATAGGAAATATACAGTAAATGACAGAACCCTTAAGAGTGTAGATAGGCAGAGGAATCTGGGTGTATAGATACACAGGTCACTGAAAATGGCAACGCAGGTGGAGAGGATAGTCAAGAAGGTATATGGCACGTTTGCCTTCATTGGCAGGTGGAGAGGATAGTCAAGAAGGCATATGGCATGTTTGCCTTCATTGGCCAAGGGATTGAGTTTAAAAATTGGCAAGTCATGTTGCAACTTTAAAGAACCTTAGTTAGGCCGCACTTGGAATATAGGTTGCCACACTACCAGAAGGATGTGGAGGCTTTGGAGAGGTTACAGAGAAGATTTACCAAGATGTTGCCTGAAATGGAGGGCATTGGCTATGGGAGGTTGGAGAAACTTGATTTGCTCTCATTGGAACGATGGAGGTTGAGGGGCAACCTGATAGAAGTCTTCATGATTATGAGGGGCATTGTCAGAGTGGATAGTGAGAAGCTTTTTCCCCAGGGTGGAAGAATCACTTACAAGGGGGCATTAGTTTCCAAATGTGGCCTAACAAAAGTTCTATACAACTGCCAATTTTTAAATTGTATGCCCCAACCAATAAAGGCAAGCATGCCATGTACTTTCTTGACTACCTTTGCCATTTGTGTTGCCATTTTCAGGATACTGTGGACCTATACACCTAGATCCCTCTGTATGTTAATACTACTAGGGTTCTGCCATTAACTGCATACTTCCCTCTTGCATTAGACCTTCAAAATGCATCACCTCACATTTGTTTGGATTAAATTTGATTTAGTTTGATTTATTGTCACACATATTAGTATACAGTGAAAAGTATTGTTTCTTGCGCACTATATGGACAAAGCATACCATACATAGAGAAGGAGAGGGTACAGGTGTAGCATTACAGTCATAGCTAGGTTTTTGAGAAAGATCAACTTAATACAAAGGTAGGTCCATTCAAAAGTCTGATGGCAGTAGGGAAGAAGCTGTTCTTGAGTTGGTTGGTATGTGACCTCAGTCTTCTGTGTGTTTTTAAATCCCATGTGCCATTCCTCCAACCTATCTATATCCTGCTGTATCCTCTGGCAACCATCCTCTATCTGCAGCTTCGTTAATCTTTGTGTCCACAAACATAGTAATCACACCACCTTCATTCTTCTCCAAATCATTTATAAATACTACAAGAACAGGGGTCCCAGCACTGATACCTGCAGAACACCACAGGTCACAGATCTCCAATCAGAAAAACACCCTTCTGCCACTACTCTCTGACTTCTATGACAAGCCAGTTCTTTATTCAGCTTACCGCTCACTACAGACTCATGTGACTACACTGCTGTATCAGCCTGCCAGGAGGGACCTTGTCAAAGGTCTTGCTAAGTCCATATAAACATCCACTACCCTAACCTCAATCATTTTTGTCACTTTCTCAAAAAAAAACAATCAAGTTTGTGAGATACAAACTTCCCGCACAAAGCCATGATGCTTTTGCTAATAAATCCACATTTTTTCAAATTTGAGCACATTTGTCTCACATTTGGAGCTCTCCCTAAGAAGCTTCTCCAATAATTTTTCCATCATTGACTTAATGCTCGCCAGCCTGTAATTTCCTGGATTATCCCTGTTGCCCTTCTTAAACAACCTTGCCTATTCTCCAGTCCTCGGGGACCTCTCCTCTAATGAAAGAGGATAGAAACATTTTGGATGAGGCCCCAGCAATTTCCTCCCTCAGTATTCTGGGATGATCCCATCAGGTCCTGGGGACTTGTCCACCTTAATGCTTTTCAAAATGCCTCCCTTTTTATATCAAGATTAACTGGGATAGTCACAGTGCTTAGAGCTTGGATGGAGTAAGTTTCTTGAAATGTGTACAGAACTTTTTAGATCAATATGTTGAAAAATTTTTCAGAAAAATATGTTCAACAAGGGAAGGAACTATGTTGACCTGATTCTGGGGAATTAAGCCAGACAGGTGGTTGATGGGGATGTGTTTAGTGATAGTGATCATAACATGGTGCAATTTAAGCTTGTTATGGACAAGGAAATAGACAAGCTGCAAAAAATGTTTTGGATTGGAGAGAGTGGATTTCATTGAAGTAAGACCAGTTAGTCTCACGTCAGTGGTAGGGAAACTATTGGGGAAACTTCTGAAGGACAGCATCTATCTCTCCACTTGGAGAGGCAAAGCTTGATCAGGGATAGTCAGCATGGCTTTGCCAGAGGGAGGCCATATCTAACAAATCTGACTGAATTTTTTGAGGGGGTGGCCAGGTGCGTAGCTGAGGGTAGTGCAGTTGATGTAGTTTATACGGATTTCAGCAAAGCCTTTGACAAGGGAGACTTGTAAAGAAGGAAATATACATGGGATACAGGGTAATTTGATAAGGTGGATTCAAAATTGGCTCAATTGTAGGAGACAGAGAATAATGACAGAAGACTGCTTTAGTGATTGGAAGCCAATGTCCAGTGGCATACCACAGGGATCTGTGTTGGGTCCCCTATTATTCAACATTTATATAAACAACACTGATGACTATGTGGGGGGTAGGATTAGTAAGTTTGCAGATGAATGGAGATTGGTCAGGTGGTTAACAGTTAGGTGGAGTGTCTTGGGCTGCATACAATATGATATAGACGAATGGTCAAATGGGCAGATAAGTGGTAGATGGAATTTAACCCTGAGAAGTGAGGTGATACACTTTGGAAAGAGAAATTTGACAAGAAAGGACTCAATGAATGGCAGGACACTATGACATTCTGAACAAAGGGACCTTGGCGTATGTCCACGGGTGTCTGCAGGAGAGCATGTTGATAAAATGGTGAAAAGGCATAGGGCACACTTGCCTTTATCAATTGAGACATAGATTACAAAAGCAGGGAAGTCATGTTGGAGTTTTACAGAAATGGTGAGGCCACAGCTAGAGTAATGTGTGCATTATCAGAAGGATGTGATTGCACTGGAGGGGATGCATAGGAGATTCACCAGGATGCTGCCTGGGATGGAACATTTAAGTTATGAAGAGAGGCTGGATAGGTGTGAGCTGTTTTCGTTGAAGCAGAGAAGACTGAGGGGTTACCTGATTGAGGTGTACAAGGTTATGAGAGACATGGACAGAGTGGATAAGGAGCAGCTGTTCCCCTTAGTTGAACGGGCAGTCATGAGGGGACATAGGTTCTAAGTGAGGGACAGGAGGTTTAGGGGGGATGTGAGGAATTTTTTTTATCCAGAAGGTGGTGATGGTCTGGAATGTGCTGGTTGCGAGGGTGGTGGAGGCGGGTTGCCTCACATCCTTTAAAAAGTACCCGGTTGAGTACTTGGCACATCGTTACATTCAAAGTTAAGGGCCAAATGCTGGTAGATCAAATTAAACAGAAAGAAATCCCACAACACCAGCTTAAAATCCAATAAGTTTAAGTTTATTGGACTTTAAGCTGGTGTTGTGGGATTTCTTTCTGGTTTACCCCAGTCCAATGCCGGCATCTCCACATCAGATCGAATTAAGTGAGAGATCAGGTGTTTCTCAAGTATTGGTGCAGACCTGATGGGCCGAAGGACCTCTTCTGTACAGTATGATTCTGTGCTCTAGAATCTCAACATACCCCTTTCCAGACTCACCAGCCACAACGCCCTTCTCCTTTGTGAATACCAATGCAAAGTATTCATTAAAGACTTCACTCACTTTCTCCATGCATAAATTCCCTCCTTTGTCCTTGAGGGGACCTACATTTTTCATAGATGCCTTCTTGCTCCTAAGAAACATATTAAATGTCTTGGGATTTTCCTTAATCCTGTTTGTCAAAGACATTTCGTGGCCCCTTTTAGCACTCCTAACTCCTTGCTTAAGTTCTTTCCTACTTCATTTATTTTCTTCGGGGGCTCGGTCCGTCTTCAGTTTCCTAACCCTTACGTACGCCGCCTTTTTCATTTTGACTAAGATCTCAATTTTTCTCGTCATCCAAGGTTCCTGAATCTTGCCATCCTTATCCTTCGCTTTGAAAGGAACATACTGGTCCTGAATTCTAATCAACTGACCTTTAAAAAATTCCCACACGGCAGATGTGGATTTATTCTCAAATAGCCAACCCCATTCCTTTCCTCATTACTTGCTGCACCTCCATCCTAATCTTTTATGATTCATTTACTAGGACAGTCACCAAACAGCTAATATGCATTTTTGTTTGTCTTGCCAAAACAGACAACTTCACATTTTCCAAAATTATACTCCATTTGCCAGATATTTGTCCATACACCAAACTAATCTGTATCCTTTTGTAACCTCAGGCTTATATTATCCTCCTCATAACAGATTTTCAAATATTCATTTATGGGATGTAGGCTTCACTGGCTAGAGTAGCATTTATTGCCCATCCCTGGTTGCTCTCGAGAAGGTGGCGGAGAGCTACATTCTTGAACTGCTGCAGGCCCTGAGATGTAGTTAAACCTGTGGTGTTGTTAGGAAGAGAGTTCCAAGATTTTGACCCAGCGACAGTGAAAGTACAGCGATATATTTCCAAGACAGGATGGTGAGTGACTTGGAAGGGAATCTCCAAGTGGTGATGTTCCCAGGTATCTGCTGTTCTTATCTTTCGAGATGGTAATGGTCATGAGATTGGAAATGTATTGCCCAAGGAACCTTGATGAGATCCTGCAGTGCATTTTGTAGATGGCTGCTACTGTTTATTGAATGTTTATGGAAGGGGTAGCAATCAAGTGGACTGCTTTGTCCTGAATGATGTCAACCTTTGAGTGTTGTTGGAGCTGCGCTCATTCGGGCCAGTGGAGAATATTTCATGACACTTCTGACTTATGCCTTGTAGATGGAGGACAGACTTTGGGGATTCAGGAGGTGAGTTACTTGCCGCAGGTTTCTTAGACTTTGACCTGTTTGGTTAGCCACTGTATTTATATGGCTAGTTCAGTTCAGTTTCTGTGCAATGGTAACCCCCAGGATGTTGTTAGCATAGGAGTTAGCGATGTTACCAGAAGGACTCAGAGAATTGGGCCTGCAGTTTAACCAAACCATTTTTGCAGGTGGTATACTTGAATCTGGGGCATCCTCTTGTTTTATGTGGGTAATTTAAGGGTTAATAGTGTTATTATTAATAAGCTTATTGAACCTTTACTTGTGTTTGTCCTTTGTCCATCTTGCAAATAAGGGCACCGTGGTAAACCTTATAAGTAAACTGGTCAAAAATATCTGAGGTTTTACGGGTACAACATTTGGTGACCCAGACGGTCCTTCGATAAGAAGTGATACATTGCTCCGAAGTCAAATCTACAACCCGGTATTCTCCAACGCTCCAACCGAACATGAAGAGGGCAGGTTGCCCCCCGTGATGGCCAGTCTTGAGTGAGTGAAGGACTAATACAGATTCAACCAGTAAATTGGACCATAAATCCGGTGTTTGTAACACAAGGTGGACAAACTGTGTAGTTAGAACTAGGATTGTCAAGGGAATTTGGGTAAAATCTACAGGAGGAAATTTCGTGAAAACTGGACTCCTACCCCGATCCCTTACCCATATCTACGTGATGAACACTAAAAGGAAATAATTATGGCCAGTCATGCTGAATGGGAGGAAGTCCTTTGTTTATATTTGAACCATAAATAGGTGCAGTGGGGTGATGTCCCGGAAGTGATGCATTTTGGTAGAACTAATGTAGGGGGGAGCATATACAATAAATGGCAGAACCATCAAAAGTATAGACACACAGAGGGACCTGGGTGTGCAAGTCCACAGATCCATGAAGGTTGCAGCACAGGTGGAGAAGGTGGTGAAGAAGGCATATGGCATGCTTGCCTTTATAGGACAGGGTATAGAGTATTGGCGTCTGATGTTACAGCTGTACAGAACATTGGTTAGGCCACATTTGGAAATACCGCATCCAGTTTAGTCACCGCACTACCAGAAAGACGTGGAGGCTTTGAAGAGAGTACAGAGAAGGTTTACCAGGATGTTGCCTGGTATGGAAGGTCTTAGCTATGAGGAGAGATTGGTTAAACTGGGGTTGTTCTCTCTGGAAAGACAGAGAATGAGGGGAGACCTAATAGAGGTGTATAAAATTATGAGGGGTATAGATAGGGTGAACAGTGGGAAGCTTTTTCCCAGGTCGGAGGTGACAAACACAAGGGGTCACAGGTTCAAGGTGAGGGGGCCAAGGTTTACCTCAGATATCGGAGGGACATATTTTACACAGAGGGTGGTGGGGGCCTGGAAATCACAGCCAAGCAGGGCGGTGGTGGAGGCGGATACGCTGGGATTGTTTAAGACTTATCTGGATAGTCACACAGCAGACTGGGAATGGAGGGATACAAAAGAATGGTCTAGTTGGACCAATGAGCGGCGCAGGCTTGGAGAGCCGAAGGGCCTGTTTCCTGTGCTGTATTGCTCTATGTTTGTTCTTTGAATTTGGGATCAGAGGGAGAGAATTGTTGGGAGTCGTGCCCAGAAGGAAATGTGCAAAAGGGCTCCCAAGCTTAGGAAGGCGATCTCCAGTTGTCTAGAACAGTTCCGTGGTACGGAAGCAGAGATTATCCAGGTTTAACGAGAGAGAGAGGTGCTCAGGTAACCCAACTAAAGTAGGACTTAATGAGTGCTATCATGTGCATACAACAATTGGAAGCGGAAGTAGGCACACGAGAGGAATCAGATTAATATGCCAGTTCCAGGCTCAATGTGATAAAGGCTGCCAAAAGGCTAAGCATGCTGTCAGAGAGAGAGGCTGTGCTGCAACAGGTAGAAGAAGTTAAACGTAAATGCAGCGACCTGCAGGCTGCAGTATAGGTTTTGCACCAAGCAGGAAAATACTGCCCACGCAACAGATCACTCCAAATGCCCACTCGAGATTGAAGATTAGCCATAAAAAGGGGTGTAATGTGCATACACCACTGAAACTGGGGATAGCAACCCATGGGGCACTAGATAGTC
Source organism: Carcharhinus amblyrhynchos (assembly GCF_965287045.1). Taxonomy (NCBI): domain Eukaryota; kingdom Metazoa; phylum Chordata; class Chondrichthyes; order Carcharhiniformes; family Carcharhinidae; genus Carcharhinus; species Carcharhinus amblyrhynchos. The sequence continues at coordinate 371,980 of NC_137352.1, read as the reverse complement.
CAAGTCTAGTTGCTGTCAATGTCTTGCTGCATTTGGAAATGGACTGCTTCAGTATCTGAAGAGTTGTGAATGCTACTGAACATTATGCAGTCATCAGTGAACAAGTTCCACTGTTGACTTTATGATGGAGGAAAGTTCATTAAAGAAGCAGCTGAAGGTAGTTGGGCCAAGGACACAATGCCTTTGTCATCCTCAGTGCTTCATCCAACTGGTGTTCAACATGGAGCATTCATCAGCTGAGGAGGGAAGTACATGGTAATCAGCACAATGTTTCTCTGCCCATATTTGACCTGGTGCCATGAGACTTCATGGGGTCCAAGCTGAAGTTGAGGACTCCTAGGCCAACTCCCACGCAACAATATACCACCACCTCTCATTATCTGTGAGGCATGATTCCATGAGTATGACTGTCAGGCTGTTGCTTGACTAGTCTGTGAGATTAAGTTGATAAAGAAGGGTAGGATAAACTATGAAGCTGGGCTAGCGCTTAATATAAAAAAGGATAGCAAGAGTTTTTATAAATACATAAAAAGGAAGAGGCTGGCTAGGGTGAACGTTGGACCCTTAGAGGATGAGAAGGGGGACTTAGTGGTAGGGGATGGGGAAATGGCTGAGGCCCTGAATAACTTTTTTGTTTCGGTCTTCACGGAGGAGGACGTGAATAATTTGCTGGGTGTTAGCGATGGAAAGATGGTAGGAGTGGAGGGCCTGAATGACATTATTGTTACTAGAAAGGCAGTGCTTGACAGACTGGAGGGACTGATTGTGGACAAGTCCCCAGGACTGGATGGAATGCATCCAAGGGTTCTGAAGGAAATGGCGGAGGTGATAGTGGATGCCTTGGTGATTATTTTCCAAACCTCGCTGGATTCCGGGGAAGTGCAGGAAGATTGGAAAATGGCTAATGTTACGCCGTTGTTTAAGATGAGTGGCAAGCAAAAGGTGGGGAATTATAGGCTGGTTAGTTTAACGTCTGTTGTAAAAAAATGTTAGAATCCGTGATCAAGGAGAAAATAGCGAGGCATCTTGAGGAGAATTGTTTGGTAGAGCAGACGCAGCACAGTTTCGTTAAGGGGAAGTCGTGTCTGACGAATCTATTGGAGTTCTATGAGGATGAGTCTAGGGCAGTGGATAGAGGAGAGCCGGTGGATGTGGTGTTTCTTGATTTTCAGAAGGTGTTTGACAAGGTGCCTCACAAGAGGTTATCACAGAAGGTCAGGGGGCATGGAGTTGGGGGTAGGGTGTTAGTGTGGATAGAGGATTGGCTGTCAATTAGGAGGCAGAGAGTGGGGGTCAATGGGTGCTATTCGGATTGGAGGTTGGTGACTAGTGGAGTGCCCCAGGGGTCGGTGCTGGGGCCTCAGCTATTCATCATTTATATAGATGATCTGGAGGAGGGAACCGAGTGTATGGTGTCGAAATTTGCTGATGACACCAAGATTGGTGGAATGGCAAATTGTGCGGAGGGTGTGGAGAGTCTGCAGAAGGATCTAGATAGGCTGGGCGAATGGGCCAGGAACTGGTGAATGGAATTTAATGTTGGCAAATGTGAGGTTGTTCACTTTGGTAGGAATAACTATTACTTACGTGGTGAAAAACTGCAGCAGGCGACGGTGCAGAGGGACCTCGGGGTCCTTGTGCGTGAGTCGCAAAAACCCAGCCTGCAGGTGCAGCAGGCGGTCAGGAAGGCGAATGGGATGCTGGCCTTCATAGCGAGGAGGATTGAATATAAAAGTAGGGAGGTCTTGCTGCAGCTGCATAGGGCACTGGTGAGGCCGCAGCTGGAGTACTGTGTGCAGTTTTGGTTGCCGCACTTACGCAAGGATATTTTGGCCTTGGAGGTAGTGCAGAGGAGGTTTACTAGGCTGATTCCGGAGTTGAGCTATGAGGAGAGGCTGAATAAACTTGGCTTGTACTCGTTAGAGTTTAGAAGAATGAGGGGAGATCTCATTGAGACGTATAAGATGTTGAATGGGATGGATGGGATAGAGGTGGAGAGGCTCTTCCCGCTCAGAAAGGACAGTAGGACTAGAGGGCACAACCTCAAGATAAAGGGGGGGGCGGTTTAGAATGGAGTTGAGGAGGAACTTCTTCACTCAAAGGGTGGTGAATCTCTGGAATTCTCTGCCCATAGAAGTGGTGGAGGCTGCCTCGCTCAATATTTTTAAGACGTGGGTTGATAGGTTTTTGATAGGCAAGGGGATTAAGGGTTATGGGGAGAGGGCGGGAATGTGGAACTGGGCCACGACAGATCAGCCATGATCTTATTGAATGGCGGGGCAGGCTCGAGGGGCTAGATGGCCTACTCCTGCTCCTATTTCTTACGTTCTTATGAGACAGCTGTCCCAATATTTGCTCAAGCTTCCAGATGTTAGTAAGGATGACTTTAGTGGAAGATAGAACAGTACAGCACAGTACAGGCCCTCGATGTTGTGCTGAGCTATGTCCAAACCCAAGATCAAGCTATCCCACTCCCTATCATTCTGGTGTGCTCCATGTGCCTATCCAATAATCGCTTGAAAGTTCCTAAAGTGTCCGACTCCACTATCACAGCAGGCAGTGCACTCCACATCCCAAACACTCACTGAGTAAAGAACGTTTCTCGGACATCCCTCCTTTATCTCCCACCATGAACCTTATAGTTACGCCCCCTGGTAACAGCTACATCCACCCGAGGAAACAGGATTGTCAAAGCGAACTTTGCAGCGTTTTCAGTACCTTGGTCCTTACAGTTTCATTCTTTTTTGTGACCTTTGTAGGGGCTAATTACAACTGAGTGGCTTGCTAGGCGATTTCACAGTCGACCACATTGCTGTGGGTCTGAAGTCACAAACCAGGTAAGGGTGGCAGTTTTCCTTCCCTAAAGAACCAGTTGGGCTCATGGTCACCTTTAGACTTTTAATGCCAGATGTTTTTAAATCCATCATCTGGCATAGTTGATGGGTTTTGAACTGAGGTCCCCAGGGCATTACCCTGGATGTCTAGATTACTAGTCAAGTGACAACCACTGTGCCACTGCCTCCCCACTGCAATCCAGACAGCTAGGGCAGTCAAGACAGTTATTTTTATTTTGGAAGTGAGAGAAAAACGTTTTAAAGCATTCAGTAAACACAAAGGATTGTAAAATCCATCTTCCTCATCAGATTGAAGAATAAATTGTAAATGAAGGATAATTAATCTAAAGATGATGTTGAAGACAGCCAAGAGCAGCCTACATCATAGAGATGAGTAGATCTAAGGGAAGTTCTCCAGTTTTCATGCATCTGGTGTCTACTGGAAAAGTTAGTTGTAGATAGGATCATAGTTTGTAGCTTACAAGGGGTAGTTGAAATAAATGATAGATAGCTAGGCATGTGCTGGAATCATAATTTTAAAAAATTTCATCATTCACCGTGTGGAGTGAAGGCACGCCTTGATCTTATTCTGAAACTAGTGGAAGAATCTACAGTGGTCTTCCAGAGTTCTGTATCAAAGAGATTAGCAGAAGAGAAAGCTAGCACGAGGGGGCATGGCTTTAAATTAAGGGGGGATAGTTATAGGACGGATGTCAGGGGTAGGTTCTTTACCCAGAGGGTGGTGAGGGATTGGAATGCCCTGCCTGCTGCAGTTGTAAATGCGCCTAGTTTGGGGGCGTTTAAGAGATCCGTGGATAGGTTTATGGACGAAAAGGGATTGGTTTAGATTAGTGGGTCATTGTTTTTTAACTGGTCGGCGCAACATTGTGGGCCGAAGGGCCTGTTCTGCGCTGGAATGTTCTACGTATAGAAAAGTCGCCTCAACAAGAGACCGAAGCATCCACATGAGGTTTTACTTCTGAGAAGCAGAGGAGAATTCTCCAAAGGACCAAGGCACACTTGGTGGTGACCCTTACAGAAATAAATAACTTAAGATGATGCACCTTATAAGAGAATTCTTGGGGGAAGTGTGATGATAGTAGTGCAACTGATATAAACATATATGTGCTTTTTGTTGTTTAAGAGGAATGTTTAAAATTCAGCTTTATTCTGCAGGCAAGCATTGTGTCCAGAAAATATTTAGCTCAAGGGTTGTAAAAGCAGGTTAATTACAAATTTCAGCTAGGATTGTATTACTTTGATAGTTATGGGGCTTTTATTTACCCAAAAGATTCCTTGTGAAGTTGGCAAACAAGCTCATTTGATAATGTGGTTAATGGACAGAGCTTGGTCTGTAACAGAGAGGAAGGAGCTTTTGCAGTTGAGAGTTAGAGCTCTAGCTGAGAATTGTTGGAAGACAAGAGATTTTCTGCAAGGTGCCCTGAAACTCATTTTCTCTCTGAAAGCTTCAAGACTGTCTACACTCGTTATAACAAATATATTTACGGTTGCTAACTGTATTTAAAGTGGCATTTAAATTTGAAGGAGGAATGTTGCTTATTTGGAACTGAAACAAAGTTAAAAATGAAGTTATTTTCTTTCATTTTTAAATATTATTCAACAGTTAATAGTTAAGCTGCTTCATTTGTTAGGAGTTCTATTTAAACTGTGTTAGTAGATAAAGTTTGCTTCATTATCAAAGATCCTTAATTTGTCAGTAGGGCAAAGCATCCACCCTCACATGTATATCAAAATAGAAAAATTGTTGGAATCTAGTCTTACATCCTTAATGTAACTTGAGGTTCTGGTCCAGTACCCTAACAATAAGTGACAAGTAAACCCAAGTGCATAACATGTGTAGTTATACATTATTTTAAGTTAATAGTGCCTATTTAAATCTTTGATACACAATAAAGTTAGTGTTTCCATTTAAAAAACTTCTTGTGGCACAGTTCCATTGGTTAAACGAGGTGTTTGGATTTATTTTCAGATACTAATGATTCCTAGCCAGATCATAACAATTTGACATTTCCAGGATAAACGATAGTCAGCTTGGGTTAAGATATTATGTTGAACACATTCAAAAAGAAGTTGTTAAAATGAAATAAAAGCAGAATACTGTCAATGCCGAAAGTCTGAAATAAGAGTCACACGGACTTGAAATGTTAACTCTGCTTCCCTCTACAGCATTTTGTTTTTATTTCTGTTAAAATGAAATCTTGACTCCCTCTCTTCTACTCATGCAATCTCTGACAAAACAGGCAAGAATAAAGCCGCAATGTTAATTTCAGCAGATACTTTGTCTTATCCCAAAATTTCAAAAAAACATTTTCCAGTTTTGATAAAAGGATCTTTGGGCCTGTCATTTTAACTCTTGCTTTATCTCCACAGATGCTGCCAGACTGAAGTGTTTCTACATTGCTTTTATTTCAGATCTTTAGCATTGTATTTGTTTTCTGTAACTCAAACATTACAGAACAATTAAACCTTTAAAACTAACAGAAAATCACATATACGAGAGATGTTTGCTGCTTAAACACAAACAGCATTTAAAATTTAGCATATTAACTTTAGGCACAGATACGAAATGATCCAATTATGCATCATACCTGAATTATGAAGATTAATTGATCGGAGATTTTGGAAAAGTCGTGCCAGAGTGCCCTGAGAATCTGTGATGCTGATGAGGTTGTTGTTTGCCAGGATTAATGTGTCCAGACCTGGGAACATTTGTCCAAGTTTATGCACCTCTGCCCAGTCAGTAATATTGTTATCAGTGATGTGTAGGAGTCGAAGTGATGGGTAGGAGCAGGGCGACAGTGATACTACCCTGTAGTCATTGAAGCAGAGGAAGAGCTCCTCTAGCCTGCATTGAAGGAGGGATAAAACAAAAGTGCAAGAGAGATTAAGAGTGAGAGCGAAATATAAAAAAGAAACAGGGAGCAGATCAAAAGATAAAAGGGATGAAAGGAAAAGGAGAAAGGAAATAGAGAAATGGAAATAGTTAGTTTCACAAATATACATGATGCAGATTCAGAAATTAAAACTCTTACGAAAACCAGAAATTTGATTAAACTAGTAAACCCCAAGTTTATTTTACACAATTTACTGTAACTTCACATTTTTCACATATGTGGGGCACAGAAACATATAAGCATGAGGCAAACAACAGTTTCTATCTGGATTTGAATCCTAAACAAACTATTGTTAAGACAATATAGGCATTTTAAACAGCAAATTAAAACCAAAAAGATGGAAGTAAAATGATAAAATTAGACTAAAGGCAGCTTTTGGAAAAATCCAGTTATTAGAGTTCTCAACTAAGTTTATATGACATTTTGTACAATTATCAGGAGTATGCATTCAAAAGATAATGAAATCAAGCTGGTTATATTTACAGTACCAAGGTAGCTTAAGGCTGCTGCAGGACCCCAGAACAATATTAACTGTACAGAAATTAACAAATTGTAGAGAACTAGGCAGAGTTAGAGTACATGCTTATTAACAAAAATCCTTCATTATTCGACAGACTAAGCATAAAGGACACATGAATCACACAACATTCCAAATTCTAAACTGTCATTCAAAAAAGACACTGTTTCAATCTGTACTCAAAACCTGTATTAAAAAAATCATCCCCCTCTGCAGAGCTACAGAAGTTAATTTTCTTTGTTGAGGAGTACAGCTGAGGGCTTGAAACTACACTGCCTCACAAAGGAGCTAAATCAAAGGTTCACAACACATGCTGCTATTCTGTTCATCACAATGCTCTCAAACGCCAGGTACTTGTTACAGGAGCCATTTGTGAACCTCCATGTAATAGTGCAGAAAACTGGGAGCTCATTCATCTTTCTATTCAAATTTGGTGCACAGCAGGAAAAGACCAGGGAGAAAAGGGGAAGAGCAAAATAAGAAAATTCTTAAAATGAAAGGTCATCAAACAAATTTATTACAATTAAGAATCAGGAGAATGGTTTTACACAGTGAAGTCTTTAGAATTTCTGAAAACTTGTTAAATGATTGATACCAAAATTGACTCAAAAACGCTCAGTATAAGAATATCTTTACAAGAAGGATGACGACAACGTTAAATAGCAAGCACGTTCACCACCTGAATGAGTGTGCAGCAAACAATATCTTGCCGTCAATAACTGTATGGAATTGCTTGGACCTGTTCTTGATAGACCAGCTCTCTCTGTCCTTCAATATGTCTCTGGAGGTAACTCATTCTTACGTGAAAGCACCAATATCTGAAGCTGAAGTAAGCAGCTCTGCACTGTGCAACACGTAACTGACATTAGCTGCTGCAAGACAGAGATTTTTGCATGCAACTATTCAGTCCTAATACATCTACACAAGCTCATAGCAGTGATGTTCCATTGTCAAAGGGATATATAAAAGCAACAAGAAACTGGCAGCATGCCAGCATACAATGTTGCTGCACATTAGTTTATATATGGCTTTTAGGGATGGGCAACAAATGCTATCGAGTGGGTGGGCATTGCTGGCAATAAACTTGGTAGCTCGTCTTTACCCAACAGCCAGAAGGCATAACGGGCCCATGAAACCTCTGGTTGGTTAATCAGTTGAGTATTTGACGAATATTCAACAACTTCAAATTGCTGGAGTCTTGTATATTTATAATGTGTGGCTGCATTCAAGATACATTTATGTATAGTTTATAAAATTCTCTGCATTGAGCTGTTAGTACAGAGGATACAATAGGAAAGAATCTGGACAAAATAAAATAAATCAAAGAAACATCTGTGCATTTTCCTGAGGCAGACAAAATACAAATATACCAGATGAACTCCTCACATTGAAGTGATGTGTCCAGACATTTTTCTTCAAATATTGGCATCTAGAGGTGGAATATTGTAATTCAAAAAGAAAGCCGCCTGCACAATACAATAGAAAACACTGGAATAAATAAATACAGTAACTACTGGCGTGGGCAGAGGTACCGAGTCAAGTACAGACTTAGTGGGGAAAGAGATCAAAGCTTTCAGGGTAGTGGGATGATAAGATGGCGTAAAGAAGAGTTAACGGATAGGCAGAGCAGCGAGATACAGCTTGAGGGCAGGGGAAAAGAGCAAGGACCGGGCAAGAAGAATCAGATGGTTTTAAGGGAGAGTGCAGGGGAATAGTGCAAATATAGCCAAAAGAAATTTACATAAATACAAATTTGAGGAAAGTACTGAGTGCAAAACCCTCATAATGTGGCTGCAAGTGAATGGAAAACAAAACACCTGAAAGAGTAAATGCTGTGAGGATTGGGCGGGTGCTGGGGAGTAACAGATATTTGGTTGGTGAAGATTTTCAGTTCGAAAGTGAGAAGGACTAAAAAGAAGAGAAGGAACAGAAAGGGTAGAGAAATGAAACATTTGGGAGGAATATGCATTAGCTTTGAGTTCCTACCTACCCTGGTAACTCCTGCAGCAAGGTGTGAACAGTTTCCCATGAAACCTTGGTGTTGTTAAGGACGAGTCTCTGTATTCGGGAGAATGAGGCAGCACAAGTTGAGTCTAAGTTGGCCTCAGTCAGAGGATTCGAGGTGAGGTTCAGAAATGTCAACTTGGCGAGATTTGATACAATTTTACTGATCTACAAAGCAAAAAAGGCAGATGATTTGCAGAAACTTGTAATTAATTGCTTGCTGTCAAAAGACAGGATATGTTCAACAAATTACCATGCCTACAACCATGTGATAAAGCTTCAAGCACCACTTCTTTGCCACTGCTGCCTACTTTGGGGTGTGGAAGCTGCCTGCCTTCCCACAATGGGTCATTGATGCAAGGGTAGAAATTTAGGGCACATTTGAGAATTGTGGTTTGCATTGCTCGTTTGAATTTCTAATTGCCCACAGTCCAATAGCATGTTAGTGACTGTAGCCTGTTTTGGAAAGCTTTTCGTACATTTTCTTTCACAGATACAACACTGTAGACTAAATGCAACGCTGTAGACCAATGCCTTTCTCCTCAAGCGCCATCATCCCACTTTACAAGTTTGTTGCCATTACCTTCTTACTCTTGATTCTTCCTATGTTCTCAACCTGATGTCCATTCTTTTAAAACTTCGACATCTTGTCCCAATTGAGCTTCATATCTATTTCTCTTCGTCATTCCTTAACTCCCTTCAATTTTTTTCCATTCCAAAGTCACCAGCAATATCATTGTGATTTCCATGGATAATGCTGTGTTGGACTTGAGGCATTAGTCAATGTTGGATAGTGTTAGATGCTGAATTGAAATCCACATAGATAACCTACTCTGCACTGTCCACATCTATTAGGTCTCTCATCTCCAAAGAGTACATTAATCAAGTGCAACCCCCACTGTTGAAACCACGTGAACCACATCAGACTATTTTGTACCCTGCTGAATGTTCCCTTGTTTTCCCTCAATATGTTCAAGTACTTACTTTCTTCAGGTAAGGATTTTAAAGGTTAATAATTTCGTGATTCATCCCTCACATATCACACAGGAAGTTTGGTCCAACATGTCACGTGAGACCAACTCTTAAGTTTCCCGCCTCTGTCCTTTCCCCGTAGCCCTTACATTTGTATTCTATGCCTCGATTTATAAAGTCCAGCATTAAGTTTGTCTTTTTTAACCACTTTCTCAATCTATGCTACCACCTTCAATAAATTAAGTACCGATATCTTAGGTCATTCTGCTTCTGCATGCCTTTTAGAATTCTGTTTAGCTCATACTGCCGCTCCTAATTCCTCCTATTAAAATACATCACTTTGAATTTTTCTGCTTAAATTTCATCTCCCACATGTCCACCCATTCAATAATCTGTTTATATACTTCCTTGCCTCCATTTTGAAGATGGGAGTCACATTTGCTGTTTTCCAGTCAAAGAACAAAGAAAATTACAGCACAGGAACAGGCCCCTTGGCCCTCCAAGCCTGCACCTACCATGTTGGCCGACTGAACTAAAGCCCCCTACTCTTCTGGTGACCATATCCCTCTATTCACAACCTATTCCTAACCAATCAGAGAGTAGGATCATTAGACTCAGAAAGAACAGGCAGGGTGTAGTTGCTAATCAAATAGGGCCTGGTGGACCGAAATGCATTTGTTTCAACGCGTGGCGCGTTGCAGGTAAGGCAATGAACTGACAGCTTGGATTAGTACTTGGAACTACAATGTTTTGATATTACAGACTTGATTAAGAGGAGGACAGGATTGGCAGCTTAACATTGGCTAGGAGGGAGTTGAAGAGTGAGCTAAGAAGGGCTAAAAGAGGACATGAGAAGACTTTGGCTGATAGGGTTAAGGAGAATCCTAAGGCGTTCTATAGGTATGTTAAGAACAGAAGGTTGGTTAGGGCAAGATTAGGGCCAGTTATAGACAGCAGAGGGAAGTTATGTGTGGAACCGGAGGAGATTGGAGAGGCATTGAACCAATATTTCTCTTCGGTGTTCACGCAAGGGGACATGGATATAGCTGAGGAGGACACTGGATTGCAGGGGAGTAGAATTGACAGTGTTGCAGTTGATAAGGAGGATGTGCTAGATATTCTGGAGGGTCTGAAAATAGATAAGACCCCTGGTCCGGATGGGATTTACCCCAGGATTCTCTGGGAGGCAAGAGAAGTGATTGCAGAGCCTCTGGCTCTGATCTTCAGGTCGTCGTTGGCCTCTGGTATAGTACCGGAAGATTGGAGGTTAGCGAATGTTGTCCCATTGTTTAAGAAGGGGAACAGAGACTTCCCCGGGAATTATAGACCGGTGAATCTCACTTCTGTTGTGGGCAAGGTTTTAGAAAAAAATTATTCGGGATAGGATTTATAGTTATTTGGAGAGTAAAGAATTGATTGGAGATAGTCAGCATGGTTTTGTGGCGGGTAGGTCGTGCCTTACTAACCTTATTGAGTTTTTTGAGAAAGTGACCAAAGAGGTGGATGGGGGTAAGGCAGTGGACGTGGTGTATATGGATTTTAGTAAGGCGTTTGATAAGGTTCACCATGGTAGGCTTCTGCAGAAAATGCAGACGTATGGGATTGGGGGTGATCTAGGGAATTGGATCAGGAACTGGCTAGCGGATAGGAGACAGAGGGTGGTGGTTGATGGTAAATATTCATCACGGAGTTCGGTTTCAAGTGGTGTGCCTCAGGGATCTGTTTTGGGGCCACTGCTGTTTGTAATTTTTATTAATGATCTGGATGAGGGTATAGTTGGGTGGATTAGTAAGTTTGCTGATGACACCAAAGTCGGAGGTGTGGTAGATAGTGATGAAGGGTGTCATAGTTTGCAGGAAGACTTAGACAGGTTGCAGAGCTGGGCCGAGAGGTGGCGGATGGAGTTTAATGCGGAGAAGTGTGAGGTAATTCACTTTGGTAGGAATAACAGATGTGTTGAGTATAGGGCTAACGGGAGGACTCTGAATAGTGTGGATGAGCAGAGGGATCTAGGTGTATGTGTACATAGATCCCTGAAAGTTGGGAGTCAAGTAGATAAGGTTGTTAAGAAGGCATACGGTGTCTTGGCGTTTATTGGTAGGGGGATTGAATTTAGGAGTCGCAGCGTCATGTTGCAACTGTACACAACTCTGGTGTGGCCGCACTTGGAGTACTGTGTGCAGTTCTGGTCCCCACATTATAGGAAGGATGTGGAGGCTTTGGAGAGGGTGCAGAGGAGGTTTACCAGGATGTTGCTTGGTATGGAGGGGAGGTCCTATGAGGAGAGGCTGAGGGATTTGGGGTTGTTTTCGCTGGAAAGAAGGCGGCTAAGAGGGGACCTTATTGAAACATATAAGATGATTAGAGGTTTAGATAGGGTGGATAGTAATAGCCTTTTTCCTCTGATGGAGAAATCTAGCACGAGGGGGCATGGCTTTAAATTAAGGGGTAGTAGTTATAGGACGGATGTCAGGGGTAGGTTCTTTACCCAGAGGGTGGTGAGGGATTGGAATGCCCTGCCTGCTGCAGTTGTAAATGCGCCTGGTTTGGGGGCGTTTAAGAGATCCGTGGATAGGTTTATGGACGAGAAGGGATTGGTTTAGGTTAGTGGGTCATTGTTTTGTAACTGGTCGGCGCAACATCGTGGGCCGAAGGGCCTGTTCTGCGCTGTAATGTTCTATTCCAGCTTACAGATGTTTCAGGCAGGACAGAGGGGGATATAAAAGGGGTGGGGGAGTTGCACTACTGGTTAAGGAGAATATCACAGCTATATTGCAGGAGGTCACCTCGGAGGGCTCATACAGTGAGGCAATATGGGTAGAGCTCAGAAATAGGAAGGGTGTAGTCACAGACTTGGGGGTTTACTATAGGCTGCCCAACAGCCAGCGGGAGACAGAGGAACAGATACGTAAGCAGATTTTGGAAGGTGTAAAAGTAACAGGGTTGTTGTGGTGGGAGGTTTTAACTTCCCCCTACATCAATGATTTTCAATGCCTGCAATTTGGTTGCTTTTCATTCCAGACTTAGAACACTCTCCCTGAACTAAATAAATCTTATATCCTCTGAAACTCAGCTTGAAACTAGAAACCATGAACTATCTTCCATGGTTGGAAAAGCTTAACTAAAGCAATTGTGTCCTGAACCTTAACTACGTTCCTTGTAGGAATATGTCAGGAATTTGTTGGAATGTCCTTTGATATTCCTGACATACTTTGTATCCTCGCTGGCTACAGGGGAGGTCCCAGAGGACTGGAGAATAGCCAATGTTGTTCCTTTGTTTAAGAAGGGTAGCAAGAATAATCCAGGTAATTACAGGCTGGTGAGCCTTATATCAGTGGTAGAGAAATTATTGGAGAGGATTCATTGAGACAGGATTTATTCCCACTTGGAAATAAGTGGATGTATTAGTGAGAGGTAACATGGTTTTGTGAAGGGGAGGTCATGTCTCGTGAACTCCATCGAGTTTTTCGAGGAAGTGACGAAGATGATTGATGAGGGTAGAGCAGTGGATGTTGTCTACAAGGACTTCAGTAAGGCCTTTGACAGGGTCCCTCATGGCAGACTGGTGCAGAAGATGAAGTCACATGGGATCAGAGGTGAGCTGGCGAGATGGATACAAAACTGGCTTGTTCAAAGAAGACAGAGGGTAGCAGTGGAATGGTGCATTTCTGAATGGAGAGCTGTGACTAGTGGTGTTCATGATGTGGGTATGCCGGCGTTGGACTGGCGTAAACACAGTAAAAAGTCTGACAACACCAGGTTTTAGTCCAACCTATTTATTTGATAATATACTCACAAGCTTTCGAGGGACACCCTCTTCGTCAGGTGAATGGAGAGTTCTGGCCTCAGACAGAGCATATAAAGCACAGACAGTTTAGAGATTACTGATTACATTCTAATCAGTAATCTCTAAACTGTCTGTGCTTTATATGCTCTGTCTGAGGCCAGAACTCTCCATTCACCTGACGAAGAGGGTGTCCCTCGAAAGCTTGTGAGTATATTATCAAATAAATAGGTTGGACTAAAACCTGGTGTTGTCAGACTTTTTACTAGTGGTGTTCCTCAGGGATCAGTGCTGGGACCTTTGCTGTTTGCAATATATATAAATGATTTGGAGGAAAATGTAACTGGATTGATTAGTAAGTTTGCGGATGACACAAAGGTTGGTGATTTGCAGACAGCGATGAGAACCATCAGAGAATACAGCAGGATATAGATCAGTTGGAGACTTGGGCGGAGAGATGGCAGATGGAGTTTAATCTGGACAAATGTGAGATAATGCATTTTGGAATGTCTAGTACAGATAGGAAATACATAGTAAATGGCAGAACCCTTAAGAGTATTGATAGGCAAAGGGATCTGGGTGTACAGATACACAAGTCACTGAAAGTGGCAATGCAGGTGGAGAAGGTAGTAAGGAAGGCATACGGCATGCTTGTCTTCATCGGCCAGGGTATTGAGTTTAAAAATTGGCAAGTCACGTTGTCGCTTTATAGAACCTTAGTTAGGCTGCACTTGGAATATATTGTTCAATTCTGGTCACCACACTACCAGAAGGATGTTGAGGCTTTGGAGAGGGTACAGAAAAGATTTACCAGGACGTTGCCTGATATGGAGGGCATTACCTGTGAGGAGGGGTCAGAGAAACTTGGTTTGTTCTCACTGGAGCGACGGAGGTTGAGGGACACCTGATTGAAGTCTACAGGATTATGAGAGGCATGGACAGAGTGGATAGTCAGAAGCTTTTTCCTAGGGCAGAAGAGTCAATTACTAGGGGGTCATAGGTTCAAGGTATGAGGGGCAAGTTTTAGAAGAGATGTATCCAATATTTCCCTCCTTTGTCCTCAAGTGGACCAACTCTTTCTCTATCTACTGTCTTGTTCCTATAAAATGCCTTGGGATTCTCCTTAATCCTGAATGCAAATGACATTTCATGACCCCGTTCTTCCCCTCCTAACTCCCTGTTTGAACTCTTTTCTACTTTCCCTGTATTCTTCAAATGTTTCATCCGTTTTTAGTTGCCAAGACTTCATGTATGCATCCTTTTTCTTTTTGGCTAGACTTACCATTTCCCTGGTCATCCACAGTCCCTGAATCCTGCCTTTCCTGTCCTTCCTTCTCATAGGCATATGCCTGTTCTGCACTCTAATCAACTGTTCCTTAAAAGACTTCCACGTGCCAAATGTGGATTTATCCTCAAACACCCTCTGCCAAACAACAGCCTCCAAATTCTGCCTAATCTCGTTGTAGCATCTTAGCATCTTAACCCTAGGACAACACTCGTCCTTTTCCATCGGTATCCGAAAGCTTATGGAATTGTGGTTGCTATTCACCACACGTTTCCCCACTGCAACTCTGGTGACCTGGTTGGGTTCATTCCCTAGTACTGGGTCCGGTATAGCTCCCTTGCTGATCGGATTATCCAAATATTGTTCCAAAGCGCTTTCCTGGACACACTTAAATTCCTCACCATCCATACCCTTAGACCTCAGGGATTTCCAGTCAATATGAGGAAAATTAAAGTCTCCCACTATAACAACCCTATTATTTCTACATCTGTCTAGAATCTGCTTACATATCCATTTGTCAACTTCTTGTGGCCTGTTAGGAAGCCTATAATACACCCCACCATAATGACTGCCATTTCCAGTTTCTGAGCTCTAACCACAATATCTCATTATGTGATTCTTCCAAGGTGTCCTCCCTCTGTACAGCTGTAATATGTTTCCTAACCGGTATTGCAACTCCCCCACCTCTTTTACCTGGAGCTGACAAAGCTTATCCACAAGCTCCTGATGCTTCAGTGAGTTTACATCAAAGCTGTTCAGGTCTCACAGATCAGCTAGGTTCCTGGTTCAGTTTCTGATCTGTGGTGAGTTAGCTGGGTTGAAATAAGAGGATGATAGGGTTGCTACAATTGGCCTTAGCACCTGAGTTTGAACGGAAAAGTCTCAAAGTTCATATCTAGCGACTGCTGCTGGAAAGATTTGTGTGAAAACAGAAACAAGCATATTTGTGATGTCACTGTGCAGGCAAATAACTGGCTGATACACTCATACATAATGGTTACTGGGACAAGGCAGCAGGTGAAAAGAATTCTGAAGAAGGATCCACAATTAAAAATTTAGTTTGCCTATTTTCTCCACAAATACTGACTGATCTGCTGCTTTCCCAAAATTTTACGTTTTTCATAACTATTGCCTGGGAATCATTTGCCACCAAGGACCGCATGCCTGGAGGACAAGAGGAAATCGGGGGAAAATAAAGAAAAACAGCCTACAGAGTTAAAAAGGGAGGAGATAATGTGGAAAGGTATGACCACATTAATGGGATTGTATTATAGACCACCCAATAGTCAGAGAGAATTGGAGGAGCAAATCAGCAGAGAGATAGCTGACAAATGCAAGCAACACCAAGTTGTGATAGTAGGGGATTTCAATTTTCCACATACAGATTAGGATTCGCGTACTGTTAAAGGTTTAGATGGGTTAGAGTTTGTAAAATGTGTTCTCGAGTATTTTCAGTATATAGAGGTGCCAACTAGAGGGCATGGGATATTGGATCTCCTATTGGAAAATGAGTTAGGGCAGGTGGTGGACGTGAGTGTGAGGGAACACTTTGGGTTCAGTGATCATAATGCCATTAGTTTCAATCTAATGATGGATAAGGATAGATCTGGTCCTCGGGTTGAAGTTCTGAACTGGAAAAAGGCCAAATTTGATGAAATGAGAAGGGATCTGGGCAGTGTGGTTTGGCACAGGCTGTTCTCTGGTAAGGACGTAAATGCAAAGTGGGAGCACTTCAAAGGAGAAATTTTGAGAGGGCAGAGTTTGTATGTTCCTGAGAGAATTAAAGGCAAAGTAAATAGGAATAAGGAACCTTGGTTCTCGAGGGAGATTGTAACGCTGATTAAGAGGAAGAGAGAGTTGTATGAAATGTACAAGCAGCAAGGAACAGATCAGATGCTCGAGGAGTATAAAAAGTGCAAGAAGCTACTTAAGAGGGAAATCAGGAGGGGTAAAAGAAGACATGAGGTTGCTTTGGCAGACAGAGTGAAGGAAAAGCCATAGAGCTTCTATAGGTATGTTAGGGGCAAAAGGATAGTGAGGGATAAAGTTGGTCCTCTTGAAGACCAGAGTGGTAGACTGTGTATGGAACCAAAAGAGATGGGGGAGATACTAAATTTTTTTTTCATCCGTATTTACTGAAGAAATGGGCATGGAGTCTACGGAAATACGGCAAACAGGTAGGGAGGTCATGGAACCTTTACAGATTAAAGAGGTGGTGGTGCTGGCTGTTTTGAGGCAAATCAGAGTGGGTAAATTCCCAGGACCGGGCAGGATATTCCCACGGACCTTGAGGGAGGCTAGTAGTGAACTTGCAGGGGCCCTGGCAGACATATTTAAAATGTCAGTATTCACGGGGGAGATGCCGGATGATTGGAGGGTGGCTCATGTTGTTCTGTTGTTTAAAAAAGCTTCCAAAAGAAATCCGGGAAATTATAGGCCAGTAAGTTTGACGTCAGTGAACATAAGAACATAAGAAATAGGAGCAGGAGTAGGCCATCTGGCCCTTCGAGCCTGCCCCGCCATTCAATAAGATCATGGCTGATCTGTCGTGGCTCAGTTCCACATTCCCGCCCTTTCCCCATAACCCTTAATCCCCTCTCTTATCAAAAACCCATCAACCCGCGTCTTAAAAATATTTAGCGAGGCAGCCTCCACCACTTCAACGGGCAGAGAATTCCAGAGATTCACCACCCTTTGAGTGAAGAAATTCTTCCTCAACTCCGTTCTAAACCGCCTCCCCCTTTATCTTGAGGCTGTGCCCCCTAGTCCTACTGTCCTTTCTGAGCGGGAAGAGCCTCTCCACCTCTATCCTATCCATCCCATTCATCATCTTATACGTCTCAATGAGATCTCCCCTCATTCTTCTAAACTCTAACGAGTACAAGCCTAGTTTATTCAGCCTCTCCTCATAGCTCAACCCCCTCAACTCCGGAACCAGCCTAGTAAACCTCCTCTGCACTCCCTCCAAGGCCAAAATATCCTTGTGTAAGTACGGCGCCCAAAACTGCACACAGTACTCCAGCTGCGGCCTCACCAATGCCCTATATAGCCGCAGCAAGACCTCCCTGCTTTTATATTCAATCCCCCTCGCTATGAAGGCCAGCATCCCACTCGCCTTCCTGACCACCTGCTGCACCTGCAAGCTGGGTTTTTGCGACTCATGCACAAGGACCCCGAGGTCCCTCTGCACCGTCGCCTGCTGCAGTTTTTCTCCACGTAAGTAATAATCCTTCCTACCATTATTCCTACCAAAGTGGACCACCTTGCACTTGCCAGCATTAAATTCCATTTGCCAGCTCCTGGCCCATTCACCCAGCCTATCTAGATCCTTCTGCAGACTCTCCACACCCTCCGCGCAATTTGCCGTTCCACCAATCTTGGTGTCATCAGCAAATTTCAACACCATACACTCGGTCCCCTCCTCCAGATCATGGTGGGTAAGTCAGTGGTGGGCAAGTTATTGGAAGGTGTGATAAGGGATAGGATCTACAAATATTTGGATAGACAGGGACTCATTAGGGAGAGTCAATATGGCTTTGTGCATGGTAGGTCATGTTTGACCAATCTATTAGAGTTTTTCGAGGAGGTTACCAGGAAAGTGGATGAAGGGAAGGCAGTGGATGTTGTCTACCTGAATTTCAGCAAGGCTTTTGATAAGGTCCCTCATGGGAGGTTAGTTAGGAAGATTCAGTCGCTAGGTATACATGGGGAGGTAGTAAATTGGATTAGACACTGGCTCAACGGGACAAGCCAGAGAGTGGTTTGGAGGATTGCTTCTCTGAGTGGAGGCCTGTGACTAGTGGAGTGCCTTGGGATCGGTGTTGGGTCCATTGTTGTTTCTCATCTATATCAATGATCTGGATGATAATGTGTAAATTGGATCAGCAAATTTGCTGACGATACAAAGATTGGAGGAGTAGTGGACAGTGAGGAAGGTTTTCAAAGCTTGCAGAGGGATTTGGACCAGCTAGAAAAATGGGTTGAAAAATGGCAAATGGAATTTAATGCAGACAAATATGAGATATTGCACTTTGGAAGGATAAACCAAAGTAGAACATACAGGGTAAATGGTAGGACTCTGAAGAGTGCAGCTTATTAGAGAGATCTGGGAATACGGGTACAGAATTCCCTAAAAGTGATGTCACAGGTGGACAGGGTCGTAAAGAGTGCTTTTGGTACATTGGCCTTTATAAATCGGAGTACCGAGTATAAAAGTTGGAGCGTTATGGTAAGGTTATATAAGGCATTGGTGAGGCCGAATTTAGAGTATTGTGTACAGTTTTGGTCACCTGGTTACAGGAAGGATATAAATAAGGTTGAAAGAGTGCAGAGAAGGTTCACAAGGACGTTGCTGGGACTTGAGAAGCTGAGTTACAGAGAGAAATTGAATAGGACTTTATTCCCTGGAGCGTAGAAGAATGACGGGAGATTTGATAGAGATGTATAAGATTTTGATGGGTATAGATAGAGTGAATGCAAGCAGGCTTTTTCCACTGAGGCTAGGGGAGAAAAAAACCAGAGGGCATGAGTTAAGGGTGAAAGCAGAAAAGTTTAAAGGGAATAGTAGGGGGGTGTTCTTCACGCAGAGAGTGCTGGGAATGTGGAAAGAGCTGCCAGATAAAGTGGTAAATGCGGGGTCACTTTTAACATTTAAGAAAAGCTTGGACGGGTATATGGATGAGAAAGGTGTGGAGGGATATGGTCCGAGTGCAGGTCAGTGGGACTAGGCAAAAAATGGTTCAGCGCAGACAAGAAGGGCCAAAAGACCTGTTTCTGAGCTGTAAATTTTCTGTGGTTTCTATAATTAATGCCGGGATTAAAATTTTTTAAGTGCACTGGTATCTTTTTCGTAATACTGTCTGAGTGATACAACGCTTAGAACCTTCCATCTGTGCTTAGCAATTCTTGATTAATAACCTATTTACCTCATACCAGTCTTGTAGATTATTATCAGAAAGGTCGAGTTCAGAGACATGTGAGCAGAAGGCTGCAATATCACTTTCCTTTCCGGCAGTGGTGATTCCACAACCATCCAACACAAGGATAGCTGGGAGATTCAGGCGTGCTAAAGGAAACAAAATGAATAAGTTCAGATTAATTCTGAACAGGAACAAATATTAGTGATCATTACCAACAGATTATTAGTGAAATGATGCAACTATCCTTATTTGTTACTTATGTGGGAAAGCAATGAATACGAAAGTAAAGAAACTTGAAGGCTTCACTTGACTTGAAATATTAGCAGAAGCTACAAAGAATGACTCGTCATTTCAAGCTTATTACAACACTGCTAGCAACCAAAAAGTACACAAGGGATGCAGGGGACCGATGCTTAGGTATCAGCACAAGAGCAGCTGATTTACATATCAGAAAGTATAGTTTTCAATGTCAATGCATTAAGCATTTAAAAAATTTGGGACAGTTAAAACCAAAGAAATCTCAAGAGTTTCCTATCCTGTCCCCATTTATTTTAAGTTTCTAGATTTCAGTGGGAGAAAATTGGTCATAGCTGGCAAATACATGATGATTGGGCAAACATCTGGCAGATGGAGTATAATGTGGAAAAATGTGAAGTTGTTCACTTTGGTAGGAAGAATATAAAAGCAGATTCTTTAAATGGAGAACAACTGCAGAATGCTGAGATGCAGAGGGATTTGGGTGTACTCAGGCATCAGTTACAACCTGTTAGGATGCAGGTGCAGCATGTAATCAAGGCGGCTAATGGAATGCTATCTTTTATTACAAGATGAAATGAATACAAATGAAGGTTTTATGTTTCAGTTATACAGGGCATTGGTGAGACTACATCTCGAATACTATGTGCAGTTTTGGTCTTCTTACTTAAGGATGTAACTGCACTGGAGACGGTTCAGAGGAGGTTTACCAGATTGATACCTGGAATGACTGGGTTATTTTATGAAGATAGGATTGGAACGGCTAGGCTTGTTTCCACTAGGGCTTAGAAGGGTGAGGGGTGAATTAATTGAAGTATAAAAGATCCTGAATGGTATTGGCAAGGCTATAAGGATGTTTCCTCTTGGGGCTGAGTCCAGAACAAGGGACGCTGTTTTAAAATTAGGGGTCACCCTCATAGACAGAAATTAGGAGATTATTTTTCTCTCAAAGGATTGCGCAGCGTTGGAACTGTTTTGCCTCAGAGGGCAGTGGAAGCAAGATCACTAAATATTTATAAGGGGGACATAGACTGATTCACTTGCTGATCAAGAATCTAAGGTTGTCAAGGGTAGATGGGGAATGTGGGACTCAACACAAAATTCAGCCAGTAATTAGGCAACTAGGAGGCGAGTTTGAGAACCTGTATTAAGTTTCTCTTACCTTTCAAGGGTGAGCCCTGTGGCCCTGTAGAAATGTGGATGCCAATGCCCATTCCTCGTCGATATGGGAAGTTTTCTGGGCTGTACTTCTCACAAATTACCTCAACAAAGCTACGTCCACGGGTCTGACTCATCTTCCAAATGGTAACAGTAATCTGCAGATTGTAAGGACGCAAGACAGTGTGTTAAAGATACCTTTATCCAAATTGGTTAATGAACCAGAGGCACAGCTCTGGAGTCAAAAATACCTATTTAAAATGCTACATGTTGATGTTACGTGTGACTGGATGTAAGCTACATGCATTAATTAAAATGTTAAATGTCATGCAATCTGTCCTATGAACTCAAAGGCGTTAAATTAGAGATCAAGTACAGAATTTCTAACCACCAACTGTGCAGTGCAGATCCTTAGCAATAATGCTGATTATGCTCTCTTTCACATACTGTAGGATTCCATAATAAAAACTCACTGGATACATTTTACTTTAATTGTGGATATCAAATGGGAAAGTTTTACAGTTTCAAACAAGCATTATAAATGTGAGCAATTTATTTCACTATCTGCAAGTAGAAAGTAAGAAAAAATGTGAAACAACTAACTGCAGTCAGCCCATTTTGAATTCTGACAGGGGAATCCCATGCGACAAAAGCTGGCAAATCAAGTGACAATACAAAGAGCAAGAAACCTACACCTGTGTGAAGCTTGCACATTCTCCCCATGTCTGTGCGGGTTAGGTTGATTGGCTATGCTAAATTGACCCTGGTGTCAGAGGGATTAGCAGGGTAAATATGTGGGGTTATGGGAACAGGAACTGGGCGGGCCAAATGGCCTCCTTCTGCATTGTAGAAATTCTATGATTCTAAGTGCAGCTAAGGTTTACCAGCCTGACTCTGGGGATGGCAGGACTGAAGTATGAGGAGAAATTGACTAGGTTAGGATTGTCTTCGCTGGAGTTCGGACAAATGAGAGGGGGATCTCAGAAACTTATAAAATTCTAACAGCACTCAACTGGGTAGATGCAGGGAGGATGTTCCCAATGGTGGGAGAGTCCAGAACCAGGGGTCCCAGTCTGAAGATTGAAGGTAGACCATTTAGGATGAAGGCAAAGAGACATTTCTTCACCCAAAGAGTGATGAGCCTGTGAAATCATAGAAAGTCATTGATGCCAAAACATTGAATGTATAAGAGGTGGCTGGATATAGCACTTGGGGCGAATGGGATCAAAGGTTACGGGGAAAAAGCAGGATTAAGCTATTGAGTTGGATGATCAGCCACGATCATAATGAATTGTGGAGCAGGCTCGAAGGGCCAAATGGCCTCCACCTATTCCTATCTATGTTTCTATGTTTACATGGATCAGTTAAAATGTTAACTGTTATGCAATCTGTCCTATGAACTCAAAGGCATTAAATTAGAGATCAAGCACAGAATTTCTAACCACCAACTGTGCAGTGCAGATCCTTAGCAATAATGCTGATTATGCTCTCTTTCACACATTGCAGGATCCTGTAATGGAAACAATTGTTACTGGATACATTTTATTTTGATTGTGCATAGTAACTTTATTGCAATGTTAATGTAAGCCTACTTTTGACACCAATAAATGAACTGAAAACTGTGGTCATGACGACAAATTACTACGACATTACCGTAGAATCACCAGTGCAGAAAGAGGTAATCTGGCCCATCGAGTCCGCACCCACTCTTTGAAAGAGCATCCTACCCAGGCCTTCACCTCCATCTTATAAGCCTACATATATACCATTGCTATTTCACCTAACACATCCTTAGACTGTGGGAAGAAACCGGATCACCCAGAGGAAATCCACATAGACACAGGAGAACATGAAAACTCCACAGTCACTCAAGGCTAGAATTAAACCCGGGTCCCTGGCGCTGTGAGGCACTAATTATTGTGTAGCCTTCATACATAAGATCAATAATATTTTAGACAGTATTATGTGCCATTAATCATTATACACAGTCAGTAAGAATTGTATTGTACATGATGTTTAGGAATCTGGCTGTCCTTGACCCTAGAAGTACAATTTAGTTCTTCAGCAGACACTTCTCTCGGAACAAATACTTTCATGTGGTAAAGTAGCAAAGGCACAATAATCAGGCAACTCAGATTCAACTAAGAATTCTGTAGTAGTACTTACAGCACTAGGGACTAAAGGAATTGGTACTTCTGGAGATGACTGAGAAATTACTTTGAGGTGACATCAATTGGTCAGCATAGTGTCACCAAACTAGTTCATCTTTGGTTTGAACTATGTAAGTAATTGGACCTGTTTTTGCTGAAACAATGACTGGCACCCATTTCCCACTCCTGACATAATTACATGCTAACAATGCTCGATCTCCTTCTTGAAATGAGTATTGTTTCGCCCTCACTTCTCATCTGGCAACTTGAGACTGTTGTCGGCGCTCTACTATCGGAGGCTTCTGGTATAATAACAAATGAAATGCGCTTCGATTTTCTCAAGTGTACTGACGCAGGTGAACTCTGGGAGTTGTATTTCTATAAGATGCAAAAAAGCTAATCATACGATACCAGAATGGACCTTGCTCTCTTAAAACTTTTGAAGAATGTTTCAAGGATTGAACAACTCAGCTAATCCACCAGTTGATGGATAAGGTGCAGATGGTATAAGCTGCAAACTATTTACTTTGAGATAATCCTCAAACTCTTGAAGCAAATTGTGAACCATTATTGCTAACAATCTGTTCTGGTTTACCAAATCTTTCTAAAAATGTGTCAAGTTTTTCAATGGTTCATTCAGATACAGTAGATCTCAGGATAATTTCTGGTCACTTTAATTATGCATAAATGACTAAGAACATGTAACTCTCAAATGGACTAGCAAAATCTACATTCAATCATTGCCATGGCATTTTATCCACTCTCAAGGTTGTAAATGAAACAGCAGTCGTGTACATCCTATTCATGCACAGCTTGACACTTCAATCCGCACATCTAGACCCAGCCACCAAAATTAACTATGTGCTAATTCCTTCATTCAGACTATACCAGGATGTCTTTCACACAGACTAGGAGGAAGGATCACTCAGATTCCCCACAATAGACAACTCAAGCTTTGACACATACATGTACGATGCACTCCAGCTATTGTTCCTTTCAATAAAATATCCATGACTTTCCCCATCACAGAATTATTTTTGATGTGTCTTTGAATTGAGAAGCAGTCATAGGCAAATGATCTACTAGTGAAACATAGGGTATCAGCAAAACTAGTCACCAACTGCCAATCCGAATAGCACCCATTGACACCCATTCTCTGCCTCCTATTTGACAGTCAATCCCCTATCCACGCTAACACCTTACCCCCAACTCCATGCCCCCTAACCTTCTGTAACAACCTTTTGTGCTGCACCTTATCAAACGCCTTCTGAAAATCAAGAAACACCACATCCACCGGTTTCCGTCCATCCACCGCACTAGACACATCCTCATAGAATTCTAATAAATTCGTCAGACACGATTTCCCCTTAATGAATTCATGCTGAGTCTGCTCTATCAAACAATTCTTCTCAAGATGCCTCGCTATTTCCTCTGATGACGGATTCAAGCATTTTTCCTACAACAGACGTTAAACTAACTGGCCTACAATTCCCTACCTTTTGCCTGCTACCCTTTTTAAACAGCGGCGTAACATTAGCCGTTTTCCAATCTTCCGGAATCCAGCGAGGTTTGGAAAATAATCACTAAGGCATCCACTATTACCTCCGCCATTTCCTTCAGAACCCTGGGATGCATTCCATCCGGTCCTGGGGACTTGTCCACCATCAGTCCCACTAGTCTGTCGAGCACTACCTCTCTAGTGACAATGATCTCATTCAGGCCCTCAACTCCTACCATCTTTCCATCGTTAACACCTGGCAAACTATTCGCGTCCTCCTCCGTGAAGACCGAAGCAAAAAACTTATTCAAGGCCTCAGCCATTTCCTCATCTCCCACCACTAAATCCCCCCTCTCATCCTCTAAGGGTCCAACATTCACCCTAGCCAGCCTCCTCCTTTTTATATATTTATAAAAACTCTTACTATCCTTTTTTATATTTAGCGCTAGCCTAGATTCATAGTCTATCCTTCATCAACTTCTTCGTCATTCTTTGTTGATATTTAAACCTCTCCCAATCCTCTTCTCGCCCACTACTTTTAGCCACTCTAAACGCATCAGCTTTTAATTTAATACACTCCTTTATCTCCTTTGTTATCCACAGCCGATTATCTCTTCTCCTATGATCCTTCTTTACCACCGGAATAAATTTCTGCTGAGCACCAAGAAAGATCTCCTTAAAGATCCTCCACTGTTCCTCAGCTGACCTACCTCCCAATCTGCGCCCCTAACCTACATTCGCCAATTCCTCTCTCATCCTATCGTACTCCCCTCTGTTCAAACAAAGGACATAGGTCCGGGAACCCACTTTCTCCTCCTCCACCTGCATCAAAAACTCCCACCATACTATGATCACTCTTCCCAAGCGAATCCCTCACAACAAGGTCCCTAATTCTATCTGCCTCATTACATAACACCAGATCTAAGACAGCTCGCTCCCTCGTCGGCTCCAGCACACACTGTTCAAGGAAACTATCCCGGCAGCATTCTAAGAACTCTTCCTCAAGCCCACCGCGTCCAACATGGGTCCACCAATCAATATGTAGATTGAAATCCCCCATAATTATCGTCGTTCCATTCCTGCACGCAGCATTTATTTGCGCGTTTATAGCCCACCCCACCTCCAGGTCATTATTTCAGGGCCTATAGACCACACCCACCAGCGTCTTCCGCCTCTTGCTGTTCCTTATCTCCACCCACAACGATTCCACCTTCTGCTGTTTGGCGCCTATATCATCCCTTACTACCACCCTGATACTATCCTTAATCAGCAGAGCTACCCCTCCCCCTTTTTCCTCCCGTCTATCCTTCCTAAACACTTGATACCCCTGGGCATTCAGCTCCCAGTCCCTGTCACCTTGCAACCATGTCTCTGCAGTGGCCACCAGATCATATCCATTTGTGCTAATCTGCACCACCAGCTCATTCACTTTGTTCCGAATGCTTCGTGCATTCAGATAAAGTGCCTTCATCCCAGCCTTCACCTGGATCCTATTTGAAGGAATGCTACCAACCTTACTCATGCCCCCTACTCCCTTTATTATTGGGACATCCTTGACCTCTTCCCGTACCTGTACCCTCTCCTTTACTTTAGACACTGTAATTTCCCAGCTTTTCATACACCCTCTCCAGATCCTCAGTTCGCATTTTGCCTATGTTGTTGGCACCCACATGTACCACAACGACCGGATTCTCACCTTCCCACTCCAGGTTCCTCTGCAGCCCAGATGTGACATCCTGGACCCGAGCACCGGGCAGACAACACACCCTTCTGTGTTCTTTATCATTGTGACAAAAGACAGTGTCTATACCCTTAACCACACTATCCCTAATTATCACTACATTCCCTTTTACCTTCTCTTTGTCTATGTCCTGTTAATTACTATTAATAACATGGCCCAAATACAGGACAGGTGTCTCGAGAAAGTCACACTTTTCTTTCTTGACACGCAGACCATACGCTCAAAAATGTTCCAATGCTGCTTCTAAATTGTTCGAATGCTCCTGTTCACTGGACCTTAAATTAGAATATCATCCAGGTAACATTGTACACCAGACACCAGTTTAAAAATCTGATCCACTGATCTTTGGAATGAGGTTAGTGTGGATGTTTTTCCAAAAGGCAATCTTGAAAAAGACCAGTATTGCTGATGATAAGCTGAAAATATCAGCGATGATTCATTTTCTAAATTGAAAGAACACATGGATCCTCAATGAACTCCCATTTTTCTTGCAGGCACGAGTGACTCAAGACTGCTCATTATACTTTTCTATTCTCTTCCCAGTATTCCCTTTTTTATCCTGGAGACTGTTGACTTGATTTTCAGACTGTCCCAATTGTACATCAAAACATCCCTTCTTTTGATATATACCAAACACTGCTCGGAATCTCACATTTCTCTGATCAGAAAAAAACCCTCTTTTTAAACCACACAGAGCTTTCACCCTTTTTCAACTGCATAGTCAGTCTCCTGCTCCACCGCTACACACTGTGGGCCCTGCAGCTTACAAGGAGTCTACTCAATTTCTTTTCCCAGTAAGAAACATGATATTTCCTTGATTTCTTACTTGCACTTCCTTCATTGGCACTTCAATCTTGAATCTGACATTGATTTTCTGCAGTCTTCTAATATTCAAAGTGCGAGGACCCATAACATTTAATTTCTACTTAGGATCCTTTCTTGGTATTCTCGACAAAACAAAATCCAACTTGATGCCAATTTTCTTTTAGCAATGTCCTAATTATGTTAGGAATTGTCATTTTTAAACAGAGAGAAAGATTATTTGCACATGCAAATTCAAAATAACAATAGATTTGCAGGAGTTGCTGCCTGTACAGAGCAGAAAATGAAACTAAGGCAGAAGCCTGGGAAACATCCCAATGACATGACATTTCCATCAAATCATGCCACCGACTTTTAAAGCAATTATGCAACAAAAATATATAACAATATCTAACTTCCCTTAATATTCATCTTTCGTATTCCCGTCGAATTCTGTGTAGCAAGTTCCAAATTCTCACTACTTTTCAGATGAAGTAGTTTCTCCTGAATTCAGTGAAATAGAAACAAGGAGCAGGTCAAGGTCATTCAGCCCTTTCGAGTCTGCTCTGCCTGCCATTTAATAAGATAATGACAGATTTGATAGTAATTTCGAATGTGTTTCCCATCTACTCCTGATAACCTATCATCCCCTTGTTTACCAAGAATCTATCCACCTCTGCCTTAAAAATATTCAGACACTGCTTTCACCACTCATCAGGAAGAGTTCCAAAGAATCTCACCCTCTCATGAAATAAATTTGTCTTATTTCCGTTTTAAATGGGTAACTCATTTTTAAACAATGACACCTAGTTCTTCTAGATTTTCCCACATGGGAGAAATCCACATCCACTCTGTCAAGACCTCGCCCTCAGTGAAATAAAATCACCTCGTCCAATTTAAACGGCTAACCCTTTATTCTTAAAAGAGTGATCCCCTAATTCTCAATCTTCCTACATCCTCTGTACTTCCGTCCCGTCATGACCCCTCCAGACCCTATATGTTTCAATCAAGTAGCCTCTTATTCTTCTGGACCCCAGCAGATACAAGCCAAGCTTGTCCACCCTTTCCTCATAAGACAACCTACCCATTTCAGGTATCGTCTCCAAACTGCTTCCAACATATTTACAACTTTGTTTAAATAAAATGACCAATACTGTACACAGTACTCATCTCACTAGTGCCCTGTATCATTGAAGCATAACCTTCATAGCGAGGGGGATTGAATATAAAAGTAGGGAAGTCTTGCTGCAGCTGTATAGGGCAGCAGTGAGGCCGCAGCTGGAGTACTGTGTGCAGTTTTGGGCGCCACACCCGCGCAAAGATATATTGGCCTTGGAGGGAGTGCAGAGGTGGTTTACTAGGCTGATACCGGAGTTGAGGGGGTTGAGCTATGAGGAGAGGCTGAATAAACTAGGCTTGTACTCGTTAGAGTTTAGAAGAATGAGGGGAGAT
This sequence comes from Carcharhinus amblyrhynchos, assembly GCF_965287045.1. Lineage (NCBI taxonomy): Eukaryota > Metazoa > Chordata > Chondrichthyes > Carcharhiniformes > Carcharhinidae > Carcharhinus > Carcharhinus amblyrhynchos. The sequence goes on along the minus strand of NC_137352.1, from coordinate 343,695 downwards.
CTCATTGAGACGTATAAGATGATGAATGGGATGGATAGGATAGAGGTGGAGAGACTCTTCCCGCTCAAAAAAGACAGTAGGACTAGGGGGCACAGCCTCAAGATAAAGGGGAGGCGGTTTAGAACGGAGTTGAGGAGGAACTTCTTCACTCAAAGGGTGGTGAATCTCTGGAATTCTCTGCCCGTTGAAGTGGTGGAGGCTGCCTCGCTCAATATTTTTAAGACGCGGGTTGATGGGTTTTTGATAAGAGAGGGGATTAAGGGTTATGGGGAGAGGGCGGGAAAGTGGAACTGAGCCACGACAGATCAGCCATGATCTTATTGAATGGCGGGGCAGGCTCGAAGGGCTAGATGGCGTAGTCCTGCTCCTATTTCTTATGTTCTTATATTTCTGTATTCAATTCCATTCACCGTAAGTCATAATTCGAATAATTCTACAAGCTTTCCCTATTACGTGCTGTACTTACACACTAGTCCTTTTTGTGATTATGTACAAGGACACCCAGAACCCTCTGCAATCTCTCATTATTTAGCAGCTTTCTCTCCCTGCCTCCATTCTTCACAGAATTGTAACAGGTTGGGAAGCCATTTGACCCATTGTGTCTTCACCAGCTCTCCAGGTGAACATTGTGATTTAAGTGCCATTTCACTACTTTTTCCACACACAAAGTAATCAGTTAAGGTCCTCTTGAAATGCCTCAAATGAACTTGCTTCTTTCAGAGAGTTGGTGCGGACTTGGTGAGTCGAATGGCCTCCTTCATCACTATAGGGATTCTATGGTTGCTCTCTGTGTGGTTGTTGGCGAATCTCAGATGTCTGCTTTTTAGTATTTCCTGCAACCTTTGGTATCTTTGTGTTTGAGCATCAGTGGTTGCCTTAACCAGAGTTGTAATGATCTGAAGACGTTGACTCGGTGCACAATTCGCAATTGAGGTGCTGTTTTCCCCAATTCATTTGGTTAGTGTCAAAGTTCCAGAAGGTTATCTATCCGCTCAGCTGGATTAGGATTCGTCAGTTCTGCCTCTGGCAGATTTGCTCTTGTCGCCAAATGTTCATCAACATGCCCCCTCCATATTACATCATTTCCGGTTTACACCATGGGCCACCTGGTTCATTAATGTCCTTTAGGGAAAGAAATCTGCATCCTTACCTGGTCTGGTCTACATGTGACTCCAGAGCCACAGCAATGTGGTTGACTCTCAACTGCCCTCCAAGGGCAAATAGGAATAGGCAATAAATGCTATGATGTGGAGATGCCGATGTTGGACTGGGGTAAACACAGTAAGAAGTCTCACAACACCAGGTTAAAGTCCAACAGGTTTATTTGATAGCAAAAGCCAGTAGCTTTCAGAGCACTGTCCTTTAATTCACCTGATGAAATATTTCAACTTGTTTGCCCACCATTTGACCTGATCCTGCTGCTTTTTCTCAACAATTTCCTTTGATTTGGGTGGTTTTAGCCAATCGAATTTAGCCATTAACAATGCTGGAAAAACTTGGGCTGTTAAGTGTGCAGTATTCCTGAATGCGAATCGACTCAAACGTCAATGAAACTTGTTCTTTAGTTAACATTAATGAATGTTTCATTGTCGGTACAAAATGCTCTTTCAGCCCATTTGTGGTAGGATAAGGAGCTGATTGGATATGTTGAATTCAGTTCTCCTTCAAATTGTCCATGAACTCTTGACATACAATCTGTGCATACTTGCTTTTGGCTTTATTGCACTGTGTGCAGTTTTGGTCGCCGCATTTACGCAAGGATATTTTGGCCTTGGAGGGAGTGCAGAGGTTTACTAGGCTGACGCCGGAGTTGAGGGGGTTGAGCTATGAGGAGAGGCTGAATAAACTAGGCCTGTACTCGTTAGAGTTTAGAAGAATGAGGGGAGATCTCATTGAGACATATATGATGATGAATGGGATGGATAGGATAGAGGTGGAGAGACTCTTCCCGCTCAGAAAGGACAGTAGGACTAGGGGGCATAGCCTCAAGATAAAGAGAGGGCGGTTTAGAACAGAGTTGAGGAGGAACTTCTTCACTCAAAGGGTGGTGAATCTCTGGAATTCTCTGCCCATTGAGGTGGTGGAGGCTGCCTCGCTAAATATTTTTAAGACGCGGGTTGATGGGTTTTTGATAAGCGAGGGGATTAAGGGTTACGGGGAGAGGGCGGGAAAGTGGAACTGAGCCACGACAGATCAGCCATGATCTTATTGAATGGCGGGGCAGGCTCGAAGGGCTAGATGGCCTAACTCCTGCTCCTATTTCTTATGTTCTTAATCTCTTGGTGCGAAAGCTATTGTCTTGTCCTGACCTGTGGACATTGTGGGAAACCATCACCATAAAGTGCTGAATCACATGCCAGCCGCAGGGATAAATTTTGATCAAAATGAGTCAGGACTTCCGATTTGAGTAGCGCCTTTGGCTTGCACGAACACATTCTCACATTGATTCATACATCTCCAATTTTTATTTTCACATAGTAAATTGTGCAAGGGTTTTTAAATAGTCCCTGGATTAGGAACAAACTTTCCATAGTAATTTAGTAAACCTAAGATAGATCAAAGTTGTCTGACATTTTGAGGTGCGGATGCCTCGATAATAACTTCTGACTTTTGAAGGCAACTTAAGCAGTCCCTCGATTATCAACCAAATACTCAGTTGACAACTGGAAGTCACATGTGTCTTCCTGGGCTTTTAATCCATAATTTTCTAATCTCTGGAATATGGCATCCAGATGGCAGAGATATTCTTCCTCCCTCTTCCCAGTAACCAAGATGCCATCCAAGTAACATTGGATACCGTTTAATTTGTTTAAGATTTGATCCATTGCTCGTTGGAACAATGCTGGTGCCAAATGGTATCAAAATAACCAAGAGCTGTTGACAATCCCGATCCATATTCATTTGAAGATATGTTTGGCTGAAGTCAGAGTGTTGACCTCCAGCCAACCCAGCAAATAACCCTAAATCAGGGCTAGCAGGTTTTGCTCTGCATACAGTACAAGATTCATAGAGACTTTAATGTTGCCACAAATGCATACAGGTGTGGCTTTTCTCATCACAGGTACAATCAGCTTGGCCCAGTCACTTATGTTAATGAATCTGAGGACTCCCATTCTGACCAGCAATTCTACTTTTGCCTCTACCTTCAGTCTGATTGCATACAGCACTGACCTAACCTTTGAGCGTCTTGCTTGACTTTGTTCTTTGATCTTCGGTTTTACTGAGATATCCTCCATGCTTCTCAGGGCGTTTTTCTGGTTGGAGATCAGTGACTAGTGGTGTGCCTCAGGAATCAGTATTGGGACCGCAACTGTTTATGATTTATATAGATGATTTGGAGATCAAGTGTAGTGTGTCAAAATTCACAGATGACACTAAAATGGGTGGAAGAGCAAAGTGTGCAGGGGACACAAAGTCTGCAAAGGGATATAGATAATCTAAGTGAGTGGGCGAGGGTCTGGCAGATGGAGTACAATGTTGGTAAATGTGAGGTCATTCATTTTGGTAGGAATAACAGCAAAATGGACTATTATTTAAATGGTAAAAAATTGCAGCATGCTACTGTGCAGAGGATTTAGGTGTCCTTGTGCAGGAATCTCAAGAGTTGGTCTGCAGGTGCAGCAGGTAACTAAGGCAACAAATGGAATGTTGTCCTTCATTGCTAGAGGGATAGAGTTTAAAAACAGTGAGATTACGTTGCAGCTGTATAAGGTGCTGGTGAAGCCACACCTGGAGTACTGTGTACAGTTTTGGTTTTCTTACTTGACAAAGGATATACTGGCACTGGAGGAGGTACACAGGAGATTCACTAGGTTGATTCCGGAGTTGAGATCGTTGACTGGGGAGAGACTGAGTAGACTGGGGCTATACTCATCGGAATTCAAAGAATGAGGGGAGATCTTGTAGAAACATATAAAATTACGAAGGGAAAAGATAGAAGCAGGGAAGTTGTTTCCACTGGCAGGTGAAACTAGAACTGGGGGCATAGCCTCAAAATAAGGGGAAGCAGATTTAGGACTGAGCAGAGGAGGAGCTTCTTCACATAAAGGGTTGTGAATCTATGGAATTCCCTGCCCAGTGAAGCAGTTGAGGCTACCTCATTGAATGTTTTTAAGGCAAGGGTAGATACATTTTTTGAACAGTAAAGGAATTAAGGGTTATGGTGAGCAGGCAGGTAAGAGGAGCAGAGTCCGCAAAAAGATCAGCCATGATCTTATTGAATGACGGAGCAGGCTTGAGGGGTCAGATGGCTCCTAGTTCTTACGTTTTTGGGAGATTTTGGGCAGACCAGATTCAGAATGTCATGGGATTTATCTCAGCCCAATTTAATCTGATCTTTTCTACCCGAGATCATCCCATCAGTACCAGATAATTTCCTCTGACTATGTGCAAGGACAAATCTGCCACCTGCTCATTTAATTACATTGTTACATCAATACGGCTCCTCAGCGGAAGCACTTCGCCAGTGAGAGTTTTTAAACAGTATCTTGGAGAGTTGCAGAGTAACGTCAGAGTTTTTCCTGATAAACAATCTCTGGTACCCGAGAGACTGATGCCCTGGTGTCCATCTCATTTTCACAGGCTGATCATCCAGTAATGGAGTGACCCAATATTGGTTTGTTGCACCGGCAATAGCTAGTACATTTAGTGACAGTTCATCTTCAGACTGAGAATTCAGTTCCTTCTCACATCCTTTTTGTATCACGTAGTCATTTTTTCTTTGATTTAGCTTGCCATTTGTTTCATTTGGCTCTTTCTTTCTGCAACTTCTAACTGAAGCTTGTTTCTTTTTCCAATATGCACGTTCAATGCAGCTCTTTCTGCCACAATTTCCGTACATGACGATTTTGCACCAGTCTGTTGCTGATGCCCGATTTTTGCATACCTACAGCAACTGAGAGTTTGTTTGTATTCAGTTTCAGCCGACATCTCGTGAATTCTTATGCTTGAACTCAATTGTTGAGCTTCTTTGACTATTAATTGCATGGATACAGCAGCTTCCAAAGGTCGGATTGCTTTTGGTTAACAGCAGCTTTTGGATAGCCTCACTCAAACCACAAACTAACCTCTGCTGGTATCGTTTAACATATCCCCAAAGTTGCAACGTTGAGCTAGGGTAGCTACAAACTGTGTGATCGATTCAACTTCTTCTTGGTGGCGCTTATGAAACCTAAACCTTTCTGTGATGACTAGAATAATGGCCCTGCAAAATTTCTACTAATTCCTCATATGTTTTTGTGCCTCCCTTCTCTGGATGTACCAGACTCCGAAGGAGGTTAAACGATTCCCCTAAGAATTATGCTCAGGACCGTTGGGACTTTTACTTCTGCTGCTATCTTGTTGGTTTGAACAAAATAGTCAAATCATTATATATAATGAGCTCTGTATTCTCAAACAGTCCTATGGTGCTAAAAACTCCTGCTTTTTCCTCAAATGGAAAAACTTGTATGTGCACAATGTGCCTTGAATTTTTAGCACTATCTTTCCTTTCTCTCAAAACATGGCACGACAAAGAAAAATACAGCACAGGAACAGGCCCTTCAGCCCTCCAAGCCTATGCCAAGCACTCTGCAAGAAAAACTTAACCCACACATCTCTCTTTAACTTTCTCTCTCTCACTTTGAACCTCTGCCCCCTTGTAATTGACACTTCCAATTGCTGATGAAGGCAACCATGCCATATGGCTTCTTAACCACCTTGGCCACCAGTGTGGCCCCTTCTCGGCCACTGTGGACCTGCAACCCAGATCCCTCTGTACATTAATATTCTTAAGAGTTCTGCCATTTACAGTGTAATTCACACCGAAAGTTGATCCTCCAAATTGCATCACCTCGGATTTGTCTGGCTTAAACTCAAACTGCCATTTCCATCTCCAAGTCTCCAATCTATCTACATCCTGTTGTATTTTCTGACAATTTCCACCCACCCCATTATCAGCGGCTCTGCCAAGCTTTGTGTCATGCGCAAGCTTACGAATCAAACGACCTACATTTTCCTCTCAATCATTTGTCATATGTATAAGTCCTCCTCTACTCACTCCCTGCCCCCTTACCCCCACATCACTCCCCCCACATCCACCTAACCCCCAAACCCTCCCCCCATCCCTTACTCGAACATCCCTTATCTCCCACCCCTTGTCCCTCCATCCCTTACTCCCTCACACTCCCCCCATTCTCCCTCCTTACTTCCATCAATCTCCATTCCCCCCTCTCCATTCCCCCGCATCCACTCCTCCCACCCCCCTCTTCCCCCCTACCCCCCGCCCCCTCTCCCCCCACCCCTACCCCCGTCCCCCCGACCCCAACCCCCGTCCCCCCGACCCTCCCACCCCCACCCCCGTCCCCCACCCCCGACCCTCCCACCCCCACCCCCACCCCCGTCCCCGTCCCCCACCCCCGACCCTCCCACCCCCACCCCCCTTCCCCTGTCCCCCCCCACCCCCCTTCCCCTTCCCCCCCCCCCACCCCCCTTCCCCTTCCCCCCCCCCCCACCCCCCTTCCCCCCCCCCCCCCCCCCACCCCCCTTCCCCTTCCCCCCCCCCCCCACCCCCCTTCCCCTTCCCCCCCCCCCCACCCCCCTTCCCCCCCCCCCCACCCCCCTTCCCCTTCCCCCCCCCCCCACCCCCCTTCCCCTTCCCACCCCCCCACCCCCCTTCCCCTTCCCCCCCCCCCCACCCCCCTTCCCCTTCCCCCCCCACCCCCCTTCCCCTTCCCCTGTCCCCCCCCACCCCCCTTCCCCTTCCCCTTCCCCTGTCCCCCCTCCCTCTCTCCTCCCCGCCCCTCTCTCCCTGATCTCTCTCCACAGGCTCTGTGCTCGGCGACAAGGACACAGGCCTGGTGTTGGGGTACGGCAGGCGGGGGTGTATAAGGCACGGACTCACCCTCACTCTCCCGCTTCCGGCCCCGGTTTGTTTTGCTGCCGACAGCCACGGCGGGATCGCGCTTCCCGGGAGCGCGCCGGGGTGACGTCACAACGTCCTTGCCGGCACGTGAGGGGCGTAATCCGCGGCACGTGACATGCATTGCGGCGTCACCATAGCAACAGAGGCCTAGCTTACAGCGTCCACTGACACCGCGCCCTGTTGCTCGTAATGGAGTATACACACAGCTACAGCTAGCTCAAGTGCAGGCTGCTTTGCCGAAGCAGCGGGAAGTGTAAACAGAGTCAATGGGTGGGATGCTGGTTTGTGCTACATTCACGATCTTTTGTAGTTCCTTGCGGTCTTGGGCGGAACAGGAGTCACACCAAGCTGTGGTACAACCAGAAAGAATGCTTTCTGTGCGACATCTGTAAAAGTTGGTGAGAGTTGTGACAGATATGCCAAATTTCCTCAGTCTTCTGAGAAAGTAGAGGCGCTGATGTGTCGTCTTAACTATCGTGTCAACGTGGGGGAGCAGAACAGGTTGTATTTGGACACCCAGAAACTTGAAGCTCTCGACCTTTTTTGCATTGTCCCCATTGATGTAGACAGGGGCATGTTCTCCTTTACGTTTGCTGAAGCCGATGACAATCTCCTTCGTTTTGTTGACGTTGAGAGAGAGATTATCGTTGCTTGCACCGGTTCACCAAATTCTCTGTCTTATTTTCTCTGTCTCGTCATGGAACACCACAGCACAAACAGGCCCTTCGGCCCACAAGTTGCGCCGATCACATCCATACCTACCAGGTCATAGAACTATCTGTAACTCTCAATCCCACTAGATCCCATATACTCATCCGGAAGTCTTTTAAAAGACCCCAGCGAGTTCGCCTCTACCACCACCGACGGCAGCCGATTCCACTCACTCACCACCCTCTGAGTGAAAAACTTACCCCTGACGTCTTCTCTGTACTTGCTTCCCAGCACCTTAAACCTGTGTCTTCTCGTAGCGACCATTTCAGCCCTGGGAAATAGCCTCTGAGAATCCACCCTATCTATTCCTCTCAACATTTTATAAGCCTCTAACAGGTCACCTCTCAACCTTCGTCTCTCCAGGGAGAAGAGACCTAGCTCTCTCAACCTATCTTCATAAGGTATGCCACCCAATCCGGGCAACATCCTTGTAAATCTCCTCTGCACCCTCTCAATAGCTTCCACATCCTTCCTGTAGTGAGGTGACCAGAACTGCGCACAGTATTCCAAGTGGGGTCTGACAAGGGTCTTATAAAGTTGCAGCATTACCTCCTGACTCCTAATCTCAATCCCTCGATTAATGAAGGCCAGTACGCCGTACGCCTTCTTGACCACATCCTCCACCTGCGAGGCCGATTTAAGAGTCCTATGGACCCGGACCCCAAGATCCTTCTGCTCCTCAACACTGCTAAGACTCCTACCCTTGATATTGTACTCCTTCATCCCATTGGTCCTGCCAAAATGGACCGCTACAAATTTATCTGCGTTGAAGTCATTGTTTGAGTTCTGACCCACTACGGTGGTGTCATCAGCAAACTTGAAAATTGAGTTGGAAGGGAATTTGGCCACACAGTCACAGGTGTACAAGGAGTATAGTAGGAGGCTGAGAACACATCCTTGTGTTCCACCGATGCTGAGGATTATTGTGGAGAAGGTGTTGTTGCCTATTCTTACTGATTGAGGTCTGTGGGTTAAGAATCTAGGATCCAGCTGCAGAGGGAGATGCCGAGCCCCTCCACTGAGTCTAGAGATAAGTTTCATGGGAATAATGGTGTTGAAGGCTGAGCTGTAGTAAACAAAAAGGAGTCTAACATAGCTGTCTTTGTTTATCTAGGTTTGCACAGTAAAAAGTCTCACAAAACCAGGTTAAAGTCCAACAGGTTTATTTGGCAGCACAAGCTTTCGGAGTCTCACTCCATCATCAGGTGAGTGAGACTTGTGTTCACAAACAGGGCATATACAGACAAATTCAATTTACAAGATCATGGCTGGAATGTGAGTCTTTATAGGTAATCAAGTCTTAAAGGTAGAGACAATGTGAGTACACAGAGGGCCAAGCACAAGTTGGAGGTTAGAACATAAGAACATAAGAAATAGGAGCAGGAGTAGGCCATCTAACCCTTCGAGCCTGCCCCGCCATTCAATAAGATCATGGCTGATCTGTCGTGGCTCAGTTCCACATTCCCGCCCTCTCTCCATAACCCTTAATCCCCTCTCTTATCAAAAACCCATCAACCCGCGTCTTAAAAATATTTAGCGAGGTAGCCTCCACCACTTCAACGGGCAGAGAATTCCAGAGATACACCACCCTTTGAGTGAAGAAGTTCCTCCTCAACTCCGTTCTAAACCGCCCCCCCTTTATCTTGAGGCTGTGCCCCCTAGTCCTACTGTCTTTTTTTGAGCGGGAAGAGTCTCTCCACCTCTATCCTATCCATCCCATTCATCATTTTATACGTCTCAATGAGATCTCCCCTCATTCTTCTAAACTCTAACGAGTACAAGCGTAATTTATTCAGCCTCTCCTCATAGCTCAACCCCCTCAACTCCGGAACCAGCCTAGTAAACCTCCTCTGCACTCCCTCCAAGGCCAAAATATCCTTGTGTAAGTACGGCACCCAAAACTGCACACAGTACTCCAGCTGCGGCCTCACCAATGCCCTATATAGCCTCAGCAAGACCTCCCTACTTTTATATTCAATCCCCCTTGCTATGAAGGCCAGCATCCCATTCGCCTTCCTGACCACCTGCAAGCTGGGTTTTTGCGACTCATGCACAAGGACCCCGAGGTCCCTCTGCACTGTCGCCTGCTGCAGTTTTTCTCCACGTAAGTAATAATCCTTCCTACCGTTATTCCGACCAAAGTGGACTACCTCGCACTTGCCAACATTAAATTCCATTTGCCAGTTCCTGGCCCATTCGCCCAGCCTATCTAGATTCTTCTGCAGACTCTCCACACCCTCCGCACAATTTGCCTTTCCACCAATCTTGGTGTCATCAGCAAATTTCGACACCATACACTCAGTTCCCCTTCCAGATCATCTATATAAATGGTAAATAGCTGAGGCCCCAGCACCGACCCCTGAGGCACTCCACTAGTCACCATCCGCCAATCCGAATAGCACCCATTGACCCTCACTCTCTGCCTCCTATTTGACAACCAGTCCTCTATCCACGCTAACACCCTACCCCCAACTCCATGTCCCCTGACCTTCTGCAATAACCTCTTGTGAGGTACCTTGTCAAACGCCTTCTGAAAATCAAGAAAGACCACATACACCGGCTCTCCTCTATCCACCGCCCTAGACACATCCTCATAGAACTCCAGTAAATTTGTCAGACACGACTTCCCCTTAACGAAACCGTGCTGCGTCTGCTCTATCAAGCAATTCCCCTCAAGATGCCTCGCTATTTCCTCCTTGATGACGGATTCTAACATTTTACCTACAACAGACGTTAAACTAACCGGCCTATAATTCCCCGCCTTTTGCCTGGCACCCTTCTTAAACAACGGCGTAACATTAGCTGTTTTCCAATCTTCCGGCACTTCCCCGGAATCCAGCGACGTCTGGAAAATAACCACCAAGGCATCCACTATCACCTCCGCCATTTCTTTCAGAACCCTCGGATGCATTCCATCCGGTCCTGGGGACTTGTCCACAATCAGCCCCTCCAGTCTGTCGAGCACCACCTCTCTAGTAACAGCCGAGGCATAGGATAAGAGGAGGGAGGTTATTATGGAGCTGTATAAAGCACTTATTGGGCCACAGCTACAGTGCTGCACAAAGATCTGGTTGTCACATTACAAGAAGCCTGTGAGCTCCTCTATATCGCCATCTAGCAAGATTCCCCTGTTTGGAGCACTAGGTTGTGTAGGGCATAGCAAGCCACGATGATGCCCTCAGAGAACTCTACTGGATACAGTACAGGGTGCATGGTAGCACAGTGGTTAGCATTGCTGCTTCACAGCGCCAGGGACCTGGGTTCGATTCCTGGCTTTGGTCGCTGTCTGAGGAATTTGCACGTTCGCCTGTGTCTGCATGGGTTTCCTCTCACATTCTGAATGATGTGCTGGTTAAATGCATCGACCTGAACAGGCACTGGACTGTGGTGACTAAGGGAATTTCATAGTAATTTCATTGCAGTGTTAATGTAAGCATTACTTGTGACTAATAAATAAATGTTAAACTTTAGTATAGCCTGACCTGTCCAGACACAGGTGTTACATATCTTTTGCTGGTGACCTTTGCCACTGAGGAGCCAACCCTAGATGTGCTGACGACCTTAAACGTCTGTAGCACCTGTGATAATCTCAAGATGCATGATTTGTTGGCGCTTCCAGGGTATCTTGCATATTCCTGCATATCTTACTTGTGGTGATTGCAGAGCAATTCCATAATGAAAGAGTGGAAGGCAGGAAGATCTTAAATCCACATGAGTGCAGCCAATGTCACCCTGCACTTGTGAGAATCTGGAGATGGCCCATTGTTCTGGCAGCCTGGCTGGCATCATTGAAAGAACATGACACATAGTTATGAGTCTCGCTAAGTAAGATGTCTGTAACTTCCTGTATGCATTTATGAGTAGGTATTGAGAAATCCTGTAGGGATCCCTAACAGAGCCTTGGAATGAGCCACTGGCAAAGAAGTTCAGAATGGCAGTGACTTTGAGAGTCACGAAGACCTCCCAGTCTCTGCAGCACCAACTCTTTTCGGAGAATGTGGCAGATGTGATCCAACACATCTGTCCATGGCATTGACTTTCTCTCATCTGGAGGTATGAGAAATGTCTTCTGTATACTCTTGGTCTTGATGTGGAGATGCCGGCGTTGGACTGGGATAAACACAGTAAGAAGTCTCACAACACCAATTTAAAGTCCAACAGGTTTATTTGGTAGTAAAAGCCACAAGCTTTCGAGCACTTGCTGCTCCTTCGTCAGGTGAGTCGGGAGTTCTATTCACAAACAAGGCATATAAAGACACAAACTCAATTTACTAAATAGTTGGAATGCGAGTCTTTACAGGTAATCAAGTCTTAAAGGTACAGACTACGTGAGTGGAGAGAGCATTAAGCACAGGTTAAAGAGATGTATGTTGTCTCCAGACTGGACAGTTAGTGAGATTTTGCAAGCCCAGGCAAGTTGTGGGAGTCACAAATAGTGTGACATGAACCCAAGATCCCGGCTGAGGCCGTCCTCGTGTGTGGAACTTGGCAATTAGTCTCTGCTCAGCAACTCTGCGTTGTTGTGTGTCATGAAGGCCACCTTGTAGAACGCTTACCCAAAGATCAGAGGCTGAATGCCCATGACCACTGAAGTGTTCCCCAACAGGAAGAGAACACTCTTGCCTGGTGATTGTCGAGCGGTGTTCATTCATCCGTTGTCGTAGTGTCTGCATGGTCTCCCCAATATACCATGTCTCGGGACATCCTTTCCTGCAGCGTTTTAGGTAGGCAACGTTGGCCGAGTTGCAAGAGTATGTACTGTGTACCTGATGGATGGTGTTCTCACGTGAGATGATGGCATCTGTCCGATGATCCGGCACGTCTTGCAGAGGTTGCTGTGGCAGGGTTGTGTGGTGTCGTGATCACTGTTCTCCTGAAGGCTGGGTAGTTTGGTGCAGTAAAAAGTCTGACAACACCAGGTTTTAGTCCAACCGATTTATTTGATAGTTTGGTGCAGCCAGTGGTCTGTTTGAGGTTGTGTGGTTGTTTGAAGGCAAGGAGTGGGGGTGTGGGAATGGCCTTGGCGAGTTGTTTGTCTTCATCAATGACATGTTGAAGAGTCCAGAAAAGATGTTGTAGCTTCTCCGCTCCAGGGAGGTACTGGACAACGAAGGGTACTCTGTCTGCCATGTCCCATGTTTGTCTTCTGAGGAGGTCGGTGCGTTTTTTCACTGTGGCACATTGGAACTGTCGATCAATGAGTCGAGCACCATATCCTGTTCTTGTGAGGGCACCTTTCAATGTCTGGAGGTGTCTGTTGCGATCCTCCTCATCTGAGCAGATCCTGTGTACGTGGAGGGCTTGCCGATAGGGGATGGCTTCTTTAATAGTTTAGGGTGGAAGTTGGAAAAGTGGAGTGTCGTGAGGTTATCTGTGGGCTTGCGGTACAGTGAAGCGCTGAGGTGACCGTCCTTAATGGAAATGCACGTGTCCAAGAATGCATTCTGGAGTCTTCAACGTGTCATTGATGAAGACGAACATCTAGCCAAGGCCATCCCCACACCCCGACTTCTTGCCTTCAAACAACCGCACAACCTCAAACAGACCATTGTCAGTAGCAAACTACCCAGCCTTCAGGAGAACAGTGACCACAACACCACACAACCCTGCCACAGCAACCTCTGCAAGACGTGCCGGATATCGATACAGATGCCATCATCTCACGTGTGAACACCATCCACCATGTACGTGGTACATACTGTTGGAACTCGGCCTACGTTGTCTACCTGATATGCTGCAGGAAAGGATGTCCCGAGGCATGGTACACTGGGAAGACCATGCAGACGCTACGACAATGGATGAATGGATACCGCTCGACAATCACTAGGCAAGAGTGCTCTCTTCCTGTTGGGGAACATTTCAGCGGTCACGGGCATTCGGCCTCTAATCTTTGGGTTCTCCAAGGCGGCCTTCACGACATATGATAACACAGAATCACTGAGCAGAGACCGATAGCCAAGTTACACATACATGAGGACAGCCTCAACCGGGATCTTGGGTTTATGTTACACTATCTGTAACCCCCCCCAACAACTTGTCTGGGCTTGCAAAATCTCACTAACTATCCTGTCTGGAGACAATACACCCCTCTTTAATCTGTGCTTAAAACTCTCTCCACTCACATTGTCAGTACCTTTTACGATTTGATTACCTGTGAAGGCTTGCATTCAATTATTATTTTGTAAATTGAGTTTGTGTCTTTATATGACCTGTTTGTGAATAGAACTGCCACTCACCTAATGAAGGGGGAGCAAGTGCTCCGAAAGATAGTGGTTTTTGCTACAAAACAAACCTGTTAGACTTTAACCTGGTGTTGTGAGACTTCTTACTGGGTTTATCCCAGTCCAACAAAGGCATCTCCACATCATGACTACCCTTGATATTGATGATCCCCATGAAGTTCTGATCCTGCCCCACCTTGAGACTTATTACACTGACCTACAAAGAAGTGTGTTACCCTCCCGCTATTGAGATCATTATGTGCCCACCTCTACAATACCTCTTTCTCATCTACAGACTGCAGATTGTCCCTGACAATGGAGATGCCATCTGCAGTGCAGTATGAAACCAGAAAGCTCCAGGACTGACATGTGAGGGACTGACCTCACTCTGTGTACACCATGCTGGGCATGACTGATGCACAACTGACGCAGTCCTTCACCCTCCCCCCAGAACTGGGACAAGTTCAGTTATTCCAAATAGAGTCCTCTACGTAGTGGCACCGAGCTACAGGACTGTCTATGCATTCTGGCCCTGATGAATTCTTGTGTTCTTATCCAGGCTGTATGTGCTTTTGGACCTTGAATAAATACTCCCCTCCCCAGTCTTCCCCCTACCAGTCAACCCTTTGTCCTTGTAGTCTGATGGATATTCATGTTGTTGTTCGTCCATCGTCATCGATGAGGACCTCGACACCAATAGTCATTTTGAGGCTGGTTGCGGTGTGTCCGAAGATGACTGATCAGGCCAATTCGGGCACGGAATGTCCTGGTACACATTGGACAGACTTGTGTAGACACTGTACTTGTTGCGCTGGTGGCTCTGGACTTGCGCAGGTTGTGCTCAAGTTGCGCTTCAGCAATACACCTTGCTTCGTGAGCTTGACAGCCTTTGTGGATGAGGCAGCGCCAGATAGGGCACTTTTGTGCCAGCGTTTCCCAGCTGGTCGTGTCAATGTCAAGCGACTTTGTGTGTGTCTTTGAAATGTTTCTTCTGCTCTTCATGCGCGCGTCTTCCAGCAGAGAGTTCCCCAAAAAGGAGCTGCTTGGGTATGCGCTCGTCTGACATATGGATGACATGATCTGCCCACCAGGTCTGCGCTCTCATCAGTGGCGTGTGGACTGTTGGTAGACTTGCTCTAGAGAGAACTTCAGTGTCTGGTACTTTGTCTTGCCAACGGATGCGTAATATTCTGCGAAGACAAGTCATGTGGAAATGATTGAGCTGTCTTGCATGCCTTCGATACACAGTCCACGTTTCACAGACATACAGGAGGGTAGTGAGTACCGCGGTGCTGTAGACCTTCAGTTTTGTTGCTGGGCTGATTCTTCAACGTTCCCATACAGTGGAGCGCAGTCTACCAAAAGCAGAACTTTCCTTTGCTATTCTGCAGTTAACTTCTGCATCAGTAGTCACTGCTTGGGAGAGGATGCTGCCAAGATAAGTGAACTGGTCCACTGCCTGTAGTTTCTGCCCTTTGATTGTGATTATGGGTTCTGTGTCCGGTGCATGAAGAGCAGGCTGGTGCATGACTTTGGTCTTTTTAATGTTGATGGTGAGTCCAAAGTTGTCACAAGCCGTGGAAAATTTGTTCATACTGACTTGCATCTCTGGCTCTGAGCCAGCATACAGGGCGCAGTCGTCGGCAAAGAGGAAATCTCTCAGAACAGTCTCTTTCATTTTGGTAATAGCTTGAAGTCTTCTCAGGTTGAAAAGCTTCCCATCCACTCTGTACTTGAGGCTGATTCCAGCAACACTGTTCTGGAAGGCATCATTCAGCATGGCAGTAAACATCATGCTGAACAGTGTGGGTGTGAGCACACAACCCTATTTGACGCCATTGGTGACTGGGAATGCCTCAGAGGATTCTCCGCCATCCAGTACTGTGGCCATCATGGAACTGGCGTACCATCTGAATGAAGTTGTGGGGGCAGCCAAACTTTGACATGATTCTCCACAGGCCTTGTCGGCTTACAGTATCGAAGGCTTTCGCGAGGTCAACAAAGGTTGTGTAGAGCTTGCAATTCTGCTCCTGACACTTCTCCTGAAGTTGGCGCGCAGCAAAAATCATGTCAGTAGTTCCACGACCTTTGCGGAAGCCACACTGTGACTCTGGAAGCATGCCCAGGTCCAACTGAGTGACAAGATGATTTAGCAGGACTCTTGCGAGGTTTTTCCTGTGATGGAGAGCAGCGAGATTCTTCGGTGGTTGTCACATACTTGCCGATTGACCTTCCTCTTGTAGAGGTGTACAATGAAAGCATCTTTAAGTTCCTGAGGAATGGACGCTTGCTTCCAAAAGGACTGGAACAACTCGGTGAGCTTCTTGATAAGCGCAGGACCAGCAGCTTTATAGATCTCTGTGGGTATGGCATCTGCCCCTGGGACTTTGCCACTGGATAGCTGGCTGACAGCTTTTGTGACTTCGGCAACTACCAGTGGGTCATTCATGGCGCTATTGATATCAACCTGGGGAATCCTATCTATTGCCTCATCGTTAATAGATGACGGTCGGTTGAGGACGGCTTCAGTGTTCAGCCCATCTCTGCAGGATCTGAGCCTTCTCTGTAATGAGAGTTGTACCATCTGTAGTCAGGAGGGGAGAAGTCCCGAGACATTGAGGTCCATAGAGAGTGTTGAGGGCTTCATAGAACTGTCTCAAGTCATTTCTGTCAGCATATCCCTGTATTTCATCTGCCTTGGCGCTTAGCCAGGCATCCTGCATTTTACGCAGTTTATTTTGGACTGTCCTGCGAGCACTGGTAAAAGCATTTTTCTTGGAAGCTGAAGATGGGTTCTGACAGGATGAAGACGGTGCTTTTCAACAAGTAGAGCCTGTCTCTCCTTATCATTCTCATCAAACCAATCATGGATATTCATAAAGATACCAGTAAAGCCCGATGGTTAAAAGAGTTAACTCTGCATCAGGCTAAGGACTGTGGGAGCAGCAAAGGACAGGATGTACAGCAATGAACGAACAAAAGAATTGATTGGATAGTGGCTGTTGCTGTACCTGTTATGTTCCTGAGAGAATTATGACTTCCTGACAGAGGCACGACTCTCAGTATTCGTGACCAAAAAAGCAGTGATTGATTAGTGCCTGTTCTTGGAGTATGTGACTAGAAGCACGATCTGTACCAGCAGGATTTCTATAAGAAGAGACACAAGACATGGGCCGCAGTAGCGCGAGGTCAACCACCGTCAAAGCAAGACCCTGAGCCTGGGATTCAGAGACGTCGGAACAAAACCCATCAGCAGGGAATCTGATCAGTTTGCCACTCCACTGGTAGTTTTTCTAAGTCCAATTCATGAGTTTAGCTATTCATGAAGTTTTGATACCTTTTGAATCCTTGTGTGTATAATGGAGTAAGTCAGAGGTTAAATACTTTGTGTATAATGAAGTTTGATACCTGGTGTAATTTTGTAGTAACTTGTTACAGTATAATAAAGATTTGTGGTAGAATAATTCTAAAGTTTGAGTGTCTTTGTCCATGGCATCAGTTGATTCGAGTTGGAGGGCAACACCCATTAGCTCCTTCCTTTGCCTCGGTCTTGTTTCATACTGCCCCAGTCAAGCCTTTGCTCTCCAGTCCCTTCGATCACCCTGTTCCCTCAAGTCTTACCACTGGTGTGGAAGAGTGAGCCTTGGCTCTGAAGCACTTGAGCTCTTGTCTGTAAAGCTTGGATTGGAATTGCAACAGCCATGAGCGCAATGCATTGATGGGCGAATATACTCAACATCATGGGTGAAATGCACATTGCCAGTTCCACATTACTTTTATCCAGTTGTGAATCATACTGGTCTAATTAGCCTCTGGAGTGGGAATTGATTCTGGTGAACAGGAGTTTTAATGAGTAATCATGACATTTAAATACATGCAAATGTGATTCTCTACATAGCCTACTCAATCCGCCATAAAAGTCAGGAGTGGACAATTGCAATCTATTTTTACACCAGTGGGGTGCTCAGTTTTGGACGACCACCAAGTATTTCTGTCCTGCCTGCTATGATGCCCACAATAGGCACTTCTGGAAAATCCATCCAGAGTATTGGTTGAGTTCATCAAAATGTTCTCTCTACTGAGCACTGGCTGCCTTCCTTTCCTTGATGGGCACTCCTCCAAGCTTTGCTCTCAGCAAGCTGAGTCCTTGAGTGCTTGGGACATGAATTGTCTTCAAAGCACTGAAGAGATCATGCGTGCCTTTGGTATCTGCAAATTGTTGGATCTCCTGTACTCTTTCTATCATGATTTGTTTTTTAAGTGTCGGGTTTAATGCTTTACTGTTGCTTTGCCATCTGTGGGACCGCTGCTTTTTCCAAGGTATGGTGAATTCTCCAGTCTATGAAAGCTTTGCACTTGCAATCAATAGGTTCTGTATCCCATGTTTTTGATGCACCAGTCAAAAGATTTCCTGGTAGATAGACCAAGCATCTTTTTACAGAGGTGGACTTTTATAGAGTTGACTAGCCAGGAAAATATTGTTGTTGCTCCTGATGGCTGGAGGTTGAGAAGTTGGCAGTGAGGTACTGACCGAGGAAGGACCACCTTACAGGGACCTTTAAGGCCTTCAATGTTAATTTTTTTTGCAGCATTGATTTTGTGCCTCTGTTATTCAGGGACTCGGCTGATGTAAATGATAGATCGGATCAGGCAATGATCATAAGAACGTAAAAAATTGGAGCAAGAGTAGACCATTTAGCCCTTTATGCACACTCAATGAGATTGCGGCTGACCTACTTCAACATCATTTTTCTGCATCGTCCCCTTATCCCTTGATGTTTTTAATATATAGGAATTTATCAATCTGCAACTTGAATAAATTGAATAACTGAACAATCCAAGCCCTCTAGGCCAAAGAATTCCAAAGATTCACCACCCTCTGAGTGAAGAAATTCTCATCTGAGTCCTAAATAGTCTGCCCTTTATTCTGACACTTTACCATCTAGAAGGACAGCAGGTGTATGGGAACTCCATAATCAGCAAGTTCCCCTAAAAGCCATACACCATCTGGAATTGAAACTTTATCACCTCCTTCAATGTGACTGAACACAGAAAATTCAAGAAGATAGTTCACAATTATCTTCTGAGAACAATTAGGATGAGCAACAAATCCTGGCATTACTAGTGATGCTTATATCCCATGAAAGAACCTAAAAAGGGCTGTTCTAACAAAATTATTCCATTAAGCTTTTCAAAAAAATTTATACAATCTGAAACATGGTAATTAAAAATGGTTCTGAAGTAGCTTATATTAATATTAATATAATTGAAAGTGAAAGGTACTATGTCTGGAGCTTTGAAGTTTGTAAATAATTAAGAAGCATAGTACATGACCCTCAGTAAATGGTTCCTTAGTAAATGGTTACATCAAACATCAAATTTTATTTTGAAAGTTGAGGTTCTGCATATTTCTGATTTGCAAACATGGTTTTTTGTGGCGCATTTATTTATAATGATAGGGACTGTACAGAAAGAACACCAAAAGGTGACAATTAAGGATTTCTTTTCTTAAAAAAGGCTAAGAAATAGAATGCAGATCTTTAACTAAATTTAACATACAGAACTTTGTAACACAGGAATTGCATAGAATCATTTTACAGATTTGCAATCTAGGTTCATGTGTGAGTCCAATTTTCTTTACATAGAAGTTGATGAAACAGAGGTAGGGGCTTGTACAGTGTTTATTCCCTTCCTTCTCACCTAGTCACCCTTACCTTGTGTACAAGGGATTTCACACAAATAAA
This sequence comes from Carcharhinus amblyrhynchos, assembly GCF_965287045.1. Lineage (NCBI taxonomy): Eukaryota > Metazoa > Chordata > Chondrichthyes > Carcharhiniformes > Carcharhinidae > Carcharhinus > Carcharhinus amblyrhynchos. Next base: position 324,118 of record NC_137352.1, on the reverse strand, counting down.
ATCTGTATGCTACTGTAGAAACCTTTACCAATTGCTCTTTTTCTATTCCATATGTTCAGCAAACCACTGGTTTGTGCTGAACTTGCTTCTTCTGTAGGCCCAGGGATGGGCTTTTTGAGGTGCATAACTTGAGATTTGAGACCTTGCTACTCCAAGAATGAAAAGTGAGATATGCCACTTTATATTAATAGCAGAATTTACTGAAAAAATTCTGTCACTATCATACTTGGAGAGAGAACATGCACGGTGTGCATCATTATTGTCTTTTTGCGTAAGGTGATTCTGCCCAGGGTCTGGACTTTGCTTTCCCCAGAGAGGGTATTTTCCCTTCCTGCCAGTGATCGCGCTCACCTTAATGAACAAATTGGCCTTTCTGTCAATGACAGTTGTTTAAAATCAACATTCTATTGCTCTTGGTCACTGCTATTGGTTGTCCCCCTTTCCCATTCTAAACACTCGTCACTTTGTATCGGCGTCCCCACAGGCTGAGGTCTCAAACCCTGAAATCGACGGCATTCTGGACAGACACGAATGTGGGTGCAACCTCTGACTGCCAGGGCAGCCTCGTGTGCTAGTCTCTGGGAGATGGGATCTGACACTCTGCCCCCGCACAGTTTCCCATTGCTTAGGCTCATGGTGTTTGCTTCACGTGGAATCTCAGTGTGATTAGAACGGGTTCGCATCAAACGGCGCTTCCGCCGTGACTGAAAGCTTTCCTGGCACAACACAATACTCTGTAACTCTTTCAGCATCTCCTGGCAAATAGAAATCTGCAAGAACAGAAAGAGAAAAAAGTCAAAGTGTTTAATAATGCACGACGGTTAAATTCAACATAAAGAATGCCTGTGCATGCATCCTTTTCAAGGTGGTCACGATGTGGGTCAAGCCAGAAGCAAAATGTGTGGCCTGTACTCCTAACAAGCTGATCATAGTGCCCCCTCCTTGTCTGAGATGTATAAAAGGAGAACCAGGAACACAGGAACTAGAGGAGGCCATTTAGTACATAAATTCAGTGAGGTTATGGCTGATCTGCACCCATCTGCCCTAATCTAATATCCCCTAACATGTTTGGTAGCAGAAATCTATTAGTCTCTGATTTAAAATTAATATCAACTACCACTTTCAGAAGAAAATTTGAAACTATCCTTTGAATGTGGAAGTGTTTCTTCACTTAATTCCTCAGGCAAATACTAAGGCATGGCCCTTAGTTTTAGATTTGCCAAGCACTGCTTTCTATCGACCTAGTAAAAAGTCTGACAACACCAGGTTTTAGTCCAACCTATTTATTTGATAATATTCTCACAAGCTTTCGAGGGGTTACCCTCTTCGTCAGGTGAATGGAGAGTTCTGGCCTCAGACAGAGCATATAAAGCACAGACAGTTTAGAGATTACTGATTAAAATGCGAATCCTTACACCTAACCTGCTGTTCAAGACCTGAAGTGGCTGACAATGTGAGTGGTAGGAGCACTGATCACAGTTTAAAGAGATGTGTATTGTCTCCAGACAGTACAGTAAGTGAGGTTTTGCAAACCCAGGCAAGTCACGGGGGTTACAGATAGTGCGACATGAACCCAAGATCCCTGTTGAGACCGTCCTCATGTGTGCGGAACTTGGCTATCAGTCTCTGCTCAGCGACTCTGCGCTGTCGTGTGTTGTGAAGGCCGCCTTGGAGAATGCTTACCCGAAGGTCAGAGGCTGAATGCCCGTGACCACTGAAGTGTTCGCCAACAGGAAGGGAACAGTCTTGCCTGGTGACTGTCGAGCGATGTTCATTCATCCGTTGTCGTAGCGTCTGCATGACACAGACTACGCTGAGAGACTTTGCCGTCGCACCTCTCTCACACTTCTCAACCACCTCATACACCAGCTTTACAGCAAACGCCACGCCCTGGAAACTAAAATGGAATACATTCTCTCAACTTGTACTCAGGATGCAGACCAACTGCGAAACTCTGCCAAGCAGATGAGACAAAGAAACTACACCACCTACATGCACACCAAGAATAGGAAACTTGAGAAACTCGGCATCGCCGCCAGCAACAACCAAGCCTCCCCCGGCACCACAGTAGAAAACAGCACTACCGCAGGGAGGTCTATTGTCAACTTGTCGGACTACACACTTCAACCAGATGAAATCGAAGTTCTCAGTCGAGGGCTCAATTTCTGCCCCACCACCAAAATGGACCCCATCAGTCTCGCAGCGGACACAGAGGAATTCATCAGGCGAATGAGGCTGCGGGAGTTTTTCCACAAACCCCAAGAGGCCAGCAACGAACACAATGAGACAGTCGATGAACCAGAACAGCCGACAGAGAGATCCGCAGTGCAACAGCCTAAGAGGAAGGAATCCAATTGGACTCCTCCGGAAGGCCGCTGCCCTCGACTGGACTTGTATGCCCAAACCATCAGGAGGTGCGTTAACACCAGATTCATCAGCCGCACTCACAAGACAGCCCCGAACATCACCCAAGCACAACGCAACGCCATCCACGCTCTCAAGACAAACCGCAACATTGTCATTAAACCAGCAGACAAAGGAGGGGCCATCGTCATACTGAACAGAACGGATTACTGTAAAGAAGTGTACCGACAACTAAACAATGAGGAACACTACAGACAATTACCCACAGATCCGACCAAAGAACACGCTCGTCAACTCAACAATCTGATCAAGACCTTTGATCCGGACCTTCAGAGCACCCTCCGTGCTCTCATTCCACGTACTCCCCGCATTGGAGATCTCTACTGCCTCCCAAAGATTCACAAGGCAAACACACCTGGCCGTCCCATCGTATCGGGCAATGGAACTCTGTGTGAGAACCTCTCCGGCTACGTCGAGGGCATCCTGAAACCCATTGTACAAAGAACCCCCAGCTTTTGTCGCGACACTACGGACTTCCTACTGAAACTCAGCACACATGGAGCAGTTGAACCAGGGACACTCCTCGTCACAATGGATGTCTCAGCGCTCTACACCAACATCCCCCACGACGATGGCATTGCTGCGACTGCATCAGTACTCAATGCTGACAACTGCCAGTTTCCAGATGCAATTTTACAACTCATCCGCTTTATCCTGGACCACAATGTCTTCACCTTCAACGACCAGTTTTTCATCCAGACACATGGAACAGCCATGGGGACCAAATTTGCGCCTCAATATGCCAACATCTTCATGCACAGGTTCGAACAAGACTTCTTCACTGCACAGAATCTTCAACCGATGCTGTACACTAGATACATCGATGACATTTTCTTCCTCTGGCCTCATGGTGAACAATCACTGAAACAACTATATGATGATATCAACAAATTCCACCCCACCATCAGACTCACCATGGACTATTCCCCAGAATCAGTTGCATTCTTGGACACACGCATCTCCATTAAGGACGGTCACCTCAGCACCTCACTGTACCGCAAGCCCACAGACAATCTCACAATGCTCCACTTCTCCAGTTTCCACCCTAAACATGTTAAAGAAGCCATTCCCTATGGACAAGCCCTCCGTATACACAGGATTTGCTCAGATGAGGAGGATCGTGACAGACACCTCCAGACCCTGAAAGATGCCCTCGTAAGAACAGGATATGGTGCTCGACTCATAGATCGGCAGTTTCGATGCGCCACAGCGAAAAACCGCACCGATCTCCTCAGAAGACAAACACGGGACACAGTGGACAGAGTTCCCTTCGTCGTCCAGTACTTCCCCGGAGCGGAGAAGCTACGACATCTTCTCCGGAGTCTTCAACATATCATTGATGAAGACGAACATCTCGCCAGGGCCATCCCCACACCCCCACTTCTTGCTTTCAGACAACCACACAACCTCAAACAGACCATTGTTCGCAGCAAACTACCCAGCCTTCAGGAGAACAGTGACCACAATACCACACAACCCTGTCACAGCAACCTCTGCAAGACATGCCGGATCATCGACATGGATACCATCATCACACGTGAGAATACCATCCACCAGGTACATGGTAAATACTCTTGCAACTCGGCCAACATTGTCTACCTGATACGTTGCAAGAAAGGATGTCCCGAAGCATGGTACATTGGGGAGACCATGCAGACGCTACGACAACGGATGAATGAACATCGCTCGACAGTCACCAGGCAAGACTGTTCCCTTCCTGTTGGCGAACACTTCAGTGGTCACGGGCATTCAGCCTCTGACCTTCGGGTAAGCATTCTCCAAGGCGGCCTTCACAACACACGACAGCGCAGAGTCGCTGAGCAGAGACTGATAGCCAAGTTCCGCACACATGAGGACGGTCTCAACAGGGATCTTGGGTTCATGTCGCACTATCTGTAACCCCCGTGACTTGCCTGGGTTTGCAAAACCTCACTTACTGTACTGTCTGGAGACAATACACATCTCTTTAAACTGTGATCAGTGCTCCTACCACTCACATTGTCAGCCACTTCAGGTCTTGAACAGCAGGTTAGGTGTAAGGATTCGCATTTTAATCAGTAATCTCTAAACTGTCTGTGCTTTATATGCTCTGTCTGAGGCCAGAACTCTCCATTCACCTGACGAAGAGGGTAACCCCTCGAAAGCTTGTGAGAATATTATCAAATAAATAGGTTGGACTAAAACCTGGTGTTGTCAGACTTTTTACTGTGTTTACGCCAGTCCAACGCCGGCATACCCACATCATGACTTCTATCGACCTATCAGTTTCATAGCTTGAAAACTTACATGAAACACTGTTCCTTGCTTTTTACTATCTTGTCTCAGATCTCTCCTTTTTAAGATCCAAAATGGATGGACCTCAGTTACCTATATTGAAATTTATTTGTCACAGAGTTGCTTCACTTGATTTATTGTCTTTGGTCATAAACAATGTCCTTATGAATCGTATTTTTCATCTAGTGTTTTACAGCTGTCAGACTAGTCTGTAATTCTCCTATCCCCTCAAGTTTTAATATATGTATTAAATATATATATGTGAGAAACCAAGGTAAGGATATAATTTTATTGCAGAAAATACTATATTTTCTCAGCATTTTAAGACAGTATCTATGGTGAAAGAAACAGAGTTAACCTTTCCGCATCCTGCGGCGATTCTCCCATCCCGCTGTGCTGCTTTTTTTAGAGCAGTGGCTGAGTTGCGTCATCCACACCGGGTGTCCAGGCCTCCATGGATTTCTGGTGCCATCAGCTTTGTGCCAGAAGTCAGCGTGGAACTGTCTAATCCATGCAGAGTCTAAATATATTTTGAATCTCATTAGCAGGCCTAGGACTGACGTCTCCAGGCCCGCTAACCCCTCTTCCTCCATCCACCCCCACCGCCTAGCTCCCCACTTGTGGGGATCTATGGCCCAACCCCCGCTGGAGTGAAGGGGGGAGGCAAATGAAGTCACCTAGAGCATTGAGTGCCCTTGCCATTGCTATTGGCACCCTCGGCAGTGCCAGCCTGGGGTCCCTGGTACTGGGCAAAGTACCAATGCACGATGCATCTTGGCAGTGCCCATCAGGCATGTGGCAGTGCCAAAGGGGTGGAGCCACCCTGCAGTCGGGATTGGTTTGGGGGGGGGTGGGGTGGTAGGGACAGAGGTCACAATCGGAATTGGACACCTCCTGACTCTGAAAGATTTCCTCATAAGAACAGGATATGGCACTCGACTCATCGATTGACAGTTCCGACGCGCCATAGCGAAAAACCTCACCGACTTCCTCAGAAGACAAACACTGGACACGGACAGAGTACCCTTTGTCGTCCGATACTTTCCCGGAGCAGAGAAGCTACGAAATCTTCTCCAGAGCTTTCAACGTGTCATTGATGAAGACGAACATCTTGCCAAGGCCATCCCCACACCCCCACTTCTTGTCTTCAAATGACTGCACAACCTCAAACAGACCATTATACGCAGCAAACTACCCAGTCTTCAGGAGAACAGTGACCACAACACTACACAACCTCTGTAAGATGTGCGAGATCATTGACATGGATGCCATCATGTCACGTGAGAACACCATCCACCAGGTACACGTTACATACACTTGCAACTTGGCCAACGTTGCCTACCTAATAAGGTGCAGGAAAGGATGTCCCGAAGCATGGTACGTTGGGGAGACCATGCAGATGCTACGACAGCGGATGAATGAACACCGCTCGACAATCACCAAGCAAGAGTGTTCTCTTCCTGCTGGGGAACACTTCAGCGGTCACAGGCATTCAGCCTCTGATCTTCGGGTAAGCGTTCTCCAAGGTGGCCTTCATGACACACAACAATGCGGAGTCGCTGAGCAGAAACTGAGCCCAGTTCTGCACACATGAGGATGGCTTCAACCGGGATCTTGGGTTCATGTCGCACTATTTGTAACCCTCATGATTTGCAGGGCTTGCAAAATCTCACTAACTGTCCTGTCTGGAGACAATACACATCTCTTTAACCTGTGCTTAACCCTCTCTCCACTCAGATTGTCTGTACCTTTAAGACTTGATTCTTGACTCACATTCCAACCATTATTTTGTAAATTGAGTTTATGTCTCTATACGCCCTGTTTGAGATGAAATCCCACTCACCCGATGAAGGGACAGTGCTCCAAAAGCTTGTGGCTTGTGTTAATAAACCTGTTGGACTTTAAACTGGTGTTATGAGACTTCTTACTATGTTGACAGGTGATAACAGAACAGATTAGCATGGCTGGCTACTATCTCTGCAATGCAGTCTAGTGTAGGGAGAGGATGCATGATCTCATCTGTTCCACCAGGGTAAGTTAATCTTCAGCTTCCTCCAGTATAGGTCGAGTATAGGGCTAACGGGAGGACTTTGAATAGTGTGGATGAGCAGAGGGATCTAGGTGTATGTGTACATAGATCCCTGAAAGTTGGGAGTCAAGTAGATAAGGTTGTTAAGAAGGCATACGGTGTCTTGGCGTTTATTGGTAGGGGGATTGAATTTAGGAGTCGCAGCGTCATGTTGCAACTGTACACAACTCTGATGCGGCCGCACTTGGAGTACTGTGTGCAGTTCTGGTCCCCACATTATAGGAAGGATGTGGAGGCTTTGGAGAGGGTGCAGAGGAGGTTTACCAGGATGTTGCCTGGTATGGAGGGGAGGTCCTATGAGGAGAGGCTGAGGGATTTGGGGTTGTTTTCGCTGGAAAGAAGGCGGCTAAGAGGGGATCTTATTGAAACATATAAGATGATTAGAGGTTTAGATAGGGTGGATAGTAATAGCCTTTTTCCTCTGATGGAGAAATCTAGCACGAGGGGGCATGGCTTTAAATTAAGGGGTGGTAGTTATAGGACGGATGTCAGGGGTAGGTTCTTTACCCAGAGGGTGGTGAGGGATTGGAATGCCCTGCCTGCTGCAGTTGTAAATGCGCCTAGTTTGGGGGCGTTTAAGAGATCCGTGGATAGGTTTATGGACGAGAAGGGACTGGTTTAGGTTAGTGGGTCATTGTTTTGTAACTGGTCAGCGCAACATCGTGGGCCGAAGGGCCTGTTCTGCGCTGTTATGTTCTACGTTCTATGTTCTATGTGTCATGGCATTATGCACTCAATGGGCTGCACTCTTCAGGAATCTCACAATTAGCAGGGGACACATAGCACCAGTGATTGTCTCACGGGTACTTTCATACCACAACTCATTATTCTCTCTCTGCTCACCCAGTCACCCCTGCCTTGTGTACAAGGGATTTCACACAAAATCTGTGTACTACTGTAGAAACCTTTATCAATTACTCTTTCTCTATTCCATATGTTCAGTGACTAATTTTAGGGAGGTCGTGGCATAGTGGTATTGTCGCTTAACTAGTAATCCAGAGTGTGCCAGGGTAATGATCTGAGGTCCTGGGTTTGAATTCCGTATGGCAGATGGTGAAATTTGAATCCAGTAGAAATCTGGAATTCAAAAGTCTAATGATAACTATGAAATCATTGTCAATTGTCATACCAACTGATCCTGTTCACTCATGTCCTTTTAAGAAGGAAATCTGCTATCCTTGTCTGGTCTAGCCTACGTGTGACTTCAGACCTACAACAATGTGGTTGACTCTTAAATCGCTTGAAAACGGCCATGAGTAGGTGATTAGTGGGGTTCTGCAGGGATCTGTGCTAAGACCCCAACTGTTCACATTATGTATTAATGAATTGGAAGAGGGAACTGAATGTATTAGAACATAGAACATTACAGCACAGAACAGGCCCTTCGGCCCACGATGTTGCGCCGACCAGTTAAAAAAACAATGACCCACTAACCTAAACCAGTCCCTTTTCGTCCATAAACCTATCCACGGATCTCTTAAACGCCCCCAAACCAGGCGCATTTACAACCGCAGCAGGCAGGGCATTCCAATCCCTCACCACCCTCTGGGTAAAGAACCTACCCCTGACATCCGTCCTATAACTACGCCCCCTTAATTTAAAGCCATGCCCCCTCGTGCTAGCTTTCTCCATCCGAGGAAAAAGGCTATCACTGTCCACCCTATCTAAACCTCTAATCATCTTATATGTTTCAATAAGATCCCCTCTTAGCCGCCTTCTTTCCAGTGAAAACAACCCAAATCCCTCAGTCTCTCCTCATAGGACCTCCCCTCCATACCAGGCAACATCCTGGTAAGCCTCCTCTGCACCCTCTCCAAAGCCTCCACATCCTTCCTGTAATGTGGGGACCAGAACTGCACACAGTACTCCAAGTGTGGCCGCACCAGAGTTGTGTACAGTTGCAACATGACGCTGCGACTCCTAAATTCAATCCCCCTACCAATAAACGCCAAGACACCGTATGCCTTCTTAACAACCCTATCTACTTGATTCCCAACTTTCAGGGATCTATGTACACATACACCTAGATCCCTCTGTTCATCCACACTATTCAAAGTCCTCCCGTTAGCCCTATACTCGACACATCTGTTATTCCTACCAAAGTGAATTACCTCACACTTCTCCGCATTAAACTCCATCCGCCACCTCTCGGCCCAGCTCTGCAACCTGTCCAAGTCTTCCTGCAAACTATGACATCCTTCCTCACAATCTACCACACCTCCGACTTTGGTGTCATCAGCAAATTTACTAATCCACCCAACTATACCCTCATCCAGATCATTAATAAAAATTACAAACAGCAGTGGCCCCAAAACAGATCCCTGAGGCACACCACTCGTAACCGAACTCCATGACGAATTATCGCATGTCATACTATCTACAAATTTGCAGATGATACAAAGTTAGGTGGGAGGGTGAGCTCTAAGGAGGATGCAGAGATGCTTCAGTGTGATTTGTGGGTCTTTGCACGGCAGATGCAGTATAATATGGATCAATGTGAGGTTATCCACTTTGGTAGCAATAATAGAAAGACAGATTACTACCTGAATGGGTGTAAATCGAGGAAAGTGGATATTCAGTGAGACCTTGGACTCTTCGTGCATCAGTCGCTGAAAGTAAAGCGCACAGGTACTAAGCAGGCAGTGAAGAAGGCAAATGGTATGTTGGCCTTCGTAGCGAGAGGGTTTGAGAAAAGGGATAGGGATGTTTTACTGCAATTGTATAGAGTGTTGCTGAGGCCATACCTAGAATATCGTGTGCACTTGTGGTATCCTTACTATAGAAGAAGTACAGTGAAGATTTACCAGGCTGACTTCTGGAATGACAGGTCTGTCATATGAGAAGAGACTAAGTCAGTTAGGATTATATTCACTGGAGCTTAGATTGAGAGGGGATCTCATAGAAACTTTTAAAATTCTAACAGGGTTAGACAGGGTAGATTCAGAAAGAATATTCTCAATGGTGGGGGAGTCCAGAGCTGGAGGTCATAGTTTAAGGATAAGAGAACTGAGGTGAGGAAAAATTTTTTCACCCGGGGGCGGTGAATGTGTGGAGTTCGCTATCACAGAAAGTAGTTGAGGTTAAAACATTGTCAGATTTCAAGAAGAAATTAGATACAGCTTTTGGGGCTAAAGGGATCAAGGGATATGGGAGGAAGGGGGGATATTGAATTTGATGATTAGCCATGATCAAAATGAATGGTGGAGCTGACTTGAAGGGCTGAATGGCCTACTCCTTTTATAATTCAAAGGCAATTAAGAATGGGCAACAAATGCTGACCCAGCCAGTAAACCTCACATCCCGTGAAAGAATTTTAAAAAGACCATTGGTTTGTGCTGAATGTAGCTCTTCAGGCTCAGGTCTTTTAGAGGTGCATAGCTTGAGGTTTGAGACTTTGCTACTCCAAGAATGGAAAGTGAGATATGCTACTTTGTATTAATAGCAGAATTTACTGAAGGAATTCTGTCATTGCCCTACTTGGAGAGAGAACTTTTATGCTGCGTATCATTATTGCCTCTTCTGTGTAAGCCGAGTCTGGCTATTTCATAACAAGCTGCCCAGGGCTTGGACTTTCCCTGGAAAATTTCACATATTCCCTCTGTTACCACTTTCCTATTTACAGCTGTTGATGCCTCCCCTAACCCTGACCCTGATTTACTAGGATGCTACTGGGACTTGATGGATTGAGTTATAAGGAGAGGCTGAATAGACTGGGACTTTTTTCTCTGGAGTGTAGGAGGCTGAGGGATAACCTTATAGAGGTCTATAAAATAATGAGGGGCATAGACAAAGTAGATAGTAAATATCTTTTCCCAAAGATAGGGGAGTCTAAAACTAGAGGGCGTAGGTTTAAGGTGACAGCGGAGAAATATGAAAGTGTCCAGAGGGGCAATTTTTTCACACTAAGAACATAAGAAATAGGAGCAGGAGTAGGCCATCTAGCCCTTCGAGCCTGCCCCGCCATTCAATAAGATCATGGCTGATCTGAAGTGGCTCAGTTCCACTTTCCCGCTTTCTCCCCATAACCCTTAATTCCTTTGCCAACCAAAAACCTATCGACCCGTGGCTTAAATATATTTAGCGAGGTAGCCTCCACCACTTCAACGAGCAGAGAATTCCAGAGATTCACCGCCCTTTGAGTGAAGAAGTTCCTCCTCAACTCTGTTCTAAACTGTCCCCACCTTATCTTGAGGCTGTGCCCTCAAGTCCTGCTGTCCTTTCTGAGCGGGAAGAACCTCTCCACCTCTACCCTATCCATCCCTTTCATCATCTTATACGTCTCAATAAGATCCCCCCTCATCCTTCTAAACTCTAACGAGTACAAGCCCAGTCTATTCAGCCTCTCTTCATAGCTCAACCCCCTCAACTCCGGTATCAGCCTAGTGAACCTCCTCTGCACTCCCTCCAAGGCCAAAATATCCTTGCGCAAGTGTGGCGACCAAAACTGCACACAGTACTCCAGCCTCACCAGTGCCCTGTACAGCTGCAGCAAGACCTCCCTACTTTTATTTTCAATCCCCCTCGCTATGAAGGCCAGCATCCCATTTGCCTTCCTGACCACCTGCTGCACCTGTAGGCTGGGTTTTTGCGACTCATGCACAAGGACCCCCAGGTCCCTCTGCACCGTAGCATGCTGCAGCTTTTCGCCCTGTAAGTAGTAGTCCTTCCTACTATTATTCCTACCAAAGTGGATAACCTCACACTTGCCAATATTGTATTCCATCTGCCAGGTCCTCGCCCACTTGCTCAGCCTATCTAGATACCCCTGCAGACTTTCTACACCCTCCGCACAAAGAGTGATGAGTGTCTGGAACAAGCTGCCAGAGGTCGTAGTAGAGGCAGGTACAATTTTATCTTTTAAGAAGAATTTAGATAGTTATATGAGTATGATGAGTATAGAGGGACATGGGCCAAATGCGGGCAATAGGGACTAACGTAGGGGTTTTTTAAAACAAAAAGGGTGGACTGGACAAGTTGGGCCGAAGGACCTGTTTCTATGCTGATAACAAAAAAAGGTCCTCGGACAGCACCTTCCAAACCTATAATCGCTACTGTCTAGAAGGACAAGGACAGCAGATGCAAGGGAACGTCACCATCTGGACGTTCCCCTCCAAGCCACTCAACATCCTTACTTGGAAATATATCATCGTTCCTTCATGTCGCTGAGTCAACATCCCGCAACTCCCTACCTAGTGGCACTGTGGGTGTACCTACATCTCTGGCATTGCTGCCATTCAAGAAGGCAGCTCACCACCACCTTCTCAAGGGCAATTAAGGATGAGCAATAAAAGCTGGCTTAGCCAACAATGGCCACATCCCATGATTGAATAAAAAAGCATGAATCTGGCAGCTCTACTCAAAGCAGGTCAAGATTTAAACTGGGGAGACAATTGTGGTGGAAGGGGAAAAGCAACAAACTCAATTTCTACCTGTTCCCACGTAAATTGTTTGCTGGAGCAGACGAGTGAAGGAGCAGAGAGACAGCTAAGATTTTACCTGTTAAAAACTAGTTTAAAATAAGTTTAAAGTACTTTGTTCTTTGTAGAACTGTTTAAAGCATTTATTTATTGTATTTATTGCTTTAAGAATTCTGAGGGAGTGGTTAGCAGGCAGTTGTGGTTCATCAGATTTAAATATCAACTGACCACAAGGTGAAGCCTTCCATTGTTTGCTGGAGCAGACGAGTGAAGGAGCAGAGAGACAGCTAAGATTTTACCTGTTAAAAACTAGTTTAAAATAAGTTTAAAGTACTTTGTTCTTTGTAGAACTGTTTAAAGCATTTATTTATTGTATTTACTGCTTTAAGAATTCTGAGGGAGTGGTTAGCAGGCAGTTGTGATTCATCAGATTTAAATCAGCGCCAGGTTTAAAAGGAGGCCTGGTGTAGACAGCGGGCAGCGTCTGAGCGGGCAGCAGAGTGAGAGGGAAGCAGAGTGAGCTACTAGGGCTTAATATCAAAAAGGGCTGGAAGGAAAAAGGCCAGGTGAGTTTGTTTGAAAAACAAAAAAAACCAAAAAAAAACAAAAAAAATTTTTTCAAAACTACTACAGTAAATAATGGAGGGGCATGTGATGTGTGGTTTCTGTATGATGTGGGAAGTGGTGGACCCTAGGGTTCATCCCAGTGACCATGTCTGCAGTAAGTGCAGGTTGCTGGAGGAGCTCCAGCTCAGGGTAAATGAGCTCGCCTCTGAGCTACAGACACTGAGGCTCATCAAGGGGAGAGAGGGTGCCATTGTCAATGGGGTGCAAGTGACATCCACCCCCCCTAGACTGGCTAACTCTAAGGGTCAGGGACAAGAGGGGGCTACTGGGAAGAGGAAGGGGGGTGAGGTGCGGAGGCCTCAGCCTCTTAATCTGCATAACAGGTTTGAGGTTCTTGCTTCCAAGTTGGACGAGAACGAGGCAGGTGAGGTTGGTGAGCAAGCTGCACACGGTACAGTGCTGCAGCAGGACATAGGCAAAGAGAAAAGGAAAAGGAACGTACTAGTTATTGGGGATAGTGGGGTGAAGGGTATTGACACTGTCCTTTGTCACAGTGACAAAGTGCACAGAAGGGTGTGTTGTCTGCCTGGTGCTCGGGTACGGGATGTCGCAGCTGGGCTGCAGAGGAACCTGGAGTGGGAGGGTGAGAATCCGGTCGTTGTGGTACATGTGGGTGCCGGCGACGTAAGCAAAATGCAGACTGAGGATCTGGGGAGGGAGTATGAAAAGCTGGGAATGGAATTAAAAAGTAGAACCGACAAGGTGGTTATCTCTGGGCTACTGCCTGAACCGTGTGCAGATGGGCGTAGGGTTGACAGGATTAAGGAAGTGAATGGGTGGCTCAAGGATTGGTGTGGGAGGAATGGGTTTGAATTTATGGGGCATTGGCACCAGTATTGGGGTAAGTGGGACCTGTTCGGGAGGGATGGGGTTGGTCTGAACCGTGCTGGGACCAGAGTGCTGGCGAATCGAGTAAAGAGGACTGTAGACAGGACTTTAAACTAATTATGGGGGGGGAGGGTGTGAGGGTAGGTGACCTTACGAGGTTTAAAGTTAAGGAGAGTGTACATGTAAGGGAAGAGGCCGAGGATGTCCCAATAATAGAGGGAGTAGGGGGCGTGAGTATAGTTGGTGGCGTTGCAGCAAATAGGGTCCAGGTGAAGGCTGGGATGAAAACACTTTATCTGAATGCACGAAGCATTCGGAATAAAGTGGATGAGCTGGTGGCGCAGATCGACACAAATGGATACGATCTGGTGGCCATTACAGAGACGTGGCTGCAGGGTGACAGGGACTGGGAGCTGAATGTACAGGGCTATCAAGTGTTTAGGAAGGATAGGCAGGAGGGAAAAGGGGGGGGCGTAGCTCTGCTGATTAAGGATAGCATCACGGTGGGAGCAAGGGATGATATTGGAGCCAAGGAACAGAGGGTGGAATCGTTGTGGGTGGAGATTAGGAACAGCAAAGGGAGGAAGACGCTGGTGGGTGTCGTCTATAGGCCCCCGAATAATGATCTGGAGATGGGGCGGGCTGTTAACGCGCAAATAAGTGCGGCGTGCAGGAATGGGACGGCCGTAGTTATAGGGGATTTCAATCTGCATATTGATTGGTCGACCCATGTTGGATGTGGGGGGCTCGAGGAAGAGTTCTTGGAATGCTACCGGGATAGTTTCCTCGAACAGTGTGTGTTGGAGCCGACGAGGGAGCGAGCTATCTTGGATCTGGTGCTATGTAATGAAGCGGGTAGAATTAGGGACCTTGTGGTGAAGGATCCTCTTGGGGAGAGTGATCATTGTATGGTGGAGTTTCTGGTGCAGATGGAGGAGGAGAAAGTGGGTTCCCGGACACGCGTCCTTTGTTTGAATAGAGGGAAATACGGTAGGATGAGAGAAGAATTGGCAAATGTGGACTGGGAGAGCGCGTTGGAGGGAGGGTCTGTTAAGGAGCAGTGGAGGATCTTTAAGGAGATCTTTCTTGGTGCTCAACGGAAATTTATTCCGATGGTCAAAAAGGATAGTAGGAGGAGAGGTAATAAGCCGTGGATAACAAAGGAGGTGAAGGAAAGTGTTAAACTAAAAGCGGAGGAATTTAGAGTAGCTAAGAGTAGTGGGCGAGAAGAGGATTGGGAGAGGTTTAAATGTCAACAAAGATTGACAAAGAAGTTGATAAAGAAGGGTAGGAGAAACTATGAAGCTGGGCTAGCGCTTAATATAAAAAAGGATAGCAAGAGTTTTTATAAATACATAAAAAGGAAGAGGCTGGCTAGGGTGAATGTTGGTCCTTTAGAGGATGAGAAAGGGGACCTAGTGGTAGGGGATGGGGATATGGCTAAGGTATTGAATAACTTTTTTGTTTCTGTCTTCACGGAGGAGGACGTGAATAATTTGCCGGGTGTTAGCGATAGAAAGGTGGTAGGACTGGAGGGTCTTAATGACATTACTGTTACTAGAAAGGCGGTGCTCGACAGACTGGAGGGGCTGATTGTGGACAAGTCCCCAGGACCGGATGGAATGCATCCGAGGGTTCTGAAAGAAATGGCGGAGGTGATAGTGGATGCCTTGGTGGTTATTTTCCAAACGTCGCTGGATTCCGGGGAAGTGCCGGATGATTGGAAAACGGCTAATGTTACGCCATTGTTTAAGAAGGGTGCCAGGCAAAAGGCGGGGAATTATAGGCCGGTTAGTTTAACGTCTGTTGTAGGTAAAATGTTAGAATCTGTCATTAAGGAGGAAATTGCGAGGCATCTTGAAGGGAATTGCTTGATAGAGCAGACGCAGTACGGTTTCATTAAAGGGAAGTCGTGTCTGACAAATTTACTGGAGTTCTATGAGGATGTGTCTAGGGCGGTGGATAGAGGAGAGCCGGTGGATGTGGTCTTTCTAGATTTTCAGAAAGCGTTTGACAAAGTGCCTCACAAGAGGTTATTGCAGAAGGTCGAGGGACATGGAGTTGGGGGTAGGGTGTTAGCGTGGATAGATGATTGGTTGTCAAATAGGAGACAGAGAGTGGGGGTCAACGGGTGCTATTCGGATTGGCGGACGGTGACTAGTGGAGTGCCCCAGGGGTCGGTGCTGGGGCCTCAGCTTTTTACCATTTATATAGATGATCTGGAGGAGGGAACCGAGTGTAGAGTGTCGAAATTTGCTGATGACACCAAGATTGGGGGAACGGCAAATTGTGCGGAGGGTGTGGAGAGTCTGCAGAAGGATCTAGATAGGCTGGGCGAATGGGCCAGGAAATGGCAAATGGAATTTAATGTTGGCAAGTGTGAGGTGGTCCACTTTGGTAGGAAGAATGGTAGGAAGGACTATTACTTACGAGGCGAAAAACTGCAGCAGGCGACGGTGCAGAGGGACCTCGGGGTCCTTGTGCATGAGTCGCAAAAACCCAGCTTGCAGGTGCAGCAGGTGGTCAGGAAGGCGAATGGGATGCTGGCCTTCATAGCGAAGGGGATTGAATATAAAAGTAGGGAGGTCTTGCTGCAGCTGTATAGGGCATTGGTGAGGCCGCAACTGGAGTACTGTGTGCATTTCTGGGCGCCGCACCTGCGCAAAGATATTTTGGCCTTGGAGGGAGTGCAGAGGAGGTTTACTAGGCTGATACCGGAGTTGAGGGGGTTGAGCTATGAGGAGAGGCTGAATAAACTGGGCTTGTACTCGTTAGAGTTTAGAAGAATGAGAGGAGATCTCATTGAGACGTATAAGATGATGAATGGGATGGATAGGATAGAGGTGGAAAGACTCTTCCCGCTCAAAAAAGACAGTAGGACTAGGGGGCACAGCCTCAAGATAAAAGGGGGGCGGTTTAGAACGGAGTTGAGGAGGAACTTCTTCACTCAAAGGGTGGTGAATCTCTGGAATTCTCTGCCCGTTGAAGTGGTGGAGGCTGCCTCGCTAAATATTTTTAAGACGTGGGTTGATGGGTATTTGATAGGAGAGGGGATTAAGGGTTATGGGGAGAGGGCGGGAAAGTGGAACTGAGCAGCGACAGATCAGCCATGATCTTATTGAATGGCGGGGCAGGCTCGAAGGGCTGGATGGCCTACTCCTGCTCCTATGTTCTTATGTTCTTAAATAATTCTGAAAACTTACCAGTGTATTAGAATGAGCTAATACAGTACTTTACAGTCTACTGATTAAGTTACTCTATAAGTAAGAAGTCTCAGAACACCAGGTTAAAGTCCAACCAATTTATTTGATAGTAAACTCACAAGCTTTCGGGGTTCGCCCCTTTGTCAGGTGAATGGAGAGTTCTGGCCTCAGAGAGAGCATATAACAGCACACACAGTTTACAGAATACTGATTAGAATGCGAGTCTTTACAACTAACCTGCTATTCAAGTCTTAAAGACGCAGACAATGTGAGTGGAAAGAGTATTAGGCATAGGTTAAGGAGATGTGTATTGCCTTCCTGTCGGCGAACACTTCAACGGTCACGGGCGTTCGGCTTCTGACCTTTGGGTAAGCGTTCTCCAAGGCGGCCTTCACGACACACGACAGCGCAGAGTCGCTGAGCAGAGACTGATAGACCAAGTTTCGCACACATGAGGACGGTCTCAACAGGGATCTTGGGTTCATGTTGCACTATCTGTAACCCCCATGATTTGCCTGGGTTTGCAAAACTTCACTTACTGTACTGTCTGGAGACAATACACATCTCTTTAACCTGTGCTTAATGCTCTTTCCACTCATTGTCTGCTTCTTTAAGACTTGAATAGCAGGTTAGTTGTAAAGACTCACATTCTAATCAGTAATCTGTAAACTGTGTGTTGTTATATGCTCTGTCTGAGGCCAGAACTCTCCATTCACCTGACAAAGGGGCAAACCCCTTTACTATCAAATAAATTGATTGGACTTTAACCTGGTCTTGTGAGACTTCTTACTGTGTTTACTCCAGTCCAACGCTGGCATCTCCACATCATAAGTTACTCTATGCCAACCAGTGGCATGTGTAAAAAGAGGACACTGATTTGCATATCTTAATGAGGCGCCCAGCTGAGACTGAGCAGCATTTTACTCATTTCCAGGACTGGAGCAGTTCATTTAGTGTTGTGATTTTCAGCTGTATAGAACCAAAGAAAATCAACCCCATGGTCTCTCTTACACAGAAGGTAATTGAAGTAGACTTAAACTCGACCGATTTAATACACAAATGCAGTTGCAGATGTTTTAAATTGTGTGATATTCAGGAGATCCCAGCTAAGACACAGTACTAGAATGTGCCCTTGTACTTGTTCAAGGCACTCGCTATGCTGCAATTGCAATATTGTGTATATTCTGTGGCCCATATTAGTGAAAGGATATAAAAGAAAAAGGGAGGTGATGGCCTTGTGGTATTACTACTAGACTATTGATCTAGTAGAAACTCAGCTAATGTTCTGAGGACCTAAGTTTGAATCCCACCATAGCAGATGATAGAATTTAAATTCAGTAAAAAGTATCTGAAATTAAGAATTTACTGTTGACCATGAAACCATTGTCGATTGTCAGAAAAACCCATCTGGTTCACTAATGTCCTTTAGGGAAGGAAATCTGCCATTCTTACCTGGTCTGGCCTACATGTGACTCCAGAACCACAGCCTAACAAGTCTGCATCGACACATTAGAAACACTTGAACAACCACCTAATCCCATCTGCCAGCACTTGGCCCTTAGCCCCGAATGTAATGACATGTCTAGTGCTTATTCAGGTACTTTTAAAAGGATGTGAGGGAACCCGCCTCCATCACCCTCCCAGGCAGCATATTCTGGATTATCACCACTCTCTGGGTAAAAAAGATATTCCTCACATTCCCCCCAAATCTCCTGCTCTTCACCTTGAACTTATGTCTCCTTACGATTGACCCTTCACCTGAGGTGAACAGCTGCTTCTTATCCACTCTGTCCATGTCATAATCTTGTACATCTTGATCAGGTCATCCCTCAGTCTTCTCTGCTCCATCGAAAACAACCCAAGCCTATCCAACCTCACTTCATAATTAAATGTTCCATCCTCGGCAGCTTCCAGGTAAATCTCCTCTGCATCCCCTCCAGTACAATTATATCCTTCCTATAATGTGACAACCAAAAGTACACACAGTACTCTAGCTATGGCCTCACCAAAATTCTACACACTTCCAACATAATCCTAACCCTGCTTTTGTAGTCTGTGCCTTGACTGATAAGAACCTTCCACACGCCTGACGAAGGAACATTGTTTCCGAAAACTTGTGGGATTACTATCAAATAATCTGGTTGGACTTTAACCTGGTGTTGTGTGACCTCCCCTGTGACCAGAGAGGGATTGAAAATTTGAGTCAGAGACCCTGCAATCTCCTCTCTTGCCTCAGCAGCCTAGAGCATGATCCACTTTTAAAGCTGCTAATGCTTCCAATACCTTGTCCTTCCCTGTGTCAATTTGCTCAAGAACCTCACATTCCTTCCTTGTGTTAATTTGCTCAAGAACCTCACAATCTCCCTGAATTCCATACCATCATCCTCATTCTCTAGAGTGAAGATGGATGGGAAGTATTCATTCAATACTTTGCCAATGTCCTCTGGCTCCACCCACAGATTCTCCCCTTGGTCCCTACTCTTTCCCTGGTTATCTTCTTCCCATTGATATTCTCACAGAATATTTTGGGATTTTTCCTACTTTTACCAGTCAGAGCTTTCTCATATCCCCTCTTTGCATTTCTAATTGCTTTCTTAAGCTCCACTCTGAACTTTCTATATCTCATTAATGCCTCTGCTGATTTGTTCCCCTTGTACATTTTAAAAGCCTTTCTTTTCCTTCTTGTTTATCCTAAATATTTCTGGTCATCCATGGTTCTGTGGGCTTGTTACTCCTTCCTATCATCTTAGAGGGATCATGCTGGGCTTGCACCTTCCCCACTTCCTTTTTGAATGCCCCCCCACTGCTCTTCTGTAGATTTTCCTGGTATTAGCTGTTCTCAATCTAAGGGGAACAGCTATTCCTCATCCATTCTGTCCATGTCCCTCATAATCTTGTACACCTCGATCAGGTCACCCCTCAGTCTTCTCTGCTCCAATGAAAACAACCCAAGCCTATCCAACCTCTCTTCAGAACTGAAATGTTCTATCCCAGGCAGCATCCTGACGCTTTGTCTGTACAACACACGAGAAACAATACTTTTCACTGTATGCTGATACATGTGACAATAATAAATCAAATCAATTTCAAGCTTATGAGATACAAGAGTGGATAGGCAGCAGCTGTTCCCCTTAGTTGAAGGATGAGTTACGAAGGAAACAGATTAAAAATGAAGGGTGGGAGGTTTAGGGGGGATTTGAAGAAAAACTATTTTACCCAAACGGTGATGACCGTCTGGAATGCATTGCCTGGGAGGGTGGTGGAGACGGGATGCCTCACATCCTTTAAAAAGTACCTGGATAAATACTTGGCACGCCATAGCATTCAAGGCTATGGGCCAAGTGCTGGCAAGTGGGATTAGGTGGGCAGACCAGGTATTTCATGCATCGGTGCAGACTGGATGGGCCGAAGGGCCTCTTCTCCACTGTAGTATTCTGGATTCTATGAAATCAAATCTCCTCTGCACCCCCTCCAATGCAGTCACATCCTTTCTATAAATGTGGTGACCAGAACTGCACATAGTACTCGAGTTGCAGCCTCAGCAAAGTTCTGTATTGCTCCAACATGATTTCTCTGTTTTTGTAATCTACGTCTCGATTGATAAAAGCAAGTATTTTGTATGCCTTTCCGCCACCCTACCAACATACCCTTCTGCCTTCAGAGACCTGTGGACAAACATTGCAAGGTCCCTTTATTCATCAGAACTTCACTGAATATTTCTGTGCCAAATTATTCCTTTCAAAGTCAATCACCTCATGCTTATATCTTCTTGTAGCACAAGACACTCTACCTCATCGTTAACCGCCTGGACAATTTTTGTATCATCTGCAAGCTTAACTAATCCTACCCTCCACCATAGTCATCAATGCTGTTTATATAAATGACAAATAATAGGGAGCCCAACACAGATCCCTATGGTATGCCACTGGACACTTACTTCCAGTCACTAAAGCAGCCTTCTGACATCACCCTCCTTACTCTGCCAGTTTTGAATCCAATTTATCAAATTATCTCGTATCCCATATGAGACCTTTTCAAAGGCTTTGCTGAAATCCATATAAGCTACACCAACTGCACTACCCTCATCTACACACCTAATCACCTTCTCAAAAAATTCAATCAAATTTGTTAGGCATGACCTCCCTCTGATGAAGCCATGCTGACTATCCCTGGTCGAGCCTTGCGTCTCCAAGTGAAGATAAATGTTCTCCTTCGGAAGTTTTCCTACCACTGACGTGAGACTTACTGAGCTGTAGTTACCTGGCTTATTTCTATAGCCCTTCTTAAATAGCAGAACTACATTACTGTTCTGCAGTTGCCTGGCACCTCCCCTGGATAACAGGTTAGCTGTAAAAACTTGCATTCTAATCAGTATTCTGTAAACTGTGTGTGCCTTTATATGCCCTTCTCTGATCAGAACTTTCCACACACCTGACGAAGGAACAGCATTTCTGAAAGCTTGTGGGATTACTATCAAATAAACTGGTTGGACTTTAACCTGGTGTTGTGAGACTTCTTACTGTGACCTCCCCTGTGTAAAAAGTCTGACAACAACAGGTTTAAGTCCAACCCTTAAACCTGGTGTTGTCAGACTTTTTACTGTGTTTGCCCCAGTCCAATGCCGGCATATCCACATCATGACCTCCCCTGTGGCCAGAGAGGAATTGAAAATTTGGGTCAGAGCCCCTGCAATCTCCTCCCTTGCCTCTCACTGCAGCCTGGGGCACAATCCATCTGGAGCTGGAGGTTTATCCACTTTTATGGCTGCCAACACCTCCAATACCTTGTCCTTCCCGATGTCAATTTGCTCAAGAACTTCAGTTTCTTTCCCTGAATTCGTTCCATTGTACTCATTCTCTTGGGTGAAGACGGATGTAAGGTATTCATTCAACTCGCCCTATGTCCTCTGGCTCCACCCATAGATTGCCTCCTTGTCCCGAATGGGCCCTACTTTTTCCCTGGTTATCCTCTTCCCATTGTTATGTTATGGAATATCTTGTGATTTTCCCTACTTTTATGAGCCAGAACTTTCTCATATTCCCTCTTTGCTTTCCTAACTGATTTCTTAAGCTCTACTTTGCACTTTCTACACTTCACTAATGCCTCCACTGATTTGCCCCTGCCCCGGTACCTGCTAAAAGTCTCTCTGTGCCTTCTCATCACATCCCAAATATCTCTGGTCATCCATCATCCTCTGGGCTTGTTATTCTTTCCTAGAGGGAACATGCTGGGCCTGCACCCTCTCCATTTTCTTTATGATGCCCTTCGCTGCTCTTCTGTAAACTTCCCCACTGGTCACTGTTCCCAGAATACCTTGGCCAGGTCCTGTCGTATTTTACTAAAATCCGCTCTCCTCCAATCCAAAACATTTTTTTGCAACTTGTCTATTTCCTTGTCCATAACAAGCTGAAATTGTACCGTGTTGTGGTCGCTATCACTAAAATGCTCCCCCACCACCTCAACAACCTGAGCAGTTTCATTCCCCAGAATCAGGTCCAGCACAGTTCCCTCCCTTGTTGAACTCTGCACATACTGATTTAAAAAGTTCTCCTATTCACATTTCAAGTAATCTATTCCATCCAAGCCCTTAACATTATGTGTATCCCAGTTAATGTTGGGAAAGTTGAAATCACCTAATATAATAACCTATTTGAAAGGTTGAATAGGTTTGGACTTTACTCCCTGGAGCATAGAAGAATGAGGGGAGATTTGATAGAGATGTATAAAATTATGATGGGTATAGATAGAGTAAATCCAAGCAGGCTTTTTCCACTGAGGCTAGGGGAGAAAAAAAACTAGAGGACATGGGTTAAGGGTGAAGGGGGGAAAGTTTAAAGGGAATATTGAGGGTGGGGGGGGCGTTTCTTCACACAGAGAGAAGTGAGAGTGTGGAATGAGCTGCCAGATGAAGTGGTAAATGCGGGCTCACTTTTAACATTTAAGAAAAACTTGGACAGGTACATGGATGAGAGGGGTGTGGAGGGATAAGGTCCAGGTGCAGGTCAGTGGGACTAGGCAGAAAAATGGTTCGGCATAGCCAAGAAGGGCCAAAAGGCCTGTTTCTGTGCTGTAATGTTCTATGGTTCTATCGTTTTTGTTTTTACACACCTCCACAAATTGAGCACGTATGTGCTCCTCAATATCCTTCTGATTATCTGGGGATCTATAATAAACACCTAACAATGTGCCTGCCCCTTTATATAAACATATAGTGTCTTTAATATATTAAAGCGTCCCTAAATGCTTTATAGGAGTATTACCTAGCAAAATCTAATACTGAGCTACAGAAAGAAATATTAGGATAGATATTTGGCCAAAGGGAGAGGTTTTAAGGAGTCTGTTAAAGGAAGAAAGAGAGAAAAGCAGAATGGTTTAGAGAGGAAATTCCAAAGTTTAGGGCCTTAGCAGTTACAGGCACAGTCACCAGTTGCAGAACAATAAAGTTGGAGATAATAAAGTGGCCAAAACTGGAGGATTGCAAATATCTCAAGGAGATGTGGGGTGGAGGAGATTATGGAGATAATAAGGGGTGCACACTTTGAGGGATTTGAAATAAGGATAAGAAAGTTAAAATCCAGTGTAGTTTAAGCAGGAACCAATGTCAGTCAATGAGCATTGGGTTGATGGCTGAAAGGAACTTTGAGTCATAGAATCCTTATAATGCTGACTGAGGCCATTCAGCCCATCAAGTCTGAGAAAAAGCATCTTATCCAGGCCCATCCCCTGTAACCCCATGCATTTACCGTAGCTAATCCACCTAAACTGCACATCTTTGGATTGTGAAAAGAAAGTGGAGCACCCAGAGGAAACCCACACAGACATGGGGAGAATGTGCAAACCCCACACAGACAGTCACCCAAGGGCAGAACTGAACCTGGGTGCCTGGCGCTGTGAGGCAGCAGTACTAACCAGCAGTGCTGGCACAGTTGTTGCCACCCCGATCCTGTGTGTGTGAGTTAAGATACAGGCAGCAGAGCTTCAGACAATCTCAAGTTTATGAAGGCCGGCCAGTAGTGTGGTGGAATATTCAAGTTGAGAACTGTGAGTTTCAACAGTAAATGAGCCAACCATTCCCAGAGAGTGGGTTAGATTGTGGGTTTGTTATCATTGATAGTCGAAAGATAATTCATGAAGAGCACAATGTTGGAGAGTTGGATCAAGTTGATTAATTACATCAGGTGACTTCTTAAGAAAAACACAAGCTCAGAGTCAACGGACCCTAATGACCTTTGACTGTACTGAGACATTTTATAATTCCAACTGGCTACATAGCAACTGCTAGTTATTTGCTTGAACGGTATTTGCTAATCCAGGCTATAATGCAACAGAAATGTATCATGCAGCATTAATATATGTTGCCATTTACTTTGGGTGGATTTTGCCCCCCCAAAAAACTAGGTGTCATAATGCCAAGAATAACGGTGCAATCCACACCCATCTCCCAGACACACTCTGCACCGCAACTGTCTCTCACACAGTCACTTCTTGGGAGATTGGTGTGTTGCGCATAGGTACTGGGGGTGGGACAGGGCTTAGATATGCTGGTGAGCCAGATTTCCGAGCACTTGGGTGCAGTTTTGCAAGGGCACCCAATCTCTCAGTGCAATGGAAGACCCCTTCCCTTTCCCCACAGACATTGGTGGCATGTTCTCCCATGACTTTCACGACAAGGGTTGCCTGCATTGGAGCACTGCCACTCCTGGTGGGTCCCCCTGCCTGACCCACCCATTCATGCTCCACCCGTGCGCAACCACCACCTCCCTGTATGGGCTGACCTACATAGCCTTCCCATCAGTGCTCCCACTCAGGTCCCACCCCTTTGGCAATACCTCTGGCACATTGGCAATGACAGTAAAAAGTCTGACAACAAGTTGTCAGACTTTTTACTGTGTTTACCCCAGTCCAACGCCAGCACATCCACATCATGACTACATTGGCAATGCCCAACTGGCAATACCAGGTGCATAGTGGCCATTGCTTGGTGGCTCATGCTCCTGACCACCCAGGGGCTTCAATGGTCTCTCAGCCCCCTGCCATGGCCATCACATCTGGTCTTCACTGATGGAGACCAGTACTAATTCTTGCCATTCTTGTGCCACACCTGAAGGTTGAAAGATCCTGGGAGCTTTTCAATTGGGTATGCATATTTAAATACTACTTTAAATATGCTAATCATCCTTGCACTCTTTAATCCTATTCACACA
Source organism: Carcharhinus amblyrhynchos (assembly GCF_965287045.1). Classification (NCBI taxonomy): domain Eukaryota; kingdom Metazoa; phylum Chordata; class Chondrichthyes; order Carcharhiniformes; family Carcharhinidae; genus Carcharhinus; species Carcharhinus amblyrhynchos. Next base: position 299,052 of record NC_137352.1, on the reverse strand, counting down.
TCATAAAGGGATTGAGATGATTGCAAACTGTTTGGTGGCGGATGTGAAACTGATTTTTAGGCCCACGAGCTATTTTCCGGGATTGGTGAGGTGTTGGATGACTGGAGGATAGCTCATGTTGTTCCGTTGTTTAAAAAAGGCTCAAAAAGTAATCCAGGAAATTATAGGCTAGTAAATTTGATGTCAGTAGTAGCTAAATTATTGTAAGGAAAACTAAGAGATAGGATCTTGTTGTTGTTGTTCGTCCATCGTCATCGATGAAGACCTCGACATCATTAGTCATTTTGAGGCTGGTTGCAGTGAGTCCGAAGATGACAGATCAGGCCAATTCGGGCACGGAATGTTTTGGCACATATTGGACAGACTTGTGTAGACGCTGTAGTTGTTGTGCTGGTGGTTCTGGACTTGCGCAGCTCGCGCTTAAGTTGTGCTTCAGCAATACACCTTGCTTTGTGAGCTTGACAGCTTTTGTGGATAAGGCAGCGCCAGGTAGAGCGGTTTTGTGCCATTGTTTCCCAAGTGGTCGTGTCAATGTCAAGTGACTTCAGGGAGGCTTTGAATGTGTCTTTGAAACGTTTCTTCTGCTCTCCATGCGAGCATCTTCCAGCAGAGAGTTCCCCAAAAAGGAATTGCTTGGGTATGCGCTCGTCTGACATACGGATGACATGACCTGCCCACCGGGTCTGGGCTCTCAACAGCAGTGTGTGGACTGATGGTAGATTTGCTCTAGAGAGAACTTCAGTGTCTGGTACTTTGTCTTGCCAATGGATGCATAATATTCTGCAAAGACAAGTCATGTGGAAATGATTGAGCTGTCTTGGATGCTTTCGATACACAGTCCACGTTTCACAGGCATACAGGAGGGTAGTGAGTACTGTGGCAATGTAGAACTTCAGTTTTGTTGCTGGACTGATTCCTTGACGTTCCCACACAGTGGAGCACAGTCTATCGAAAGCAGAACTTGCCTTTGCTATTCTGCAGCAAACTTTTGTATTAATAGTCACTGCTTGGGAGAGGGTGCTGCCAAGATAAGTGAACTGGTCCACTGCCTGTAGTTTCTGCCCTTTGATTGTGATTATGGATTCTGTGTACGGTGCATGAGGAGCAGGCTGGTGCATGACTTTGGTCTTTTTAATGTTGATGGTGAATCCAAAGTTGTCACAAGCTGTGGAAAATTTGTTCATACTGACTTGCATGTCTGGCTCTGAGCCAGCATACAGGGCGCAGTCATCGGCAAAGAGGAAATCTCTCAGAACAGTCTCTTTCATTTTGGTAATAGCTTGAAATCTCCTCAGGTTGAAAAGCTTCCCATCCACTCTGTACTTGAGGCTGATTCCAGCAACGCTGTCCTGGAAGGCATCATTCAGCATGGCAGTAAACATCATGCTGAACAGTGTGGGTGTGAGCACACAGCCCTGTTTGACGCCACTGGTGACTGGGAATGCCTCAGAGGATTCTCCGCCATCCAGTACTGTGGCCATCATGCCATCATGGAACTGGCATACCATCTGAATGAATTTGGGGGGGCAGCCGAACTTTGACATGATCCTCCACAGGCCTTGTCGGCTTACAGTTTCAAAAGCTTTTGCGAGGTCAACAAAGGTTGTGTAGAGCTCGCAATTCTGCTCCTGACACTTCTCTTGAAGTTGGCGTGCATCAAAAATCATGTCAGTAGTCCCACGACCTTTGCGGAAGCCACACTGTGACTCTGGAAGCATGCCCAGTTCCAGATGAGTGACCAGATGATTTAGCAGGACTCTTGCGAGGGCTTTTCCTGTGATGGAGAGCAGCGAGATTCCTTGGTGGTTGTCGCTTACTTGCCGATTGCCGTTCTTCTTGTAGAGGTGTACGATAGAAGCAGCTTTAAGTTCCTGAGGAATGGATGCTTGCTTGCAAAAGGACTGGAACAACTCGGTGAGCTTCTCGATAAGTGCAGGACCAGCAGCTTTATAGATGTGTGTGTGTATGGCATCTGCCTCTGGGGCTTTGCCACTAGATAGTTGGCTGACAGCTTTCGTGACTTCGGCTACTATTGGTGGCGCTGTTGATATCAACCTGTGGAATCCTGTCTATTGCCTCATAGTTAATAGGTGACGGTCAGTTGAGGACGGCTTCAAAGTGTTCAGCCCATCTCTGCAGGATCTGAGCCTTCTCTGTAATGAGAGTTGTACCATCTGTACTCAGGAGGGGGGAGACTCCCGAGACATTGAGGTCCGTATAGAGTTTGAGGACTTCATAGAACTGTTTCAAGTTGTTTCTGTCAGTGTATCCCTGAAATACAGGCACTCAGCTAGGCATCCTGCATTTTACGCAGTTTATTCTGGACTGTCCTGCGAGCACTGGTAAAAGCATTTTTCTTGGCAGCTGAAGATGGGTTGCTCTGACAGGCCCAATGAAGACGGTGCTTTTCAACAAGTAGAGCCTGTATCTCCTCATCATTCTCATCGAGCCAATCGTGCTGCTTGCGGGTAGAGGGCCCGAGCATCGTCAGCGCAGATGTATGGATAGCATCCCTGAAGCGTTCCCAGTCATCTTCAGCGCTGCCTGCAAGGTGTAGGTCAGTAAGCTTGATTTCTAAGTCTTCAGCCAGTGCTGAAGCTGTGCTGGGGTTCTTTAGCCTGGCCGCATTGATTCATTTCATGACCTTGCTTCCTTGTGGGTCACCTCTTGGGTCTGATGCGGAGCCTCATTTTGGAGACAATGAGCCTGTGATCTGTCCAGCAGTCAGCACCACACATGCCTTGGTTACTCTGACATCCTGCCTATCTTTTCTCCTGACAATGACATAGTCGGTAAGATGCCAATGCTTAGAGCGGGGTTGCATCTAGGAGGTCTTGTTACGGGTAGGCAGATGGAAGGTTGGTAATGAAGAGGTTGTGTGCTGCACAGGTCTTCAGTAAGAGTAGGCCATTACAGGTACACTTGCCCACTCCATGCCTCCCAATGGCTCCCTGCCAGATTACAGAGTCACCCTACTCTTGCATTGAAATTGCCAAGCAAGATCAGCTTGTCGGTACTGCTCACTGCTGATAGTAGGGCGTCTAGTTCTTCGTAGAACTTGTCTTTCATCTCATCCAGGTTGTTCATTGTGGGGGCATAGGCACTGATCAGGGTGGCTTGACTTCTGTAGCGGAAGCTGTAATGTCATAAGCCGGTCGTTCACACCCTTGGGTAGACTATCAAGTTTCCGAACAAGGTGACTCCTGACAGTGAATCCAACTCCAGCATCACGATGCTCATTGCCGCCGTGACCACTCCAGAAAAAAAGTGTATCCACCTCCAGTTTCAGTCAACTGACCTACGTTGGCAAGATGAGTTTTGCTCAGGGCTGCAATGTCAATGTTGTATCTTGCAAGCTCTCTGGCAACTAAGGCTGTTCTACTGTCTGGTCTGTCTGCTGTAGGGTTGTCCAAAAGCGTGCGCATGTTCCAAGTGCCAATGGTGAGTGGTGTCACATTGTGTTTTATTTTGTTTGTTTGACTGTAATATGGGATCCCCGCCAGCCGTGGTAAACTGGCCAGGGTGTAGTGAAGCAGGCAATGTTTAGGGCACCTTTTCTAGCCCCTTCCTCATTCTACGGAGGTGGGCAGTGCGTTCCTAAACAGGACTGCTCAGTCGCCCAGGTAGACACCAAGTTCCACTGCTGCTTCAATCAGCGAAAAACGACCATTAGACCTGAGCCGCCTGCGTGCAGGTCCGTGACGACAGCTCCCAGTGTATCCACACCTGCTGCTTCGTCGCTCATGCATCGCCACAGGACTTCAAGGATTGAACGGGACACATGATGATGATGATGGTGCCGAAACTGGCGCTTGATTTGGATGATTGGAGGAAAGCTCATGTTGTTCTGTTGTTTAAAAAAGTAATCTGGGAAATTATAGGCCGGTAAGTTTGATGTCAGTAGTAGGTAAATTATTGGAAGGAGCACTAAGAGATAGGATCTACAAATACTTGGATGGACAGGGACTTATTAGGGAGAGTCAACATGGCTTTGTGCGTGGCAGGTTATGTTGAACCAATCTATTAGAGTCTTTCAAGGAGGTTACCAGGAAAGTGGATGAAGGGAAGGCAGTGAATGTTGTCAGAGGGGTAGACAAGGGGAACTGGTGGATGTAGTGTTTCTCGATTTTCAGAAGGCGTTTGATAAGGTGCCGCACAAAAGGTTGCTTCAGAAGGGTTGGGGGTAAGGTGTTAGCGTGGATAGAGGATTGGTTGTCTAATAGGAGGCAGAGAGTTGGTATCAATGGGTGCTATTCTGATTGGCGGTTGGTGACTAGTGGAGTGCCGCAGGGATCGGTGCTGGGGCCTCAACTATTTATCATTTATATAGATGATCTGGAGGAGGGGGCTGAGTGTAGGGTGTCGAAATTTGCTGATGACACAAAGATAAGTGGAAAAGCAAATTGTGCGGAGGGTGTGGAAAGTCTGCAGAGGGATCTAGATAGGCTAAGCGATTGGGCGAGGACCTGGCAGATGGAGTACAATGTTAGCAAGTGCGAGGTTATCCACTTTGGCAGGAATAATAGTAGGAGGGATTACTATTTAAAGGGCAAAAAGCTGCAGCATGCTATGGTGCAAAGGGACCTGGGGGTCCTTGTGCATGAGTTGCAAAAACCCAGTCTGCAGGTGCAGCAGGTGATCAGGAAGGCAAATGGGATGCTGGCCTTTATAGCGAGGGGGATAGAATATAAAAGCAGGGAGGTCTTGCTGCAACTGTACAGGGCACTGGTGAGGCTGCAGCTGGAGTACTGTGTGCAGTTTTGGTTGCTGCACTTGCGCAAGGATATTTTGGACTTGGAAGGAGTGCAGAGGAGGTTCACTAGGCTGATTACGGAGATGAGGGGATTGAACTATGAAGAGAGGCTGAATAGACTGGGTTTGTACTCGTTGGAGTTTAGAAGGATGAGGGGGGATCTTATAGAGACGTATAAGATAATGAAGGGGATGGATAGGTCAGAGGTAGAGAGATCCTTCCTGCTCAGAAAGGACAGCAGGACTCGAGGGCACAGCCTCAAGATAAGGGGGGGCGCAGTTTAGAACGGAGTTGAGGAGGAACTTCTTCACTCAAAGGGTGGTGAATCTCTGGAATTCTCTGCCTGTTGAAGTGGTGGAGGCTACCTCGCTAAATATATTTAAGACACGGGTAGATAGGTTTTTGGTAGGCAAGGAAATTAAGGGTTATGGGGAGAAAGCGGGAAAGTGGAACTGAGCCACTTCAGATCAGCCATGATCTTATTGAATGGCGGGGCAGGCTCGAAGGGCTAGATGGCCTACTCCTGCTCCTACTTCTTATGTTCTTATGTCTACATGGACTTCACTATGACCTTTGACAAGGTCCTGCGTGGGAGGTTAGTTAGGAGGGTTCAGTCGCTAGGTATACATGGAGAGGTAGTAAATTGGATTAGACATTGGCTCAATGGAAGAAGCCAGCGAGTGGTAGTAGAGGATTGCTTCTCTGAGTGGAAGCCTATGACTAGTGATGTGCCACAGGGATCAGTGCTGGGACCATTGTTGTTTGTCATCTATATCAGTGATCTAGATGATAATGTGGTAAATTGGATCAGCAAATTTGCTGATGATACAAAGATTGGAGTAGTGGACAATGAGGAAGGTTTTCAAGCTTGCAGAAGGATTTAGACCAGCTGAAAAATGGCAGATGGAGTTTAATGCAGACAAGTGTGAGGTATTGCACTTTGGAAGGACAAACCAAGGTAGAATGTACAAGGTAAATGGTAGGACACCGAAGAGTGCAGTAGAACAGAGGGATCTGGGAGTACAGATACATCATTCCCTAAAAGTGGCGTCACTGGTAGATAGGGTCGTAAAGAGTGCTTTTGGAACATTGGCCTTTATAAATCAAAGTATTGAGTATAAGAGTTTGAATGTTATGGTGAGGTTGTATAAGACATTGGTGAGGCTGAATTTAGAGTATTGTGTGCAGTTTTGGTCACCTATTACTGGAAGGATATTAATAAGATTGAAAGAATGCAGAGAAGGCTTACAAGGATGTTGCGGGACTTGAGAAACTGAGTTACAGAGAAAGGTTGAATAGGGTAGGACTTTATTCCCTGGAGCGTAGAAGAATGAGGGGAGATTTAATGGAGGTGTATAAAATTATGATGGGTTTCGATAGAGTGAATGCAAGCAGGCTTTTTCCACTGAGGCTCGGGGAGAAAAAAACTAGAGGACTTATTACAGCAGTGCAGAGGGTGGACAGTTTACAGGGGTCATGTAACGAGTCACTGTGGGTGAAGCTCAGAAATAGGAAGGGCGCAGTCACTCCGCTGGGGGTATACTACAGGCCACCCAACGGCCCACGGGAAGTGGAGAAACGGATATGTAAGGGGCAAAACCATCAAAAGTATGGCAGAACCATCAAAAGTATAGAAGCACAGAGGGACCTGGGTGTGCAAATCCACAGATCCTTGAAGGTGGCAGCACAGGTGGAGAAGGTGGTGACGAAGGCATATGGCATGCTTGCCTTTATAGCACAGGGTATAGAGTATAAAAATTGGCGTCTGATGTTACAGCTGTATAGAACGTTGGTTAGGTCACATTTGGAGTACTGTGTCCAGTTCTGGTTGCTGCACTACCAGAAGAATGTGGAGGTTTTGGAGAGAGTGCAGAGGAGGTTTACCAGGATGTTGCCTGGTATGGTGGGTCTTAGCTATGAGGAGAGATCGGGTAAACTGGGGTCGTTCTCCCTGGAAAGACGGAGAATGAGGGGCGACCTAATAGAGGTGTATAAAATTATGAGAGGTATGGATAGGGTGAACCCAGGTCGGAGGTGACAAACACAAGGGGTCACAGGTTCAAGGTGAGGGGGACGAGGTTTAACTCAGATATCAGAGGGAAGTATTTTACACAGAGGATTTTGGGGGCCTGGAATGCACTGCCAAGCAGGGTGGTGGAGGCGGACATGCTGGAATCGTTTAAGACTTATCTGGATAGTCATATGAGCAGACTGGGAATGGAGGGATACAGAAAAATGGTCTAGTTGGACCAATGAGCGGCGCAGGCTTGGAGGGCCGAAGGGCCTGTTTCCTGTCCTGTATTGCTTTTGTTCTTTGATTGTTCTTTGACATGGGTTAAGGGTAAAGAAGGAAAAGTTTAAAGGGAATATTAGGGGGGGCTTCTTCACACAGAGAGTGGTAGGAGTATGGAATGAGCTGCCAGATGAAGTGGTAAATGCGGCTCACTTTTAACATTTAAGAAAAACTCAGACAGGTACGTGGATAAGAGGGGTGTGGAAGGATATGGTCCAGGTGCAGGTCATTGAGACTAGGCAGAAAAATGGTTCGGCACAGCCAAGAAGGGCCAAAAGGCCTGTTTCTGTGCTGTAATGTTCTATGGTTCTATGGTGCAATCTATACTGGGTGCGGCAAGGCCAGAAAGTTGACCCCTTCATGTATTCCTGCAAGAATTAAGAGGGCAGAATTTAACCCTGGATTAAGAATCTTGTAGAGCTCAGAGTTTCAGTTTCCATCTTTTGTCATAAATTTTTTTTAATAGCATTTGTTTCTGAAGGCATTTTAGAAGAATCAAAGTGGATCTCTTCAGCTATCATTACCTCTGTTTCTGTGCTGTGTCTCATTGTCCACGTGAATTCAATCATAGCCATAACCACAGCAACAATCAGACCACAGATTAGAACCACAAAAATCCCACCAATGTTTTCCATGCCTAGACCTGAAATTATAAATAAAAAGGAAACAGTGTTATGGTTTAATTCACACCAACGAATTGCACTTCATTTCTTTTTGGATATAGCAATATTTGAGTCAACTTTAAAATAAAGTGGCATGGCATTCGACTAACTTTTATAGAACAGACTACTTCAGATCCCACAAGAAATCTTGGTCCTCCTTACTTCTTTTCCCTGATTTCAATACACTTTGAGGCACCCCACTTTTCACTGCTCCCTCTTTTCTGACAGCATCTACTACCTGAAATCCCATTCCCTTTGTTTTTTGTCATTCTCGTGGGGGTGAGATGTGTGTTCACATAGGAAAATTGAAAAACCCAGGAATTAAAATCACTTGCCCACCTGCCTTGGTCATCACCCATCCATTTAAATTGGTACTTAACTACCCTAGCCACATACCACGCATCAGTATTGGTCTCAGTGTAAATCAGCAAGCTCAGGGGTTAATAGGTGAATGGAGCTTGGTGTGAGTTAGGATACAGGAAGCAGAGTTTTAAAAAAAACATGAGCCAGAACTCTGTTTCATTGATAGGATAATGAAATATTATCATTCTTTCTGTATCAAACAATTCTTAGAGAAAAAACACATATTAACGGAATGCTACAGCCTCACCTTTTGCCCTATGCTCTCCTTCCTTTGGACACTTTCCTCCATCCCACCATTTACGCTTTAACATTTCCAGCTGGTTATTTTCCTGAAGTTGGAGAATGGCCAAGTCAAATTCATTGCGAAAAAGTGAAGCTGTGCAAACAATACAGACTGATTAGCCAACAGAATTTTAACCAAAGACAGTTCACTGAAATCCAAGTGTTGTGAATTTAACTTTGTAAGGAATTAAGAATACTAGCGGGCAAAAACATTGTGTGGTCCCTTTAAATGCTGGTTTTGGTTTCCGTGCTTGGAGGTTTAAAATGCAAAATACATACTGAATCCAAGCTGAAACATTTATATCTAAGGCTAGCTAACAAGGTCACTACCTAGGTAACAGGCTTCAGGTATTTGAATGTTTGAATTTTGCCCAATCAAATTAAAGCAGGCACTCATCTACCAAGATCCTATTAGATTTGAATCTGTTGATGTTGAAAAAAATCAGACAATCCTGTGTAGGAAAATTGATAGGTCATCACAGGTATAAAAGAAAGTACAAGAGAGAAAAACAGGGGTTAGCAACTGCCACCTCTCAAGTCTTGAGAGGGAGAGAGCAGCTCTCTACCCTGCCAGCTTTATATATCAGACAGAGAAATCAACCGAGAAACTCCAGAAGGTTCCAAAAGACGCAAAACATTGTTGTATATTTTTTAAGAGTGACAAAATTCTTTTTTTTGTTAATGAATAGACATTATACTTATTTGAGCAGCATTCCAGTAGAATCTTATTTCATTCAGGGTGTTACTTGTTTAGTTAAAATTCCCGGATTGTTAAATAAATAAATTGTTAAGTATTCATCTTAAAGTGATTATCAGGTATTTTGTTAGTTAACCACAAAAGTTAGGAAGGACAGTTTACCTTCCCACACACTTCATCAGATTACAAAGCAAGGTATTCCTCTTTGGGGGATTTGGCGCTACTTCTTTAGGGGATTAATCTCTGCGTCGTAACATAAGGTCCTGTAGTGAATTACAAGATCTTCCATAGTGCATAGGGAATCAGCACCCTTGCTTCACTGATATGTATACCATAAATAAGTCATCATGTAAAGAGAAAAATATCTTAAAAGTTCTGTTCCTCTGCCTGATTGGAAATTCCGTTGGGTGATTAAATGAGTATCAATGGGATATGCATATGGAATTGATGATGAATTCATTGGTCATTGAATCCCTTAATTGACTGAAGAATTTCATTTGAACCCAGGTGATGCTTAGAAGGTACAGACTTATACAAACATTGTCAGAGAATGGATACTGTAAGTTAGAGTTGACCTACATCATTAAAGGTATCATGATTTACATTGCTTACCCTGACCTTTTTTTTAAATTCATGCTGGAGTTGCCTTGGATCTGTTCCTGATTCCTCTCCAAAATGAAGGGATACTTTAAGGATACAAGGGAACAGAACTATCAATGTGGAAATTTACAGCTAATTATCTACTGGCTAAGTCATTTGGCACAAAATACAAATTTGGTCAGTTTGGTGAAAGCAGCATCTGAGACTTGAAGATGATGAGTGGGATTAATTGGATGTCTCCCACAGAGTTGGGCAGGCATAATGGACCAAATAGCCTATTTCTGTGCAGTTTAATTTGATGATTAAACAATCTCTTTCCAAAATTAGTTGTCAATATACAATTCCTTCAGGTATAGCCTTGTTCAGATGAGGGACAAGAGAAGTGACAATGCTTTAAAGGAGAATTGTATCCTTTAAAGGAGAACTGTAATCAGATGTTTCTACTATGTGTTTATCTGCAGAGAAGTAATTCAGAAGTCTGTCTGGAGAGAATGGAGAGAACTTGATGTCAGTAACTTTGTGGTAAGATTTCATTGTGTAAAACGTCTCAAAGAGTAATTGTCAATTTTTAAAAATTTATTCGTTCATCAGATGTGGCCGTCACTGACTGCCAGCAATAATTGCTCATCCCTAGGGCTAACCCTAACCCTAACCCCAACCCATTTTGCAGTAGGTCTGGAGTCACATGTAGGCCAGACTAGGTAAAGACAGCAGATTTCCTTCCCTAAAGGACATTAGTGAACCAGTCAGCTCTTTACAGCAATCGACAATAGTTTCATGCTCATCTGTGGACTTGTAATTCCAGTTTTTTTATTGAATTCAAATTTCACCAACTGTCATGGTGGGATTTGAACCCAGGTCCTCAGAGCATTACCCTGGGTGTCTGGATTACTAGTCCAGTGACACTGCCGCTCCTTCCCCAATAGCTTTGAAAAATGTCTATGAGTTTACGGAATTAAAGAGAACATAGAGGCCAGTTAGTTCATTATATCTGTGCTGGTTCATTGAAAGAGCAATCGAAACAGTCGCAATACCACACCGCCACATTTCCTTATTGCCCTGAATACCCACTCTCTGTTCCTGCCATTGTTTGAGCCATGCTTCTGTTATTGTCACTTTACAACTGCATGTGTCAATTTGTGCCTGTAATTGGTCAATTTTACCATGATCCATGTATTTATGGATTTTCTCTCCAAAACCACATTAGTTTACAAAACTACAAATGGCCATGAATGTAGCCCAATCCATCACACAACCCAGCTTGCCATCCATTGACTCTATCTACACTTCCCGTTGCCTCAGCGAAGCAGCCAGCAAAATTAAGGACCCCAAGCACATAAGAGCATAAGAAATAGGAGCAGGAGTAGGCCGTCTAGCCCCTCGAGCTTGCCCCGCCATTCAATAAGATCATGGCTGATCTGTCGTGTCTCAGTTCCACATTCCCGCCCTCTCCCCATAACCCTTAATCCCCTTGCCTATCAAAAACCGATCAACCCGCATCTTAAAAATATCTAGCGAGGCAGCCTCCACCACTTCAACGGGCAGAGAATTCCAGAGATTCACCACCGTTTGAGTGAAGAAGTTCCTCCTCAACTCCGTTCTAAACCGCCCCCCCTTTATCTTGAGGCTGTGCCCTCTAGTCCTACTGTCCTTTCTGAGTGGGAAGAGCCTCTCCACCTCTATCCTATCCATCCCATTCATCATCTTATATGTCTCAATGAGATCTCCCCTCATTATTCTAAACTCTAACAAGTACAAGCCCAGTTTATTCAGCCTCTCCTCATAGCTCAACCCCCTCAACTCCGGTATCAGCCTAGTAAACCTCCTCTGCACTCCCTCCAAGGCCAAAATATCCTTGCGCAAGTGTGGCGACCAAAACTGCACACAGAACTCCAGCTGCGGCCTCACCAGTGCCCTATACAGCTGCAGCAAGACCTCCCTACTTTTACATTCAATCCCCTTCGCTATGAAAGCCAGCATCCCATTTGCCTTCCTGACCACCTGCTGCACCTGCAGGCTGGGTTTTTGCGACTCATGCACAAGGACCCCGAGGTCCCTCTGCACCGTCGCATGCTGCAGTTTTTTGCCACGTAAGTAATAGTCCTTCCTACCATTATTCCTACCAAAGTGGACAACCTCACATTTGCCAACATTAAATTCCATTTGCCAGCTCCTGGCCCATTCGCCCAGCCTATCTAGATCCTTCTGCAGACTCTCCACACCCTCTGCACAATTTGCCGTTCCACCAATCTTGGTGTCATCAACAAATTTCGACACCATACACTCGGTTCCCTCCTCCAGATCATCTATATAAATGGTAAATAGCTGAGGCCCCAGCACCGACCCCTGGGGCACTCCACTAGTCACCAACCGCCAATCCGAATAGCACCCATTGACCCCCACTCTCTGCCTCCTATTTGACAGCCAATCCTCTATCCACGCTAACACCCTACCTCCAACTCCATGCCCCCTGACCTTCTGCAATAACCTCTTGTGAGGCACCTTGTCAAACGCCTTCTGCAAATCAAGAAACACCACATCCACCGGCTCTCTTCTATCCACCGTCCTAGACACATCCTCATAGAACTCCAATAAATTCATTAGACACGACTTCCCCTTAACGAAACCGTGCTGCATCTGCTCTATCAAACAATTCTCCTCAAGATGCCTCGCTATTTTCTCCTTGATGATGGATTCTAACATTTTACCTACAACAGACGTTAAACTAACCGGCCTATAATTCCCTGCCTTTTGCCTGCCACCCTTCTTAAACAACGGCGTAACATTAGCCGTTTTCCAATCTTCCGGCACTTCCCCGGAATCCAGCGAAGTTTGGAAAATAATCACCAAGGCATCCACTATCACCTCCGCCATTTCTTTCAGAACCCTTGGATGCATTCCATCCGGTCCTGGGGACTTGTCCACAATCAGTCCCTCCAGTCTGTCGAGCACCGCCTCTCTAGTAACAATAATGTCATTCAGGCCCTCCACTCCTACCATCTTTCCATCGCTAACACCCAGCAAATTATTCACATCCTCCTCCGCGAAGACCGAAACAAAAAAGTTATTCAAGGCCTCAGCCACTTCCCCATCCCCTACCACTAAGTTCCCCCCTCTCATCCTCCAAGGGTCTAACGTTCACCCTAGCCAGCCTCTTCCTTTTTATATATTTATAAAAACTCTTGCTATCCTTTTTTATATTAAGCGCTAGCCCAGCTTCATAGTTTATCCTACCCTTCTTTATCAACTTCTTTGTCATTCTTTGTTGACATTTAAACATCTCCCAATCCTCTTCTCGCCCACTACTCTTAGCTACTCTAAACGCATCCGCTTTTAATTTAACACTTTCCTTTACACCCTTTCCTTTAGCACCCCGGACATTGTCTCTTCCACCTTCTTCTGTTGGGAAAATCATACAAAAGTCTGAGGTCACATACCAACTGACTCAAGAACAGCTTCTTCCCTGTTGCTGTCAGACTTTTGAATGGACTTACCTTGCAATAAATCAGATCAGAAAGTTTGCTTTTTGTTATTTTTGATATATCAAATTGGTAAAGTATAATATGACTGTATTGCACTATTTCCATTCTTTCTTTGTGTTAAATAAATATTTTCTGTTGTAATGTACTTGGAGTTTTGGATTCAGTGTTTATTCATAGAACATAGAACATTACAGCGCAGAAGAGGCCCTTCGGCCCACGATGTTGCGCCGACCAATTAAAAAAGCAATGACCCTCTAACCTAAACCAATCCCTTTCCATCCATAACCCTATCCACGCATCTCTTAAATGCCCCCAAACTAGGCGCATCTACAACTGCAGCAGGCAGGGCATTCCAATCCCTCACCACCCTCTGGGTAAAGAACCTACCTCTGACATCCGTCCTATATCTACCACCCCTTAATTTAAAGCTATGCCCCCTCGTACTAGCTTTCTCCATCCAAGGAAAAAGGCTATCACTGTCCACCCTATCTGAACCTCTAATCATCTTATATGTTTCAATAAGGTCCCCTCTTAGCCGCCGCCTTTCTAACGAAAACAACCCCAAATCCCTCAGTCTCTCCTCATAGGACCTTCCCTCCATACCAGGCAACATCCTGGTAAACCTCCTCTGCACCCTCTCCAATACCTCCACATCCTTCCTATAATGTGGGGACCAGAACTGCACACAATACTCCAAGTGCGGACGCACCAGAGTTTTGTACAGTTGCAACATGACGTTCAGTTCACACAATGATGAGAATTATATGTTGGTGTTTCAAATAACAGCAACTTAGATTGCCTTGGAGATGCCTGGCCAAAGGCATTGCATAGGCAGGAGCAGGGAACCTCTGATCACCACATCATCCATTAACAGGATTTGGGGGAGGCTGTTTGTCTATAAAAGGAAATTATTCCTATTAGTGATGGACTACTTCTCCAGATGGGTTGAGGTGAAGCAACTATACGACCACAGAGGTGGGAATTAAGACATTAAAAGAGTTAGTCATGGGGTCACACGATGGAAGCATGGGAGGGAAGGCATTTTCACAAGCTCTGGGGCTATTCATCTTTTAATCTGTTTTTTATCCTGTTGCACAACCCATAATTATTTGATCCTGATGTGTTTAATCTGTGCCATGTTCCTGAAAGATCCTGCCTGAGTTTTGGTGACAGGGAGCCGAGTTAAATCAAGAAAAATCCTTGATTGAGGTATTTGGAGACGGCTGAAGTGAGGCCCAGTTTGCAGTGGCGGTTTCACTGGTGAGCAGGCCTACACTTTGGGCTGTTATTGTGAGTGAAGGTGAGGACGACATTCTTGACTCCCCAGCATAGATTTTTGGTGTTCACATTGAATTGCGAGACATCCTAAAGGGAATAGATGAAGCAGAGAAGAGAATCCTGTCAACACAGAGCAGTTTCCTCAGTGGGGGTTTCATCTTTAGTTCTTGAAATGCTGCTGTACATCCTGGGGTGGATAGAGCCGGAGAAGGAATTTCAAAACGCCCTGTCTCCTGATGGGTGCTGGATATGAATTCCTGGCTGAATTTGAGAATTGGCTGTCATGCTTTCACATATTGATTTGAGGGCTGGGTTTCTTCAATTCAATGAAGCACATTGTATCCAGTCTTCGAGGCTTGGGGTCGGTCAAAGACTCCGACCACTGATCTTACATTATCTTGTACTCAGTGTTTGTCATGGAGGGTTGGAGGCGCCGTAACGTGATGGGTTCTTGCTACCTACCAGGGCCTTTGCTTTTATTTGCCCCTGCAACATGGTGGAGGTGCAGAAGCTTCGGTGAAACTCTGAGAGGTTCTTGGATGTTGCTTGACGATTCTGTCATGACTTTGGCATTTTAGAAACACAGAAAATAGGTACAGGAGTAGGCCATTCGGCCCTTTGAGCCTGCACCACCAATCAATATGATCATGGTTGATCAGGCACTTTAAGTATCCCAGTCCTGCTTTCTCTCCATACCCCTTGTTCCCTTTAGCCACAAGGACCATATCCAGTTCCCTCTTGAATACATCTATAGAACTGGTCCCAACAGCTTTCTGTGGTAGAGAATTCCATAGATTTACAATTTTGAGCGAAGAAGGTCTTTCTCATCTCAGTCCTGAATGGCTTACCCCTTATTCTTAGACTGTGACCCCTAGCTCCAGACTTCTCCAACATTGGGAACATTCTTCCTGCACATAGCCTGTCCAGTCCCATCAGGATTTTATATGTTTCTATGAGATCACCGTTCATTCTTCTAAATTCCAGTCTTTCGTCAAATTTGAGTCCTGCCATTCCAGGAATCAGTCTGGTGAACCTTCGCTGGACTCCCTCAATAGCAAGAATGTCCTTCTCCAGACTAGGAGACCAAAACTGTACACGGTACTCAAGGTTTGGCCTCACTAAGGTCCTGTAACTGTAGCAAAAAAATCCTTACTCCTGTACTCAAATCCCCTTGCTATGAAGGCCTGTATACCACTAGCTTTCCTCACTGCCTGCTGTACCTTCATGTCAACCTTCAGCGACTGTTCCACCATGACACTCAGGTCACATTGCACTTCATATTGTTAAATTGGTCCTTAGTGTCCAAAGGTGCGTAGGTTAGGTAATTAGCCATGGTAAATGCAAGGGATTACAGGGATAGAGTGGCGGCGAGGGCATGGTTGGGATGCGCTTTTGGAAAGATCGTGCAGATTTTAATGGCTGGACGGCCTCCTGATATTTAGGAATCCTTGCTTGTTTCCTAAGGGATGCTATGGTTCTATGTATCCTGTGCTATACCTGTTCTGGTTCATTGTTAATCCTGAACTTTGTTCCCATGAGATTATAATCACAATTTTGTAATGTTATCTTTTATCCGAACAAGAGTGTATGATATATGAACACTGAGGCATTTACACTGACCGAGTACAACGTTTAGTACCCTTAACTTTACTTTTCAGATGTCCAGTGCCACAGCAGCGTGATGGCTGGGTGGTTTGATACAGAGATGGTTGGTATGGGCTTACAAATCCTCATTGTGGATGAGGACAATCTCCCATTAGAACTATTGAGATTGTGTTTTTGTTCCCAAGGTATTTAGGAATCCTTGCTTGTTTCCTGAGAAAGTACAGTCAGATCATGTATCATGAAAAAGACAAAGGGCAGAATTTTCTCAAAACAATTACTCCATACATACTGGATTTTGTGAATTTGTTGTGTCTTGTGGTAAATGTAAAATGGAAAACTCTCATTTAAAAAATCTTTTTAAAAAATAGCATGTGATTTACATCATATCCCTCTCAGACAGATATCGTCTTGGATACTGTTGAGGGTGATGATTTTTTGGGGGAATGCAGTGAAAGCTAAATCCATTACATCATGGGTGGCTTAACTGAACAGATGGGCAGGAAAAAGAGGGGTAAGTTGTAGTGATAGGGGATTCAACTGCAAGGGGAACAGATAGGCATTTCTGTTTGGTAGACATACAAACATACCATGTATGTTGCCTCCCTAAGTGCTAGAGTCCGCAAAGTCACACTACTATCTCCAAGGTTGTAATCTTGCGATTACTCCCAATGCTGCACACTAGCAAGAGTAGAAATAGGAGGATAGATAAGATGAATGCATGGCTCAAGGGTGATGTAGGAGAATGCGTTTCAGATTCCTGAGGCATTGGGACAGGTCTTGGGGATGATGGATCCTGTACAAACTGGATGGGTTACATCTCAATAGGACTGGTACCCATATCCTTACATGGTTGTTTGCTAGTGATATTGGGAACCTTTAAACTAGTATTGCAGGGGGTACCTGAGCAGTGAGTTAGAGGAGATGGAAACTGAGTTAGACACAAAAGGCAAGGAAAATGAAAACAAAAGAGGAAAACATGGGAATAAAAATCAAAAAACAGTGGGTCTATTGTCCCTAGGGATGGGCTTAGTGTAACGAAAAATGGTAGAAAAACAAAATTAAAGAGTTCAATAATGCACACAGCATAAAAAACAAGATAGATGAACTGCTGGCACAGAGTTAAATGGATTTGATCTGATAGCCATTACTGAGACATGGGGTCCAGTTAAATGGGCGCAAAAACTTGGAAAAGTTGGGCGTGAGGCCATTAACACGATCTGCACCTGCCTCTGCGCAGATGCCCACTTTACCGAGACCCAAAAATGTCCACGATCCAAACCACACCCGAAACGGATGCAATGGCAATTTAAATGCATTTGCATGCATTTCAATTGAATTAATTGGCTGCCCGTCTAACTTTACCAGCATTTCCCCCTTTACCATCATGTTCGATTCGGCACGAAACAGACATGCTCAGCAAAGGTCAGTTTTGGGCTCTCCAGTTTCTGAAGGGGGAGGGAGGAAGGAGACCAGATCACGCTCTGGTAAGAGAAGGGAGGCCCAGTCATCCTTTTCGGGGGTGAGGGAAGGCCCGATCATTCTCTTGGGGGGCGTGGAGGGGCGGGGGGGGAGGAAACGGAGAGATGCCAGATGGATCTCCGATGGGGGGGGGGGCGGGTGAGAACCACTGCCACTCTGCAGGTGATCAGTGGGGGGAAGGAGGGAGCGATCAGTCTAGGTAGTGGGCTGTGGTGGATAAGGGGGACAGTTGTGTTGTGGGGGTGGGACGATGTCTGTGGGGGCCATTGCTCCCGCTTTTCGTTCTTGGGCCGCTTTATCGGGCCCATGGTTACAAGGATATCAAAGTTGGGAAATTAATATTCAGCGTTAATTGCCTTTTGGAAAGGGCAGGCGGGAAGGAAAAGGCGGCAGAGTAGGTCTTCCAATAAGAGAGGAAATAAATGCAGTTCTAAAGGTTGGTGTAGGCTCAGAGGATGGGAAGTCAATTTGGGAGGAAGTGACAAATACCAAAACGAGGAAGAGAGTGGTAGGGGTATTTTATAGCCCCTGAGAATAGCCACGCCATAGGAAAGAGCTTAAATTAAGAAATAGCAAATGCACGTAGAAAGAGCACTGCATTAATCATGGGTGACTTTAATTTTAATATAGATTGGGCTAATCGAATTGGAAATGGCAGCCAAGAGAATTAATTCATAGAATGCATTTGGGATTTTTTTTATGTTACGGAGTCAACTGGGGATCAGGCTATTTTGAATCTGGTATTGTATAATGAGGTAGGTTTAATAAATGATCTCCAGGTTAAGGATCCCATAGGAAGTAATGTTCACAGCATGAAAGAATATAGCGTTTTACTTGAGAGTGAGAAAATTGGGACTGAAATATAAGTGTTAAACTTAAAGAAGGGGAATCATGAAGGTACAAGAATGGAATTGGCAGAAGTGATTAGTAGGCAAGAGAATAGATAAGCAGTGGCAGACATTTAGGGAGCTAATTCATGACTCCCAGCAAAATTACAGAAAATACTTTAAGAGAAGGAAGAACCTACCATGGATAACCAAGGAAGTTGAGGGTATTGAGATGAAACCAGAAACATAGAAGATAGCAAAACTTAGTGATGGCTAGAAGAAGGGACAGATTCAGAATGCAGCAAAGATGGATGCAAAAATAGTCAGGAGGTAGAAAATAAACTATAAGGGCAAGCCAGCCGGAAACATAAGAAAATAAGTTTTTCTGAGTACATTAAAAGGGGAGAAGTAAAAGAAAGCATTGGTCCCTTAGAGAATGAAACTGAGGAAATAATTATGAGGAGCAAGAACATGGCAGAGGAGTTAAATAGATGTTTTGCATTGGTCTTTTCCACGGAGGGTACTACAGATATAGTAAAAAAATACAGTGGAGGAATTAAATACAATCATCATCACCAGGGAATTAGTTTTAAACAAACTAATGGATTAAAGACTGACAGTTCCCCAAACCTTGATGGTTTGCAACCCAGGATCTTAAAGGAGGTAACAACAGAGATCCTGGATGTAATAATAGTCATTTTCCAAAAATCCTTGGATCCTTGCCAAAGATTTGGAACACTGCCAATGTGGTACCCTTGTTCAAAAAGGAAGGAGACAAAATGCCGGAAACAACAGGCTAGTTAGTCTAACTTTAGTTAATGGAAATAGTGCATTTGGAAAGTCATAATCTGACCGACAGAATCAGCATAGTTTCATGAAGGGAAAATCATGGGTGGGATTTTTCAATCTCATATGCCCCACCACTGCTGCCAGAACAACAGAGAATTTGGCCCTCATCCAAAGTTCCATTCACTTCAGTGGGACTGGAGAATCCAGTTGTGGGTGAGATCAGACAATTGCTGCACACATCTGACGAATTTACTGGAGTTCTCTGAGGGGTATCAGTTAGGGTAGATAGAGGAGAACTAGTCGATATTGTATTTTTGGATTTTCAAAAAGCATTTAATAAGGTGCCACACAAAGGACTGCTGCACAAGCTCCTGATGTTGGAGTAATATTCGGGCATGGATAGAGGATTGGCTAACTAACAGGAAGCAGTGAGTAACAATAAGGGGGTCTTTCCCAGGTTGGAGGACAGCAACCAGTGGATCAGCCACAGGGCTCAGTGCTGGAATCATAGCTCTTTAAAATATATAATAATGATTTGGTGGAAGGAACATAGTGTACTGTGGCCAGATTTGTAGATGATACAAATGTGGAGGGAAGGCAGGTTGTCAGGAGGATCTAAATAGCCTATAGAGAGATATTGATAGGTTAAAGGACTGCTCAGAAAATTGGCAAATGGAATTCAATGTGGGAAAATGTGAGATTATTCATTTTGGAAGAAAGAATGAGAAGGTGGATTATTATTTAAATGGAAAGAGACTGCGGAAAGCTATAGCACAAAATGGACTTAGAAATCCTTGCTCATAAAACCCAGAAAGCTAGCACACTGGTGCAGAAAGTTACAGGAAAGGCAAATAGAATGCTGGCTTTTATTTCAAGAGGATTGGAGTATAGAAGTAAAGAGGCGTCGTGCAAGTGTACAAGGTATAGCGAGGCCACATTTAGAGTAGCGTGTACAGTTTTGATCCCCTTATTTCAGACAATATATATTATCATTGGAGGCAGTACAGAGGGAGTTTACTAGAATCATCCCAGGTATGGAGGGACTGCCGTTTGAGGAAAGATTAAACATATAGTCCTTGGAGTTCAGGAGAATAAAAGAGATTGAAGCATAAGATTCTTAGGCGATGAGATAGGTTGTATGTTGGGAGGATGTTTCCAATCAAGAAAGACTGTAGGGCCAGAAGGCATAGGTGCAAAATAAGGGAGTACTCGTTTAAGATGGATTTGAGAAAGAATTTCTTCTCTCAAAGAGTGGTAAATCTTTGGCATTCTTTCCCACAGGAAGCTGTGGGGCTGAATCCCTGAATATTTTCAAGGCCGAGATCGATTGGTTTTTAATCAGTTGGGCAATTAAGCATTCTGGCGATAAGGCAGGAAAGTAGACTTAGTGAGTATTAGATCAGCCATGATCTTATTAAATGACAGAGCAGATTTGAAGGGCTGAATGGCCTATTCCTGTTCCTAATTCTTATAGTCTTTGCATATTCTTTCATTCTTTTAGTATTTCTTTGTTACCTCAATGAATGTTTTTTATATAATCTATACATTTAGCTGAGGCATGTTTACAGAATTTATCACTTCTACATCCACCTTCTCTTTTTACCTTCAGTGTTTTTTAATCTTTTTAAAATGACGTTTGTCTTTCAGTCTTCAGCACTAGTGAAAAATCATGGGTCATATTCTGCCTTTCCTCTTTACACGTGTTGATGGGTCTGTTAAGTATTTTCATATATTTATCAAAACACCTGAAGCTCAATATGAAGCTTGTTGTTTGACAGCAGCAGGTACTTTGTTGGAAGGAATCTGGCTTAAAGTGATGAAAATCATGATATTGCCTCTTTAAGTTATACATATGTAATATGTAGAGTTTGCTCAACAAATGTTACTGAATGTTAGTTTGACGCACCAAGTGGTAAACCTATACCATATCCTTTGGTATCCAGGAGACCACCAATCTGTGTAAGGTTGCAATTGCGTTGTCGATGGTACTCGTTCATGGTAGACTCTAATAAGAAGGCATAGTTGGAATTCAGAACTCGAGAAATTCCTTCTTCTGTGCTTTTCACAAAGACACTTGGCTGTTTGGAATGCATATAGTTCCACATTCGCTGATAGGTTTGGTATTTTGAATTCTGGAAATCAAACAAAGTGAAATTTCTCAATTATACTGAAAAAGTTAATAACAGAAAATGAAATGATTAATTGTGTTTTACCTGGAAGAAAGTCATGCTTGACCCTCTCTGAATTGTTCCATATTCAATGTTTGTTTGCTCAGCAAGATCATCAACTGATTCTATTGGTACATCCATTCTCTGTACAGTGAGGAAGGCAGCCAGATTGGCTGTGTAAGATGATATGATAATCAGTGTAAAAGCCCACCTGAACAGAAATATATACAATTAAGTCAAAAGAATATTAAAGACTTCGTAAAAATAATGATAAAATGTAGATTGACAGGAGTTTTATTTTTGGTCTGTTGGCTTTCAATATTTAATAGAATTCTATTGATTATTTAAAAATCTCATTAATTATCACATAAACCACAACCATATCTGTACAGCCATTTATAACCTCAAAGATTAGTTCCTAAAATGGACAGGCTAATCCACAAGATTTGACAGAGTTTGCTATCTCCAGCTGCAACAGGAATTTCCTGGATAATGTGCTGAATGCAAAGCGAAGATACATGAGCTGAGATGGTTACAGAATGTTGTGTTAGTGAGACTGATAATGTTTTGAAAAGGATATGGATTTCCCAGCAACCAATGGAAATATTTCACATTTTAGACTTATACTGCGCCAAACTAAAATTAACATTGTATAAACATTACTTAGTAGACAACTAATACACTAAACAACAGATTATAAGTATTTCCCCATTAATTAATTAACTCAACCAAAATTGCACTACAATCTATTTGTTAAGTTATGCCACATCCTCAGTTGATATACTGCCTAGTGGATTAGGCCCGGTAGTCTTCTGGCTTTTCAACACAAGAACACAAGAAATATAAGTGTAATGTCCTAAGTATGTTGGGGTTGTGGGTTTTACACAGAAAGAAAGACTTGGCTTGCACACGCAGGGCAGAATTTTACTGCCACTTTATGCCTGTTTTGCAGCAAGAAAATGCTGTAAAATCGGCGTAAAGCAGCCAGCACGAATGGCGTCGGTTTTCACGATCAGAGTGATTTTACGACACCCAAATTTCTGGCACAGTCAGCCTCTTGCCGGAAATGGGTGAGAGGATGATTAATTTATTTAAATTTATGGAAACGGTCATCTGCTTGTGTTTAGCGAGCCCAGGGCTCAATTGTCCGGGCTTGCTTGCCGTTATGGCCTCACTGGGAGAGGTTCTCTCCCACGAGGAAAACACCTGCTCTCCATGAATGGGGAACAGTCGTGTTGGCCTCGCTGGTGAAACCGGAGGCGATTAAGGCCCCCCCTGGAGAGGCTGAGTGCAAGTCGGGAGTGCCTCTTGGGCAGTGCCAAACTGGCAGTGCCAGCCTGGGACCTTGGCAGTGCCAGCCTGGCACCTGGGCAATGTCCACTGGGCAGTGCCAGAAAGTGTGACAAATGGGGATCAGGGCCTGTGGGGACAGTGCCAAGGGGCGGGGCCAATGGGGGAAGACCTATGTGGGGTGGAGGCCCACTGCCACTCTGCATGCGATCAGTGGAAGAGGGAGGGGGCCGTGATCGGTCTGAGTGGTGGGGCTGCGATTGGCCTGGGTGGAGGGGGGGTGTTGGTGGGGGCTGCATCTTGGCTGGGAGGTCCGGCCATTGTTGGGGGGGGGGAGGGGAGAACTACTTGAGGCTGCTTGCAGTAGCAGGCCCTGAGCCCTGGCAGCTGTCTGTCAGACCCCTGATACTGATAGTTCAGCACCAGAGGTCTGAACATGCACAATACATCCCTCTACAGTATGACTGGTGAGTTAAGCCCCACCCACCATCTCTCTGGCCAGAAACCAACTAGTCCAAAATTTTAGAGACAGTGTTTGTAAGATTGAGTGTGAAAAGTCACCCAGAATACAGATCTGGAACTCTCCCATTTTCAGACTAGCTGGACTTGTAAAATCTCGTAAAATTTTGCCCATAGAGTTAACCTAACACATGACAAGTTTTCTTGAAAGAGATATTCTCTGCTTTGCACAGAGTACAAAATTGAAACAACAGCCTCTTCCAACACCTGAATGACATCACCATCAGATAATCTGATCAGTTCTTAAAGCATCCTGCAACCCTTTTAAATAGATAACAATAAGGAGTAAACCATATTGCTTATTGAGCCTGGCCTACCATTCAGTTTGACCATGGCTGACCCTGAGCTTCAACTTTACTTTTTCCTTATCTCTTTATTCTCTGAGAGATCAAAATTTGCCTATTCCAGCCTTAAATATATTCAACAATGGAGCAACCACAACTGACTGTGCAGGAAATTCCAAAGATTTGCAACCCTTTGAATGAAGGAATGTCTCCTCATCTCAGTCCTAAATGAACAAACCTAATTCTTTATCTACATGTCCTAGATTCTGTGATTAACAGAAACAGCCACAGTATTTATCCCATCAAGCACATTCAGAATCTTGAATGTTTCAATGAGATCACATTCATTGACATGGCATGAAGGTTAGATGAATCAGAAAAGTTGTATTCTCCCTCAGCATATCCGAACAGATGCCGGAGTGTGGCGACTAGGGCATTTTCACAGTGTTAATGTAAGCCTACTTGTGACTAATAATAATAAACGTTTTTCTGAAATCCAGGGAATATAAGCCCAACTTATTTAGCCTCTCCTCACAGGACAACCCTCATTCCAGGAACCAATCTAGTGAATCTTTACCATGCTGCCTCTAATGCAAGTGTGTCCTTCCTTAAATATGGAGATCAAAAGTGCTCCAGGTGGGCTCACCAAAAATCGGAACTATTGCAAAAAGACATCTTTATTCTTGAAGTTTACTCCCTTTTCAATCAAGTCCAACATCCATAAAGTACCATGTGCCAGTGAGGGTAAGAGTAGGATGCTTGGGCGGATTAACACATGGTTGAGGAACTGGTGTAGGGGGCAGGGTTTCCGATTCTTGGATCATTGGGACCTCTTCTGGGGCAGGTGGGACCTGTACAAGAGAGATGGGTTACACCTAAACTACAAGGGGACCAATATACTTGCAGGGAGGTTTGCTAGTGTTATTGGGGAGCGTTTAAACCAGATTTGCAGGGGGATGGGAACCAGAGTGCCAGAGCAGATAGTGGAGCGGGGGTAAAAAGACAGGTTAGTTCAAGCAAAATCACAAATGGAAGAGTTGAGTGTGGTGGAAATAATCTTTTGAGGTGCGTCTATTTCAATGCCAGGAGAAGGCAGTTGAGCTGAAGGCATGGATTGACATGTGGAAATGTGACATTATAGCCATTAGTGAAACTTGGCTACAGGAGGGGCAGGACTGGCAGCTCAATGTTCCAGGGTTCCAATGTTTCAGGCATGATAGAGGCAGAGGGATAAAAGGTTGGGGGGGGGGGGGGGGGGGGCGGTGGTGTTGTTGGTCAGGGAGAATGTTACAGCGGCACTCAGGCGGGATAGATTAGGGAGCTTGTCTACAGAGGCCCTATGGGTGGAGCTGAGAAACAGGAAAGGTATGACCACGTTAATAGGGTTGTATTATAGACCACCTAATAGAGAGAATTGGAGGAGCAAATCAGCAGAGTGATAGCTGACAGATGCAAGAAACACAAAGTTGTGATAGTAGGGGATTTTAATTTTCCACATATAGATTGGGACTCGCATACTGTTGAAGGTTTAGACAGGGTAGAGTTCATAAAATGTGTTCAGGAGAATTTTCTACATCAGTATATAGAGGTGCCAACTAGAGAGGATGTGATATTGGATCTCCTATTGGGAAATGAGTTAGGGCAGGTGATGGATGTGAGTGTGAGGGAACACTTTGGGTCCAGTGATCATAATATCATTAGTTTCAACCTGATCATGGATAAGGATAGATCTGGTCCTCGGGTTGAAGTTCTGAACTGGAAAAAGGCCATATTTGATGAAACGAGAAGGGATCTGGGAAGTGTGGATTGGCACAGGCTGTTCTCTGGTAAGGACGTAAATGGAAAGTGGCAGGCCTTCAAAGGAGAAATTTTGAGAGTGCGGAGTTTGTATGTTCCTGTCAGGATTAAAGGCAAAGTAAATAGGAATAAGGAACCTTGGTTCTCGAGGGAGATTGTAACGCTAATTAAGAGGAAGAGAGTTGTATGAAATGTACAGGCAACAAGGAACAGATCAGATGCTTGAGGAGTATAAAAAGTGCAAGAAGCTACTTAAGAGGGAAATCAGGAGGGCTAAAATCAGATATGAGGTTGCTTTGGCAGACAGAGTAAAGGAAAATCCAAAGAGCTTCTACAGGTATGTTAGGGGCAAAAGGATATTGAGGAATAAAATTGGTCCTCTTGAAGACCAGAGTGGTAGACTGTGTATGGAACCAAAAGAGATGGGCGAGGTACTAAATGGTTTTTTTGCATCTGTATTTATTGAGGAAACGGGCATGGAGTCTACAGAAATACGGCAAACAGGTAGGGAGGTCATGGAACCTTTACAGATTAAAGAGGAGGGAGTGCTGGCTGCCTTGAGGCAAATCAGAGTGGGTAAATCCCCAGGACCGGGCAGGATATTCCCATGGACCTTGAGGGAGGCTAGTAGTGAACTTGCAGGGGCCCTGGCAGAATATTTAAAATGTCAGTATTCACGGGGGAGATGCCGGATGATTGGAGGGTGGCTCATGTTGTTCTGTTGTTTAAAAAAGCTTCCAAAAGAAATCCGGGAAATTATAGTCCAGTAAGTTTGACGTCGGTGGTGGGCAAGTTATTGGAAGGTGTGATAAGGGATAGAATCTACAAATATTTGGATAGACAAGGACTTATTAGGGAGAGTCAACATGGTTTTGGTAGGTCATGTTTGATCAATCTATTAGAGGTTTTCGAGGAGGTTACCAGGAAAGTGGATGAAGGAAAGGTGGTGGATGTTGTCTTCCTGGATTTTAGCAAGATCTTTGATAAGGTCCCTCATGGGAAGTTAGTTAAGAAGGTTTAGTTGCTAGGTATACATGGGGAGGTAGTAAATTGGATTAGACACAGGCTCAATGGGAGAAGCCAGAGAGTGGTTGTGGAGGATTGCTTCTCTGAGTGGAGGCCTGTGACTAGTGGTGTGCCACAGGGATTGGTGTTGGGTCCATTGTTGTTTGTCATCTATATCAATGATCTGGATGATAATGTGGTAAATTGGATTAGCAAATTTGCTGATGATACAAAGATTGGAGGTGTAGTGGACAGTGAGGAAGGTTTTCAAAGCTTGCAGAGGGATTTGGACCAACTAGAAAAATGGGCTGAAAAATGGCAAATGGAATTTAACACAGACAAATGTGAGATATTGCACTTTGGAAGGACAAACCAAAGTAGAACATACAGGGTAAATGGTAGGACTGTGAAGAGTGCAGTTGAACAGAGGGATCTGGGAATACAGGTACAGAATTCCCTAAAAGTGACATCACAGGTGGATAGTAAAGAATGGCCTTTATAAATCGGAGTATCGAGTATAAAAGTTGGAGTGTAATGGTACATAAGAATGTAAGAAATAGGAGCAGGAGTAGGCCATCTAGCCCTTTGAGCCTGCCCCGCCATTCAATAAGATCATGGCTGATCTGAAGTGGATCAGTTCCACTTTCCCACTTTCTCCCCATAACCCTTAATTCCCTTGTCTATCAGAAACCTATCTACCCGTGTCTTAAATATATTTAGTGAGGTAGCCTCCACCCCTTCAACGGGCAGAAAATTCCAGAGATTCACCACCCTTTGACTGAAGAAGTTCCTCCTCAACTCTGATCTAAACTGCCCCCCCATTATCTTGAGGCTGTGTCCTCTAGTCCTGCTATCCTTTCTAAGCGGGAAGAATCTTTCTACCTCTACCCTATCTATCCCCTTCATTATCTTATATGTCTCTATAAGATCCCTCCACATCCTTCTAAACTCCATCGAGTACAGACCCAGTCTATTTAGTCTCTCTTCATAGGCCAACCCCCTCATCTCTGGGATCAGCCTAGTGAACCTCCTCTGCACTCCCTCCAAGGCCAATATATCCTTCCGCAAGTGCGGTGACCAAAACTGCACACAGTACTCCAGCTGCAGCCACACCAGTACCCTGTCCAGTTGCAGCAAGACCTCCCTGCTTTTATATTCTATCCCCCTCACGATAAAGGCCAGCATCCCATTCGCCTTCTTGATCACCTGCTGCACCTGCAGACTGGGTTTTTGCGACTCGTGCACAAGGACCCCCAGGTCCCTCTGCACCGTAGCATGCTGCAGCTTTCCGCCTTTTAAATAATAATCCCTCCTACTATTATTTCTGCCAAAGTGGATAACCTCACACTTGCTAACATTATACTCCACCTGCCAGGTCCTCGACCACTCACTCAGCCTATCCAGATCTCTCTGCAGACTTTCCACACCCTCCACGCAATTTGTTTTTCCACTCATCTTCGTGTCATCAGCAAATTTCGTCACCCTACACTCAGCCCCCTCCTCCAGATCATCTATATAAATGGTAAATAGTTGAGGCCCCAGCACCGATCCCTGCGGCACTCCACTAGTCGCCAACCAGAATAGCACCCATTGATACCAACCCTCTGCTTCCTATTAGACAGCCAATCCGCTATCCACGCTAACACCTTACCCCCAACTCCGTGCACCCTAACTTTCTGTAGCAACCTTTTGTGATGCACCTTATCAAACGCCTTTTGGAAATCTAAAAACACCACATCCACATGTTCCCCTCTGTCTACCGCACTCGTCACATCCTCATAGAAATCCAATAAATTTGTCAAACACGACTTCCCCTTAATGATCAAACCATTCTTTTCTATGTGCCTCGCTATTTCTTCTTTGATGACGGATTCTAGCATTTTTCCAACTACAGATGTTGAACTAACCGGCCTAATATTCCCTGCCTTTTGTTTGCTACCTTTTTTAAACAGCAGCGTAACATTAGCCGTTTTCCAATCTTCCGGCACTTCCTCAGAGTCCAGCGAATTTTGATAAATAATTACAAAGGCATCCACTATCACCGCCGCCATTTCTTTCAGAACCCTGGGATGCATTCCATCTGGTCCTGGGGACTTGTCCACCTTCAGTCCTGTTAGTCTATCAAGCACTGCCTCTCTAGTGATAGTAATCGCATTCAGGCCCTCAACTCCTACCATCCTTCTATCTTTAATATCCGGCTAACTATCTGCGTCCTCCTCCGTGAAGACCGAGACCAAAAACTTATTTAAAGGCTCAGCCATTTCCTCATCGCCCACCGCTAAATCCCCCCCCTCATCCTCCAAGAGTCCAACATTCACTCTAGCCAGTCTCCTTTATATATTTGTAAAAACTTTTACTATCATTTTTTATATTTAGTGCTAGTTTAGCTTCATACTCTATCTTTCCTTTCTTTATCGCTTTCTTAGTCATTCTTTGTTGACTTTTAATTTTTCCCAATCTTCTAATCGCCCACTATTTTTAGTTACTCCGAACGCATCAGCTTTTAATTTAATACTCTCATTTATTTCCTTTGATAACCACGGCTGGTTATCTCTTCTCCTATAGTCCTTCTTTACCATTGGAATATATTTCTGCTGAGTACCGATAAAAATCTCCTTAAAAATCCTCCACTGTTCCTCAGCCGTCCTACCAATCAATCTGCGCCCCCAATCTACATTCGCCAATTCCGCTCTCATCCTATCATACTCCCCTCTGTTCAAACAGAGGTCACTGGTTTGGGACCCTACTTTCTCATCCTCCATCTGCATCAGAAATTCAACCATATCACTCGTCCCAAGAGGATCCCTCACAAGAAGATCCCTAATTCTACCTGCCTCGTTACACAACACCAGATCTAAGATAGCTCGCTCCATCGTAGGTTCCGTCACATACTGTTCAAGGAAACTATCCCGACAGCAATCCAAGAACTCTTCCTCAAGCCCACCGCGTCCGACTTGGGTCTTCCAATCAATATGCAGTTTGATAAGGTTATATAAGGCATTGGTGAGGCCGCATTTAAAGTATTGTGTACAGTCTTGGTCACCTAGTTATAGGAAGGATGTAAATGAGGTTGAAAGAGTGCAGAAAAGGTTCACGAGGATGTTACCGGGACTTGAGAAGCCGAGTTACAGAGAGAGATTGAATAGGTTAGGACTTTATTTCCTGGAGCGTAGAAGAATGAGAGGAGATTTGATAGAGGTGTATAAGATTTTGATGGGTATAGATACAGTGAATGCAAGTAGGCTTTTTCCACTCAGGCTAGGGGAGAAAAAAACCAGAGGGCATGGGTTAAGGGTGAAAGGAGAAAAGTTTAAATGGAATATTAGGGGGGGGGGCTTCTTCACGCAGCGAGTGGTGGGAGTGTGGAATGAGCTGCCGGATAAAGTGGTAAATGCGGGGTCACTTTTAACATTTAAGAAAAACTTGGACGGGTTCATGGATGAGAGGGTTGTGGAGGAATATGGTTCAAATGCAGGTCAGTGGGACGAGGCAAAAAATGGTTCAGCGCAGACAAGAAGGGCCAAAAGGCCAATTTCTGAGCTGTAGTTTTCTATGGTTTCTATAGTTTCTACGCTATTTACCTTCCTAATGGCTTATTGTACCTGCATGCTAACTTTCCGAAATCTTTGTAAAAGAACTGGTTTCCAGTTGATGGATCCTTGGAACCTTAGAGTCATAGAGGTTTACAGCATGGAAATAGGCCCTTTGGCCCAACTTGTCCATGCCGCCCTTTTTTTAAAAACCCCTAAGCTAATCCCAATTGCCTGCAATTGGCCCATATTTCCTCCATACCCATTTTATCCATGTAAATACTTTTTAAAAGACAAAATTGAACCCGCCTCCGCTACTACTAACTTTGGCAGCTTGTTCCAGACACTTACCACCCTCTGTGTGAAAAAATTGCCCCTCTGAACACTTTTGCGTCTCTCCCCTCTCACCTTAAACCTATGCCCTCTAGTTTTAGACTCCCCTACCTTTGGGAAAAGATATTGACTATCTAGCTGAACTATGCCCTTCATTATTTTATAGATCTCTATAAGGTCACCCCTCAGCCTCCTACGCTCCAGAGGAAAAAAAGTCCCAGTCTATTGAGCCTCTCCTTATAACTCAACCCATCAAGTCCCTGTAGCATCCTAGTAAATCTTTTCTGCACTCTTTCTAGTTTAATAATATCCTTTCTGTAATAGGGTGACCAGTGTGACATTCCAAGTGTGGCCTTACCAATGTCTTGTACAACTTCAACAAGCCATTCCAACTCGGGTATTCAGTGTTCTGACTGATGAAACCAAGCATGCCGAATGCCTTCTCATGACTAAGTAATTCAGGGTACATATAACTGTGTGTGATCTTGGACTCTTACCTGAGTAAATTATTTGGGACTTGGGAGATCAGTTATATAAACTTGCAGTTACATTCATTGCTGGAGGGGTAGGACATGAAAGGAAACCAACAGAGATAGGTAGCCAGAGATCCAGGCATGGACATCTAATCCTAAGGATTCTTATCCACTGTGAAATTCAATCACTTGTATCCACCAGTGACTCCACTTTCAAGGAACTATGGACATGTACCCCTCAATCTCTTTGTTCTGTAACTCTCCCCAACACCCTACCATTAACTGAGTAAGCCCTGCCCTGATTCAATCTATCAAAATGCATCACCTCGCACTTGTCTAACATCTGCCATTCATCAGCCCACTGGCCCAATTGATCAGGATCCCGTTGCAATTGGAGATAACTCTTTTCACTGTCCACGATATCACCAATCTTAGTGTCATTTGCAAACTTACTAACAATGCCTCCTATATCCTCATCCAAATCTTTAATATAAATGACAAGTAACAGTTGACCCAGCACTGATTCCGCTGGTCACAGTCTTCCAGTTTGAAAAACAACTCTCTACAACCATCCTCTGGCTTCTGTCAAGAAGCCAATTTTGTATCAATTTAGATACCTCACCCTGGATCCTATGAGATTTAATCTTATGCAACAACCTATCATGTGGTACCTTATCAAAGGCCTTGCTAAAGTCCATCTAGATAACATCAACTGCACTGCCCTCATCTACCTTCTTGGTTACCCCTTCAAAAAACTCAACCAAATTTGTGAGACATGATTTTCCACTCTCAAAGCCATGCTGACTGTCCCTAATCAGTCCTTGCATCTCTAAATGCCTGCAGATCCTGTCTCTCAAAATACCTTCCAACAATGTGAGGCTCACTGGTCTGTAGTTCCCAGGCTTTTCCCTGCAGCCCTTTTTAAACAAAGGCACAACATTTGCCATTTTCCAATCTTTAGGCACCTCACCTGTGACTATCGATGATGCAAATATCTCAGCTATTTCCTCCCTAACCTCTCACAATGTCCTGGGATACACATCATCAGGTCCTGGGGATTTATTTACCTTGATGTGCTTTAAGACTTCCAGCACCTCCTTCTCTGTAATATGTACACTTCTCAAGACATCACTATTTATTTCCCCAAGTTCCCTAACATCCATGCTTTTCTCAACAATAAGTACTGATGAGAAATATTCATTTAGGATCTCGCCCATCTCTTGTGGATCTGCACAGGGATGACCTTGTTGATCCTTAAGAGGCCCTCCCCTCTCCCTTGTTACTCTTTTCCCTTTCTGTATTTGTAGAAGCTCTTTGGATTCTCTTAGAGATTAGGTTTGGATCGTGGCTTAAACTCCAGAAAATATTAAGACATTATTGGGTTTTGAGATCCCTTAAAGAGGATCCGACAGACACAAGTGATTGATTTTCACAGTGGATCAGAATCCCTAGGATTGGATGTCCATGCCTGGATCTCTGGCTACCTATTTCTATTGGTTTCCTTTCATGTCCTATCCCTCCAGCAATGAATGTAACTGCAAGTCCCAAATAATTTACTCGGGTAAGAGCCCAAGATCACACAATGTTATATATACCCTGACACTTATTCTGAATTACTTACTTACAAACTTCAGGTCATCTTATGTTTATTTCTTTTTGTGTGAAATAGTTTCCTTTATTATTTCCTGTTTGGAACTCTTCATCACAGAATCAGAAAATGTCTCAGCTTTTTTGGCTCACCATAACTATGCTAACTCTTTGGCAAAGCTATCTCTCTTTTTCCCCCATTACTCCAGAATTATTTTTGCTTTCAGGTAACCATTGCCCTTCCATTCCTATATAGCGAGGGGGATAGAATATAAAAGCAGGGAGGTCTTGCTGCAACTGTACAGGGCACTGGTGAGGCCACAACTGGAGTACAGTGTGCAGTTTTGGTCGCCACACTTGCGGAAGGATATATTGGCCTTGGAGGGAGTACAAAGAAGGTTCACTGGGCTGATACCAGAGATGAGGGGGTTAGCTTATGAAGAGAGATTGAATAGACTGGGTCTGTACTCGTTAGAGTTTAGAAGGCTAAGGGGGGATCTTATAGAGACATATAAGATAATGAAGGGGCTGGATAGGGTAGAGGTAGAGAGATTCTTCGCACTTAGAAAGGATAGCAGAACTAGAGGGCAGAGCTTCAAAATAAGGGGGGACAGTTTAGATTGGAGTTGAGGTGGAACTTCTTCACTTAAAGGGTGGTGAATCTCTAGAATTCTCTGCCCATTGAAGTGGTGGAGGCTACCTCGCTGAATATATTTAAGTCATGGGTAGATAGATTTCTGATAGACAAGGGAACTAAGGGTTATGGAGAGAAAGCGGGAGAGTGGAACTGAGCCACTTCAGATCAGCCATGATCTTATTGAATGGTGGAGCAGGCTCGAAGGGCTAGATGGCCTACTCCTGCTCCTATTTCTTATGTTCTTATTCAAGTTATCTCTAATCTTAAGTGTATGTTTTAGCAACTGGAGATTTCTCACCATACTCCACTAACACAGCGTGTGGAGAGTGCTCGAGGCATGATCTCTGAGCCTTGCTGCATGAAGCCACCCACTGGGAACCAGAGGCTATTTCCGAGTGAATACTGATTGACCAACAGGTTACATTTTCCTCGAAAACAAGGTTGAGGGTTGTACCACTCATAAGGAGACAACCTGTAAAAGAAATCATTGCATCTAAAGAATAAAGGTTGTTAAAGTTCCTACTCAATGCTGTTTAGTACCCAATTGGCCAAAAGCTATCAACTGCACATCAGAACATCAGCAGTTTTCTGTGTTGCCCAAATGCCGTCTACAAACAAGGAAGATTTATACAAATCATAGTGTTTTAGTCGAAGCCATCACATTAGCCAGCCTTAGAAATTAGAAAATAAAAATCAAAGACATAAAGACATTAAGGTACATATGAGGGGACTTAATATAACAAACAATCGTTTCACAGGACTTCCATGTGACTATACCTGGCTACAAGGAAGAGAACACAACTGACTGCAAGATAGGCAAGCACCATGAAGAGCCAAACACCAGGAGAGAAAGGGTCCAGGAAGGAAAAATAACCAGGTTTCCTACCCTGAAATACAGTAAGGAAAGGACATCATCGGCATGGAATATCTTTGTTTGACAGGAGAAACATAAACAGCAACATACACACTAATCAACAAGAATGAGTAGAATGAAAGGCAAAAATTCACAACTTTAAACTGGAACTTGAACCAATGGACCAGATTTCATTGAACTCCCAGCCTAGGAGGTGGAGCAGTAATGAAAATGCTAAGGAACTGTGTCTGGACGGCAACCCAATACAGACTAATGACTGACCAATTTTCCAGCAACATGAAAAGTCACAGCTCAGCCAACCACCAGCCAGAGGTGGGCAGCCAACTTAAGGCCCAACTGAGGGATATCTTCTCGGCTATGTGCAACTGCCAGCAGCAGAACAGTCCCTGTCACATGGGAGGCAGCCTTGCTGTGTTCCCCAGGAGTCCATTGGAACCAGAGGCCCTGAGATCTAAGGAGGGGGCTGCTCAAGAGGACCCACCTCTGAATTTCAAGACCTACTTTTGTGGCACCAGTAGTAAAATGAGGAGTGTTCCTTCCTGATGAAGTTGCCTCAAGGTGAAGGTGCCATCTTGCTATTGCTGCTCAGCAATGGCCATCTCAGTACCAAGGCTTCTGAGCTGCTGACTTTGATTGGGCAAACTGGATAAAGTGGAACCAATAGGTGTAATGTACTTGAATTTCCAAAACGTCATTCAATAAGATGCCACACAAAAGGTTTCTGCACAAGATAAGAACTCATGGTTTGATTTGATTCGTTATTGTCACGTGTATTAGTATATAGTGCAAAGTATTGTTTGATGCACACTATACAAAGCATACCGATCATTGGGAAGGAAAGGAGAGGGCGCAGAATGTAGCGTTACAGTCATAGCTAGGGTGTAGAGAAAGATCAACTTAATGTGAGGTAGGTCCATTCAAAAGTCTGATGGCAGCAGGATATGAGGTGCTTTTGAGTCATTTGGTACATGTTTTCAGACTTTTGTATCTTTTTCCCGATGGAAGAAGGTGCCATCAGATTTTTGAATGACAATTGCATTGATTTTAATTGATTTGGATTGACGATTGGCTAACCAGAAGGAAACAGTCAGAAAAATGGGTCATTTTCAGATTGGTAAAATGTAACCACTGGAATGCCAGAGGGATCAGAACTGGTTCGTCAACTATTTACAACTTATAATAATGACTTGGGTGAAGAAACAGACTTATTACAGTCAGGTTTGCTATTGATACAAAAATAGATAGAAAGGTAAGTTGTGAAGAAGGTACAAATAATCTGCAAAGGAATATGGATTGTTGAACTGAGTGGGTAAAGTTTTGACAGATGGAGTATCATGTGGGAAAATGTGAGGTTGTCCACTTTGGCAGGAAGAATAGAAAAATATGTATATTATTTAAATTGGGAGAGAGTGCAAAGTGATCTTGGTGTCCTTGTACATAAATCACAAAAAGTCAGCAGAGAGGTACAGTAAATAATTGGGAAGACAAATAAAATGTTGGCCTTTATTAAAATGAGCATGGAGAATAAAAGTCAAGAATGTTTGCGAACAACTGTACAGATTATTGGTAAAACTACACTTGGAGTACTATCTATAGTTTTGGTCTCCTGACTTAAGAAGACTCCATCATTGAGGATGGGATATTTGTGGATCCTCTTCCTCCAGTGAGTTGCTTAATTGTTCACCACTATTCATGACTGGGTGTGGAAGGACTGCAGAACTTAGACATTCCTTAGGCTGATTTTGGATGAAGGAATTTTCTTATGAAGGAAGGTTGAGCAAGTTGGGCCTTTACTCATTGTGCTTTAGAAGAATAAGAGATGGTCATTTTTGATTTTGTTTTGATCTGATTTTTAATTTGATTTGTTATTGTCACATTTATTAGCATACAGTGAAAAGTATTGTTTATTAAAATCATACTTGACCTCATCCTAACCAATCTGCCAGCTGCAGATACATCTATCCATGACAGTTTCAGTAAGAGTGACCATCGCACAGTCCTTGTGGAGACAAAGGCCCGTTTTCACATTGAGAATAACCTCTATTGTGTTGTGTGGCACTATCACCGTGCTAAAAGATGTATAGATTTAGTCATGTCTAGATGTATAGAAAGGATGTGTAGATTGAGTCATGTTGAGATCAAAAAGGAGGAGGTATTGGGGTTCTTAAGAAACATTAAGGTGGACAAGTGCCCAGGGCCTGATGGGATATATCCCGGAATACTGAGAGAGGCAAGGGAGAGAGATCTTTGTATCCTCACTGGCCACAGGGGAGGTCCCATGGGATTAGAGAATAGCCAATGTTATTCCTTTGTTTAAGAAGGGTAGCAAGAGTAATCTAGGTAATTGAAGGTCAGTGAGCCTTACATCAGTGGTAGGGAAATTATTGGAGAGGATTTTTTGAGACAGGATTTATTCTCACTTGGAAATGAGTGGACATATTAGTGAGACGCCACATGGTTTTGTGAAGGGGAGGTCGTGTCTCACTTGATCGAGAGTTTTTTGAGGAAGTGACGAAGATGATTGATGAGGGTAGGGCAGTGGATGTTGTCTATATGGACTTCAGTAAGACCTTTGACAAGATCCCTCATGGTAGACTGGTGCAGAAGGTGAAGTCGCATGGGATCAGAGGTGAGCTGGCAAGGTGGATGCAAAACTGGTTTGGTCAAAGAAGATAGAGTGCAGCAGTGGAAGGGTGCATTTCTGAATGAAGGGCTGTGACAAGTCACGTTCCTCAGGGACATATATATAAATGATTTGGAGGAAAATGTAACTGGATTGATTCATAAGTTTGTGGACAACACAAAGGTTGGTGGATTTGCGGATAGCGATGATGGCCATCAGACGATACAGCAGGATACAGATCAGTTGGAGACTTGGGAGGAGAGATGGCAAATGGAGTTTAATCCGGAGAAATGTGAGGCAATGTATTTTGGAAGGTCTAATACAGATAGGAAATATACAGTAAATGGCAGAACCTTTAAGAGTATTAATAAGCAAAGAGATCTTGGTGTACAGGTGCACAGGTCACTGAAAGTGGCAATGCAGGTGGAGAAGGTAGTCAAGGAGGCATATGGCATGCATGCTTTCTTCAGCCAGGGTATTGAGTTTAAAAATTGGCAAGTCATGTTGCAGCTTTTTAGAACCTTAGTTAGGCTGCACTTGGAATATAGTGTTCAATTCTGGATGCCAAACTACGAGAAGGATGTGGAGGCTTTGGAGAGGGTACAGAAAAGATTTACCGGGATGTTGCCTGGTATGGAGGGCATTAGCTATGGGGAGAGGTTGGAGAAACTTGGTTTGAAGTGACGGAGGTTGAGGGGAGACCTGATAGAAGTCTACAAGATTATGAGAGGCATGGACAGAGTGGATAGTCAGAAGCTTTTTCCCAGAGTGGAAGAGTCAATTACTAGGGGGCACAGGTTTAAGATGCAAGGGGCAAGGTTTAAAGGAGATGCATGAGGCAGATTTTTTTACACAGAGAGTAGTGGGGGCCTGGAATTCATTGCCGGGGGAGGTAGTGGAAGTGGATACGGTAGTGACTTTTAAGGGGCATCTTGACAAGTACACAAGTAGGATGGGAATAGAGGGATATGGTCCCCGGAAGGGTAGGAGATTTTAGTTAAGTCGGGCAGCATGGTTGGTGCAGGCTCGGAGAGCAGAAGGGCTTGTTCCTGTGCTGTAATTTTCTTTGTTCTTTTGTTCTAAATGGGAGAGACTTCAAACTGATCTAGCAACTCAAGACTGGGTTTCCAGGAGGCGCGGTGGGCCATCAACAGCAGCAGAACTGTACACAGCCCCAATCTGTAACACCATGGACTGGCATTTCCCCACTCTACCATCAACCCTGGTTCAATAGAGAGTGCAGGAGGGCATGCCAGGAGCAGCACCAGGCGTACCTAATAATGAGGCATCAACCTGGTAAAGCTACAAAACAGGACTACTTGCATGCCAAATTGCATGAACAGCAAGTGATAGAGCTAAGCGATCCCACAATCAATGGATCAAATCTAAGCTCTGCAGTCCTTCCACATCCAGTCATGAATGGTGGTACAATTAAACAACTCACTGGAGGAGGAGGCTCCACTAACATCCCCATCTTCAATGATGGAGGAGCCCAGCACATCAGTGCAAAAAACAAGGCTGAAGTATTCGCAGCAATCTTCAGTCAGAACTGCCAAGTGGACGATCAATCTCAGCCTTCTCCAGTGGTCCCCAGCATCTCAGATGCCAGTCTTCAGCCAATTTAGTTCACTCCATGTGATATCAAGAAATGGTTGGAGGCACTGGATACGGCAAAGGTGATGGGTCCTGATAACATTCCGGCAATAGTACTTGCTGGTCCACTATCCAAGCTCTTCCAGTACAGTTACAACACTGGCATCTACCCAACAATGTGGAAAATTGCCCAGGTATGTCCTGTACACAAAAAGCAGAACAAATCCAACCCGGCCAATTACCGCCCAGTCAGTTCACTCTTGATCATCAGTAAAGTGACGGAAGGTCATCAACAGTGCTATCAAGTAGCATTTGCCCAGCTATAACCTGCTCAGCGATGCCCAATTTGGAGTTCAAAGAAAAAGAACAAAGAAAATTACAGCACAGGAACAGGCCCTTCGGCCTTCCAAGCCTGCACTGACCATGTGGCCTGACTGAACTAAAACTCTCTACCCTTCTGGAGACTGTATTCCTCTATTTCCGTCCTATTCATGTATTTGTCAAGAAGCCCCTTAAATGTCACTATCGTATCTGCTTCCACTGTCTCCCCCGGCTGCAAGTTCTAGGCACCCAGCACCCTGTGTGTAAAAAAAAAAGTGCCTCGTACATTTCCTTTAAACCTTGTTCCTTGCACCTTAAACCTATATCGAATAATAATTGACTCTTCCACCCTGACTATCCACTCTGTTCCTGCCCCTCATAATCTTGTAGACTTCTATCAGGTCGCCCCTCAACCTCCATCTTTGCAGGGAGAACAAGCCAAGTTTCTCCAACCTCTCCTCATAGCTAATGCCCTCCATACCAGGCAACATCCTGGTAAATCCTTTCTGTACCCTCTCCAAAGCTTCCACATCCTTCTGGTAGTATGGCAACCAGATTTGAACACTATATTCCAAGTGCAGCCTAACTAAGATTCTATAAAGTGGTAACATGACTTGCCAATTTTTAAACTCAGTATCCTGGCCGATGAAGGCAAGCATGCTGTACGCCTTCTTGACTACCTTCTCCACCTGCTTTGCCACTGCTAGTGACCTGTGTACCTGTACACCCAGATTCCTCTGTCGATCAATACGCTTAAGACCTCTGCCATTTACTGTATATTTCCTATCTGTATTAGACCTTCCAAGATGCACTACCTCAAATTTTGCCAAGGTCATACAGCTCCTGACCTCATTACAGCCTTGGTTCAAACATGGATGAAAGAGCTAAATTCCAGAGGTGAGGTGAAAGTGACAGTCCTTGACATCAAGGCTGCATTTGACCGAGTGTGGCATCAAGGAGCCTGAGTGAAACTGGAATCAATGAGTATTGGGGGCGAATACTCCACTGGTTGGAGTTATACCTGGTACATAGGAAGATGGTTGTGGTTGTGGAGGTTCAATCATCTCAGCTCCAGGAATCTCTGCAGGAGTCCCTCAGTGTAGTGCCCTTGGCCCAACAATCTTCAGCTGCTTCATCAATGACCTTCCCGCCATCATAAAGTCAGAAGTGGGGATGTTCGTTGATGATTGCACAATGTTCAGCATCATTCACAACTCCTCAGATACTGAAGCAGTCCATGTTCAAATGCAACAAGATCTGGACAATATCCAGACTTGGGATGACAAGTGGCAAGTAACATTCGTGCCACACAAATGCCGGGCAATGACCATCACCAATAAGAGAAACTCTAATCACCGCCACTTAACATTCAATGGTGTTACCATCACTGAATTCCCTCACTGTCGACATCCTTGGAGTTACCATTGACCAGAAACTCAACTGGATTCATCACATAAACACAGTGATTACAAGAGCAGGTCAGGGGCTAGGAATACTGCGGCGAGTAATTCTCCTCCTAACTCCAAAATTATCCATCCTGTACAAGGTACAAGTCAGGTGTGTGATGGAATACTCCTCACCTGCCTGGATGGATGCAGCTCCAACAACATGCAAGAAGCTTGACACTATCCAGGACAAAGCAGTCCACTTAATTGGCACCACATTCACAAACATCCATTCCCTCCACCACCGATGCTCAGTAGCAGCAGTGTGTACTACAAGATGCATTGCAGCAATTTAGCAAAGATCCTTAGATAGCACCTTTCAAATCCAGGACTACTTTCACCTAGAAGGACAAGGACAACAGAAACATGGAACACCACACCTGCAAGTTCCCCTCTAAGCCACTCACTATTCTGACTTGGAAATATATCGCTGTTCCTTCACAGTCCCTGGGTCAAAATCCTGGAATTCCCACTCTAACAGCATTGTGGGTCAACCCGCAGCTCATGGACTGCAGCGATTCAAGAAGGTAGCTCACCAACACCTTCTCAAGGGCAACTAGGGATGGGCAATAAATGTTGACCAGCCAGTGATGTCCATGTCCCAGGAATGAATAAAAAAAAATTCTGAGGCAGCTTCCCAGGGTAGATGCTGAGAGGACATTTCTTCTCATGGAGGAATCTAGAACCAGGGAGCAGAGTTTAAAAATAAGGGACCTCTCATTTAAGACAGAAGAGGAATTTCTCCTTTCAGAGGGTCACTGGTCTTTGGAATTCTCTTCACAGAAAGCAATGGGGATTGTGTTATTGAATCTATTCAAGGTTGATCTACATGAGAATTAAGGTTTATGGGAAATAGGTAGAAAATGAGTTAAAGCCACAATTTTATCAGCCATGATCTTATTGAATAGTGGTGCAGGCTCAAATGGGCCTCCACTTGCTCCTATATCTTATGATTTTATCGTCCTGAAATTGGAATTATTCCCTCACGGCAAAATCACCTCTAAAATTTAGCTTTGATAATACACCTGATTAATAGGTTTACTTTGGGGTCCCAACTTGAAATGTTTTTTTGTCCCTCTGATTTGCTTAAGCAGCAAGTGAAGATGAGATTTGACTGAGGGACAAAGTCCCTTGAACTGTCAGATATGTTAAGCTATTTTCAGTTTGAACTTGTCATAGAAACTAGAAGCAGGAACAGATCATTCGACCCTTTGAGCCTGCTCCGTAATTCATTTTGATCATGGCTGATTATCAAATTCAATATCTTGATCCTGCCTTCCCCCATATCCTTTAATCCATATATCCACCAGATTTAGATCCAATTTCTTCTTGAAATTGGAGTTTGCAGATGACAGGATGATTGGTGGAGTTGCTGATAGTGCCAGGGATTGTCAGAGGGTAAAAAGGATATAGATAGATTGGCGTCTTCGACACAGAAATGGCAGATGGAATTTAATCATAGAGTCATAACATCATACAGTGCAGAAGAGGCCCTTTGACCCATTGAGTCTGCACCGACATATTAGAAACACCCTAACTTCAACTAAACTCATTTACCAGCACTTGGCCCATAGCTTTGGTTGTTACGATGTGCCAAGTGCTCATCCAGATACTTTTTTAAAGGATGTGAGGCATCCCACCTCTATCACCCTCCCAGGCAGTGCATACAGACTGTCACCACCCTCTAGGTAAAAAAGTTTTTCCTCACATTCCCTCCCCTGAACCTCCTGCCCCTCACCTTGAACTTGTGTTTCCTCTTCACTTCCCCCTCACATAAGGGAACAGTTGCTTCTTATCCACTTTGTCCATGCCCCTCATAATCTTCTATACCTCAATCAGGTCACCCCTCAGTCTTCTCTGCTCCATTGTAAACACCCCAAGCCATCCAACCTCTCTTCATAACTTACATGTTCCATCTCAGGCAGCATCCTGGTGAATCTCCTCTGCACCCTGTCCAGTGCAATCACATTTTCCTATGATGTGGTGACCAGAACTGCATGCAGTACTCCAGCTGTGGCCTCACCAAAGTTCTATACAACTCCAACAGGGAGATGTGCAGGGGAAGTTTCTCACGCAGAGAGTGGTGGGTGCTTGGAACGGTCTGCCAGAGGAGGTGGTGCAAGTAATTTTGTAATCAATGCATCGATTGATAAAGGCAAGGTATGCCATATACCTTTTTCACCACCCTACTAACATGTCCTTTTGCCTTCAGAGATCTGTGGATAAACATGCCAAGGTCCTTTTGTTCCACAGAATTTCCTAGTGTCATAAGAACTAGGAGCAGGAGTAGACCATTTGGCCCCTCGAGCCTGTTCTGCCATTAAATAAGATCATGGCTCATCTCTTTGTGGACTCAGCTCCACTTACCCACCCACTCACCATAGCCCTTAATTTCTTTACTGTTCAAAAATGTATCTATCCTCGCCTTAAAAACATTCAATGAGGCAGCCTCAACTGCTTCACTGGGCAGGGAATTCCACAGATTCACAACCCTTTGTGTGAAGAAGTTCCTCCTCAACTCAGTCCTAAATCTGCTTCCCCTTATTTTGAGGCTATGCCCCCCTAGTTCTAGTTTCACCTGCCAGTGGAAACAACTTCCCTGCTTCTATCTTATCCACTCCCTTCATAATCTTATGTTTCTATAAGATATCATCCTTCTGAATTCCAATGAGTATAGCCCCAGTCTACTCAGTCTCTCCTCATAAGCCAACCGTCTTAACTCTGGAATCAACCTAGTGAATCTCCTCTGCACCACTTCCAGTGCCAATATATCTTTTCTCAAGTAAGGAGACCAAAACTGTACACAATTCTCCACTGTGGCCTCACCAGCACCTTATACAGCTGCAACATAATCGCACTGTTTTTAAACACCATCCCTCTGGCAATGAAGGACAAAATTCCATTTGCCTTCTTAATTGCCTGCTGCACCTGCAAACCAACTCCTTGAGTTTTCTGCACAAGGACACCCAGATCCCTCTGCACAGCAGCATGCTGCAATTTTTTACCATTTAGATAATAGTCTATTTTGCTATTATTTCTACCAAAATGGATGACCTCACATTTATTAACATTGTACTCCATCTGCCAGACCCTCACCCACTCATTTAGATTATCTATATCCCTTTGTAGACTTTCAGCGTCCTCTGCACACTTTGCTCTTCTGCCCATCTTACTGTCATCTGCAAATTTTGACACACTACACTTGGTCCCCAACTCCGAATCATCTATGTAAATCGTAAACAATTACAGCCCCAACACTGATTCCTGAGGCACACCACTAGTCACTGATTGCCATCCAGAAAAACACTCATTTACCCCCACTCTTTGCTTTCTGTTAGTTAACCAATCCTCCATCCGTGCTAATACATTACCCATAACGCTGTGCACCTTTATCTTTTGCAGCAGTCTTTGGTGCGGCACCTTGTCAAATGCCTTCTGGAAATCCAGATACACCACATCCACAGGTTCCCCATTGTCCACTGTGCGTGTAATATTCTCAAAGAATTTCACCAAATTAGTCAAACATGACCTGTCCTTCATGAACCCATGTTGCGTCTTACCAATGGGATAGTTTAGAGTCATAGCCTCATTGAGGATAACAGCATGGAAACAGTCCCTTTGTCCATGCCACCCTTTTTTTTTACAACTCTAAGTTAATCCCAATTGCCCACGTTTGGCCCATATCCCTCTATACCTATTGTACCCACGTAACTATCTAAATGCTTTTTAAAAGATAAAATTGTACCCACCTCTAGTACTACCTCTGGCAGCTTGTTCCAGACACTCACCATCCTCTGTGTGAAAAAATTGCCCCTCTGGACACTTTTGTATCTCTCCCCTCTCACCTTAAACGTATGCCCTCTAGTTTTAGACTCCCCTACCTTTGGGAAAAGATATTGACTATCTGCCTTGTCTATGCCCCTCATTATTTTATAGACCTCTATAAGGTCACCCCTCAGCCTCCTACGCTCCAGAGAAAGAAGTCCCAGTCTATTGAGCCTCTCCTTATAACTCAATCTGTCAAGTCCCGGTAGCATCCTAGTAAATCTCTTCTGCACTCTTTCTAGTTTAATAATATCCTTTCTATAATAGGGTGACCAGAATTGCACACAGTATTCCAAGTGCGGCCTTACCAATGTCTTGTACAACTTTAACAAGACCTCCCAACTTCTGTATTCAATGTTCTGACCAATGAAACCGAGCATGCCGAATGCCTTCTTCACCACTGGGTCCACCTGTGACTCCATTTATATCCAGATGTCTTGCTATTTCATCCTTGATGATAGATTCCAGCATTTTCCCTACTACATAAGTTAAGCTAACCGACCTATAGTTACCTGCCTTTTGTCTACCTCATTTTTTAAACAGTGGCGTCACATTTGCTGTTTTCCAATCTGCGGGAACCACTCCAGATTCCAGCGAATTTTGGTAAATTACCACTAGTGCATTTGCTATTTTTCCCACCATCTCTTTTAGTACCCTGGGATGCATTCCATCAGGACCAGGAGACTTGTCTACCTTTAGCCCCCATTAATTTGCCCAACACTACCTCTGTCGGGATAATGGTAGTTTCTAGGTTCTCACTTGCCATAGCCTTCCTGTCATCAATTTCTGCCATGTTATTTGTGTCTTCCATTGTGAAGACCGACACAAAATACCTGTTCAATGCCTCAGCCATTTTTTCATTTCCAGTTATTACATTCCCCTTCTCGTCCTCTAAAGAACCAATGTTTACTTTCGTCACTCGTTTTCATTTTAAAGATTTGTTGAAACTTTTGCTATCTGTTTTTATATTCTGA
Source organism: Carcharhinus amblyrhynchos (assembly GCF_965287045.1). Taxonomy (NCBI): domain Eukaryota; kingdom Metazoa; phylum Chordata; class Chondrichthyes; order Carcharhiniformes; family Carcharhinidae; genus Carcharhinus; species Carcharhinus amblyrhynchos. The sequence goes on along the minus strand of NC_137352.1, from coordinate 254,664 downwards.
GCTAGTTTGCTCTCATAATCCATCTTACCTTTCTTTATAACTTTTTTTGTGGCTTTCTGCTGACCTTTAAAGATTTTCCAATCCTCTAGGTTCCCACTAATCTTCACCACTTTGTATGCATTTTCTTTCAATTTGATACCCTCCTTTATTTCCTCAGATGTCCATGGCTGATTATCTCTTTTTCTACAGTCCTTCCTTATCACTGGTATGTACTTTTTCTGAGCATTATGAAAGGTCGCTTTGAAAGTTCTCCAATGTTCCTCAATTGTCCCACCATAATGTTTTTGCTCCCAGTCTACCTTAGCCAACTCCCCTCTCATCTCTTTGTATTCTCTTTTGTTTAGGCACAAGACACTGGTATTGGATTTTACCTTCTCATCCTCCATCTGTATTTTAAATTCAACAATACTGTGGTAGCTTCTTCCAAGAGAATCTCTAATTGCAAGATCATTAATTATTCTCATCTCATTACACAGGACCAGAGCCAGGATAGCTTGTTCCCTTGTAGGTTCCATTACATATTGTTCATACATTCTATGAACTCCTCCTCAAGGCTGCCTTTACTGACCTGGTTTGACCAATTGATATGTAGATTAAAATCCCCCCTGCTAATTGCTGTACAATTTTTACATGAATCAGTTATTTCTTTGTTTATTTCTCGCCCCACCACGATGTCATTATTTGGTGGTCTATAGACTACACCTATCATTGACTTTTTCTCCTTACTATTTCTAATTTCTACTCAAATGGATTCAACCTTTTTTTCCATATCATCTCTCACTACCGCCCTGATATCATCCTTAAATGTCAGAGCTACACCACCTCCCTTACTTTCCTGTCAGTCCTTCTGAACAGTTTGATACCCCTGGATATTCAACTCCCAGACGTGACCATTCTGCAACCATGCCTCTGTAATGGCCACCAAATCATATCGTTCGCAATGATTTGTGCTCTCAACTAATTTACCTTGTTTTGAATGCCACAAGCATTCAGATAAAGTGCCCTTATGCTAGTTTTTATACCTTTCTGAATTCCAGCACTTCCATTAATAACATCTCCTGAATTCTCCTTCCTTTTAACTTTTTTCCTGATTTTTGATGGAGTTGGAACCTTCTCCCCACAGTTAGTCCTTGTTCCCTCTTTCTCGGACTCCTTACATAGGTTCCCATCCCCCGACATATTAGTTTAAACCCTCCGCAACCGCTCTAGCAAACGTTTCCCCTAGGACATCAGTCTCAGTCTTGCCCAGGTGTAACCCGTCCAATTTGCACAGGTCTCACCTTCCCCAGAACTGTTCCCATTGCTCCAGGAATCTCAAAACCCTCCTCTGACACCATCTCTTCAGCCACATATTTGTCTGCTATATCGTCTCATTTCTACTCTGACTGGCAGGTGGCACTGGTAATAAACCTGAGAACACTACCTTTGAGGTCCGATTTCTTAACTTTCTTCCTAGCACCCTGTATTTTGTTTTTAGAACCTCATCCCTTTATCTTACCTATGTCCTATCATTCATTGAGTACTTCCTTGCCAAATGCAAGGTAATCATTTTGGAGGATCAAATTTAGGTGTGAATTATACTGTAAATGGCAGAACCCTTAGGAACATTAACGTGTAGAGGGATCTGGGCTTTTAGGTTCACAGTTCCCTAAAAGTGGCAACACAGAGTCCAAGGTGATTAAGAAGGCGTATGGCATGCTTGCCTCCATTGGCTAGGGCATTGAGTATAAGAATTGGCAAATCATGTTGTAGCTATATAAAACCTTATTTAGGCCACATTAGGAGTATTGCATGCAGTTCTAGTCGCCACACTACCAACAGGATGTGGAAGCTTTGGAGAGAGTGCAAAGAAGATGTTGTCTGGTCTCAAGGGTATTGACTATGAGAGAGGTTGAATAAACTAGCATTGTTTTCACTGGAAAGACAAAGGCTGAGAGGAGACCTGAAAGGGGTCTACAAAATTATAAGAGGCATAGAAGGGTGGATAGTCAGAGACTTTTTCCTAGGGCGGAAGTGTCAATTATACGGAGGCACAGGTTCAAGTTGAGAGGGGGAAAGTTTCAGGAGATATGCAGGGGAAGTTTTTCACACAGCGTGGTGGGTGCTTGGAACACACTGCCAAAGGAGGTGGTGCAAGCAGGCAGGTTAGCAACGTTAAAGAGGCATCTAGATGGGTGCATGAATAAGGAGGGAATAGAGGGATATGGACTGAGTAAGGGCAGAAGCATTTTTTGGTTTGTTAGGGCATCATGATTGGCATGGGCTTGGAGGGCTGAAGGGCCTGTTCCTGTGCTGTACTTTTCTTTGTTATTTGTTCCTTGCTACTCTCTGTTTCTATGTCCAAGCCAGTTTTGTATCTATCTTATCAGCTCACCTCGGATCCCATATGATATCACCTTCTGTATCAGCCTGCCATGAGAAACCTTATCGAAGGCTTTACTAAAGCCCATGTATATAACACAACCCTAAGAATATTCTCCAATAATTTCCCCATCACTGTTGTAAGACTCACAGACCTGTAATTTCCCGGACTTTCTTTTCCGTCCTTCTTAAACAGAGGAACAATGTTAGTTATTCTCCAATCCTCTGGTACCTCGCCCATGACTAAAGAGGATACAAAGATTTTGGCCAAGGCCTCAGCAATTTCTTCCCTTGCCTCTCTCAGTACTCTGGGATAGACCCTATCTAGCCCTGGGGACTTGTCCACCTTAATGTTTTTCAAAATTTCCAAAAAAATTGCCTCTTTTTAATCTCAACATGTCCTAGAATGTCAACATCCTCCTTTGTACATTCATCATCCACCACATCTTTCTCCTTTGTGAATACTAATGCAAAGTACTCGTTAAGAACCTCACCCACCTCATCTGGTTCCACACATAAATTCCCTCCACTGCCCTTGAGTGGACCTACCCTTTCCTTAGCTACCCTCTTCCTCCTTGTATACACGTAAAAAGCCTTGGGATTCTCCTTAATCCTACCTGTCAAGGACATTTTTCCTTTCTATGGCCCGCTTTGCCCTCCCTTGGCGCTGTTTAAGCTCTTTCCTGCTATCTTTGTATTCCTCAAGAGCCATATCTGTTTTCAGTTTCCTGAAATTTATGTTTGTCTCTATCTTCTTTTTCACTAAGCTCACAATCTCTCGTCATCCAGTGTTCCCGAATCTTGCCATCTTTATCCTTCATTTTTACAGGGACATACTTAGAAAGAGGTTTGTCTGAGTGTAGCTGGAGTTTCCAAAATTCCCATCCTTATTCTTACTTCTGTCACTATCTAAGATACATCCTATCTGAACTTGGTGACTTCCCTACTTTAAGAGGTGCCAACCTTTTAAATACCATCCCATTCAATCATATGCAATACTTCTAGCATCTGCTCATTTGTTATGACAGTACCCTCTTCTTTCATGAACTCAAAGTGTACAGAGCAGAATTGAGAAGCACAAAAAGAGTGCAAGAGAATAGTTAGCAGAGAAAATAAAGATATTTTTTAAAGACACAATCTACCTGTCAGAAATGTTTCTGTTCAGGACAGTATTGGTAGGAATGACCAACACAGTCCTGGTGAAACAAAGTCCCATCTTCACACTGAAGATACTCTCAGTCTTGTTGCGTTGCACTTGACCATGCTAAATGGGATAGATTTCAAACAGACTAAAGCAACTCAAAAATTGGGCATCCAAAAGACACTGTGGACTATCAGAAGCCAAAAAATTGTACACAACCACACTTTGTAACTTTATGGCCCAGCATATCCCCACTCTACAATTACCATCAACCCAGGGATCAACCTTCGTTCAATGAAGAATGCTGGAGGGCATGCCAGGAGCAGCATCAGGCATACTTAAAAATGAGGTGTCAGCCTGGTGAAGCTACAACAGAGGACTACTTGCAAGCTAAACAGCAGAGGCAACAAGTGATAGAGTTAAGTGGTTCCACAACCAATGGATCAGATCTAAACTCTGCATGTCTGCCATATCCAGTTCTGAATGGTGGTGATCAATTAAACAATTCACAGGAGAAGAAGGCTCCACAAATATTGTCATCCTCAACGATAGGAGAGTCTAGTACATCAGTGCAAAAGATAAGGCTGAAGCATTTGCAACAATCTTCAACCAGAAGCATGACTGGATGATCTACTGGCCTCATCTAGAAGTCCCCAGCATCGCAGATATTACTCTTCAGCCAGTTCGATTCATTCCACATGATATCAAGAAACAGCTGAAGGCATTGGATATTGCAAATACTGACAATATTCTGGCAAAAGTACTGAAGACTGGTGCTCTAGAACATGCCACACCCCTAGCTAAACTTTTACAGTACTGCTACAACACTGGCATGTACCCTGCAATGTGGAAAATTGCCCAGATATGTCCTGTAGACAAAAACCAGGATAAATCCAATCCAGTTAATTACTGCCTCATCAGTATACTTTCAGTCACCAGCAAAATGATGGAAGGGGTCATCAGCAGTCCTACTGAGCGAGACTTACTCAGCAATTACCTGTTGGCTGATGCTCACTTTGGATTCCGTCAAAGTGGGCCATCCAATTCCTGACCCCTTTATAGCAACTAAAATTCAAGATGCAAGATGAGAGTGATTGCCTATGACGCCAAGGCTACATTTGATCAAATATGGCATCAGTGAATCCTGGCAAAATTGGAGTCAATGGGAATCAAGGGGAAAATGTTCCAATGGCTGAAGTCATATCTCGCACAAAGGAAGATACTTGTGGTTATTGGAGGTCAATCATGTCAGTTCCAGGATATTGCTGCAGGAGTCCCTCAGACTATTGTGTGTGCAATGTCCAGCACCATCACTCCTCAGATACTGAAGCAGTGCATGTCCACATACAGCAAGACCCGGAGAACACTAACGCTTGAGCTGATAACTGGCAAGTAACATTCATGTCACACAAATGCTAGACGATAACTATCTCCAACAAGAAAAACATCTCCCCTTGACATTCAAAGGCATTACAATTGTTGAATGCCCCACTATCAACATACTAGGAGTGACCATTGACTGGAAATGGAACTGGACTAGCTACGTAGATATTATAAGGGTTATGGTGAGCGGGCGGGTAAGTGGAGCTGAGTCCATGAAAAGATCAGCCATGATTTTATTGAATGGCGGAGCTGGCTTGAGAGGCCAGATGGCCTACTCCTGCTTCTAGTTCTTATGTTCTTGTGTTAAACTACAAGAGAATGTCAGGGGCTGGAAATTCTGCGATGAGTAATTCACTTCCTGACTCCCCAAAACCTGTCAATCATCTCCAAGGCCAAGTCAGCAGTGTGATGGAACTTGCTTGGACAACTGCAGTTCCAAAAGCAGTCAAGAAGCTTGACACCATCCTGCACGAAGAAGCTACATGATTGACACCCTATCCATCACTTTAAATGTTCACTCCTTCCACCATTGACACAGAGTGCTGCCACTGTGGATCATCTTCATGGCAATCTGCAACAACTCACCAAGCCTCTTTCAACTGCACCTTCCAAATCCATTATCTCTACCACCTTGAAAGATAAGGGCAGCTGATACAAAGCACCATGACCTGCAAGTTCCCCTCAATGCCACATACTACCTTGCTTGGAACTATATTGGTGTTCCTTCAATCCCACTATGTCAAATTCCCAAAATTCCCTTCCTGGGTGCACCCACACTACAGACCTACATGGTCTGCAGCTGTTCAAGAAGGCCGCTCACCACTACCTTCTTGATGACATTTAATGATGGGGAATGCACCTGGCCTTGCTTATGATGCCCTCTTTCCTTCAACTATTTACCATTGGTACTCCAACAAAGGGAGGGAAAAAAAGACTTACATTTACACAACACTAGGATATCCTAGAATGGCATTTATCCTAGGCTGCTCAGGGAGACAAGACGTGAAATTGCTGGGTCTCTGATGGAAATCTTTGTCTCTTCTTTGGACACAGGTGAGATCCCAGAGGATTGGAGGAGAGCGAATGTGATACCATTGTTTAAAAACGGTAGCAGGGATAACCCGGGTAATTATAGGCCGGTGAGCTTGACGTCAGTGGTAGGCAAGTTGTTAGAGAGGATTCTTAGAGATAGGATGTATGCGCATCTAGTACATAGCAATCTCATTAGTGACAGGCAACGTGGCTTTGTAAAAGGGAGGTCGAGCCTTACAAATCTGGTGGAACTTTTTGAGGAGGTGACAAAAATGGTCGACGAAGGAAGAGCCGTGGATGTTATCTATATGGATTTCAGTAAGGCGTTTGACAAAGTCCCTCATGGCAGGTTGGTGAAAAAGGTTAAGGCTCATGGGATACAAGGACAGGTGGCTAGAAGGGTTGAGAACTGGCTTGGCAACAGGAGACAAGAGGGGAGCAGTGGAAGGGTCCTTTTCTAGCTGGAGGTCTGTGACAAGTGGTGTCCCGCAGGGCTCCGTACTGGGACCTCTGCTATTTGTGATATATATAAATGATTTGGAAGACGGGGTAACTGGTGTGATCAGCATGTTTGCAGATGACACAAAGATGGCTGGACTTGCTGATAGTGATGAACAGTGTTGGACTATACAGCAGGATATACTTAGGCTGGTAAATTGGGCGGTGAAATGGCAGATGGAATTTAATCCAGATAAATGCGAGGTGATGCATTTTGGAAGAAATAATGTAGGGGGGAGTTATACAATAAATGGTAGGACCATTAAGAGTACAGAAACACAGAGGGACCTAGGTGTGCAAGTTCACAAGTCCTTGAATGTGGCAGCACAGGTGGAGAAGGTGGTGAAGAAGGCATATGGTATGCTTGTCTTTATAGGAAGGGGTATAGAGTATAAAAGCTGGCGTCTAATGTTGCAGTTGTATAGAACGTTGGTTAGACCACATCTGGAGTATTGAGTCCAGTTCTGGTCGCCGCACTACTGGAAGGACGTGGAGCATTGGAGAGAGTGCAGAGGAGGTTTACCAGGATGCTGCCTGGTATGGAGGTTCTTAGCTATGAGGAGAGATTGGGCAAATTGGGGTTGTTCTGTCTGGAAAGACGGAGAATGAGGGGAGACCTAATAGAAATTTATAAGATTATGAAGGGTATAAATAGAGTGAACTGCGGGAAGCTTTTTCCCAGGTTGGATGCGAAAATCACGAGGGGTCACGGGCTCAAGGTGAGAGGGGTGATTTATAATTCAGATGTTAGAGGGATGTTTTTCACACAGAGGGTTGTGGGGGTGTGGAATGCACTGCCAGGCAGGGTGGTGGACGCAGACACGCTAGGGTTGTTTAAGACTTACCTAGATAGGCACATGAGCAGACTAGAGATGGAGGGATACAAAAGAATGATCTAGTTGAGGATCAAGAGCCTCAGGACGTTCCTGGGAATTAATAGGTTCCTATCGGCCGTCCAACAAATTTTATGGCTCACCTGTCTCTTACGTTGGAGCTATTGGGGATCTTCCATTAATGTCTGTATAAGCTGTTGTATGTTTAATGATGTATCTTTTATACATCCACAGGTGATTCGGTCCGCCTTGTTGGCCAACAAGGGGCATACATGCGGTGGGTCGTGCGAGGGCTGCTCTTGGATGTTGCTTCGAGAGTTGCCTAGTGCTTCACGTCATTAGTGTACGCTTAAACTGGACCAATTGACGGGCAACACGACAGCTCAGTGACTATCACTGTTTGCTGTGCAGTTACAGGGACCCAGGTCAGATCTCCGGCTTGGGTCAGTATCTGTGGGAGTTTACACATTCTCCCCGTGCTTGAGTGGGTTTTCTCCGGGTGCTCCGGTTTCCTCCCACACCCCAAAAATGTGCTTTTAGGCTGACTGGTGTTGATAAATTGTCCCTAAATTGGATCTCCCTTAATCTGGCGCACATATAATTCCATAAATTTGCACCCCTTTATTGTGGAGTCCACTAGATGTAGGCAAAAGTCGTAGGTAGAAGGAGGATTGGAATGAGGCACTCATTGAGTGTTAAAATGGGCGGCGCGAGCTTGTAGGGCCGAAGGGCCTGTTTCCTGTGCTGTGTTGTTCTTTGTTTGATCCCAAACTTTTCAACATTACTGTGGTCCTAGCTATTGTTGGCATCTGGAAATATTGTGGCCAATTTTCACACAGCAAGATCCCACTAATAGCAATGAGATGAATAGTCAGATGATCCCTTCAATGAGATTAGTTGAGGAAAACATGTTTACCAGGATCTCCTCTTAAATAATACGCAAGTAAATTTTTCATCCACCCTGACAAGGTAGAAAGGCTTCAGTTTCATATCTTGTTCGTAAGATGGCAACTGGCTCAGTGGCAAAGCTCTTATGAAGGAGCTAATTCTGCCACAGAACGTGGACAAGAGAAAAGCCAAGAAAACAAAATGTATATTTTTTCTACTGTGTTGACTTGCAGCAGAAGCATTTCTTACCATCTGAATTCGGTACAAGATACTAATCCCTAAAGTCATAAATGGTTTGGAGAAATCGATGACCTTCTCACGTTCTGCTGTGATGGTTAAGCCTGCTACAGCAAGGTCAGCTTTCTGTAAACACATGACAAGTATAACAGACAAAACAGGACAGTGGTGACTCAGCAACACAGAAATACATTTCACCAACAATTTTTAAAAGTTGAAACATTTTGACTGGTTGGAGTTAACAATTGTCTAATTCCCTCTAATCAGGAAATTCCTACCTGAATAAAGAAAAATTGGGTTTTGCCTATATTTTTAACCAATGTTTATATGGCAAGACAATCAAAATATTTCAATCCAATCATTTATCAGTGACCATATATAATTAATTAGAAATCAGTCAGCTTAGCCATCATGACATCAATCTCCCATGGTTGGATTTGCAAACTGAAGTGTCACACAATGGAGTTAATTCTGAAGTATAATTATCTGAGAGTGAATTAAAATTTCAAAGTGTAAGTGAAGCCAGAAAATTGGACTTGGATAGAAAAGGCTTTGATAATGTGAACAGAGAGTGAGAAGCAGAATTGATGATGATTTAGCTTTAACTCCTGTTTTTGACTTAGCAAGGAATATTCGTCCCGTGCCTAAATTCAGTCAAGGAGGAATGAAATGTATTTTATATCGTATGAAGTTACTGTGGCCACAAGAAATTTGGACAATCTCATGACAAAGTGTTTGGGTAGAAAATGATTTGGAGGCAGATTCAGCCCTTTCAGATGAACAGTTTGCAGATTATGATTATGGAGATTGGAGAATAGCCAATGTTGTTCCTTTGTTTAAGAAGGATAGCAAGAATAATCCAGGTAATTACAGGCCGGTGAGCCTTACACCAGTGGTAGGAAAATTATTGGAGAGGAAAGGTTAATGGATTTGCAGATAGCAATGAGGACCATCAGAGGATGCAGCAGGGTATAAATCAGTTGGAGATTTGGGAGGAGAGATGGACGAATGTGAGGTAGTGCATTTTGGGAGGTTTAATACAGGTAGAAAATATACTGTAAATGGCAGAACCCTTAAGAGTATTGATAGGCAAAGGGATCTGGGTGTACAGGTATATAGGTCACTAAAAGTGGCAATGCAGGTGGAGAAAGTAGCCAAGAAGGCATGTAGCATGCTTGCCTTCATCGGCCGGGGTATTGAGTTTAAAAATTGGCGAGTCATGTTGCAGCTTTATAAAACCTTAGTTAGGCCGCACTTGGAATATAGTGTTCAATTCTGGTCATCACACTACCAGAAGGCTGTGGAGGCTTTAGAAAGAGTACAGAAAAGATTTACCAGGATGTTGCTGGTATGGAGGGCATTAGCTATGAGGAGAGGTTGGAGAAACTTGGTTTGTTCTCACTGGAGTGATGGAGGTTGAGGGGAAACCTGATAGAAGTCTACAAGATTATGAGAGGCATGGACAGAGTGGATAGTCAGAAGCTTTTTCCTAGGGTGGAAAAGTCAATTACTAGGGGGCATAGGTTTAAGGTGCGAGGAGCAAGGTTTAACGGAGATGTACAAGGCAGATTTTTTACACAGAGAGTAGCGGGTACTTAGAACACGGGGGAGGTAGTGGAAGCGGATACGGTAGTGACTTTTAAGGGGCATCTTGACAAGTACGTGAATAGGATGGGAGTAGAGGGATAAGGCCCCTGGAAGATAGGGAGTTTTAGTTAAGTTGGGCAGCATGGTCGATGCAGGCTTGACGGGCCGAAGGGCCTGTTCCTGTGCTGTAATTTTCATTGTTTTTATACAGTTAAGACTATTGTACTGAATGCAAATGATTTGGCAAGAGAAGCTTAATCAACAAATGTTTTGAAACTTGAGGAAGGGAGAAAATGAGACCTCTTTAAAATTTACTAGTAAAAAAGAGATGGTTTGGTCAGCACAGTGGTTAGCACTGCTGCCTCACAGTGCTAGAAACCCAGGTTCAATTCTGGCCTTGGGTGACTGTGTGGAGTTTGCAGGTTCTCCCTGTTACTGTGTGGGTTTCTTCTGGGGGCTCTGGTTTCCTCCCACATTCCTAGGATGTGCACATTAGGTGGATTGGCCATGCTTAATTGCCCCTTAGTGTCCCAAGATGTGCGGGTTAAAGGGATTAATGGAATAAATATGTGGAGTTACATGGATAGGATCTAAATGGGATGCTCTGTCGGATAGTCAGTGCAGACTTGATGGGCTGAATGGCCATCTTCTGCACTCTCGGGATTCTATGATGAAATTGAATCAAGATTTTGAAAACCTTGGAGAGGTGTTGTTAATTAAGGAATTTAAAAATAGCATTCCTCCTGGAATCAAGCTTATCTAGAACACCATAAAATTTCTAATCTAAGGGAAACTAATATCTCTGACTTAGAGTCATAGAGGTTTACAGCATGGAAACAGGCCCTTCGGCCCAACTTGTCCATGATGCCTTTTTTTTAAAACCCCTAAACTAATCCCAATTGCCCACATTTGGCCCATATCCCTCTGCATCCATCATACCCATGTAACTAGCTCAATGCTTTTCAAAAGATAAAGTTGTACCCGCCTCTACTACTATCTCTGGCAGCTTGTTCCAGACACTCACCACCCTCTGTGTGAAAAAATTACCCCTCTGGACACTTCTGTATCCCTCCCCTCTCACCTTAAATCTATGCCCTCTAGTTTTAGACTCCCCTACCTTTGGGGAAAGATATTGACTATCTAGTTGATCTGTTCCCCTCATTATTTTATCGACCTCTATAAGGTCACCCCTCAGCCTCCTACGCTCCAGAGAAAAAATTCCCAGTCTACCCAGCCTCTCCTTATAACTCAATCCATCAAATTCTGGTGGCATCCCAGTAATCTTTTCTGCACTCTTTCTAGTTTCTTTTCTGAAAAGTAATCTTTTCTAGTTTCTTTTCAGAAAAGTAATCTTTTCTGCACTCTTTCTGGTGAATCGTGTAGATTGGACTGTAGATAGGACTTTAAACTAATGGGGGGGGGAGGGTGCGAGGGTAGGTGACATTACGGGGTCTAAAGTAAAGGAGAGGGTACAGGTAAGGGAAGAGGCCAAGGATGTCCCAATAATAAAGGGAGTAGGGGGCATGAGTATGGTTGGTGGCGTTCTGGCAAATAGGGTACAGGTGAAGGCTGGGATGAAGGCACTTTATCTGAATGCACGAAGCATTCGGAATAAAGTGAATGAGCTGGTGGCGCAGATCAGCACAAATGGAATATGATCTGGTGGCCATTACAGAGACGTGGCTGAAGGGTGACAGGGACTGGGAGCTGAATGTACAGGGGTATCAAGTGTTTAGGAAGGATAGGCGGGAGGAAAAAGGGGGAGGGGTAGCTCTGCTAATTAAGGATAGCATCAGGGTGGTAGTAAGGGATGATATAGGAACCAAAGAGCAGAAAGTGGAGTCATTGTGGGTGGAGATTAGGAACAGCAAAGGGAGGAAGACGCTGGTGGGTGTCATTTATAGGCCCCCAAATAATGATCTGGAGGTGGGGCGGGCTGTTAACGCGCAAATAAATGCGGGGTGCAGGAATGGAACGGTGATAATTATGGGGGATTTCAATCTACATGTTGATTGGTGGGCTTGAGGAAGAGTTCTTGGAATGCTGCCGGGGTAGTTTCCTTGAACAGTGTGTGTTGGAGCCGACGAGGGAGCGAGCTATGTTGGATCTGGTGTTATGTAATGAGGCGGGTAGAATTCGGGACCTTGTGGTGAAGGATCCTCTTGGGAAGAGTGATCATTGGATGGTGGAGTTTCTGATGCAGATGGAGGAGGAGAAAGTGGGTTCCCGGACATGTGTCCTTTGTTTGAACAGAGGGGAGTACGGTAGGATGAGAGAGGAATTGGTGAACGTTGATTGGGGAAGCGCGTTGGAAGGTAGGTCTGCTGAGGAACAGTGGAGCATCTTTAAGGAGATCTTTCTTGGTGCTCAGCAGAAATTTATTCTGATGGTTATAAAGGATCGTAGGAGGAGAGATAATCAGCCGTGGATAACGAAGGAGGTAAAGGAAAGTGTTAAATTAAAAGCGGATGCGTTTAGAGTAGCGAAGAATAGTGGGCGAGAAGAGGATTGGGAGAGGTTTAAATGTCAACAAAGAATGACAAAGAAGTTGATAAAGAAGGGTAGGATAAACTATGAAGCTGGGCTAGCGCTTAATATAAAAAAGGAAAGCAAGAGTTTTTATAAATATATAGAAAGGAAGAGGCTGGCTAGGGTGAACGTTGGACCCTTAGAGGATGAGAGGGGGGACTTAGTGGTAGGGGATGGGGAAATGGCTGAGGCCTTGAATAACTTTTTTGTTTCGATCTTCACGGAGGAGGACGTGAATAATTTGCTGGGTGTTAGCGATGGAAAGATGGTAGGAGTGGAGGGCCTGAATGACATTATTGTTACTAGAGAGGCGGTGCTCGACAGACTGGAGGGACTGATTGTGGACAAGTTCCCAGGACCGGATGGAATGCATCCAAGGGTTCTGAAAGAAATGGCGGTGGTGATAGTGGATGCCTTGGTGGTTATTTTCCAGACGTCGCTGGATTCCGGGGAAGTGCCGGAAGATTGGAAAACGGCTAATGTTACGCCGTTGTTTAAGAAGGGTGGCAGGCAAAAGGCAGGGAATTATAGGCCGGTTAGTTTAACGTCTGTTGTAGGTAAAATGTTAGAATCCGTCATCAAGGAGAAAATAGCGAGGCATCTTGAGGAGAATTGTTTGATAGAGCAGACGCAGCACGGTTTCGTTAAGGGGAAGTCGTGTCTGACAAATTTATTGGAGTTCTATGAGGATGTGTCTAGGGCGGTGGATAGAGGAGAGCCGGTGGATGTGGTGTTTCTTGATTTTCAGAAGGCGTTTGATAAGGTGCCTCACAAGAGGTTATTACAGAAGGTCAGGGGGCATGGAGTTGGGGGTAGGGTGTTAGTGTGGATAGAGGACTGGTTGTCAAATAGGAGGCAGAGAGTGGGGGTCAATGGGCGCTATTCGGATTGGCGGTTGGTGACTAGTGGAGTGCCCCAGGGGTCGGTGCTGGGGCGTCAGCTATTTACCATTTATATAGATGATCTGGAGGAGGGAACCGAGTGTATGGTGTCGAAATTTGCTGATGACACCAAGATTGGTGGAACGGCAAATTGTGCGGAGGGTGTGGAAAGTCTGCAGAAGGATCTAGATAGGCTGGGCGAATGGGCCAGGAACTGGCAAATGGAATTTAATGTTGGCAAATGTGAGGTTGTCCACTTTGGTAGGAATAATGGTAGGAAAGACTGTTACTTACATGGCGAAAAACTGCAGCATGCGACGGTGCAGAGGGACCTCGGGGTCCTTGTGCATGAGTCGCAAAAACCCAGCCTGCAGGTGCAGCAGGTGGTCAGGAAGGCAAATGGGATGCTGGCCTTCATAGCGAGGGGGATTGAATATAAAAGTAGGGAGGTCTTGCTGCAACTGTATAGGGCACTGGTGAGGCCGCAGCTGGAGTACTGTGTGCAGTTTTGGTCGCCGCACTTATGCAAGGATATTTTGGCCTTGGAGGGAGTGCAGAGGAGGTTTACTAGGCTGATACCGGAGTTGAGAGGGTTGAACTATGAGGAGAGGCTGAATAAACTAGGCTTGTACTCGTTAGAGTTTAGAAGAATGAGGGGAGATCTCATTGAGACATATAAGATGATGAATGGGATGGATAGGATAGAGGTGGAGAGGCTCTTCCCGCTCAGAAAGGACAGTAGGACTAGAGGGCACAGCCTCAAGATAAAGGGGGGGCAGTTTAGAACGGAGTTGAGGAGGAACTTCTTCATTCAAAGGGTGGTGAATCTCTGGAATTCTCTGCCCATTGAAGTGGTGGAGGCTACCTCGCTAAATATTTTTAAGACGCGGGTTGATGGGTTTTTGATAAGCGAGGGGATTAAGGGTTATGGGGAGAGGGCAGGAATGTAGAACTGAGCCACGACAGGTCAGCCATGATCTTATTGAATGGCGGGGCAGGCTCGAGGGGCTAGATGGCCTACTCCTGCTCCTATTTCTTATGTTCTTAGTTTAATAATATCCTTTCTATAAAGGGTGACCAGAATTGCACACACCATTCCAAGTGTGACCGTACCAACGCCTTGTACAACTTCAACAAGATATTCCAACTCTTGTATTCAATGTTCTGACTCATGAAACCAAGCATGCTGAATGCCTTCTTCACCACTGTGTCCACCTGTGACTCCACTTTCAAGGAGCTGTGAACATGTACCCGCAGATCTTTTTGTTCTGTAACTCTCTCCAGTGCCCTACCATTAACTGAGTAAGTCCTGCCCCGGTTCAGTCTCCCAAAATGCATCACCTCATATTTGTCTGAATTAAATTCCATCTGCCATTCATCAGCCCACTGGCCCAATTGCTCAAGATCCCGTTGTAATTGGAGATAACTTTCTTCACTGTCCACTATGCCGCCAATCTTAGTGTCATTTGCAAACTCACTAACCATGCCTTCTATATTCTCATCCAAATCATTAATATAAACGACAAATAACAGTGGACCCAGCACTGATCCCTGAGGCACACCGCTGGTCACAGGCCTCCAGTTTGAAAAAACCTCCCTCTGGCTTCTGTGAAGAAGCCAATTTTGTATCCATTTTGATACCTCACGCTGGATCCCGCACTTAACGCACAAAGATCTAGGTGACAGTAAACCAGTATTTCCAAACCCACAAAGAAGCCGGAGAGTAGCAAAGTGATAATGAAGAGAACACTTAATAAAATGAGTGGAATGATAGAAATGAAAAGAGAGATGTTCCTTAAAATAAAAGAAGAGAGTATAGAGGATAGAAATTATTCAAAGAGACTAACGTGTTTTTATTCTCAGAAGACAGAGCCTGTAAAGGCAAAGTGCTTGAAGTTAAAATTAAAAACAGTAGCTTTTGTGACTGTTGAGTATTTTGCTAGAGATCGCTGTATCAGAAGAGTGACCAATGAATCCTGTCGAATGCATTTACTGCGGGTGTGAATTACAGCATAAAGGATCACAAGGGTTTTATATTTGACGGTGAAGTTGTTCAATTTTTTGTTGATAAAGGACACAGAAAGGTTGTTATCCTTAGAGATATGAGGTCAGATGAAAGTTGATGTCAGCAAAAGGCATGTTTTTTTTCCAGAGAATTTGCAGAGCAATATAAGGCATTAGTAGAATTTATGTGTCTGTTCCCTTGTATAAAGTGAACTGTGTTTTATCAATGGGTTCATTGTTCCTCGAGTTGTGGCTGTATTATCTATTGACAGTGTTGATTTCATACTAGGAAGTGACTTTGCATAGATAAGATAAAGAATAAAGAAAATTACAGCTCAGAACAGGCCCTTTTGCCTTCCAAGTCTGCACTGACCTTGCTGCCCTACTGAACTTAAACCTCCTACCCATCTGGGGACCATATCCCTGTGTTCCCATCCTATTTATGTATTTATCAAGATGGCCTTTAAAAGTCACTTTCGTATCTGCTTCCACTACCTCCCCTGACGGCGAGTTCCAGGTATCCAACACCCTCTGTGTAAAAAAACTTGCCTCATACATCTCCTTTAAACCTTGCCCCTTGCACCTTAAACCTACGCCCCCTAGTAATTGACTCTTCCACCCTGGGAAAAAGTTTCTAACTATCCACTCTGTCCATGCCTCTCATAATCTTGTAGACTTCTACCAGGTTGCCCCTCAATTTCTGTCGTTCCAGTGGGAACAAACCAAGTTTCTTCAACCTCTCCTCATAGCTAATGCTCTCCATACCAGGCAATATCCTGGTAAATCTTTTCTGTACCCTCTCCAAAGCCTTCACATCCTTCTGGTAGTATGGTGACCAGAACTGAACACTATATTCCAAGTGTGACATAACTAAGACTCTATGAAGCTGCAATATAACTTGCCAATTTTTAAACTCAGTGCCCTGCCAATGAAGGCAAGCATGCTGTATGCCTTCTTAATTACCTTCTCCATTTGCATTGCCATTTTCAGTGACCTGTGTACCTGTGTACTCAGATCCCCCTGCCTATCAATACTTTTAATGGTTCTGCCATTTACTATATATTTCCTATCTGTATTAGACCTTCCAAAATGCATTACCTCACATTTGTCTGGATTAAACTCCATCTGCCGTCTGTCCTCCCAAGTCTCCAACTGATCTATATCCTGCTGTATCCTTTGATAGTCCTCATCACTATCCGCAAATCCACTAACCTTTGTATCATCCGCAAATTTATTAATCAAACCAGTTACATTTTCCTCCGAATCATTTAAAAATATTATAAACAGCAAAGGTCCCAACACTGATCCCTGAGGAGTGCCACTTATCACAGTCCTCCATTCAGAAATGCACCCTTCCACCGCTACCCTCTGTCTTCTATGACTGAGCCAATTCTATATCCACCTTGCCGGCTCACTTCTGATCCCATGAGACTTCACCATCTGCACTAGTCTGCCATGAGGGACCTTCTCAAAGTCCATGTAGACGACAGCCACTGCCCAAACCTCATCAATCATCTTTGTCACTTCCTCGAAAAACGCAATCAAGTTAGTGAGACACGATTTCCCCTTCACAAAACCATTTTGCCTCTCGCAAATACGTCAACTCATTTCCAAGTGAGAGTATATCCTGTTTCGAAGAATCCTCTCCAATAATTTCCCTACCACTGACGTAAGGCTCATTGGCCTGTAATTACCTGGATTATTCTTGCTATCCTTCTAAACAAAGGTACAACACTGGCTATTCTCCAATCCTTTTGGACCTCTCCTGTCGCCAGTGAGGATACAAAGATTTCTCTCAAGGCCCCAACAATTTCCTCCCTTGTTTCTGTCAGTATTCTAGGGTATACCCCATCAAGCTCTGGGGACTGGTCTACCTTTATGTTTCTCAAGAACTCCGAAACCACCACCTTTTTGATCTCAACATGACTCAAACTATCTGCACAGCCTTCCCCAGATTCGTCATCCACCAAGTCCTCTTTGGTGAATACTTTTGCAAAGTACTAATTTAATATCTTGCCCATTTCCTCTGGCTCCACACATAGATTCCCTCCCCTGTCCTTGAATGGCCCAACCCTGGCTATCCTCTTGCCTTTTATATATGTCTAAAAAGCTTTGGAATTTTCCTTAATCCTGCTGGCCAATGATTTATTGTGATCCCTTTTAACCCTCCTTACTCCTTGCTTAAGTTTCTTTCTACTTTCCTTGTATTCTATGCTTGTGTTCCTAGCCTTGACAAATGCTTCCTTTTTCTCTGATTAGGCTCACAATATCTCTCGTTATCCAAGGTTCCCAAAACTTGCCATACTTATCTTTCATTCTTACAGGAATGTGACGGTCTTGAATGCAACTTACACTTGAAAGTCTCCCACATGCCAGATGTTGATTTGCCCTCAAACATCTGCCCCCAATCTACATTCTTCAGTACCTGCCTAATATTGGTGTAATTAACCTTCCCCCAATTTTGCACCTTAATTTGAGAACTGCACTTATCTTTATCCATTAGTACCTTGAAGCTTACTCAATTGTGATCACTGTTCCTGAACTGCTCCCCTACTGAAATGTTGACCATCTGGCCAGGTTCATTCCCCAATACCAGATCCAGTATGGCCCCTTCCCTAGTACATATGTTTCAAGAAGCCCTCCTGGATGCTTCTTACAAAATCTGCCTCATCCACGCCCCTAGCACTAAGTGAATCCCAGCCAATGTAGGGGAAGGTAAAATCTCCCACTACAACAACCCTGTTGCCAAAATCTGCCTACATATCTGTTCTTCTATCTCCCGCTGTTGCCATGTCCTGAAATGGGAGGCAGGAATTTACAATGCTCGCAAAGAAACAGGAACTATTTCTCATCCTTCTTAGAAAGAACTGTTTCAGCTAAAATAAATGTCCAGAGAGTCTAAGTTCAAATGTCTAACATGCAAGAAACAGCAACATTGGCTACAAAGAATATAAGTCAGATGTAAACTAACTGATTCTATCTCCTTTGAACTTGCCTGCAAATCCTAAATTGCCAGTGTCAAAACATGACTGGAATTCCAGGTTAATGAACAAAGAGAGTCAGTGTGGTAAACGAAGGTATTTTGAATATGGCATATGTGTTATTTTTGGAACATCACAGCATATTAAAGTTTTGGAAAAGGAACTGAAACTTCAGAAACAAAATTATAATCCTTTAAAATGGTATATTCTCTTCAACCTGTATATTAAAGAATCTACAGCCATAAGAACAAAGATCAAAAAGTATAATCTGAATAGGGTGATTGAAAGTCTGAATTGAAAAGTCAACATTCTGATGAGAATATGAAGTCTGATTTCATAGAAGAATTACTGGAAATATTGAATCCAGAAGATGAAAAGCATTCTGAGTTTATGATATACACCTGTGGCTATTTAAAAACTGGAGGATGATCCCCAGAATCAACTGCACCATCTACATCAAGAACATGAAATCAAAATTCAATTGTCATGAAAAAGGAGCTTCTAGCAATGAAATCACTTCCCTGTCATTTGAAAGGATTTATTTAGACTTTCAAAAGGCTTTTCACAAGGTCTCACATAGTAGATTACGATGTAATGCTAAAGTGCATGTGGTTGCAGGTAATGTTTTGAGGTGGATAGAAAGCTGGTTGGCAGACAGGAAGCAAAGAGTTGGAAGTCTGTTTCCAGTTGGCAGGCAGTGACTAGTGGGGTACTGCAGAGACCTGTGAGAGGACCCAACTACTCACATTATATATTAATGATTTGGATAAGGAAATTAAATGTATTGTCTCCATATTTGGTTGAGAGGGTGAGCTGTGAGGAGGATGCAGAGATGCTTCAGCATGATTTGGACAGGCTGAGTGTGTGGGCATAATGTGGAGATGCTGACGTTGGACTGAGATAAACACAGTAAGAAGTCTCACTACAGGTTACAGGTTAAAGTCCAACAGGTTTATCTGGTAGCATAAGCCACTAGCTTTTGGAACACAGCCCCTTCATCAGGTGTGTGGAATTTCAGTTCACAAACAGGGCATATAAAGACATAAACACAATTGACAAAATAAATGGTTGAAATGCAAGTCTTTACAGGTAATCAAATCTTACAAGTACAGACAATGTGATTAGAGAGAGGGTTAAGCACACGTTAAAGAGATGTGTATTGTCTCCAGCCAGGACAGTTAATGAGATTTTGCAAGCCCAGGTAAGTTGTGGGGGTTACAGACAGTGTGACATGAACCCAAGATCCCAGTTGAGGCTGTCCTCACATGTGCGGAACTTGGCTATCAGTCTCTGCTCAGCGACTCTGTGTTATTGTGTGTCATGAAGGCTGCCTTGGAGAACGCTTACCCAAAGATCAGAGGCCGAATGTCCATGACCACTGAAGTGTTCCCTAACAGAAAGAGAACACTTGCCTGGTGATGTGTGGGCATATGCATGGCAGATGCAGTATAATGTGGATAAATGTGAGGTTATCCACTTCAGTAGCAAAAATAGGAAGGCAGATTATTATTTGAATGGGTGAATTGAGACAGGTGGATACTCAGTGAGACCCTGGTGTTCTTGTGCATCAGTCACTGAACATCCTCTCTGACCTAGGCGAGGATCCAGAGGACTGGAGAATAGCCAAACTTGTTCTCTTGTTTAAGAAAGGAAGCAGGGTTAATCCAGGAAATTATAGGCCAGTGAGCCTGACGCAGCTTTTGGAGAAGATACTTAGGGACAGATGGCATGGTTTTCTACAGGGAAGGTCATGTCTCACCGATTAAGTTTTTTGAAGAGGTGACAAAGATAATTGATGAGGAAAGGGCTGTGGACGCAGTTTATATGGACCTCAGTAAGGCGTTTGATAAAGTCCCACATGGCAGACTGTTATAAAAACTAAAGCCACATGGGATTCAGGGTGGGCTGGCTAGATGGATACAGAACTGGCTTGATCATAGAAGACAGAGAACAGTGGTGGAAGGGTTTTTTTTAGAATGGAGATCTGTAGTTAGGGATGTTCCTCAGGGATCAGTGCCAGGACCTCTGTTGTTTGTAGTATATATGAATGATCTGGAGGAAAATGTAGATGGTCTGATTAGTAAGTTTGTGTATGACACAAAAGATTGGTGGAGTTATTGACAGTGCTGGGGATTGTCAGAGGATACAACAGGGTATATAGAAAGATTGGAAACTTGGGCACCGAAATGGCAGATGGAGTTTAATCTGAACAAATGCAAGGTGATGCATTTTGGAGGATCAAATTTAGGTATGAATTATACTGTAAATGCCAGAACCCTTAGGAAAATTAACGTACAGAAGGATCTGGGTGTGCAGGTCCACAGTTTCCTAGAAATGGCAACATGGGTGGCCAAGGATGATTAAGGAGGCAAAAGACATGCTTGTCTTCATTGGTCAGGGCATTGAGTACATCTGGAGTATTGTGTGCAGTTTTGGTGTCCTTATCTGAGGAAGAATGTTCTTGCTATTGAGGGACTGCAACAAAGGGTTACCAGGCTGATTCCTGGGATGGCAGGACTATTGTATGAGGAAAGACTAAGTCAGTTAGGCTTGTGTTCATTTCAGTTCAGAAGAGTGAGGGGGCAGTCTCAAAGAAATTTATAAAATTCTAAGAGGATTAGACAAGGTGGCTTCCAGAAAGAATGTTCCAATGGTGGGGTAGTCCAAAACTAGGGGTCATAGTTTGAGGATAAGGTGTAAACCTTTTAAGACTGGGATGAGGAGAAATTTCTTCACCCAGGGGGTGGTGAATGTGTGGAATTCACTACCACAGAATGTAGTTGAGGCCAAAACGTGTCTGATTTCAACAAGGAATTAGATATAGCTCTTAGGGCTAAAGGGATCAGGGGATATGGGAGGAAGGAGGGGATTAGGAATTTGAATTTGATGATCAGTTATGATCAAAATGAATGGCGGAGCAGGCTCAAAGGGCCGAATGCCTATCCCTGCTTCAATTTCCTATGTATTTTTCTATGTATATCACCGAGTCAAATTCGTACTCTGTCTGTGGTTGGAGTGTTTAGAGTCTCCTTCCTCCCTGGTGCCATACATTAGTATCTATCTGGACAGCTCTGTGCTGTGCAGCCATCGCAACAAAGGTTCGAAGTTTGACCAGAGGTAAGGTTCGAGGTGGGATCAGGGTGGAGGAAGTATGTGGCATAATAAAGGTAAAGGTGGCAATGTGGAAGAAGGCTGTGCAAAGAATGGGGAAGTTGATGGTGAAGTGTGAGGGTTCACTATGACACAGAGGAGCAAGGAGATGGATGAGAAAGATGAGCAGTGTGGTTGATCCCTAATTACCTGCTGAAATGGCCTGGCAAGCTACTCAGATCAAAAATGGTGGTCTTGCCATTGATGAGCACGTGTCACAAAAAATTTAATGAAAACATAAGTAGTGAGCTGTGTAAGAACTGTAGAGTGTTAATATTGAATCTTTAATCACCCATATATCAATTAGGATAATGTGAAAGTAAAAGGATAGGAATTTCTGAAATGTGCACAGGTGAACTTCCTTGGTCAATATGTTCTCAGTCCAACTAAGAATCATAGAACCCTACAATGCAGAAACAGGGCCTTCATCCCATTGAGTCTGCACCAACCACAATCCCACCCAGGCCCTATCCCACATTTACCTGCTAATCCCTCGGTACTAAGGGACAATTTTTAGTTTGGCCAATCAACCTAACCCACACATCTTTGGACTGTGGGAGGAAACCAGAGCACCCAGAGGAAATCCACGCAGACACGAGGAGAATGTGCAAACTCCACACAGACAGTGACCCAAGCCAGGAATTGAACCCAGGACCCTAAAGCTGTGAAGCAGCAGTGCTAACCACTGTGCTACCTTGCCACCCACCATATTGAAGGAGGCATTGCTAGAATGCATTGGGGAGTGAGATAAATCAAGTGGACCAAAGTGGCTATTTGGTTTGAGTTGATTTGGTTTATTCTTGTCACATGTATTAGTATGCAGTGAGAACTAGGGTGTCGAGAAAGATCTACTTAATATAAGGTAGGTCCATTCAAAAGTCTGATGGCAGCAGGAAGAAGCTGTTCTTGAGTCAGTTGGTATGTGTCCTCAGACTTTTGTACTTTTTTCCTGATGGAAGAAGGTGGAAGCGAGTATGTCTGGGGTGCAGGGGTCCTTGATTATGCTGGGTGCTTTTCTGAGGCAGTGGGAAATGTAGACAGAGTCAATGGATGGGAGAATGGCTTGTGTGATCTACAGGGCTTCATTTATGACCCTTTATAGTTTCTTGCAGCCTTGGGCAGAGCAGGAACCATACCAAGCTGTGATACAACCAGAAAGGATGGTTTTTAAGATGCACCTGTAAATGTTAGTGAGAGTCATAGCAGACATGCCAAATTTCCTTAGCCTCCTGAGGCCGTAGAGGCATTGGTGGGCTTTTTTAACTATGGTGTTGGTATGGCAGGACCAGGACAGGTTATTGGTGATCTGGACACCTAAAAACATGAAGCTCTTGACCAATTCCACTTCATCCCCATTGACGTGGACAGAGGCATGTCCTCCACAATGCTTCCTGAAGTCAATTACTCTTCTTCATTGAGGGAGAGATCATTGTCATTGCACCAAAAAATCTTTTCTGTCTGTACTCTGTCTCATCGTTTGAGATTCAAAGCACTATGGTAGTATCATCAGCAAACCTGAAAATTGAGTTGGAGGGGAATTTGGCCACACAGTCATAGATGTATAAGGAGCATAGTTAGGGGCTGAGGACGTAGCCTTGTGGGGCACCAGTGTAAAGGATAATCATGGAGGAGGTGTTATTGCCGATCCTTACTGATTGCAGTCTGTGGGTTAGGAATTCTAGGATCCGGTTGCAGAGGGAGGAGCTGAGGCCCAGGCCACTGAGTTTGGAGATGAGTTTTGTGGGAATAATGGATTTAAGAAAACACTTGACAAAATGCCACATAAAAGGCTCATTAACAAAGCTGAGCTCCGGTTTCCTCCCACAGTCCAAAGATGTACGGGTTAGATTGATTGGGCATGCTAGGAAATTGTCCCTTATTATCCAGGGATGCATAGGTTAGAGGGATTAGTGGTTATGATATGGGGATGAGATTATGTTTGGTGCAGATTTGATGGGCCGAAGGGCCTCTTTCTGCACTGAAGGGTTCTATGATTCCTGGTGGTTGGTGGGGCTGAAAAATTCCACCTTATGTTTTTAAATATTAACTGGAAATCTTCTTTAAAATTCATTCATGGGTTATGAGCTTTGCTGATAAGGCCGGTATTTATTGTCCATCCCTAATTGAAAAGATATAGTAAGCTGCTTCCTTGAACCCCTGCAGTATGATGTAGGTACACCCATACTGCTATTAGGAAGAGAATTTCTGCATCCTAAAAAGTACAATTTCTAAGTTAGCATCATTTCAGAACAAAATTTCTCATAATGTGTCACTGGTAATTTGATTATCACATTCAGTGATAACATAATTTGGAAAGGGGATTTCGGCACACAGGAAGTGAAGCGTCCCATTAGTATAATACAGATCCATGGAGAACTTTGATGCTTTGACAAAGATTCATCTGGACTCTAAACGTCAGCTCTTTTCTCTCTTTACAGATGCTGCCAGACTTGCTGAGATTTTCCAACGTTTTCTCTTTTGGTTCTGTGGAGAACTTTGATTTTACATTTCACTCTGACGTGCTCCAGCTGGGAACATCTGATGTTCATCATGTAGACTTGAAATAGATATATGCTCCCACCTTCATATTTCTAAATAGCAAATTTCATTAATAAAATTGAACATGCATTTTCATGTAAATCAAAAGAAAAATGTTGAATGAGAATTTTTGATTGATTGCTGAATCTCCAGGATTTGCCCAATCATTGCTCTGCATGATTTTCAGCATGAATGTTATTCCCAGCTGCACAGTAAGATAGCTTAACCTCATTGGATCTTAACAAATCTTTAATTCATTTGTCATACTATTAGTTTTGTTTAGTACTCACCCTCGAAATAAGTTCACCAACCATCCCAGTCCATGTGCCATTGGACTCTGCCACCCCATACACACCATCAGCTACCAGCTGGATTTTGTAATGAAATCTGAGGATTTCTGATAGTTCCTTCAGCATATCCACACAGAAGCCTTCGTAGCGCTCATTTCCCTCAAATTCCTTGTAGTTTGCTTTTAGCATCACATAAGGATTTTCCTAAAGAAAATATGATGCCTTGTTCACAGAGCCAAACTGAGAGTGCGAGCACAGCAGCTCTCTCACAGAACACTACAGCAAAGGAAAATTACATTTGCATTCAGCTGTTGTACATATAAAGTTTCACTTAAAATGTACAACACGCAGATCACAATATAAAGCTAGAAATTACTGTTTGTGCTTTCAGTATACAAGTGCTTTATACATTAGCACAGCATTCCCCCTCACAACTATTTTAATAAACAAATTAATTTGTTAGCCTGAGAAAATAAAAACTGACAAAATTACCGATGAACCATAGATGGATGTGTTAATAACAAGCTGACCATTCAGTGAAAGCAGCAGAACTTGATTCTGATATTTGAAAATCTGACATTTTGTATAGCATCTTCATGTGGCTAGATATGACAAAAGCACAGCAAAAACTGTTTATAGCCACAAACCTATTTGGCACATGATAAATTCCTAATCTCAGTGAAACTATAATCAGAGGTCACACGATACCAGATTATAGTCCAACAGGTTTATTTGAAATCACAAGCTTTTGGAGCGCTGCTCCTTCATCAGTGTGACCTCTCATCTTGTCCACCCCAGTCCAACACTGGCATCTCCACATGAGCGAAACTATTTATTCCAGGATTTAGATGCTTTCAGCAGGATAGAGGGGGGATGTAAAAGGGGTGGGGAGCTACATTACTGGTTAAGTAAAATATCACAGTTGTACTGAGGGAGGACATTGAAAGGTTTCAGGCAGCGAGGCAATATGGGTAGAGCTCAGGAAGAGAAAGGGTGCAGTCACAATGTTGGGGGTTTATTACAGGCCTCCCAACAGCCAGCGGGAGACAGAGGAGCAGATATGCAGACGTATTTTGGAAAGATGCAAAAACAAAAGGGTTGTTGTGGTGGATGACTTTAATTTTCCCTGTACTGGCTGGGAATCAATTGCTGCTAAGAGCTTGCATGGGGCAGAATTTGTAAGAAGCATCCAGGACGGTTTCTTGGAACAGTATGTAAATAGCCCAACTCAGGAAGGAACCATATTAGACCTGGTTCTGGGGAATGAGCCCAAGGATCAGACTTTCAATAGGAGAGCATTTCGGGAACAGTGATCATAATTCAGTAAGTTTTAAGGTGCATGTGGATAAGGACAAGAGTCCTCAGGCAAAGTGTTAAATTGGGAGAAGACTAAGTACAACAATTTTAAGCAGGATCTGGAGAGGGTAGATTGGGGGAGGTTGTTTGAGGATAAATCAACACCCGACATGTGGGAGTCTTTCAAATATCAGTTGATTGGAATTCAGGGCCGACATGTACCAATGATGAAGGATCAGTGTGGCAAGTATCAGGAATCCTGGATAACAAAGGATATTATGAACCTTGTCAAAAAGGAAAAAGAAGCATTTGTAAGGTCTAAAATGCTTAGGACAGATGAAGCCTTTGAAGAATATAAAGAATGTAGGAAGGAACTCAAGAAAGGAGTTAGTAGGGCAAAAAGTGGTTATGAAAAATCCTGGGCAAATAGGTTTAAGGAAAATCCTAAGGCATTTTAT
This sequence comes from Carcharhinus amblyrhynchos, assembly GCF_965287045.1. Taxonomy (NCBI): domain Eukaryota; kingdom Metazoa; phylum Chordata; class Chondrichthyes; order Carcharhiniformes; family Carcharhinidae; genus Carcharhinus; species Carcharhinus amblyrhynchos. The sequence goes on along the minus strand of NC_137352.1, from coordinate 228,577 downwards.
ACGAATGTAAAGAGCAAGAGGATAGCTAGGGAAAGGGATGCTTCACTCAAGGATAGCTGGGGGAATTTATGCATGGAACCAGAGGAAAGGGCGAGATACTAAATGAATACTTTGCCTCAGTATTCATCAAAGAGAGGGACTTGATGGATGAGGAGCCTAGGGTAGGGTGCGTAGATATTCTGGGTCATGTTGATACAAAAAAGGAAGAGGCATCTTAAAAAGCATGAAAGTAGATAAATCGTCAGGGCCTGATGGGATCTATTCCAGAATACTGAGGGAGACAAGGGCAGAAATTGCAGGGGCCTTGACAGAAATCTTTGTATCCTCATGCTGCAGGTGAAGTTCCAGAGGACTGGAGGACAGCCAATGTTGTTCCATTGTTTAAGAAGGGCAGCAGAGATAATCCAAGAAATTATAAACTGGTGAGCCTTACGTCAATGGTAGGGAAATTATTGGGAAAGATTCTTAGGGACAGGATTTACTCACATTTGGAAACAAATGGACTTATTTGTGATAGACAGCATGGTTTTGTGAAGGGGAGGGTGTTGTGTCTTATTAACTTGTTTGAGTTTTTCAAGGAAGTGACGAAGATGATGGATGAGGGAAAGGCAATGGATTTGTATACATGGACTTCAGTAAAGCCTTTGACAAGGTACCTGATGGTAGACTGGTATGAAAGGTGAAGTCACACGGGATCAGAGGCGAACTGGCAAGATGAATACAGAACTGGCTTGGCCGTAGGAGACAGAGGGTAGCAGTAGAGGGGTGCTTTTCTGAATGGAAGGCTGTGACTAGCGGTGTTCCACAGTGATCAGTTCTGGGATCTTTGTTCTTGATATATATAAATGATTTGGAGCAAAATGCAGCTGGTCTGATTAGTAAGTTTGCAGATGACACAAAAATTGGTGGCGTTGCAGAGTGAAGAGGATTGTCAGAGAATACAGCAAGATAAAGACCGGTTTGAGACTTGGACAGGAAATGGCAGATGGAGTTTATTCCAGACAAGTGTAAGGTCATGCAACTTGGAAGGTCCAATGCATATCAGAATTATATAGTAAATGATAGAACCCTTTGGAGTACTCACAGGAAAAGAGATCTGGGTGTACATGTCCACTGATCACTGGAAGTGGCAACGCAGGTGGATAATTGTCTAGAAGGCATACGGCATGCTTTCCTTCATTGGTCGGGACATTCGATGTAAAAATTGGTAGGTCATGCTGCAGCTGTACAGAACCTTAGTTAGGGCTTATTTAGAATATTGTGTGCAATTTTGGTTGCCACACTGCCAGAGGATGTGGATGCTTTGGAGAGGGTATAGAAGAGATTTACTAAGATGTTGTCTGATCTGGAGGGTATTAGCAATGAAGAGAGGTTGGATGAACTTGGTTTGTTGTCACTCCTCTGATGGGGGTGAGGGGGTGACCTGATAGAGGTTTACAAGATTATGAGTGGAATGGCCAGAGTGGATTGGCAGATGCTCTTTCCTGGGGTAGAAAAGTCAAGTGTCAGGGGGCATAGGTTTAAGGTGCATGAGGAAAAGTTTGGAGGAAATGTGCGAGGCATGTTTTTTACACACAGGTTGCGTGAATATCTAGAATGTGCTTCCCAGGGAGGTGGTGGGAGCAGGTATGATAGCGGAATTTAAGGGGCAACTAGACGAATACATGAGTAGGATGGGAATGGAAGGATGCAGACTCTGTAAGTGCATACGGTTTTAGGTTAGGCAGGCATCATGATTGGCGCAGGCTTGGAGGGCCGAGGGTCTGTTTCTGTGCTGTACTGTTCTTTGTTCTTTGTATAATGCAGAAGTACTGAGAAGAGAATAAATGTTTCTAATTTTGAGAGAGGAGCCAAGCTCCATTCTGATGACTTCTTCCTCCTTCATTAAAATGTACTCAGGCCATTTTGCCAGAAATGAGATAATTTATCAAAGACTGGGCACTGATCCTCCTCTCCCATTCTGTATGGTCAGTTACTCACTAAATCAACTCACCAAACTATCAAGGAAGGCCCCATCCTGCCTCTTTATTGCTCAGTTCAAGGATAGCATTTGCAGAAGACTGGGAATAAGTTGACTGAGCAAAGGACTGTGTACATAATGAGGACACCTAAAAAGAAGAAAATAAAACACCATAAAATGGAATGGGAACAAAAAAAAATCAAACAAGAAGGGATCAGGGCCTGCATCTGTTTCTCTGGTTGCATGTGCCTATCCTAATAGACTGAACTTTGTGTTCATGATAAAACATAGAGGTGATGGGGCTAGATCAGATGCGCTCAACCTATTTGCCCTGGGGGCCATATTTGCAAATTTTTCTTACAGAAGGGCAGGTGAGCAAATTTTGGGAAGATGAGAACATTTCAGAAATATAAGGTTTGACGAAACAATAAACTTAATTTGAAATATAAAGCAATGGCATAGCAAAAAATAAGAATTAAAAAAGAGTAAGTAATAAAAGCTACTGGAATGTAGGTGAGTCAGTGTATGTGGGTGGGAGCATGTGGTTGCATGCATGTGTATGTGTTGGTGTGTGGCTGTGAGAGTGACTGAGAAAACTGAGAATGGTGTAAGGCAGACTCGCACTTATCCCCACACATTCGCTCACTCACTCACTCGCTCCCACGCCCTCACCCGGTCAGTCAAGATTTATACTTAGTTTTTTCTCATTCAAAGGACCAATGTGAAGAATTCAGAAACAGAAACGTAGAGGGTGATTCTCCCATTGTGACCTGCAAATTTTCGACCATTTCGCAGGGTTCACGCATGCATTCCTGATGCATATACGTCTCCCAGATCTAGGGAACAGGCGCAGTTAGGATCATGCTGGAAATTGGTGGGAAGAGAAATAAGTGATTTGAATCTGTTTTTGATGTATTTTAAATCTATTTTGCATGTGATTATTGGGCCCAGCACGGAACTTGCCGGGCCTGATAGCATCTCCCACTCCACCGGGGTACTTCATTCCAGCAGGATTTAGAGTAGCTCCCCATGTTCAGGGAGCTTGTGGGAGACCCTGCCAGAGTGGAGGGGGGTGGCAATCAGGGCCCTCCAAGAGGATGGGCGGAGGGGTGTTGGTGCCCCTGGGCATGGGCACCCTGGCAGTGCCAGCCTGTGCCCCTTGACATTGCCCAAGGGACAAAGTGCCAATGCCCATGGTGCACCTTGGCACTGCCCACCAGGGGGCAGGGCCTATTGTGGGCAGGGCCTGGGGCAATTGGTGGAGGGTCCCGCTGCCACTCTGCATTGGGATCGGTCTGGGCTGGAGGAAGGCCAGTGATTGGAGCAGGCTGGGGAGGCTGGTTGTCTGCTGGCAGGTGGAATCTGTCTCTCGGGGGCGTGTCTGACCCTGGGGAGGGGAGGTCAGCGGGGTGGGAGGGGGGTGATCACCACTGCTGCTGAGGGGTGGGCTGGACATTGGGGTGCTCTGGGACACAAGGGGAGTCGAGACTGGCCTGGGAATTGTTGTGGGGCCTGTGATTGGGCCATGGGATGAGGCTGGAGAGGCAGCACTACAGGGGTCCCGGGCTGTCCAGCAAATGGGGAGTCTGACAGATCGGGACCACTGCACAATCACAGAGTTCCAAAGCTGTCAGACTCCAGCGTGAATAAGTCCCACCCCTCCTGAGTTTTTAATGATATTCACAATTGGGATCTCTGCATTATACAGAGTGGGGAGATTTGGGTCTGAAGTTGCACTGAAAAAACACTCCTAATTTAGACCAGTTTTCTTGTCAATTCAGCACTTTTGGGAGAATTGCCCCCACATTGTCCCAAAAAAATTCTAAGCGTCGAATTCATGTAAAAACGAACCAATCACACTGGTTTTCTTAGTGGGAGTTTCAAAATGAATCTCCCACACTTTATAAGACCCTTGTCAGGCCTCATTTGGAGTATTGTGCGCAGTTCTGGTCGCCTCACTATAGGAAAGACGTAGAAGCTATTGAAAGGGTACAGAGGAGATTTACAAGGATGTTGCCTGGACTGGGAGGCATGCCTTATGAAGTTAGGTTGAGGGAGCTGGGTCTCTTTTCCCTGGAGAGACGAAGGTTGAGAGGCGACCTGATAGAAGTTTATAAAATGTTGAGAGGAATAGATAGGGTGGATTCTCAGAGGCTATTTCCCCGGGTTGAAATGGTCGCTACGAGAGGACACAGATTTAAGGTGCGGGGAGGAAAGTACAGAAGTGATGTTAGGGGTAAGTTTTTCACTCAGAGGGTGGTGAGTGAATGGAATCGGCTGCCGTCAGTGGTGGTGGAGGCGAACTCGCTGGGGTCTTTTAAAAGACTTCTGGATGAGTATATGGGGTTTTATGGGATTGGGGGTTATAGATAGGTCTATAGATTGGTAGGTGTTGATGTGATCGGCGCAACTCGTGGGCCGAAGGGCCTGTTTGTGCTGTAGTGTTCTATGTTCTATGTTCACACTGTGTGCACTGCAGGGTGCAATTGCACAAATTAAACTGAAAATCAGTGGGCAGGGCCTTTTCCCGCTGGAGAGGTCGACAGTGTAGCAACTGAATGGGCCACTGCGAATGTGCCCATCTGTCAGTGCCGAGTTCAGCACATGCATACTGGCCCCTATCTGCCGGTCTCTTGATTGTTGGCCAGCCCCACGATCCCACATCACAGACCCCCCAGCCCCACAATCCCACATCGCGGGCCCCCCAGCCCCACGATCCCACATCGTGAGCCCCCCAGCCCCACGATCCCACATTGCGGGCCCCCCAGCCCCACGATCCCACATCGCGAGCCCCCCAGATCCACAATCCCACATCGCGAGCCCCCCAGCTCCACGATCCCACATTGCGGGCCCCCCAGCCCCACGATCCCACATTGCGAGCCCCCCAGCCCCACGGTCCCACATCGTGAGCCCCCCAGCTGCACGGTCCCACATCGCGGGCCCCCCAGCTCCACGATCCCACATCGCGAGTCCCCCAGCCCCACGATCCCACATCGCGGGCCCCCCAGCCCCACGATCCCACATCGCGGGCCCCCCAGCCCCACGATCCCACATCGCGGGCCCCCCAGCCCCACATGGCCCAATCGCTGATCTGCCTGATTTGTCCGGGCCAGACCCGACCACCCCCAGCCATCCATGATGTCCCCTGTAGCCCTGATCTCCTGAACCTCCACCCCCAACCGGTAGTCCCAAACTCCCCACTGATCCCAACTGCGGAGTGGCAGTGGGATTCCCCCATCCCCACAGATTGCCCCCCAGAGGCCCTGTTCCAACAGGGCCCACCCTCATTTGGCCCCTTTGAGCGTAGGGAAGTGCCAAGGTGTCCCCTGGGCATTGGCACTTTGCCCCTTGGGCATCGCCAGGGGCCTAAGTTGGCACTGCCAAGGAGGCACTCTCCCCTGGCACCCAACGCACTGGGGGGAACCTCAGTTGCCCCCCTTCAGTCCAGTGGGGTTGAGTCACCAGCTCCCCATTAGTGGGGAGCTTCTGTAAACCCTGCTGGAGTGAAATATTCCTGGTGTTGGGGGAGAGGCTAGCAGGCTGGAGACTTCAATCCTAGGTCTGCTAATGAGATTCAAAATAGATTTAAATTAGCTGCAGCATAGATTAGGCAGCTCAGCGCCAATTTCCGGCATCCGGGCCTCTCCCAGTGCTGATTTCTGGCGGGGAGCTGAGTATGTATGCAGCAACAGCTTGGCGTTCCGGGCCTCTGCGTGTTTCCCAGTTCCGATTTCTGGCACAGAGCTGATGGCGCTGGAAATCTAGCGCTGGGAGACGCGTGAAGCTCAGATGCCAGGACCAAATCATGCGAATTGGCTAGCGCTAAAAAAGCAGCACAGCGGGATGGTAGAACCGCTCCCAGAATGTTACCATTACAGTCAGCAAAAAATTTGAGAGTTTAAAAAAGATAACAATTTCTGAGCAAATAAAGCAAAATAGAATAAATCCTTACAATGCAGAAAAAGGCCCATCAAACCTGCATCAACAACAATCCACCCCCCAGGCCCCATCTGCACATATTCACCCTGCTAATTACTCTGACACTAAGTGGTGATTTAGTATGGCCAATTAACCTAACCTGCACATCTTTGGAGTGTGAGATGAAACCGGAGCACCCCGAAGGAAACCCACGCAGCCAAGGAGAGAATGTACAAATTCCACACAGTCACCTAAGGCCTTAACTAAACCTGGGTTCCTGACACAATGAGACAGCCGTGCTAACTACTGTTACCGTCCATAATAAAAGAACAAAGAAAATTACAGCACAGGAACAGGCCAGTCAGTCCTCCAAGCCTGCACTGACCATGCTGCCTGACTGAACTAAAACCCCTTACCCTTCCAGGAACCATATCCCTCTAGTCCCATCCTATTCATGTATTTGTCCAGATGCCCCTTAAAACTCACTATCATATCTGCTTCCACTACTTCTCCCGGCAGCGAGCTCCAGGCACCCATCACCCTGTGTGTAAAAATATTTGCCTCCTACATCTCCTTTAAACCTTGCCCCTCACATCTTAAACCTATGCCACCTAGTAATTGACTCTTCCATCCTGGGGAAAAGCTTCTGACTATCCACTCTATCCATGCCCCTCATAATTTTGTAGACTTCTATCAGGTCGCACTGCAACCTCTGTCATTCCAGTGGGAACAAACCAAGTTTCTCCAACCTCTCCTCATAGCTAATGCCCTCCATACCAGGCAACATCCTGGTAAATCTTTTCTGTACCCTCTCCAAAGCCTCGACATCCTTCTGGTAGTGTGGTGACCAGAATTGAACACTATATTCCAAGTGCAGCCTAACTAAGGTTCTATAAAGCTGCAACATGACTTCCAGTTTTTAAACTCAATGGCCCGGCCGATGAAGGCAAGCATGCTGTATGCCTTCTTGGCTACCTTCTCCAACTGCATTGCCACTTTCAGTAACCTGTGTACCTGTACACCCAGATCCCTCTGATAATCAATACTCTTAACCGTTCTGCCATTTACTGTATATTTCCCATCTGCATTAGAACTTCCAAAATGCATCACCTCACATTTGTCTGGATTAATCTTCATCTGCCATCTCTCCGCCCAAGTCTTCAACCAACATCTTTCCTGCTGTATCCTCTGAAGATCCTCACCGCTATCCGCAATTCCACCAACCTTTGCCTCGTCCGCAAATTTAATAATCAAACGAGTTACATTTTCCTCTAAATCATTTATATATATTAACAGCAAAGGTCCCAGCACTGATCCCTGAGGAACGCCACTAGTTACAGCCCTCCATTCAGAAACACACCCTTCCACTGCTACTCTTTATGACCGAGCCAGTTCTGTATCCATCGTGACAGCTCACCTTTGATCCCCTGCAACTTCACCTTCTGCACCAGTCTGCCATGAGGGACCTTGTCAAAGGCCTTACTGAAGTCCATGTAGACAACATCCACTGCCCTACCCTCATCAATCATCTTCGTCACTTCCTTGAAAAACCCGATCAAGTTGGTGAGACATGACCTCCCCTTCACAAAACCATGTTGCCTCTCGCAAACACATCCACTTATTTCCAAGTGGAAGTAAATCCTGTCTCGAAGAATCCTCTCCAGTAATTTCCCTATCAGTGATGTAAGGCTCACTGGCCTGTAATTACCTGGATTATTCTTGCGCCCTTCTTAAACAAAGGAACAACATTGGCTTTTCTCCAATCCTCTGGGACCTCCTCTGAATATGGAGATGCCGGTGTTGGACTGGGGTAAGCACAGTAAGAAATCTCACAACACCAGGTTAAAGTCCAACAGGCTTATTTGGTAGCACAAGCTTTCGATGCACTGCTCCTTCATCAGGTGAGTGGGAGATGTGTTCTCAAACAGGGCATATAAAGACAGAAACTCAATTTACAAGATAATGATTGGAATGCAAGTCTTTACAAGTAATCAAGTCTTAAAGGTACAGACAATGTGAGTGGAGAGAGGGTTAAACACAGTTTGAAGAGATGTGTATTGTTTCCAAACAGGGCAGTTAGTGAGACGTTGCAAGCCCAGGCAAGTCATGGGGGTTACAGATAGTGTGACATGAACCCAAGATCCCGGTTGAGGCCATCCTCATGTGTGCAGAACTTGGCTATAAGTTTCTGCTCCGAGATTCTGCGTTGTTGTGTGCCATGAAGGCCGCCTTGGAGAACACTTACCTGAAGATCAGAGGCTAATGCTCATGACTTCTGAAGTGTTACCCAACAGGAAGAGAACACTCTTGCCTGCTGATTGTCGAGCGGTGTTCATACATCCATTGTCGAAGCATCTGCATGGTCTCCCCAATGTACCATGCCTCGGGACATCCTTTCCTGCAGCGTATCAGGTAGACAACGTTGGCCAAGTTGCAAGAGTATGTACCGTGTACCTGGTGGATGGTGTTCTCATGTGAGATGATGGCATCCGTGTCGATGATCTGGCACGTCTTGCAGAGGTTGCTGTGGCAGGGTTGTGTGGTGTCATGATCATTGTTCTCCTGAAGGCTGTGTAGTTTGCTGTGGACAATGGTCTGTTTGAAGTTGTGTAGTTGTTTGAAGGCAAGAAGTGGGGGGTGTGGGGATGGCATTAGCAAGATGTTCATCTCCATGGATGACATGTTGAAGGCTCCAGAGAAGATATTGTAGCTTCTCTACTCCAGGGAAGTACTGGACGACAAAGGGTACTCTGTCCGCCGTGTCCCATGTTTGTCTTCTGAGGAGGTTGGTGCGGTTTTTCGCTGTGCACGTCAGAACTGTCGATCGCAGAGTTGAGCGCCATACCCTACTCTTATGAGGGCATCTTTCAGCGTCTGGAGATGTCTGTTGTGACTCTCCTCATCTGAACAGATCCTGTGTATACGGAGGGCTTGTCCGTAGGGGATGGCTTTTATAACGTGTTTAGGGCGGAAGCTGGAGAAGTGGAGCACTGCGAGGTTATCCGTCGGCTTGCGGTACAGTGAGGTGCTGAGGTGACTGTCCTTGCTGGAGATGCGTGTGTCCAAAAATGCAACTGATTTCAGAGAATAGTCCATAGTGAATCTGATGGTGGGATGGAACTTGTTGATGTCATCATATAGTTGTTTCAGTGATTGTTCGCCATGAATCCAAAGGAAAAAAATGTCATTGACGTGTCTAGTGTATAGCATCGGTTGAAGGTCCTGTGCGGTGAAGAGGTCTTGTTCGAACCTGTGTATGAAGACGTTGGCATATTTCAGTGTGAATTTGGTCCCCATGGCTGTTCCATGTGTCTGGATGAAGAACTGGTTTTTGAAGCCAAAGACGTTGTGATCCAGGATGAAGCAGATGAGTTGTAAAATTGCATCTGGAGATTGGCAGTTGTTGGCATTGAGTACTGAGGCAGATGTAGCAATGCCATCGTCATGGGGGATGCTGGTGTAGAATGCCGAGACATCCATTGTGATGAGGAATGCTCCTGGTTCAATTGCTCCATGTGTGCTGAGTGTCTGTAGTGTCACGACAGAAGCCGGGTGTTCTTTGTACAATGGGTTTCAGGATGTCCTCAACATAGCTGGAGAGTTCCCGCACAGGGTTCCATTGCCTGATGGGATGGCTGGGTGTGTTGACCTTGTGTATCTTTGGGAGGCAGTAGGGATCTCCAACGGGGGGAGTACATGGGACGAGAGCATGAAGGGTGCTCTGAAGGTCCAGATCAAAGGTCCTGATCAGTCTGTTGAGTTAACGTGTATGTTCTTTGGTCGGATCTGTGGGAAACTGAAGTGTTCCTCGTTGTTCAGTTGTCGGTGCACTTCTTTGCAAAAATCCATTCTGTTCAATATAACAGTGGCCCCTTCTTTGTCTGCTGGTTTGATGATAATGTTGCGATCGATCTTGAGAGCGCAGATGGCGTTGTGCTTGGGTGATGTTCTGGGCTGTCTTGTGCATGCAGTTGATGAATCTGGCATTGATGCAGGTCTTGACAGCTTGGGCATATATGTCGAGTCGAAGGCTACGGCCTTCCGGAGGAGTCCAATTTGACTCTTTCCTCTTCAGTTGCTGCAGCACAGATCTCTCTTGTTGGCTGTTCTCATTCATTGGCTGTCTCATTGTTTGCTGTTGGCCTCTTGGGGTTTGTGGAAGAACTCCCGCAGCCTCATTCGCCTGATGAATTCCTCTGTGTCTGCTGCGAGACTGATGGGGTCTATTTGGTGGTGGGCAGAAATTGAACCCCCAGCTGAGAACTTTGATTTCATCTGGTTGAAGTGTGCGTCCGACAAGTTGACAATGACTGCCCTGCAGTGGTTCTGTTTTCTGTGGTGGTGCCGGGGGAGGCTTGGTTGCTGCTGGTGGTGATGCCGAGTTTCTCAAGTTTCCTGTTCTTGGTGTGCATGTAGATGGCTTGGTTCCTTTGTCTCGTCTGCTTGCCAGCGTTTCGCAGCTGATCTGCGTCTTGAGCGCAAGTTGAGAATGTGGACACTATCTTAGTTTCCAAGATGCGGCATTTGCTGTACAGCTGGTGTGATGAGGAGAATCGCAACAGACACCTCCAGACGTTGAAAGATGCTCTCATAAGAACAGGGTACGGCGCTTGACTCATTGATCGACAGTTCTGACAGAGCGAAAAACCGTACCGACCTTCTCAGAAGACAAACACGGGACACAGCGGACAGGGTACCCTTCATCGTCCAGTACTTCTCCGGAACGGAGAAGCTGTGACATCTTCTCTGCAGCCTTCAACATGTCATCGATGAAGATGAACATCCCGCCAAGGCCACCTGCACAGCCCCACTTCTTGCCACTGCACAATCTCAAACAAACCATTCTCCGCAGCAAACTACCCAGCCTTCAGGAGAACAGTGACCACGACACCACACAACTCTGTTACAGCAACCTCTGCAAGACGTGCCGGATCATCGACATGGATGCCATCGTCTCATGTGAGAATACCATCCACCAGGTACATGGTATATACTCTTGCAACTCGGCTGACGTTGTCTATCTGATACACTGCAGGAAAGAATGGCCCAGGGATGGTACATTGGGGAGACCATACAGACATTACGACAACAAATGAATGAACACTGCTTGACAATATTCAAGCAGCAGTGTTCTTTTCCTGCTAGGGAACACTTCAGCAGTCACGGGCATTCAGCCTCTGATCTTCGGGTAAGTGTTATTCAAGGCGGCCTTTATGACACACGGCAACGCAGAATCACTGAGCAGAAATTTAAAGTCATGTTCCATACACATGAGGACGGCCTGAAGCAGGATCTTGGGTTCATGTCACACTATCTGTAACCCCCAGGACTTGCCCGGACTTGCAAAATCTCACTAACTGTCCTGGCTGGACACAATACACATTTCTTTAACCTGTGCTTAACTGTCTCTCCACTCACATTGTTTGTACCTTTAAGATTTGATTATCTGTAAAGACTCACATTCCAACCATTATCTTATAAATTGAGTTTGTTCTTTATATGCCCTGTTTGCGAACACATCTTCCACTCACCTGATGAAGGACAGTACTCCGAAGGCTTGTGGTTTGTGCTACCAAATAAATCTGTTGGACTTTAACCTGGTGTTGTGAGACTTCTTACTGTACCTCCCCTGTAGCCAGTGAGGAAACAAAGATTTCTCTCAAGGCCCTAGCAATTTCCTCCCTTGCCTCTTTCAGTATTCTGGGGTATATCCCATCAGGCCCTGGAGACTTATCTACCTTAATGTTTCTCAAGAACCCCAATACCTCCTCCTTTTTGACCTCAACATGATCCAAACTATCTACACACCCTTTGCCAAATTCATCATCCATCAAGTCCTTCTCTTTGGTGAACACTGACACAAAGTACTCATTTAATACCTCACTCATCTTCTCTGACTCCATGCATAGATTCCTCCCCTGTCCTTGACTTCATGTCAGAGCATTAATTTCTTAGGTCAAAAAAGAATTTTTAATTAACAAAATGACCAGGTGAGAGGGTCAGGCTTGTGAGTGTATGTATATTGTGCTGATACACATGCGATTCATATAAATACACACACACACACACACACACACACACACACACATATATATAAAATGTTTTCTTGTTTACGGGGAATATTTAAAATTTCAGGTATTTTCTGCAGGCAACTGGTGTATTTGGAAAAGATATAACTCCAGTGTATAAAAGCAAATTAAGCTGGGAATTTATTATCTTATAGAGGAGATGGGCTTTTGCTGATATCAGAAGATCCCTTGGGAGGTTGATTGGTCAGGTCATGTAATAGAACATAGAACATAGAAAAACTACAGCACAAACAGGCCCTTCGGCCCACAAGTTGTGTCGATCATATCCCTACTTGCTGGACTTATCTATAACCCTCAATCCTATTAAATCCCACACACTCATCCAGAAGTCTCTTAAAAGACCTTATCGAATTTGCCTCCATCACCACCAATGGCAGCCGATTCCACTCACCCACCACCCTCTAAGTGAAAAACTTACCCCTGACGTCTCCTCTGTACCTACTCCCCATCACCTCAAACCTGTGTCCTCTCATTTCAGCCCTGGGAAAAAGCCTCTGAGAATCCACCCGATCAAAACCTCTCAACATCTTGTACACCTCTATCAGGTCACCTCTCATCCTTCGTCTCTTCAAGGAGCTCCTTAAACCTATCCTCATAAGGCATGCCATCCAATCCAGGCAACATCCTTGTAAATCTCCTCTGCACCCTTTCAATCGTTTCCACATCCCTCCTGTAATGAGGCGACCAAAACTGAGCACAGTACTCCAAGTGGGGTCTGTAATGACGTAATGAACTGGGTCTGTGCAGAGTAAGAGTTTATTTTTGCAAGTTTGGAGTACATCTCTGCAGAAGTCAGAGAGTTATGCAGATAGTTCTTGAGAAATCTCTGTCTTTCCACAAAATCTTCAAGACTGTGAACATAGTTTATAGCAACATATTTATGGTTGCTAATTGTATTTAAAGTGGCATTTTTGTCTAAATGTTGCTTGTTTGGAATTTAAATAGTTATCAAATAAAAGTAAAGTTGCCTCCTTTTAATTTTAAATATTGTTCAAATATTAATAGTTAAGCTGCTTCATTTGTTAGAGTTACATTCAAACTGTGTTATTCATTGAAGTTTGTTCCACTTTAAAAAATCCCTACTTTGTTAGTGGAATCATTCTTGGAAAGAGGTATCCTTTGCTCATATTTATGTCAAAAATTGTTGGGGTGTGGTCTGACTTCCCAATGTAATTTAGGAGTGTGTGTGTCCTGATTGTGAGAGTAAGGCAAACAGTCATATCCATACAAGCACGCTGCCCCCTTTTCCCTCCCTCCCACCAACACACACACACACACACACACACACACAGACACACACATGCCCACATACCCATTACACACTCATCACAGCACCACCTAACCATCACCACACACTCCCCCACCACACACACACACACACACACACACACACACACTCATACTGCCCTCAACCCACACATGCACACACTACCCCAACTTCAGACACATATACACACTGCCACCACACAGCCCCTGCTCCACACCCTTACTTCCAGCCTTTCCATGCCCGTTCCAAACACCAAGGCACTGTGTTCTCACCGGGCCCTTGGCAAAAAGGGTCTTCGCAATCTCATTGCAAAAGGCCCTTCCTGGCTCACCTATGGCCTTATTGGGCCTGCTGCAACTAGAGCCAAACTCCATGGGCTTGCTGGAGGCCTCTTGAACTCCATTCAACTCCCTTCCCCTCCCATGGCTGGAGAGATGGTGCAGGAGGGAGAGCTTTAGATTTCTGGAGCATTGGAACCATTTCTAGAGGAGGTGGGAACTGTACTAGTTGGATAAGTTACACCTAAACAGGAATGGGACCAACATTATCACCAGGAGCTTTGCTTGTGCAGTTGGGGTAGTTTTAAACCAGATTGGCAGGGGGATGGAATCCTGGCAATTAATTTAGAGTGGAAAGAAGTGGAGATATAATTAGAAGTTAAAATGCCAGTCAGTGAGTCTGAAAGGCAGAGGAAATATAGGATAGATAAGAAAGAAGTGAGTCTAACAAAACTAAATGGAATATATTTAATACGAGAAGCCTGAGGAATCAGACAGATGAGCTGAGGGCACAGCGAAGCATTTGAGAATCTGATATCGCGATGAATGAGACTTTGCTGAAAGAAGAAAGGATTGCAGGTCAACATTCCTGGTTATGGAATATTCAAACGAGATAGAGAAGTTGATGAAAGAGTCGGGGGAGGTCACAATTTTGATAAAGGAATCAATTATATCAGTAAGGAGGGATGATATCTGGATGGGTCCTCAAATGAGGCTTTATGGATAGAAATAAAAAACACAAAAGTGACAAACACGCCCTGATAAAGTCAGGGAGAGGATCAAATATGTAATTATAAGGGTGATTCTCCCATCCTGACTCACAACTTTTCTGGCAGGTCGGGATGGGAGATGCGCGTCGCCGGCCTTGCTTCAGGATTTGCACAAGTGCCAGGAACGCACGCGCATCTCCCAGAGCTGGAGAACAGTTGGAGACCAGAGCATGAAGGAAATCGGCGGGAAGACAGATCAATCATTTGAATTTTTTAGAATGTATTTTAAATATATTTTGAATTTCATAATTGGGAACTTGCTGGTCCCGATTGCAACTTCCACCCCGTCAGGAGTACTTCATGTCAGCAGGGTTTAGAATAGCTCCTCACGTTTAGGGAACTGGCGGGAGACCTTGCTGGAATGAAGGGGGGGGCAATCGGGGCCCCCTAGGGGATCGGGTGGAGGGGGGTAGTTGGTGCCTGGGACATGGGCATCCTGGCAGTGTCGGTCTGCACTCCTAGCACTGCTCAAGGGGCAAAGTGCCCATGCCCAGGGGCACCTCAGCACTGCCCATCGAGTATTGGGCTGTGCTAAGGGGGTGGGGTCTATTGTGGGTGGGGCCAAGAGGTGATTGGGAGGAGTCCTGCTGCCAATCTGCATTGGGATTGGTCTTGGATGGAGGGAGGGCAGCGATTGGGGCATGCTAGGGGAGTGGTGATCAGCTGGGGCGGGGTCTGCCTCCCGGGAGGTGTCTGATCCCGAAGGGGTTCTGACACTGGGGGGAGGGGGGGAGGTTCGGCAGTGGGGAGGGAGGGCGGGGGAGGGTCTGCCGGGATGAGAGGGCTGGGGGTATCACCACTGCTGGGGGGGTGGGAGGTGGACTAGACTTTGGAGCATTCCAGGATGGGGAGTGGGTTAGGGCTGGCTCAGGAATTGTTGTGGGGGCCATGATTGGGCAGTGGTGGGGGGGGAGCTGGAGGGACAGCACTGCGGGGGTCCCGGGCTGGCGAGCAAACAGCAGACTGCCAGATCAGGGCCACTGTGCACGCGCAGAGTTCCAGAATGGTCAAACCTGGCGCGAATAACAAACCACCCACCACCCCCACCCCCACCCCCAGCCCCAGCCCCAGCCCCAACACCCCCCACACAATATTCCAAATGTCACCAAGGTCCAGTATAGTTGCAGCATAACCCCACAGCTCTTAAACTCAAACCCCCTGTTAATAAACACTAACACACTATTGGCCTTCTTCACGGCTCTATCCACTTGAGTGGCAACCTTCAGAGATCTGTGGATACGAACCCCAAGATCTCTCTGTTCCTCCACATTCCTCACAATCCTGCCGTTGACCCTGTAATCCGCATTCAAAGTTGTCCTACCAAAATGAATCACCTCACACTTATCAGGGTTAAACTCCATCTGCCACTTTTCAGCCCAGCTCTGCATCCTATCAATGTCTCTTTGCAGCCTACAAGAGCCCTCCACCTCATCCACTACTCCACCAATCTTGGTGTCATCAGTAAATTTACTAACCCACCCTTCAGCCCCCTCTTCCAAGTCATTGATAAAAATCACAACTAGCAGAGGATCCAGCACTGATCCCTGTGGTACACCGCTGGTAATTGGTCTCCACTCTGAAAATTTTCCCTCCACCACCACCCTCTGTCTTCTATGATACAGCCAGTTACTTATCCAATCAGCCAAATTTCCCTCTATCCCACACCTCCTTACTTTCTTCATGAGCCTACCATGGGGAACCTTATCAAACACCTTACTAAAATCCATGTATACAACATCAACTGCTCTACCTTCATCTACACACTTAGTTACCTCCTCAAGGAATTCAATCAAATTTGTGAGGCAAGACTTACCCTTCTCTAATCAGTACTGACTATCCCGGATTAAGCTGCATCTTTCCAAATGGTCAGAAATCCTGTCCCTCAGGACCTTTTCCATTAACATACCGACTACCAAAGTAAGACTAACCAGCCTATAATTACCAGGGTCATTCCTGTTTCCTTTCTTGAACAGAGGAACAAGATTCGCCTCTCCAATCCTCTGGCACTATCCCCGTGGACAGTGAGGACCCAAAGATCAAAGCTAAAGGCTCTGCAATCTCATCCCTTGCCTCCCAAAGAATCCTAGGAGATATCCCATCTGGCCCAGACTGATCGACCCTCAGGTTTTTCAAAATTGCTAATGCATCTTCCTTCAGAACAGCTACCTCCTTCATCCTATCAGCCTGTATCACACACTCATCCTCAAAAACATGGCCCTTCTCCTTGGTGAACATTGAAGAAAAGTATTCATTCAATGCCTCTCCTATTTCTTCTGACTCCATGCACAAGTTCCCACTACTATCCTTGACTGGCCCTAACCTCACCCTGGTTATTCTTCTATTTCTCACATAAGAGTAAAAAGCCTTGGGGATTTCCTTGATCCGACCTGCTTCCTCCTAGCTCTCCTAAGCCCTTTTTTAACTCATTCCTAGCTATCTTGTAACCCTCAAGTGACCCAACTGAACCTTGTTTTTTCATCCTTACATACGCATCCTTTTTCCTCTTGACAAGACATTCAACCTCCTTTGTGAACCATGGTTCCCTCACTCGGCCATTTCCTCCCTAGCTGACAGGGACATACCTATCAAGGACTCGCAGTATTTATTCCTTGAACAAGCTCCACTTTTCATTTGTCCCTTTCCCTGACATTTTCTGTTCCCATCTCATGCTACTGAATTCTTGCCTAATCACATCATAATTACCCCTCCCCCAATTATAAACCTTGCCCTGCCATACGGCCCCATCCCTCTCCATTGCAATAATGAAAGACACCGAATTGTGCTCTCCCACAAACAAAACTAACACTTGGCCCGATTCATTACCCAGTACCAAGTCCAATGTGGCCCCACCTCTTGTCGGCTTATCCACATATTGTGTCAGGAAACCCTCCACACACTATACAAAAACTGTACCATTCGAACTATTCGACCTATAAAGGTTCCAGTCAATATTTGGAAAGTTAAAGACACCCATGATAACTACCGTGTGACTTCCACACCTATCCATAACCTGCTTTGCAATTTCTTCCTCCACATCTCTATTACTACTTGGGGGCCTACAGAAAACTCCTACCAATGTGACCGCTCCTTTCCTATTTCTAACTTCAGCCCATATTATCTCAGTAGGCAGATCCCCCTCGAACTGCCTTTCAGTAGCCGTTAAACCATCCTTGATTAACAATGCTACTTCTCCACCTCTTTTACCGCTTTTCCTACTCTTACAGAAACATCTATACCCTGGAACTTCCAACAATTATTCCTGTCCCTATTCTAACCATGTCATCATAATGGCCACAACATTTTTGCCCAAGTACCAAACCACGCTCCAAGTTCACCTACCTGGAACAGTTTTCTCACCAATTCAGCACTTTTGAGAGAATCGCCCCCCACATTTCAGAAATGTGTAGGAATAATAAGGCAATTATTGTTGGGGATTTTAACTACCCACATATGAACTGGGAGAGTTCTCGTGTGCAAGGTAGGGAGGGAGCAAAATTCATCCAGGAGAATAGTTTTAGCCAGTCCATGGAAAGCCCAACAACGGAGGGGGAGATTGTGGACATAATGTGTGGAAATGAGCCCTGGCAGATAGAAGGCAAATGGAAGAGCTGTGGGCTAAGTGCTGGAAAATGGGATCAGATCTCCATTGACTCACAAAGGCACACTGGGCTGAATGGCTTCCTTTGTAATATAAATGTCAATGAATCTATGAACTGATCTATCAGAGGGTGAATATATTCACGTGGGATACAACAAACATGTTTCGCCACTGGTAGGCAAAGAGAATACAATTAAAACTGTGGGCACAAAATCATGCTAAGTAATTGGATTCAATGTTACAAACAACATGGGTAGTGTTATGAACATGGGCAAGCTGTGTGCATAAATAAGTCTAGTAATGACAGGGAACAAGAAATTAAAATGCTGCAAGTCATAATTTCTTTCAAAAACATAAGGGGACCCTTCAGCATTTTCTGGTCAGATAGGAGAGAAACAAGATTGGAGCTTAATCAGGGAATTGTGAAAGTTTACAATGCAGGTGGAGACCACTGGCCTACCAGATCTGTTGAACCTCTTTGCTATAAACTAATCCACCTGCTCTGCACTCTGCATATAATCCTGTACCTTACTCTAGTTCTGCACTCCCCTCTGCTTCAATTATTTATACATTTCTCACTGAAAAGATGC
Source organism: Carcharhinus amblyrhynchos (assembly GCF_965287045.1). Lineage (NCBI taxonomy): Eukaryota > Metazoa > Chordata > Chondrichthyes > Carcharhiniformes > Carcharhinidae > Carcharhinus > Carcharhinus amblyrhynchos. The sequence goes on along the minus strand of NC_137352.1, from coordinate 210,107 downwards.
TGCCTTTGTGAAAAGATACTGCCTGCTTTCAACATCAAGGATTTGAATTTTTCTTCTCATTCATAGTGATAGTTTTAATTAGATGCATTATCTCATTGCTGTCTCATATTTCACTCAATCAAAACGCTATAATTTCAAAAACATTCATTAAATCCTTCTGAACATCAGTGAGAATAACTGAGTATCTCAATCCTACTTTACAATTATGGCTTTTCTCTCAAGCAGCAGCCTGCCCCGTAGCCCATCTATAGTTTGAATGTCCGATCAAACTGGGCAATTTGTAGAAGGAACTATTCTAAAGTGCATCAAAGTCTGACAGACATTTCCAATAATGGGCCCAACTCCGTTGCAAAATTGAATGCTTCCAAGAATAAGGAGATATCCAACAGAACTGATCCAAAACCAATTTCCTGACCCTTATGTTCTATAGTTTTTGTTTTTGTGGTATTACAAAGATCAAAATTAATTGTTAGCCAGTTAATTCTGTCATAACATAAGAATGATATGGAGTTGTCACTATAGTTAAGTGATACCTGAGATAAGTTGTGACTAGTTGGAACCTTCCAGCCTTGGCTTGAATATGGCTCCTTGAACCATGATTAAATAACATCATGAAACTGGAGATAGTTCGGTGTGTGGAGATGTGTATCAGCTTAACCTCTACATTTCATTGTCTGCTTCTGGTATCCAGATTACAGACACAATAAAAGTGAAGTTTATGGCTATTGCTTACCAAGATTGTTGTCACTATAAGAGTCTTATTGAACAAACTCTCTGAAGCATTTAAAAAATAAAATCTTCTGTCCATCACTAGCCCATTCTCTGAGTGCCAGATCCCAACCTATGAAAGGAAGCCAAAACTTAAAAATGAGGGAAAAGGAATAAAAGCATACACTTGTCATTATTTATTCTCACTTGGTTTTGAAGTGGCTTCAAGTTCATTATCATAAGCATCCATCTTCTGACCAAGCCTTTCTTTTTTATTATTCATTGGTAGGACATGGGCATTGCTGGCTGGCCAGCATTTATTGCCCATCCCTAGTTGACCTTGGAGGATAGTTAAGAGTCACATTGCTGTGGCTCTGGAGTCACATGTAGGCCAGACCAGGAAAGGATGGCAGATTTCCTACATAGATCCCTGAAAGTTGGGAATCAAGTAGATAAGGTTGTTAAGAAGGCGTACGGTGTCTTGGCGTTTATTGGTAGGGGGATTGAATTTAGGAGTCGCAGTGTAATGTTGCAACTGTACACTACTCTAGTGCGGCCACACTTGGAGTACTGTGTGCAGTTCTGGTCCCCGCATTACAAGAAGGATGTGGAGGCGTTGGAGAGGGTGCAGAGGAGGTTTACTAGGATGGTGCCTGGTATGGTGGGGAGGTCCTATGAGGAGAGACTGAGGGATTTAGGGTTGTTTTCGTTGGAAAGAAGGCGGCTAAGAGGGGATCTTATTGAAACATATAAGATGATTAGAGGTTTAGATAGGGTGGATAGTGATAGCCTTTTTCCTCGGATGGAGAAAGCTAGCACGAGGGGGCATGGCTTTAAATTAAGGGGGGGTAGCTACAGGACGGATGTCAGGGGTAGGTTCTTTACCCAGCGGGTGGTGAAGGATTGGAATGCCCTGCCTGCTGCAGTTGTAAATGCGTCTAGTTTGGGGGCGTTTAAGAGATCTCTGGATAGGTTTATGGACGAAAAGGGATTGGTATAGGCTAGTGGGTCATTGTTTTTGTAACTGGTCGGCGCAACATCGTGGGCCGAAGGGCCTGTTCTGCGCTGTAATGTTCTATGTTCTATGTTCTATTTCCTTTCCTAAAGGACATTAGTGAACCATATGGGTTTTTCCAGTAATCAACAATGGTTTCAAGGTTATCAGTAGATCCTTAATTCCAGATAAATTTTATTGAATTGAAATTCCATCATCTGCCATGGTGGAATTAGAACATAGATCCCCAGAAGTTTAGCTGAGTTTCTGGATTAATTGTCTAGCAATAAAACTACTAGACCATTGCCTCCCTGGAAAATGCTACAAGAAGCAAATTCTCACAATATTTCAATTCTTTGAACTAATCTGAATCTAATAAATTGCTCCCAATTCTTTTACTTCAGAATATCAATGACACAATTCTTTACCTTATGATGCAATTAGAATTATTTATAACAACACATATTCAGTGAAATAAACCAAATATTGGTAATTGAAAAGTGAAATATTCTTTGATAGTAAAATTTTGTTTATTTTAGTTCTTCAGAGATGAAGGCTGGAACTTTTCAGCCGTCCATGTCCTCCCTCCCTCTGTCACCTATCCCGAATGCAGAGTGGCAGCAGGACCCTCCCACCCCCACCAATCATCCCCCAATAGACCCCGCTCCTCAGCTGTACCCCCTGGTACTGCCCAATGTCCAGTTGGCTGTGCCAAGGTGTCCTTTGGGGGCACCCCCCTTACCCGTGACCATCTGGGAGGGCCTCAATGGCCTCTCTTCCCTCCAGCGGGGTCATGCCACCTATTCGTCATTAGTGAGGGAGCAGTTGTAAATGCCGTTGGAGTGAACCATTCCTAGCGAGGGAGGAGACACTAGCTGGCCCAGAGACTTCAGTCCTGGGCCCGCTAATGATATTGAAAAGCGGATTAGCATATAGAAATCAGCTGATTATTCTGAAAATTTTGGATTGGGAGATGCGCAGAGGCTGTGGCGCCCTGCATGGATCCCGCTAAATGGCCTTCGTTGATATCTTCTGGTGTGGTGCGCTGCTAGAGCAGCACAACAGGCTGGGAGAATCGCCCCCACTTTGTCAGCGGGCTTTTACAGCTTCACCCTCACGCGGCCGGTAGCGCAGTGGTTAGTAGTGCTGCTTCACAGTGCCAGGGACCTGGGTTCAATTCCTGGCTTGGGTCACTGTCTGTGTGAAGTTTGCACATTCTCTGCGTGGGTTTCCTCCATGTGCTCCCATTTCCCCCACAGTCTGAAAGAGATGCTGGTTAGGTGCATTGACCTGGAGTGTAATGACTAGTAACTTCATTGTAGTGTTAATGTAAGCATTACTTGCAACTAATAAATGAACTTGAACCAAACTTTAACCTCAGATTCCCCAAATTATTTTCCAAAGTCGACAACATTCCAAAAAATTACAAAAATACTGCAGAAGTGAAAATTCTCAGATTACCTGTTTCAGCGCTTCTCTGCTGCGTTGCATAATCTTCAAAATGTAATTAGTTCTCTGTCCTTTGCTGGTGAATTCAACATGACCAGTCAGGCCATCTAATTCCACCTGGACCCAGGAACATAGAAAATTGGCCATTAACACAGATTCATTCTCAAATATCTTCACTTTCGAAAACTTAAGAACATGATTTCAGTGTCTATTTATGTGCAGTAATCCATTTCATTTACATACATTTAATCTCCACATTTCCCAACTGTGATACAGATCTCCCAGTTTTACACAAAATCACAGAAATGTTGTGCACCATTAGCTCCTTCCTCTCAGGTAAGCCTCAGCTTTACACTGTGTTCCAACAACTTCCCTTTTTTTGGCCAGAAAGCTCACTCCCACCCCTTATTGGACTGGATTATAAATGCTTATCCATCAGAATGAAGGATAAAATATAACTTTAAATCCGAGATTGGTATATTTTTGTTCACCAAAGGTATTAAGGGATATGGGTAAAGATGGTTTATGGAGTTTGCTTATAGATTAACCATCCCACTGAATGACAGAACTGGCTCAATACTCACTAGCCTGCTCCTATCTTCTTATGTTCTAGAAGCACTGGATAAAACGCATGCAAATTTATAAGGATGATAAAAGAATCTTTTACACAATGAGCTATTGTGACCTAGAATGCACAAACTTCTTCTTGCATATCACATTTTGCAGCTTTACAAGTTGGACAGTCAGATCACCGTGCCTTGTTAAATGGATTACACTGAATCCTGCTGCAAATCTTTGTAGATCACATTGATTCACAACATGTTGAATAGTCTGATCCAGATTACAGAATACTAAAGTGCAGAAGAAGCCCTTCAGCCCATCAAGTGCACACCGACACATGAAATGCCCTGACCAGCCCCACCAAATCCCACTTGCCAGCACTTGATCCATAGCCTATGACACGTTATGACATGCCAAGTATTCATCCAGGCACTTTTTAAACAATGTGAGGCATCCCACCTCCACCACAGTCCCAGATGACCAGTCACGAGTTGAACGTTCCTTGAAATACCATTTTTTGAGGAGCTGTGATGTCCTTCCATTGAGAGTGTGGTTTCCATTGAGTATAGATTACTCTTTTGAGGGACTGTGAATCCTGGAAGCCCAATGTGATTGAATCACTCACTAAATCTTCAGTGGTGATATTGGTGTCAGTCCAGAAGTTGCACCATTTGGCTTTTTTGTCAAAACCCACATCGCTGAGAGCAGTTGCAGAACTCCAGATTTGAATCTCATATTCCATAGGTTCTGAAGACCTTCATACATTTTCTGTTCTGGTTTGACTTCAGTCTGGTCAAACTCTTTCAATTGTTTATGCCTTCCAATTCACACCAGAAGGTGTGATGTTGGACAGGACTGGGAGCTATTGTACAAGTGTTGATTTCAGTGTGCCATTAATTATCAATATAGATATGTTGAAGATAATGTCCAAGTGGGGAAGGTGGTTTGGGGGAGGGTGGGGGGGGGATGGCAAGTGGCGATCTTACCAAAAAAATTCTAAGTGCTGAATGAGCCTACCCCAGCCACCAGGAGGGGCCTCAGTGGCTACTAGTCCCACTGCTGAGGCCATCACATCAGGTCCCTGTTTGTGGGAACCATACATGATCCTTGCCAGTGAGGACATTGATCAGCGAGTAGGTAAGGACAAGCAAGTCTGGACAATTGTGTCCTAGACTCACTAAGAACATAAGAAATAGGAGCAGGAGTAGGCCATCTAGCCCTTCGAGCCTGCCCCGCCATTCAATAAGGTCATGGCTGATCTGTCGTGGCTCAGTTCCACATTCCCGCCCTCTCCCCATAACCCTTAATCCACTCGCTTATCAAAAACCCATCAACCCGCGTCTTAAAAATATTGAGCGAGGTAGCCTCCACCACTTCAACGGGCAGAGAATTCCAGAGATTCACCACCTTTTGAGTGAAGAAGTTCCTCCTCAACTCCGTTCTAAACCGCTCCCCCTTTATCTTGAGGCTGTGCCCCCTAGTCCTACTGTCCTCTCTGAGCAGGAAGAGTCTCTCCACCTCTATCCTATCCATCCCATTCATCATCTTATACGTCTCAATGAGATCTCCCCTCATTCTTCTAAACTCTAACGAGTACAAGCCTAGTTTATTCAGCCTCTCCTCATAGCTCAACCCTCTCAACTCTGGTATCAGCCTAGTAAACCTCCTCTGCACTCCCTCCAAGGCCAAAATATCCTTGCGTAAGTGCGGCGACCAAAACTGCACACAGTACTCCAGCAGCGGCCTCACCAATGCCCCATACAGCTGCAGCAAGACCTCCCTACTTTTATATTCAATCCCCCTCACTATGAAGGCCAGCATCCCATTCGCCTTCCTGACCACCTGCTGCACCTGCAAGCTGGGTTTTTGCGACTCGTGCACAAGGACCCCGAGGTCCCTCTGCACCGTCGCCTGCTGCAGTTTTTCGCCATGTAAGTAATAGTAAATTACATTGAAATTAACAAATGAATACTTAAATTAGCCTGAAGCTGCCTTCGCTGGAAATACAGAGCTGATAATATCCCAAGAGGTGAGAAACCAGGCACCAACCCAATTTTTTGCCTGTCACCCAATCTTACCAGCTCGCCATGCAAATCGAGCAATGTGGTGAGCCGGTAAGATTGCCTCCCAAGTGTTTGTGCAGCTCTTCTCTGCACACACAAAGAAGTGGTATTCTGCTGAAGACCCATGAGAGCAAAAGTACGAAGAGTATGTCCACTGGATCCCCAGCTGGTGCTTACTAGTTGCCAGATGACAATTAACCTGCTGTTAGTCCTTTTCGATGCTACTGAAACTTTCTTCATTTCCCCTTTAGGCAACACATATGTGCAGCCCTTACTCTGGCTGAATATGTGGTGAGAACAGAGCAGTAGTAATTTTTAAAAGGGAATTAGATAAATATTTAATGGAAAACAAAATTGCATGCAGTGAGAAAACAGTTGGAGAATGTTCTATTATCTTTTGCACTGATGTGCTGGGCTCCTCTATCATTGAGGATGGGGATATTTGTGGAGCCGCCTCCTCCAGTGAGTTGTTTCGTTGTCCACCACCATTCATAGCAGGACTGCAGAGCTTAGATCTGATCCATTGATGATGAGATTGCTTAGCTCTGCCTATTATTTGCTGCAGGGTCTGTCCTGTTGGTCAGGCCAGACATACCAAAGAACGGTAATGGTGGCGTGAGGGACATTATTTGTAAGGTATGATTTTGTTAGTATGACTATGTCAGGCTATTTCTGATAGTTTGTGAGACACCTCTCCAGCTCCCAGATGTTGGTAAGGAGGACTTTGCAGGGTCAACAGGACTGGGTTTGCCATTGCTGTTTGTGATGCCTGAGTCGATACCAGATGGTCTGTTCCATTTTCCCAGTGGCAGAAGTTAAACGGACTGGCCTATAGTTCTTGTTTTTTTGCCTCCCTCCTTTATTAAAATTAAGGTGTTACATTGGCAGCTTTCCAATCCTCTGGTGTGTTTCTAGAATTTAAGTATTCTTGGAAGATTACTACCAATTGCATCGACGATCTCTGTAGCTACTTCCTTTAATATCCTGGGATGCAATCTGTCAGGTCCAAGGGATTAATCTGCTTTGAGCCCCATTAGTTTCCCTAGTACTTCTTCTCTACTGATAGTTATTGCATTTATCTCCACCCCACTTCTGCTCTCGATTTACCATTTTTGTAATGTTCCACTGTGAAGACTGACACAAAATATTTGTTTAACTCCTCTGCCATTTCCTGATTCCCCATTATTATTTCCCCAGTTTCATTCTCTAAGAGGCCCATGTTCACTCTGGCCTCTCACTTCCTTTTTATATATTTTAAGAAGCTCTTGCTGCCAATTTTTATATTACTTGCAAGTTTACTCTCGTAATTTATCTTTTTCCACTTTTGTTTTGGACATCTTTTGTTGGTTTTTAAAACTTTCCCAATCCTCTGGCTTACACTAATCTTTGTCACACTGTATGTTTTTTCTTTCAGTTTAAAACTATCCTTAACTTCCATGGTTATCCATGGTTGATTTATCCTCATCCTAGAATCCTTCTGTCTCACTTGGATGCTTTGTGAGTCACAGACTATTTACACAAACTCCTGCCATTGCAGATCCTAGAGGGTGTTCCATCATTCCAATTGATGGATGCACCATATGAAGCTTTGAAGTTTGTTTCTGTAGAGGATGAGCTGAATTCAGATCTTTGCTCCATTGAACCTATTAATATGGGGGCGGTGGGGGTGAAATTTTCTCATATGTCAGTTCTGAAGAGAAAGTTGGGGAGAATCCCGCTAAAAACTCACCGTATCTTCAATAAAATGTGCCCCCCTCCTCCACATCGTTTTCATGCAGTCAGAATAATTGCTTCCTAATATAAAAGCAAAATACCGCAGATGCTAGACTCTGAAACAAAAGCAGAAAATGCTGAAAAATCTCAACAGGTCAGACAGCATCTATGGAGAGAGAATAGAGCCAATGCTTCGAGTCTGGATGGCCCTTTGTCAGAGCCCTGACTCAAAACATTAGCTCTATTCTTTCTCCACAGATGCTGTCAGACCTGCTGAGTTATCCAGCATTTTCTGTTCAAATTCTGCTTCCTCATGTCTCCCATTGCTCACCTTCACACATCCATCACATCTCCATGGTAGACCCTTTCCCAGCTATCTCATGGAGATCCAACATTTGTCATGTCACTTCCACCACCCCCAATCTTTATAGTCCCATCAATAAAATATCTGCTCCTCACATCCTCGCTCACTCCCATTCATCCCCCATGCGTGTCAGCCTTCATCACCACCTGTCCTGCAGAATACCAGAGTACACTCTCCCCATCTGTCTCATTGCATGACAAACCCAAGCACAACTGTTATTAGCAGGCATAGTCTGCCAGGGATTTTCTTGAACTGAGATGCCTCATGCCCTTTGAGGAAAGCGCCCTTGAGCTACTGACAGTGACTGTGCCTTTGCAGAGGGCAAGATGGGACAAGAGACAAAAATGAGGAACCTCAACACATCCAGCCATGGTGCAAGCTTCACGAGTTAACTTTACCCCAGCAGTCTGTTCCTGTGATGTCCTAATGCCATCTCACTTCCCTTACAGATCAATCAGTTAACCAGCCCAGACCATCCTCATGCCCTCTGGAGACCCTCAGGACTGGAGGCCCTCAGGACTTCACTGCATCTGCCCCTCTATCCCACAGAGGAAACCAAGAAGTCAAAGGGAAGTGGGGTCACAAAGAAAAGGCAGTAAGGGGAAAATCGAAAGGCAAAGAAAACAAAGTCAAATATCAAGAAGTACCATGGTACTGGGTACACAGACTGTGGAGAACTCAATGAATGGGTCCAGTAAGGCTAAGAGAAATAAAACACAGGAAGAGTGTACAAAACATAACCGGACAGATGGTTGGAAAAAGCAGGACAGGGAGCAAGGGAAGTCTAGATTAAACTGCATTTACTTCAATGCAAGAGACCTGACGGGCAAGGCTGATGAACTCAGGGCATGGATGGATACATGGGACTGGGATATTATTAGCTATTACTGAAACACAGAACATAGAACATTACAGCACAGTACAGGCCCTTCGGCCCTCAATGTTGTGCAAGCTATGTCCAATCCCAAGATCAAGCTATCCCCTCCCTATCATTCTGGTGTGTTCCATGTGCCTATCCAATAACTGCTTGAAAGTTTCTGAAGTGTCCGACTCCACTATCACAACAGGCAGTGCATTCCGCACCCCAACCACTCTCTGGGTAAAGAATGTACCTCAAACATCCCTCCTATATCTCCCACAATGAACCTTATAGTTATACCCCCTAGTAACAGATACATCCACCCGAGGAAATAGTCTCTGCACGTCCACTCTATCTATCCCTCTCATCATCTTATAAACCTCTATTAAGTCGCCTCTCATCCTCCTCCGCTCCAAAGAGAAAAGCCCCAGCTCCCTCAACCTTTCCTCATAAGACCTACCCTCCAAACCAGGCAGCATCCTGGTAAATCTTCTCTGCACTCTCTCCAATGCTTCCACATCCTTCTTATAGTGAGGTGACCAGAACTGAACACAATATTCAAATGTGGTCTCACCAACGTCCGGTATAGTTGCAGCATAACCCCATGACTCTTAAACTCAAACCCCCTGTTAATAAACACTAACACACTATAAGCCTTCTTCACGGCTCTATCCACTTGCGTGGCAACCTTCAGAGATCTGTGGATATGAACCCCAAGACCTCTCTGTTCCTCCACATTCCTTAGAACCCTGCCATTGCCCCTGTAATCAACATTCAAGTTTGTCCTACCAAAATGAATCACCTCACATTTATCAGGGCTAAACTCCATCTGCCACTTTTCGGCCCAGCTCTGCATCCTATCAATGTCTCTTTGCAGCCTGCAAGAGCCCTCCATCTCATCCACTACTCCACCAATCTTTGTGTCATCAGCAAATTTACCGACCCACCCTTCAGCCCCCTTCTTCAAGTCATTGATAAAAATCACAAATAGCAGAGGATCCAGCACTGATCCCTGTGGTACACCGCTGGTAACTGGCCTCCAGTCTGAAAATTTTCCCTCCACCACCACCCTCTATCTTCTATGAGACAGCCAGTTATTTATCCAATTGGCCTAATTTCCTTCTATCCCACACCTCCTTATCTTCATGAGCCTACCATGGGGAACCTTATCAAACACCTTACTAAAATCCATGTATACGACATCAACAGCTTTACCTTCGTCTACACTTAATTACCTTCACAATGAATTCAGTCAAATTTGTGAGGCAGGACTTAACCCTCATGAATCCGTGCTGACTATCCCGGATTAAACTGAATCTTTCCAAATGGTCATAAATCCTATCTCTCAGGACCCTTTCCATTAACATACCAACCACTGAAGTAAGACTAACTGGCCTATAATTACAGGGTCATTCCTATTTCCTTTCTTGAAAAGAGGAACAACATTTGCCACTCTCCAGTCCTCTGGCACTATCCCTATGGACAGTGAAGACCCAAAGATCAAAGCTAAAGGCTCCGCAAGCTCATCCCTTGCCTCCCAAAGTATCCTATGGTGTATCCCATCTGGCCCAGGGGACTTATCCACCCTCAGGTTTTTCAAAATTGCTAAAACATCTTCCCTCAGAACATCTACCTCCTTCATCCTATCAGCCTGTATCACACTCTCATCCTCAAAAACATGGCCCTTGGTGAACACTGAAGAAAAGTATTCGTTCAACACCTCTCCTATCTCTTCTGACTCCATGCACAAGTTCCACTACTATCCTTGACTGGCCCTAACCTCATCCTGGTCATTCTTTTATTTCTCACATAAGAGTAAAAAGCTTTGGGGTGGCTAAGGGAAGGACAGGACTGGCAGCTCAATGTTCCAAGATACATATTCTAAAGGAAAGATGGAACGGGTGGTAAGAAAGGAGGGGGAGTTGTGTTTTTGATTAGCGAGAACATCATGGCAATACTGAGAGGGGATATATCCAAGAGTTTGCCCACTGAGTCTAATATGAGTAGAACTGAACAATAAGAAGGGACAGACACTTTGATAGGACCCCAAATAGTCAGCAGGAAATTGAGGAGCAATTATGTAAGGAGATTACAGATAGCTGCAATAAAAATAGAGTGGTAATAGTAGGGAACTTTCCCAACATTGACTGGGACAGCCATGGTATTAGGGGCTTAGATGGAGAGAAACTTGCGTGTATTCAGGAGGAATTTCTCATTCAGTATGTGGATGGCCTGACTAGAGAGGGGACAAGACTTGACCTCCTCTTGGGAAATAAGGAAGGGCAGATGATAGAAGAGTTGGTGAGGGATGATTTTGGGACCAGTGACCATAATTCCATTAATTTTAAAATAGCTACGGAGAATGGTAGGTCTGGGCCAAAAGTTAATATTCTAAATTGGGGCAAGGCAAATTTTCATGGTATTGGACAGAAACTTTCAAAAGTTGATTGGGGGAGTCTGTGGGAACGCAAAGGGACATCTAGTAAGTGGGAGGCTTTCAAAAATGTGTTAACCAAGGTTCTAGGTAACCACATTCCTCTTAGAGGTAGATAGAAGTAGGGAACCCTGGGTGACTCGGGATATTGAGGCCCTGGTCAAAAAGAAGAAGGAGGCAAATGACATTCATAGACAGCTGGGATCTAGTGGATCCATTGAAGAGTATAGAGGTTGTTGGAGTAGAGTTAAGAGAGAAATCAGGAGGGCAAAAAGGGAACACGAGATTGCTTTGGCAGATAAGGCAAAGGAGAATCCAAAGATCTTCCACAAATATGTAAAGGGCAAAAAAGTAACCAGGGAGAGAGTAGGGCCTCTTAAGGATCAACAAGTTCATCTCTGTGCAGATCCGCATGAGATGGGTGACATCCTAAATAAATATTTCTCATCGGCATTTACTGTTGGGAAAAGCATGGATGTTAGGGAACTTGGGGGAATAAATAGTGATGTTTTGAGGAGTGTACATATTTACAGAGAAGGAGGTGCTTGAATTCTTAAAGTGCATCAAGGTAGATAAATACCTGGGACCTGATGAAATGTCTCCCAGGACATTGTGGGAGGCTAGGGAGGAAATTGCAGGTCCCCTAGGAGGGATATTTGAATCATCGACAGCCTTAGGTGAAGTGCCTGAAGATTGGAGGATGGCAAATGTTGTGCCTTTGTTCAAAAGGGGCTGCAGAGAAAAGTCTAGGTACTGCAGACATAGGTACACGTTCATAGCTCCTTGAAAGTGGAGTTACAGGTGCACAGGGTGGTGAAAAGGCATTTGGCATGCTTGTTTCAATGGTCAGATCATTGAATACAGGAATTGGGACGTCTTGTTGAAGTTGTACAAGACGTTAGCAAGGCCACGCTTGGAATACTGTGCACAGTTCTGGTCATTCTATTGTAGAAATGATATTATTAAACTAGAAAGAGTGCATAAAAGGATTACTAGGATCCTCCTGGGGTTTGATGGTTTGAGTTATAAGGAGAGGCTGGATAGACTGGAACATCTTTCCCTGGTGTGTAGGAGGCTGAGACGTGATCTTATCGAGATCTACAAAATAATGATGGGCATTGAAAGTCATAATCTCTCCCCAAAGGTAGAGGGGTCTAAGCCTAGAGAGCAAAGCTTTATGGTGAAAGGGGAGAGATACAAAAGGGTCCAGGGGGCAGTTTTTTTCACTCAGAGGGTGGTGTCTGGAATGAGCTGCCAGAGGCAGTAGTTGAGGCAGGTATAATTTTGTCTTTTAAAAAGCATTTAGACAATGACATTGGTAAAATGGGATGGAGCGATATATGCCAAATGTGGGCAATTGGGAGTAGCTTAGTGGTAAAAACTGGGCAGTTGGGCCAAAGTGCCGTTTTCCATGCTGTAAACCTCTATGATTCTATGATTTCACACACTGATAATGTAATAAAGCTCATGGCCCAGGCTCCATCACCCACCCCCCCTTCCCATGTCTGCCAGTCTTTTGTAGCTAAGAGGATGCTAAATGTGCAGAGTGTCTGACCACCTGATCAGTCAGTGGAGAAAATCTCCGAGACTCCTGATTTCATGGGTGGCATGGTGGCACACTGGTTAGCACTGCTGCCTCTCAGTTGCAGGGATCTGAGTTCGATTCCTGGCTTGGGTCACTGTCTATGCGGAGTCTGCATGTTCTCACCATCTCTGCGTGAGTTTCCTCCAGGTGCTTCGGTTTCCTCCTATAGTCTGAAAGACGTGCTGGTTAGGTGCATTGGCCATGCTAAATTCTCCCTCAGTGTACCCGAACAGACACCAGAGTGTGGCAACTAGGGGATTTTCACAGTAACTTCAGTGCAGTGTTAATGCAAACCTACTTGTGATAATAATAAATAAACTTTAAAAAAACAGGGGAGGCAGCAGCATCTGAGATTTGTCATTCAGCATTTCTGGGCCACTTGATCACCTGTTCAGTAGCAAAGTGGTTCAGCTGTCTCAGAGTTAGATATTTGACAGAGGATAAGAGGAGCATTGTTGTGAACTCATTGCAAATTATCATCCTGGCAAAGCATCCAGCTAACCACTTCAGGTCCTTGCCCATTAATGTCGTCACTGTCAGGTTGACCTCCTTCAGGGACAACAGTAGAGAGAGGATGTTAGACCCCATGGTGAGAAAGGTCTTCACACCTTCGTCCTGGTCATCACCAAACCGTGAAGCAATGAGGACATCCTTAGCCCTGCGCCCCATGTGGGCCCTGGCCTTTTCCTGAGGTCCACCTCCTCCTCCACAGATTGCCCTTCACTGCCCTCCTTATCATTCTTTCATCCAAAGAGATATGACGGTCCTCCATCTCCTCCAGGTCTAGCTGTTCTCCCTGCTGCAGTGGCAGATTGTTCAAAGCACAACAGACCACAATGATGCAGGACATTGGAGGGCTATCCCCAACCAGTATTATTTCCTGCTCAAGCAACTGCATGAGCCTCATTGATGTGAGTCTCAACACATGTTTATGGCCTCTGCATTGGTGTCATCACCCATTATCTCAATAGGTACCCGTAATCCCAAGGGGTCATCCCTCCAGCTGCCACTCTCCCTCAAAAATGGTTGGGATCTGAAAGCTTCCCAATACGTAATTGTCATGGAGACTGCCTGGGAAACGGGCACACACTTGCATGATGTGCATCATATAGTTGCAGACAATTTGGACATTGAGAGAGTGGGATCCCTTGCAGTTTGCAAATCGCACTCATGCCATTGTGGGGAGTGTAGAACCATGTGGGTGCAGTTGATGACACCTTGTACCTGGGGCATGCCTGCTAAGCATGCAAAGCCCATGACCCTGGTGTCCTGGCTCGCCTGGTCCTGATCCAAATTGATGTACATTGTAAATAGCACATCTGTGACCTTCCTTATGCACTTTTCTGCAGCAGATTGGAAGAGGCCACACAGGTCACCTGAGCAGCCTAAAATGAGCCACTGGCATAGAAGTTCAGAGTGACTTTCAGGGCAACAGGCAATCGGTGACCTCCCGATCCATGTGGTTCCAACTCTTGCATCACTGACACAGTTGGTCCACTGTCCCTAGGGATAGACGCAATCTTCTCTCGCACTAGACCCCTGATATCTGGAGGTGGGGAGCTCTGGGGTGGCAGTCCCAGGCTGGCGCTGTCTCCTCCAAGGCTCTGCCACTTGGAAGCACAGTGGGTCCAGCCCCCCCAACTCCTCTGCAGGGTGCTGGTCCTGGTTGCATGCAGTGCCACATCAATGCACTTGCTGTTGCTCGATCGCAATCAATAGAACTGCCAGCTGAATGATTCTCTTGAATCAAAAACTGAAAGGAAGAGATCATCATCGATTAGCAATCCTGACAGTGTCCTGAGCGATAGTAGAACTCTCCATTCACCTGACGAAGGGGCTAACCCGAAAGCTTGCGAGTATATTATCAAATAAATAGGTTGGACTAAAACCTGGTGTTGTCAGACTTTTTAGTGTCCTGAGCCACAGCCCTGTCAGAATCTATACGCATCCCCCATGTGAGTGCTTTTCCAATGAGCCTCACTCCTTCTCCTGTTACACAATAGCCAATTCCCCACAGTTGTCCCATTGAATGAAGCACTTTGACCCTTTAGAGTCTTAGTGGACCATATGACTCCCCAAAGGGTGAGAAATGAGGGTAGTTGAGTGCATTCAATGGATCCATACTCCAACTTCATGGGGGAATAAGACGCTGCTGACTGTTATTTCCTGAACAGGGTGACTGATAAGCACCTTCACCATAATACCTTGCATTGGGGGCCAATGAAGTTTATGAAGATGTGAGTCTTATCCTTGGACTTCAATGCTTGGAAATTAGCCTTCAACTATTTTGTATCAATCTATCTACAGATGATTCACAGACTCCACAAGGCAGGATGTTTCAGCTCACCCATGCCTGTCATAGGACGATTATTTATCGATTTCGATTGGTGGGATTTGAGCCAGAGCATGACATAGAAACATAGAAAATAGAAGCAGGAGTAGGCCATTCGGCCCTTGAGCCGGTTCCATTATTCATTTTGATCATAGCTGATCATCAAATTCAATATCCTAATCCCTCCTTCGTCCCATATCCCTTGATCCCTTTAGCCCCAAGAGCTATATCTAATTGCTTTAGGTTTGTGGTATACCAAGAGCGCTCGGCTACAAAAGAAAGTTGGGGCTAGGCTTCCAACTTTTCTGTAGAAATTAATTTAACCAAATCAAACTGAGGGACCAAGTTAAAGGGGCAGCCACTTAAAGGGATACTACCTTCAACATCAAAAAAATCACAAATGAAACTTAAAACTAAGCGATTTACTCAGTAAAGTCGCCATAGTCCCAGATGACCATAGTCTGCTATTTCCTTTGAGATGAATCATCTTTCGGATGATTTAATCTCAGGCAAGGGGCAAGGTTGTGAAGGTAGGTCTTCATGAATAACCTCAACTGGTACGGGAATTGAACTCACGCTGTGGTGTTGCCCTGCATCAGGCTTTTCAAATTGGCTGACAGGTTGGTTCCCACTGGTCACACAATGCCTTCTAGCAGTTGGAAGTTCCAGCCAACTTTGAACAAAGGCAACCTTTAGCAGATCTTAATCTCTCAGAATGTGCTCATTAATTATTCTAATACAATGGTTTCAACAAGAGGACTTTATTTAGTTCACCCAAAACCAGTGTCTCCAAGAACAACAGGAATCTTGATTCCAATTAAACAGTTCAAGATTCCTATCATTCTCTGTCCAACACCATGGAAGTATGGCATATGACTGAACATAAGAACATAAGAAATAGGAGCAGGAGTAGGCCATATAGCCCTTCGAGCCTGCCCCGCCATTCAGTAAGATCATGGCTGATCTGTCGTGGCTCAGTTCCACATTCCCGCCCTCTCCCCATAACCCTTAATCCCCTCTCTTATCAAAAACCCATCAACCCGCGTCTTAAAAATATTCAGCGAGGTAGCCTCCACCACTTCAACGGGCAGAGAATTCCAGAGATTCACCACCCTTTGAGTGAAGAAGTTCCTCCTCAACTCAGTTCTAAACCGCCCCCCCTTTATCTTGAGGCTGTGCCCCCTAGTCCTACTGTCCTTTCTGAGCGGGAAGAGTCTCTCCACCTCTATCCTATCCATCCCATTCATCATCTTATACGTCTCAGTGAGATCTCCCCTCATTCTTCTAAACTCTAACGAGTACAAGCCTAGTTTATTCAGCCTCTCCTCATAGCTCAACCCCCTCAACTCCGGCATGAAATGAACAGAAATCCAAGCAACTGACTGTGCTATCTACCATCAAGCTGGCAGCAATAGAGAGAACTCTGGCTCTCATCAAAACTTGGAAATTGTGTCTCCTCACTGAATCATTCCATGCTCCTTTTCCTGTTGCAAAAGTCTCGCTCTGAAAAGACAGAGCATTTGTTTGTGCATCTGTCATGCAGAAATCTCCATGGTGCAGAGTTATTATTATTTGTGATCATGGTCATAGAGTCATGCAGCGCAGAAAAGGCTCTTTGGCCCATCGAGTCTGCATCAACGATAACCACCGCTAAAGACGTGCTCATCGCTGCACTTATCCCACATCCTTGAATGTTATGATATTTTAAGTGCTCATCCAAATATTTTTTAATGGTTGTAAGTTTTCCGGCTTCCACTATCTTCCCAGGCAGTGCATTCCAGGTTCCTATTATCCTCTGAGTGAGAGAAAAATGTTCTCAAATCCCCCTGAATCTCCTGACCTTTAGCCTAAAACTATGTCCCTCGTGATTGACCCCTCAACCAAGGACAACAGCTGTTCTCTACTCACCCTGCCCATACCCCCCATAATCTTACACATCTCAGTCAAGTCCCCCATCAGCCTTCTCCGCTCTAAAGAAAATAATCCAAGCCTATCCAGTCTCTCCTTGCAGCTCAAATGCGCCATCCCACGCAACATCCTGGTGAATCTCTTCTGTATCCCCTCTAGAGTAATTACATCCTTCTTATAGTGATGTGACCAGAACTACACGGTAGTCTAGCTGTGGCCTACCAATGCTCTGTACAGCTCCATTATTACCTCCTTACTCTTATACTCTATGCCACCACTGATAAAGGTAAGTGTCCCATGTACCGACTTCAGGAATCTGTGAATAAGTACTCCAAGATCCATCTGTTCCTCTGAACTTCCCAATGTCCTGCCATTGATTAAATGCTCCCTTATCTTGTTTCTTCTTCCAAAGTGCATCACCATGCACTTATCAGTTAAATACCATCTGCCACTGCTCTGCCCATCTAGCCAACTCGTCTATATCTTCCTGTAACCTACGACCACTTTCTTCAATATTAACCAGCCAGTTGGGGATGGTTCTTATTTCTTATTTGCGATTGGGGTGCCCTTTTGATCTCTGTGGAGCCACTTCCTGGCTCCAAGATTCCCTGCTGGAGTGATAGTGCCAACCACGCCCACATTTTCATTTGCTTTCAAAGTGTCACAATCTGGAAAGAAAACAGACTGATGGAGTTGGAGGGGCTCACATCGGCTTTCTCACCAGAACTGACACTTTAACAAATTCTCGTAAGATTGCCCCAACGTCATAGAATCATAGAAATCATAGAAACCCTACAGTACAGAAGGAGGCCATTTGGCCCATTGAGTCTGCGCCGACCACAATCCCACCCAGGCCCTACCCTCATCCCTACATATTTACCCAATAATCCGTCCAACCTACGCATCTCAGGACACTAAGGGGCAAATTTAAGCATGGCTAATCAACCTAACCCGCACATCTTTTGATGGTGGGAGGAAACTGGAGCACCGGAGGAAACCCACACAGACACGAGGAGAATGCGAAAACTCTACACAGACAGTGACCCGCGCTGGGAATCGAACCCAGGTCCCTCGAGCTGTGAAACAACAGTGCTAACCACTGTGTTACCGTGCCGCCCTCTCTGCATCCAATCTCTCCAGCACTGTCAGATTTTCCTGCTGCGCTCTCCCAAACACTGGAAATTCCCACCCAAGGTAAACGGATCTTTGCATGATCCTGTCCTGCCCGCTATGATTCCCATGGTGAGCGAGGGGGGAAAATTTTGCCCTAGACGTTTGAATGACGCTAGGGAGAACTCCCCCAATCTTCTTCCAATCATGCTGTGGGATTTTTTTCACATTTACCCGAGAGGGTAGACACGGTTTAACATCACATCGTGAAAATGGCAACTCTGGTAGCGCAGTTTTCTTAGAACTGAACTTGAGTCAATCTAGATTTTGTGCTCAAGTTTCTGTAATGTGACCTAAACACATAACGTTCTGACTCAGAGGCAAGAGAATTTCCTACTGATTGAATTGGTTCCCAGTTTCCATAGAGATCTGCATATTTATCTGCAAAACAGAACAGATGCTTTAAGTTATTCTCACTACAATGATAAAATGTTATATTGTGATTAATAAACAGAAACCACTCATGAAACTAAGGAGGAGCAGCAAGACCATCTGGATTCCAATGAGACTGTGCAGACTCCAAATGGACAGAGAGCAATCACACCACATAGATTCCACACTAAGATGCAGTAACACTATAAATTCCATAGTCCCATAAAAGTACAGAATAATGGAACCAGCAGATTCCACAGAGTTCTAAGCAATTTGATCTCTAAAGTTGTTGATTACTTACCATTCTCAGGTAGTTCATCAGGCTAGTTCCATGTTGCCAAATCTGTGCAGAGCCACAGGACAAGGACTTGACAGCAATTTCCTGACTGCGGTTAAGTTCATGGACAGCAGTGACAACGACATGGACAGCATCAAACAAGAGTGCAGAAGAGAGCTAGGTACAAGAGGCAGAATATCATTTCTGGAGAGTTAGAAAGTTCAGGAGTAAATTCAGTTGAATGTGACAATCTATTTGGAAATAATTCCACTTCAAATTAAAAATTTTAAAATTCTTTTAAAAAGACATTAATCTTGAATAAGATTTAAAGTGCCATAAGCAGTAATTTCTTATGAATATCTAAATAAAATCTGCCAAGGCAGCAAATTATAGTATGATCCACCATTAAAAGTATCTCAGAGAGACAAAGTTACTTCAAAGTGGAGCTGAGTCCACGAAAAGATCAGTCATGATCTTATTGAATGGCAGAGCAGCCTCAAGGGGCCAGATGATCTACTCCTGATCCTAGTTCTTATGTTCTTAAATTTTTTTTTCAAAATTAAGGAAAATTGCTCTATCGTAAAGCTGCAGTTTTGAATGAATGTTCACAGAGTGAGGGATATAGACTGGTTGATTGAGTGGGCAAAAACTTGGCAGATGTAATATTATTTAAGAAACCATGAAGTTATGCACTTTGATAGGAAGAATAAAGGAGCTGGGTATTTTTTAAATGGAGAAAGACTGCAGAAAGCTGCAGCACGGGGGGATTTGGGGGTCCTTGTGCATAAATCACAAAAAGCTGGCATGCAAGTTCAGCTGGTCATAGGGAAGGCAAGTGGAATGTTGGCCTTTATTTCAAAGGGAATGGAGTATAAAGTAGTGAAGTCTTGCTAGGCACTAGTTAAATCACACCTGGAAAACTGTGAACAGTTTTGATCCCCTTATCTAGGAAAAGATACATTGGCATTGGAGATAGTCCAGAGAAAGTTCATTAGGTTGATCCCGGGTATGGAAGGATTTTCTAATGAAGAGAAGGTTGAGTTGAAAACTCAAGTTGATTTATAAACTCATTGGAGTTTAGATGAATGAGAGGCGACCTGATTGAGACATATAGGATTCTCAGGGGGCTTGCCAGGCTAGATGCTAAAAGGTTGATTCCCCTTGTGGGGAGGTCTAGAACCCGAGGGCATCATCTCAGAGTAAGGGGTCATCCATTTAAAACAGAGATGAGAAGGAATTTCTTCTCTGAGGAAAGTGAATCTGTCTAATTCTTCACCACAGAGGGCTGTAGAGGCTGGGTCATTAATTATGTTCAAGGCTGAGATAGATAGATTTTTAATCAGTAAAGGAATCAAGGGTTATAAGGATAAGGTGGGAAAGTGGAGCTGTGGATTATATCAGATCAGCCATGATCTCATTGAAAAATGGAAACAACTCGATTGGCCAAATGACCCACTTCTGTTGCTACATCTTATGGTCTTTTCCTTGAAATAACCAGTAAACGCTTAAGCATTCTCTGTCTGCCCTGCAGTTAGTCAGTATGGTCTCATCTTAATCACACTGGATTATATATTAAACCTCTGATCCTATATTTCTCTGTGTTGCAAGGCTGCAAAAAGTCTGACAACACCAGGTTTTAGTCCAACCTATTTATTTGATAATATACGCCGGCATACCCACAACATTGCAAGGCTGCAGCAGAGACATCCATCTGTCAATAAAAATCATCTTTAGGCAGTAGCTTCATGTTCTTAAGGAGTTGCATGCCTGCACAGTATTAACATCTCCATCACCGAGCCATCATGATACCAGAAGTTAGTGGACCTTGAGAATCCCCCCACAAGGGGAAGTGCCGGAAGATTGGAAAACGGCTAATGTTACGCCGTTGTTTAAGAAGGGTGCCAGGCAAAAGGCGGGGAATTATAGGCCGGTTAGTTTAACGTCTGTGGTAGGTAAAATGTTAGAATCCGTCATTAAGGAGGAAATTGTGAGGCATCTTGAAGGGAATTGCTTGATAGGGCGGACGCAACACGGTTTCATTAAAGGGAAGTCGTGTCTGACAAATTTACTGGAGTTCTATGAGGATGTGTCTAGGGCAGTGGATAGAGGAGAGCCGGTGGATGTGGTCTTTCTGGATTTTCAGAAGGCGTTTGACAAGGTACCTCACAAGAGGTTATTGCAGAAGGTCAGGGGACATGGAGTTGGGGGTAGGGTGTTAGCGTGGATAGAGGATTGGTTGTCAAATAGGAGGCAGAGAGTGGGGGTCAATGGGTGCTATTCGGATTGGCGGTTGGTGACTAGTGGGGTGCCCCAGGGGTCGGTGCTGGGGCCTCAGCTATTTACCATTTATATAGATGATCTGGAGGAGGGAACCGAGTGCAGGGTGTCGAAATTTGCTGATGACACCAAAATTGGGGGAAAGGCAAATTGTGCGGAGGGTGTGGAGAGTCTGCAGAAGGATCTAGATAGGCTGGGCGAATGGGCCAGGAAATGGCAAATGGAATTTAATGTTGGCAAGTGTGAGGTGGTCCACTTTGGTAGGAATAATGGTAGGAAGGACTATTACTTACGTGGCGAAAAACTGCAGCAGGCGACGGTGCAGAGGGACCTCGGGGTCCTTGTGCATGAGTCGCAAAAACCCAGCTTGCAGGTGCAGCAGGTGGTCAGGAAGGCGAATGGGATGCTGGCCTTCATAGCGAGGGGGATTGAATATAAAAGTAGGGAGGTCTTGCTGCAGCTGTATAGGGCATTGGTGAGGCCGCAGCTGGAGTACTGTGTGCAGTTTTGGGCGCCGCACCTGCGCAAGGATATTTTGGCCCTGGAGGGAGTGCAGAGGAGGTTTACTAGGCTGATACCGGAGTTGAGGGGATTGAGCTATGAGGAGAGGCTGAATAAACTAGGCTTGTACTCGTTAGAGTTTAGAAGAATGAGGGGAGATCTCATTGAGACGTATAAGATGATGAATGGGATGGATAGGATAGAGGTGGAGAGACTCTTCCCGCTCAAAAAAGACAGTAGGACTAGGGGGCACAGCCTCAAGATAAAGGGGAGGCGGTTTAGAACGGAGTTGAGGAGGAACTTCTTCACTCAAAGGGTGGTGAATCTCTGGAATTCTCTGCCCGTTGAAGTGGTGGAGGCTGCCTCGCTAAATATTTTTAAGAAGCGGGTTGATGGGTTCTTGATAAGAGAGGGGATTAAGGGTTATGGGGAGAGGGCGGGAAAGTGGAACTGAGCCACAACAGATCAGCCATGATCTTATTGAATGGCGGGGCAGGCTCGAAGGGCTAGATGGCCTACTCCTGCTCCTATTTCTTATGTTCTTATGTCCTTATAAGTCTTTTGACTAGATGTTTGAGCTGTTTAGAAATAATTTCAACGTCTGATCCTCAGTCATTATGTTGAGGTACAAATTTCACTTAGCAGCCCGAGGGACAATGTGGACACTCTCAAGTTCTATGCCAGGTTGAAAGGATTAGCTGAGCATTGCAAATTTGACCCAACTTTAGGAGAAATGTTAAGGGACCATTTGGTATAACCAATCTTATTATACAAAATAAGTTATGGGTGAGACCAAAATTTCTCTAGAAAATGCTTTGGAGCTGACCCACATGACTGAATGTGCAGAACAGGGTGTGAGTGGACTGCAAAGCAAGCTGCATGTGGAAATGGCTATTCCACAGAGCAGCTCAAGTGCAGATATTGAAGAGTTCAATAAAAGGGATACAGCATTGAGGGTAGAAGTTTGCTTTTGGTAAGGGTGAGAACACTCCCAAAAAATGTGCTGATATCAGAATTCTGTATTTCAGGTGCAATGAAAAGGGCAATTTACAAGCGTGGTGCAGAGTGAAAATGTCAGGTGGTAAGAATGTGCAGAAAAAAAACCAGAAGGGTTAGCTTAACTCCTTTAAAGGTAGTAGATGAGCAGTGCAACAAGGGGCCTGAAGCATTTACCCTTAACCAGGTCCATGTGAAAAAGGTTTGCTACAGAGAACACCTGGATGGTAAATGGAAGATCTCTTAAAATGGAAATTGACAAAGCAACTGCGGCTAGAGTCATGAAAGAGCAGGCTTTTAGTGTCCTTCAAAAGGATCTTCAACCTTTGATATTAAACAAGTCTGGAGCTTGGAATTCTCCCAAAAAAATTCTAAGTGTCAAAATCTGGAGTAATCCATTCTGGTTTTTTTCAGTGGGAGTTCAGAGTAGAATTTCCCATACTCTGTACAATGCAAAGGCTACCAGCGTGAATCTCATTAGATTTCAGGGGGCGGGATCTATTCCCGTCCAGGAGGCTGAAACCAAAGGGACTCCATACATGCACAATGACCTCAAACTGTCAGCCTCCCCATTTGCTGGCCAGCTCAATGGCTGGTAAGCCATGCAACCCCCAGAATGCTACCTCCCGAACCAACTCCACGGCCCGATCGTGGCCTCTGATCATTCCTGGGCCCAACCCCAACCCACCTGCCATCCCCGAACACCCTGATCACCAGCCCTCTCCCTCCCCCATGATGATGCACCCCCTCCTCCCCCCGCAGTGCAGACCCCCCTGTTTTAGCAGAATCACCCCCGCCCCGATTGCTGGCCTCCCTCTTGCCCCCTCTACCTCTTTGATCCCAATGAGAGTGGCAATGGGACCCCCCTCCCCCACCAATCGCCTTCAAGACCCCACCCGCTAGACCTCCCCATAAGCTGTACCTCCTTAGCACTGCCCCATGCCTGATGGGCAGCACCAAGGTGCCCTCTAGGCTGTGCCCACCAGGGTGCCCATGCCCTGGGGGCAATCCCTGCTGCCCGATCCCCTGGGAGGCCCCCGATTGCCCCCCTCCTTCACTCCAGCAGGATCATCCCGATAGTTCTCCAAAAGTAGGTACCAACTGTAATCCCCGCTGGAATACAATACTCCTGGTGGAGTGGGAAAGGTTAGCAGGCCTGGACAATCCAGTCCTGGGCCTGCTAACTACTTTAAAAATGGATTTAAAATATATTTAAATTATTTACCTGTCTTCCCGCCATTTTCCAGTGCAGATCTGACGGCGCCAAAAATCTGGCACTGGGAGATATGCTTGCAGCAGCAGCACATGCACAAATCCTGCGCACGCCCAGCCATAAGATTCTGCCACCCTACTCCGCTGGAAAATTAGCACTGCGGGGTGGGAGAATCACCCCCAGGGTGTCTACCTATACCAGAGAAACATTGCAGACTTTAGAGGCAGCAATATCACCATGTCTTCGAAGAATCTACTTGTCTTGGTAATTAAGGGACATTGCCCTTGTTTAATGGGACATGATTGGCTCAAACAGATAAAACTGAATTGGTTAGAGATATTAAATCTGCGAGATGGAGGTTTTCAGGAACTGCTATGTAAATATTCCAAGGTCTTACAAAATTACTAGGATGTATGAAAGGGGCTAATGTTCAAATCTACCTGAATTCAGAAACAACATCTAATTTATTCAAGGTTCATCCAGTGCCCCAAGCACTTTACCATAAAGTTGAAGTTCAGCTGAAAAGACTGAAAGGTATTGGTATTGTAAAGCCTGTTTAGTTCTCAGAATGATCAGCAGTCAAAATCTCTATCTCCAAATCGGATCAGACTATAAGAATTTTTGAGGACTATAAAGTGTCCGTTAATAAAGGAGCCCGTTCCTAAAATTAAACACCTCTAAATAAAAATAGCTAGAGGATTCAAATGCACAAAGTTAGACCCCAGTCACGCTTACCAGCAATTATAAATGGACAAAGACTCAGAGATTGGTAACCTCTCAACTCTCAGTAGGATTTATACCAATGTACACGCCTGTTTTTGGAGTTTTGTCAGCCCGTGTCATTTTCCAATGTACAACGGAAAGTTGATTATAAGGCATCCCGAATGTAGTGGTTTATCTCAATGGTGGTTTAATTATAGAAGCCAAACTTGAAGAACATAGGGCAAATTTGAAATTTTGAAATGTTTTAAAGAAGCAGCTGTTAGGCTGAAACAGATGAAATCTGCTTTCCAAGCAGACAATGTTACTTAGTTAGGTTTTAGAGTAGATGCAAAAGGATTGCAGTTCTTCAAAGCGAAAGTAAAAGCCATAAAAGCAGCTCTGCGCCAACAAACGTCTCTGAATTAAAGTAATGACTCAGAATGGTGAACTATTATGTAGGTTTTTACAAAATATATCTACCACCTTAGCCCCACTTCACCAATAGTTAAAAAACATCGACATTGGAGGTGGGGAGAAGACCAGAAAGAGGCATTCACAAAAATCAAGCAGGTTCTGCAGTCGTCAGTATTATTGCTGAATTACGATCCAAACAAGCCCTTGGTGATGACTTGCAATGCATCACAGAATGGAGTGGAAGCTATTTTGTCCCACAGAAAGACTGATGAAGCAGAAAGGCCAATTGTCTTTGCCTCAAGGATGTTGTCAGATGTGAAAAAGACGTATTCCCAGATAGGGATAAGAGCCGCACAAGAGGTTATTACAAATGGTCAGGGGCCAAGGAGTTGGGGGTAGGGTGTTAGCGTGGATAGGGGATTGGCTGTCAGATAGGAAGCAGAGAGTGGGGGTCAATGGGTGCTATTCGGATTGGCAGTTGGTGATTAGTGGAGTGCCCCAGGGGTCGGTGCTGGGGCCTCAGCTATTTACCATTTATATAGATGATCTGGAGGAGGGAACCGAGTGTAGGGTGTCGAAATTTGCTGATGACACCAAGATTGGTGGAACGGCAAATTGTGCGGAAGGTGTGGAAAGTCTGCAGAAGGATCTAGATAGGCTGGGCGAATGGGCCAGGAACTGGCAAGTGGAATTTAATGTTGGCAAGTGTGAAGTTATCCACTTTGGTAGGAATAATGGTAGGAAGGACTATTACTTACGTGGCGAAAAACTGCAGCATGCGACGGTGCAGAGGGACCTCGGGGTCCTTGTGCATGAGTCGCAAAAACCCAGCCTGCAGGTGCAGCAGGTGGTCAGGAAGGCGAATGGGATGCTGGCCTTCATAGCGAGGGGGATTGAATATAAAAGTAGGGAGGTCTTGCTGCAATTGTACAGGGCACTGGTGAGGCCACAACTGGAGTACTGTGTGCAGTTTTGGTCGCCGCACTTACACAAGGATATTTTGGCCTTGGAGGGAGTGCAGAGGAGGTTTACTAGGCTGATACCGGAGTTGAGGGGGCTGAACTATGAGGAGAGGCTGAATAAACGTACAAGATGATGAATGGGATGGATAGGATAGAGGTGGAGAGACTCTTCCCGCTCAGAAAGGACAGTAGGACTAGGGGGCACAGCCTCAAGATAAAGGGGGGGCGGTTTAGAACGGAGTTGAGGAAGAACTTCTTCACTCAAAGGGTGGTGAATCTCTGGAATTCTCTGCCCGTTGAAGTGGTGGAGGCTATCTCGCTAAATATTTTTAAGACGCGGGTTGATGGGTTTTTGATAAGAGAGGGGATTAAGGGTTATGGGGAGAGGGCGGGAATGTGGAACTGAGCCACGACGGATCAGCCACGATCTTATTGAATGGCGGGCAGGCTCGAAGGGCCAGATGGCCTACTCCTGCTCCTATTTCTTATGTTCTTAAACTAGGCTTGTACTCGTTAGAGTTTAGAAGAATGAGGGGACATCTCATTGAGACATATAAGATGATGAATGGGATGGATAGGATAGAGGTGGAGAGGCTCTTCCCGCTCAGAAAGGACAGCAGGACTAGAGGGCACAGCCTCAAGATAAAGGGGGGGGGGGCGGTTTAGAACGGAGTTGAGGAGGAACTTCTTCACTCAAAGGGTGGTGAATCTCTGGAATTCTCTGCCCGTTGAAGTGGTGGAGGCTGCCTCGCTAAATATTTTTAAGACGCGGGTTGATGGGTATTTGATAGGAGAGGGGATTAAGGGTTATGGGGAGAGGGCGGGAAAGTGGAACTGAGCAGCGACAGATCAGCCATGATCTTATTGAATGGCGGGGCAGGCTCGAGGGGCTAGATGGCCTACTCCTGCTCCTATTTCTTATGTTCTTATGTTCTTATTAGATAGATTGCTGGTCAAATATGCAGTCAAAAAGTTCCATCAGTACATTTATGGTCAGCATTTCACAATTATCTGGATTATTCCCAGTGCCATATGCTAGTGAGCACAGAAATAGGAGAAGAATGCAGATGAATGCATGGGTTAAGAGTCGGTGCAGGAGGGAGGATTTTAGATTCCTGGATCACTGGGATCATTCCTGAGGAAGGTGGGACCTGTACAAACAGAACGGTCTACATCTGAACCAAAGTGAGACTAACATCCTTGCTAGTGCTGTTGGAAGGAGTTTCAACTAATTTGGTAAGGGGAGGGAACACAGACTGTCAGAATCAGGACATGGAATCATACAGCAGAACAAACAAGTCAGAGGGAGTGTACATTTCAAGGGAGTAAGGTCAGGCTGGATGGTCTCAGCTTTAACACCAGGAATATTAAAGATAAAAAGGATAAGGATAAGGATTGACACTTGGAATTGTGATATAGTAACCATCACGGAGATGTAGTTGAGGGAGGGGTAGGATTGGCAGCTCAACATTCTGGGATATAGAATCTTCAGGTGAGACAGGGGAGGAGGTAAAAGAGGAGGAGACATTGCATTATTCATTAAGGAGGCAGTTACTGCAGGAAGGAGAGATGCCATCTTGGAGGGGACATTGAAGGAAGCTTTGTGGGTAGAATTTAGGAACTAAAAAAGGCAGCCACATTGTTAGGTATTTATCATAGACCCCCAGATAGTCAGCAGGAAATTAGGAACACATACGTGCACAATTCACAGAGGTGTGTAAAAATAATAGTACATAGAACAAAGAACATTGCAGCGCAGTACAGGCCCTGCAGCCCTCGATGTTGCGCCGACCTGTGAAACTGATCTAAAGCCCATCTAACCTACACTATTCCAATATCATCCATATGTTTATCCAATGACCATTTAAATGCCCTTAATGTTGGCAAGTCCACTACTGTTGCAGGCAGGGCATTCCACGCCCTTACTACTCTCTAAG
Source organism: Carcharhinus amblyrhynchos (assembly GCF_965287045.1). Classification (NCBI taxonomy): domain Eukaryota; kingdom Metazoa; phylum Chordata; class Chondrichthyes; order Carcharhiniformes; family Carcharhinidae; genus Carcharhinus; species Carcharhinus amblyrhynchos. The sequence goes on along the minus strand of NC_137352.1, from coordinate 182,316 downwards.
TAAAGAACCTACCTCTGACATCTGTCCTATATCTATCACCACTCAATATAAAGCTATGTCTCCTCATGCTAACCATCACCATCTGAGAAAAAAGGCTCTCACTATCCACCCTATCTAATCTTCTGATCATCTGCCTCTATTAAGTCACCTCTTAACCTTCTTCTCTACGAAAACAGCCTCAAGTCCCTCAGCCTTTCCTCATAAGACTTACCCACCATACCAGGCAACATCTTGGTAAATCTCCTCTGCACACTTTCCAATGCTTCCACATCCTTCTTATAATGCGGCGACCAGAACTGTACGCAATACTCCGAGTGCAGCTGCACCAGAGTTTTGTACGTCTGCAACATGACCTCATGGCTCTGAAACTCAATCCCTCTACCAATAAAAGCTAACACACCATACACCTTCTTAACAATCCCATCAACCTGGATGCCAACTTTCAGTGATCTATGCACATGGACACCGAGATCTCTCTGCTCATCCACACTACCAAGAATCTTACCATTAGCCCAGTACTCTGTATTCCTGTTACTCCTTCCAAAGTGAATCACCTCACACTTTTCCGTATTAAACTTCATTTGCCACCTTTCAGCCCAGCTCTGCAGCTTATCTATGTCCCTCTGTAACCTGCAACTGCAATGTCTACAACTCTACCGAATTTAGCGTCATCCGCAAATTTACTAACCCATCCTTCTATGCCCTCATTCAGGTCATTTATAAAAATGACAAACAGCAGTGGCCCCAAAACAGATCCTTGCGGTACACCACTAGTAACTGAACTCCAGGATAAACATTTCCCATCAACCACCACCCTCTGTCTTCTATCAGCTAGCCAATTTCTAATCCAAACTGCTAAATCACCCTCAATCCCATGCTGCTGTATTTTCTGCAATGGCTTACAGTGGTGAACCTTATCAAACTTCACTGAAATCCACATACACCACATCAACTGCTTTACCCTCATCCACCTCTTTGGTCATCTTCTCAAAGTACTCATTAAGGTTTGTGAGGCACAACCTACTCTTCACAAAACCTTGTTGACTATCCCTAATCAAATTATTCCTTTCTAGATGATTATAAATCATATCTCATATAATCCTTTCCAAAATTTTGCCCACAACAGAAGTAAGGCTCACTGGTCTATAATTACCAGGATTGTCTCTACTCCCCTTCTTGAACAAGGGGACAACATTTGCTATCCTGCAGTCTTCTGGCACTATTCCTGTGAACAGTGACAACATAAAGATCAAAGCCAAAGCTCTGCAATCTCCTCCCTAGTCTCCCAGAGAATCTTAGGATAAATCCCATCTGGCCCAGGGGACTCATCTATTTTCACACTTTCCAGAATTCCTAACACCTCCTCCTTATGAACCTCAATCCCATCTAGTCAAATAGCCTGTATGTCAGTATTCTCCTCAACAACACTGTCTTTCTCCTGTGTGAATACTGATGAAAAATATTCATTTAGCGCCTCTCCTATCTCTTCGGACTGCATGCACAACTTCCCACTACTGTCCCTAACTGGCCCTAATCATACCCCAGTCATTCTTTTATTCCTGACATACCTATAGAAAGCTTTAGGATTTTCCTTGATCCTACCTGCCAAAGACTTGTCATGTCCCCTCCTGGCTCTTCCTAGCTCTCTCTTTAGGTCATTCCTGGCTAACTTGTAACCCTTAAGCGCCCTAACTGTTTTTGCTCTTTGTCCTTTGTAACTGAGCCTTCACATATCATCTTGACATAAGTCTCCTCCTTCCTCTTCACAAGAGATTCAACTTCTTTAGTAAACCAGTGGTTTCCTCGCTCGACCACTATCATGCAGGTGCATACTTATCAAGGATATGCAGTAGCTGTTCCTTGAATGAGGTCCACATTTCAATTGTGCCCATCCCCTGCAGTTTCCTTCCATATCCTATGCATCCTAAATCTCGCCTAATCACATCATAATTTCCCTTCCCCCAGCTATAACTCTTGCTCTGCAGTATATACCTGTCCCTTGCCATCACTAAAGTAAATGTAACTGAATTGTGGTCATAATCACAAAAGTGCTCACCTACATCCAAATCTAACACCTGGCCTGGTTCATTACCCAGTACCAAATCCAATGTGGCCTCGCCTCTTGTTGGACAAAAACTGACCCATCTAAAGTATTTGAATTATAGCGTTTCCAGTCAATATTTGTAAAGTTAAAGTCCCCCATAACAACTACACTGTTACTTTCGCTCCAATCCAGAATTATCTTTTCAATCCTTTCTTCTACATCTCTGGAACTTTTTGGAGGCCTATAGAAAACTCCCAACAGGGTGACCTCTCCTTTCCTGTTTCTAACATCAGTCCATACTATCTCAGTAGATGAGTCCTCATCAAACGTCCTTTCTGCCACCGTAATACAGTCATTGACTAACAATGCCACACCTCCCCCTCTTTTACCACCTTCCCTGATCTGACTGAAACATCTAAACCCCAGAACCTACAACAACCATTCCTGTCCCTGCTCTATCCATGTCTCCAAAATGGCCACAACATCGAAGTCCCAGGTACCGACCCGTGCTGCAAGTTCACCCACCTTTTTCCGGATGCTCCTGGCGTTGAATTAGGCACACTTCAAATGCCTCCGGTACACTCCTGTGACCTTGAAACTACTCTCTATCTCCTGTACACTGGAGCTACAATTCAGGTTCCCGACCCCCCTGCTGAATTAGTTTAAACCCTCCTGAAGAGCATTAGCAAATTTCCCCTCCAGGATATTGGTACCCCTCTGGTTCAGATGTAGACCATCCCGTTTGTAACGGTGCCACCTACCCCAGAATGAGCCCCAATTATCCAGGTATCTGAATCCCTCACTCCTGCAGCATCCCTGTAGCCACATGTTCAACTTCCTCGCCTCGCTAGCATGTGGCATGGATAACAAACCAGAGATAACAACTCTGTTCGTTTTATCTCTAAGCTTCCACCCCAACTCCCTGAATTTCTGACTTACATCCCCATCCCTTTTCCTACCTATGTCATTGGTGCCTATGTGGACCACGACTTGGGGCTGATCCCCCTCCCCCTTAAGGATCCCGAAAACATGATCTGAGACATCACGGACCCTGGCACCTGGGAGGAAACACACCAACCATGTGTCTCACACGTTCCCACAGAATCTCCTATCTTTCCCCCTAACTATGGAGTCCCTAATGCTAATGCTCTATTCCTCTCCCCCCATTCCCTTCTGAGCAAGAGGGACAGACTCTGTGCCAGAGACCTGTACCCCATGGCTTACCCCCAACAGTATCCAAAACGGTATATTTGTTATACAGAGGAATAGCCACAGGGGATTGCTGAACTGACTGCTAGGGTAATGATATTAAGTAATTTCAACTTTCCCAACATTCACAGAATCACAGAATTCTACAATGCAGAAGAGGCCCTTCAGCCCATTGAGTCAGCACCGATTCATGAAAGGCCCTGACCTGCCGACGTAATCTCACTTGCCAGCGCTTGGCCCATAGCCTTGAATGTTAGAGCGTATCAAGTACTCATCCAGGTACTTTTTAAAGGATGTGAGGCATCCCGCCTCTGCCACATTCCCAGGTGGCACATTCCAGACTGTCACCACCCTCTAGGTAAAAATGTTTAGCTTCAAATCCCCCCTAAATCTCCCACCCCTCACTTTTAACTTGTTTCCCTCATAACTGACCCTTCAACTAAGGGGAACAGCTGCTGCCTATCCACTCTTGTATCTCATAATCTTGAATTTGATTTGATTTATTATTGTCACATGTATCAGCATACAGTGAAAAGTATTGTTTCTCGTGTGTTGTACAGACAAAGCGTCAGGATGCTGCCTGGGATAGAACATTTCAGTTCTGAAGAGAGGTTGGATAGGCTTGGGTTGTTTTCATTGGAGCAGAGAAGACTGAGGGATGACCTGATCAAGGTGTACAAGATTATGAAGGAGATAGACAGAGTGGATAAGGAGTCACTGTTCCCCTTAGTTGAAGGGTCAGCCACAAGGGACATTCAAGGCGAGGGACAGGAGGTTTAAGGGAAATGCGGGGAAAAACCTTTTTTCCCCAAAGGGTGGTGATGGTCTGGAATGTGCTGCCTTGGTGGGTGCTGGAGACAGGATGCTTCACATCCTTTAAAAAATATTTTGATAACTACTTGCAGCCCATAACCTTCAGGGCTATGGGCCAAGTGCTGGTAAATGGGATTAGGTGGGAGTTCAGGTATTTCTTGTGCGTCAGTGCAGACCCAATGAGCCAAATGGGCTCTTCTGCTCTGTATGATTCTATGATTCTCTGAATAATTTCAGATAATTTGGAACAAGGAAGGAGCAATGTACAGTCGCATAGTTATCAAGTCACCCTCAATTTATTATAGTCTGCCCACTCTTCTGTTGGCAGTTCAAGATGTGGAGATGCCAGCTTTGGATTGGGGTAAACATAATAAGAAGTCTCACAGCACCAGGTTAAATTCCAACAGTTTATTTGGTAGCAAAAGCCATTAGCTTTCAGAGCACTTGCTGCTTCTTCATCAGGTGAGTGGGAGTTCTGTTCACAAACAGGGCATATAAAGACACAAACTCAATTTACAAAATAATGGCTGGAATGTGAGCCTTTGCAGGTAATCAAGTCTGAAAGGTACAGACAATATGAGTGGAGAGAACGTTAAGCACAGGTTAAAGAGATGTGTATTGTCTCCAGACAGGACAGTTTGTGAGATTTTGCAAGCTCCGTGCTCTCATCTCACATACTCCATGCACTGGAGATCTCTACTGCCTCCTGAAGATACACAAGGCAAACACACCCAGCCGTCCCTTCGTATTGGGCAGTGGGATACTGTGCGAGAACCTCTCTGGCTACGTCGAGGGTATCCTGAAACCCATTGTACAAAAGCCCCCAGCTTTTGTCGCGACACTACGGACTTCCTACAGAAACTCAGCGCACATGGAGCAGTTGAACCAGTAGCACTCCTGGTCACAATGGATGTCTCGGTGCTCTACCCCAGCATCCTCCACGACAATGGCATTGCTGCAACTGCCTCAGTACTCAACGCCAACAACTGTCAGTCACCAGATGCAACTTTACAACTCATCCGCTTCATCCTGGACCACAATGTCTTCAACTTCAACAACCAGTTTTTCATCCAAACACACGGAACAGCCATGGGGACCAAATTCACACCTCAATATGCCAACATCTTCATGCACAGGTTTGAACAAGACCTCTTCACCGCACAGGTCCTTCAACTGATGCTATACACTAGATACATCGATGACATTTTCTTCCTTTGGACTCATGGTGAATAATTATTGAAATAACTATATGATGACATCAACAAGTTCCATCCCACCAACAGACTCACCATGGACTACTCTCCGGAATCTGTTGCATTCTTGGACACATGCATCTTCATCAAGGACAGTCACCTCAGCACCTCACTGTACCGCAAACCCACGGATAACCTCACGATGCTCCACTTCTCCAGCTCCTAAACACGTTAAAGAAGCCACTCCCTATGGACAAGCCCTCCGTAAACAAAGGATCTGTTCAGATGAGGAGAATCACAACAGACATCTCCAGACGCTGAAAGAAGCCTTCATAAGAACAGGATATGGTGCTCGACTCATCAATCGACAGTTCCGATGCACCACAGCGAAAAACCACACCAACCTCCTCAGAAGACAAACACGGGAGATGCCGGACAGAGTACCCTTCGTTGTCCAGTACTTCCCCAGGACGGAGAAGCTATAACATCTTCTCCGGAGCCTTCAACATGTCATTGATGAGGACGAATGTCTCACCAACTCTCCCACTTCTTGCCTTCAAACAACCGCACAACCTCAGACTACTGCCTGCAGCAAACTACCCAGTCTTCAGGAGAGCAGTGATCACGACACCACACAACCCTGCCATGGCAACCTCTGCAAGACATGCCGGATCATTGACACAGATGCCGTCATCTCACGTGAGAACGTTATCCACCAGGTACACGGTACATACTCTTGCAACTCGGCCAACGTTGTCTACCTGATACGCTGCAGGAAAGGATATTCCGAGGCATGGTATATTGGGGAGACCATGCAGATGCTACGACAGCAGAAGAATGAACACCACTCAACAATCACCAGGCAAGAGTGTTCTCTTCCTGTTGGGGAACACTTCTCCAGTCACGGGCATTTGGTCTTTGATCTTCGGGTAAGCGTTCTCCAGTGCAGCCTTCACAATACATGACAACCAGAGTCGTGAGCAGAGACTGATAGCCAAGTTCTGCACACATGAGGACAGCCTCGTGGGATCTTGGGTTCATGTCGCACTACCTGTAACCCCCATGACTTGCCTGGGCTTGCAAAATCTCACTAACTGCCCTGTCTGGAGACATTACACATCTCTTTAACCTGCGCGTAATGCTCTCTCCACTCACATTGTCTGTATCTTTGAGACTTGATTGCCTGTAAAGACTTGCATTCCAACAATGATTTTGTAAGTTGAGTTTGTGTCTTTATATGCTTTATTTGTGAACAGAACTCCCACTCACCTGACAAAGGAGCAGCAAGTGCTTGAAAGCTAGTGGCTTTTGCTACCAAATAAATCTGTTGGACTTTAACCTGGTGTTGTGAGACTTCTTACCACAGTTCAAGTAACAGGATCTGGAGAGAAAACTAGTCAGTGGCACTGGAGAATTCCATGCCAGTTTTCTCACTAGAACTGACGCTCTGCCAAATTCTTGTGAGATTTCACCCATACTATCAGGAAACAGAGGTAATTTTAAATAATCTATATTTGTGGGTACTAGAGATATGGTATAGCTTTTAATAAGATTAATTTTGCTTCTGTGTAAGAAAGGATTAAACTTCAGTTGGTTTCACATTTAACAAAGGTGCCTGTCAGTCTATGGGTTTTGCTTTCATTTCAAACTATGCCTGCATTGTAATTAAAGGATTTACAATATGCAAACAAACAGGGTTTAGGGTCACATTGAAATATTTTGATTTGTTCTGTCAGTAGCACCAAAGAAAACTTTTAATCAGAAAATCAGAAAAACAAAGGTCTTTTTGTATATGAAATTTCTTAAAAATCTGCATCACATATATATATTCTTACTGATTTCAAACTTCATTTTATTTATGCATTAAACTGTTACTCAGTTCAGTTTGCATTACGTAAAGTACTTACCGCTGCTCCAGGATAAGGTATATGTGCACAGTTTTCCTGCCAGGATTCATTCAGACTGTTGACAAAGTCATTATAATGTGGATGATCCGGGTTAGTGATGGAAAATCCCAATATATTCACATGGCCTTCATTTAGCCCATCAAAATGGAGAAGGGGAAATTCCTAAAGCCAAAAGAGAGTAAAACAAAAGATTTATTTTCTGGCTTCTCCTTTTCATAGAAACATAGGAGCAGGAGTTGGTCATTTGATCTGCTTTGCCATTCGGTGTGGTTATGCCTGATCCTCTAGCTCAACGCCATCCTCCCATTCTCTCCCTATTCCCCTTGAAGCCTTTAGTGTCTAGAAATCTATTTATTTTTTAAATACATTCAGTGACTTGGTTGCCACAGCTTTATGTGATGAAGAATTGCACAGGTTCACCATCTTCTGAGTGCAGAGGTTTCTCCTACTCCATAAGTGGCTCACCCCGTATCCTGAGACTGTGACCCCTTGAGCTGGACCCCCAATCAGGCGAAACATCATTCCTGCATCCACTCAGTTTATCCCTATCAGAACTGTAAATCTTTCATCAGATTTCCTTTTATTTTGCTAAACCTCAATGAATATAGACCTCGTCAATCTAGGCCTGTTGTGGGCAGCATGGTGATACAGTGCTAAGCACGGCTGGCTCACAGCACCAGGGACCAGGGTTTACTTCTGGCCTCAAGTGACTGTGGGTCCAATTTTACCATTTTGATTCGAAGTGCTGAATCTGGGAATGCTTCAGATCCGAATTTTAGACCAGTTCTCTGGCACCCCCAAACGCACTCTGCCTGAAACAAAAATCAGCAATTCTGAATCATGCTGCAGAAGCCTGTGGGTGGGGCTTAACACGCCTGAAACACTGCAGCTCCGAGTGCACATGCGCAGTAAAAACAAATAGAAAAACACTCCCCTACCACATTGCTCCCGGGCTGGATAATGCCTTCCCCCTGGCCCCCACAGACACTACCACATCCCCATAACATTACTGTTCCCCTTATCCACCCCACCCCATCACTACACTGACCAATTGCAGCCCCCTGCCCCCTTCCCCCTACTGATCCCCAGAGAGCCACCTGACCCACCTCCCTCCCTCCCCCGCAACTAGAGAACCACCTGACCCACCTCCCTCCCCCTCCACCACCGATCTGAGTCAGAGAACTGCTGGAAACTCTGAACTTCCCTCTTCAGAAGCTGGAGTGCCCGAAACAGACCTTTGCCGGGCATGTCTGTTTTGTGCCGAATCTGGATGGGTGAACGTGGTGATAAAGGGGGAAGTGCTGATAAAGTTGAGCATCCAGTCCATTAAATGATTTAAATTGCCGTCGTGCCTGTTTCAGGCACAGTCCCAATCGCCGCCATTTTTACTCATTGGTAAAGGGGGAATGGCCGGGGAGGCAATCGCAGATCACGCTACTAACCTCATATCTGATTTTATTAAGTTTTCATGCCTGAAAATGGGCACAACTTGATGGTAAAATGAGGCCTTATGTGTGTTGAGTTTGCATTTTCTCCCTGTGTCTGTGTGGGTTTCATCCGGGTGCTCTGGTTTCCTCCCACAATCCAAAGGTGTGCGGGTTAGGTTGATTGACCGTGCTCAATTGCCCCTTCGTGTCAGGGGGATTAGCAGGTACATACGTGGGGTTACAGGAATAGAGCCTGGGTGAGATTGTTGTTGGTGCAGACTTGATGGGCTGAATGGCCTCCTTCTGCACTGCAGTGATTTAAGGGAAAAAACCCTCCTCATATGACAATCCTGCCATCCCCGGAATCAATCTGGTGAACATTTGCTGCACTCCCTTTACAGCAAGTATATTTTCTCATTAAGTTAAGAAGACCAAACTGCATACAATGCTCCAGATGTGGTCTTACCAACATCTTGCACAACTACAGTAAGGCATCCTTGCACCTGTGCTCAAATCCTCTTGTAATGAAGGCCACTGTACCATTTGCCTTCCTAAACTCTTGTTCTACCTACATGCTTGTTTTCAATGACTGGTGTACAAGTTCATATTGCACATTTCCTAATCTATCACCATTTAAATAATACTCTTCCATTCTGCTTTCGATCACATTGAAGAGCTTCATATTTATCCACATTGTACTGTGTAATTGCCCACTCGTGCAACTTGTCTAAATTCCCATGAAGCCTCTTTAATTCCTCCTCACCACTCATAATTTCACCAATTCTGTGTCATCACTTACATTTGAAATATAATATTTGATTTCCTCAGCCAAATCATTGGTATATATTGTGAATAACTGGGGCTCAAATCTGATTATAGACTAATTATACCACAGAATGAGATCCATTATCTGTCCAGTCCACATATGATTCTACCATATGCATTCCTCTTCAGGAAAATTATTTATTCCATGAGTAGGCTATGAAAGTTTGCAGTTTTCTAACATTTGATTATTACCTTTGTGATTGGGAAAATGTAATGTCCTAATTTTTGTTAGGATTTCTGGGTTTTAACAAAAAATGAAAAAGTAAAACTTTGGTTTGCATACATGGATTAAACAAACACACAAGAGGTTTTATTGAAAAACTGCTCTCTTCACTGCACCAAGCACCAAATTGACAGTAAAACAGCAGCCGGAACACACACCGTAATAACATCACCAACAAATCATGTGATAAGTTCTTATAGCAACCTTACAACTCTTGTAAATACTTAACAGGAAATAATATAAAGGGAAGTTCCAAATGGTGTAATGTTGAGTTCTTGACAGAATTAACACATCTATGTTTCCTCACCGTGGTGAACACCACGGTGTTGTTCATTTGCTGAAGGTCACTAGTTGTAATTAAGAAAACTTCATTGAAGGATATCTTGGATTTCAACAAAAGCCCAAATCTATCCATTCATCATTTAACAGCAATCTGTGATGATGATGATGATAATGTCTTCAGATCTATTCTGGAAGTTGATGTTTCTGGTCCTCCCCACCTTACACCACACCTTCCTCCCTCTTCCTTCTCAAGCCTTCCTCTCACTCCCCCTCTCCCTCCACCAGCATCCTCTTCCTCTACTGCTCATCCACTTCCTCATCTCCTTCCTTACTCTCTCCTACCTCCCCCCTCCCTTTGCTCTGCTTCCTTCCCTCCCTCCCTTTTTTCTTCCTTTTCCTTTTTAACTTCCCTCTTCCTCCTTCAGTTCTTCCCCTTCTCCTCCTTCTCCTCTCTACTTTCTCCCTACTTCCCTTCGTCCTCCTCCCTCATTAATTCCCTCATCCCGTACCCTTCATTCCATCTTTCCTTTTACCAGGTAAATAATATTTACCATCGGTTTCTTGAAATACTTTACCAGAGATGTGAAGATGTAGTTATAGTAGGCAGATGTCATTCCTAATTCCATAGCCTGGAAAGCAAGTTATAAACATTTATCACTTTTTTTAATTTAAAAAAGTTGTAAGCTCTCTTTTAAACATAAAATCGGGACATAACTCACCTCCTGACTCCCCAAGCCTACTCACCATCAACAAAGCACAAATGAGGATTGTGACAGAGTAATGGAATACTCTTCTACCTGGATGGATGCAGCTCCAACATCATTGAAGAAGCTTGACACCATCCAGGGCAAAGCAGCCTGTTTGATTGGCATCACATATATCATTTTAAACATACACTCCCTCCATCACCAATGGACAATGCCAGCTGTGTGTACCATCTACAGGATTCATTGCAGGAACTCATCAAAGTTCCTTAGTCAACACTTCCCAAACCCATGATTATACCATCTAGAAGGACAAGAGTAGCAGACACACGGGAACACCACCACATGGATCTTCCCTTCAAGTCACTCACCTTGAAATATATCGTGATTCTTTCACTGTCACTGGGTCAAAATCCTGGAACTCCCTCCCTAACAGCATTGTGGGTGAACCCAAGCTGCATGGACTGCAGCGATTCAAGAAGGCAGCTCACTGCCACCTTCTGAAGAGCAATTCAGAATGAGCTATAAATGCCAGTTCAATCAGCGATGCCCGCATTCCGTGAACAATTAAAAACCATTGGCAAAATCTGACCACAAAATAACTGGTGATCATCCCAGACTTTGGCAAAGTGTCAGTTCCGGTGATAAAAATGGAGTGTATCCCCACAATGGCTCCAACGTAATTTCTGACCCAATCTTGAGCCTTACTGACAAAAATCACAGAACATGTGCTGCCTCCTCTAATTTGCCCACTACTTCTGAACATAATCAAGCCAATCAATGGGGAGCTGCATATAAACAGCTTCCCAGCACTTGTTCCACACTACTGCAAAGGGTGACAGCCAAGAAGCCCGCAGAGTGTTTCTCAGAGAAAGCCTTGACCAGACTTCTTAGAATCATAGAATCGTACAGTGCAGAAAAGGTCCTTTGGCCCATCAGGTCTGCACCAACACGTGAGAAACATCTGAACTCCCACCTAATCTCATCTACCAGCATTTAGCCCATAGCGTTGAATGTAATGATGTGCTAAGTGCTCATCTAGGCACTTTTTAAACGATGTGAGGCAACCCGCCTCTACCACCGTCCTCGGCAACGCATTCCAGACCGTCAGCATCCTTTGGGTAAAAAAGTTTATCTTCATATGCCCCCAAACCTCCTGCCCCTCACTTTGAACTTATGCCCCCTCGTGACTGACTCTTCAACCACGAGGAACAGCTGCTCCTTATCCACTCTGTTCATGTCCCTCATGATCTTGAACACCTTGATCAGGTCACCGCTCAGTCTTCTCTGCTCCAACAAAAATATCCCAAGCCTATCCAACCTGTCTTCATAACCTAAATGTTCCATACCAGGCAGCATCCTAGTGAATCTCCTCTGCCCCGCCTCCAGTGCAATCACATCCTTCCTATAATGTGGCAACTAGGATGCACACAGTGCTCCAGCTGTGGCCTCACCAAAGTTCTATACACTCCAACATGACTTTGTAATCTATGCCTCGATTGATAAAGGCAAGTGTGCCATATGCCTTTTTTCACCAGCCTACTAATATGCCCTTCTGCTTTGAGAGATCTGTGGACAAACATGCCAGGGTCATTTTGTTCCAAAGAACATCCTAGTGCCATACTGTTCATTCAATAGTTCCTTGTCAAATTACTTCTTCCAAAGTGCATCACATCACACTTTTCAGGGTTAAATTCTACTTGCCACTCACCTGTCCATTTGACCAATTCATGGGATTATGACTGAACACCTCGAAGTCAGAATCCTGCCTAAAAGTTCTTGTTGTAGCCCAAGACACTCAACCTCATTGTTAACCACCCAGCCAATCTTTGTGTTATCAGCAAACTTACTAATTCTACCCTCCCCCTACACTGTCATCTTGATGGAGTGGAGCAGAAAAGGGATGCATATACCCCAATCTCCAGGAGAAGGCCTCCCACCAAGGTTTCTACCCCCACCTGGGATTCAATGAAATGGGGCAGCAGACAAACACGAGAATCCTCAAGACATGCTGTCATTCCTCAAGTCTCAAGTGACTAATCAATGTTCCCTCCTTTATCCCCTGCAATGCATTAATGCCATCTCCTTTCTCTTGCAGGCAAAGCAGCTGAGCAGTCAGGACCATCCTCGCACACCCTGGACCCACTGGACTCGAATATTCCAAGGGAGTCTTCAGGGGCCCCATCATTGAAGAGGCATTACAGCTGTCCTGCACCCAGCACAAGCGCAGATACCCACACCTCGGTGAGATCACTAAGTAGACAGACTTCTGGTCACTCACTGGTGAGCACTTCACAGCTGAAGGTCCGCAGCAGGTAGAGGCAGGGATGTCCCAGGGGTCCGGCAGTCAGAGGAATGCCAGAGGCCCCTACCCAATGATGTTCCATTGGGTCCAGTCATCCCAGAATTGCTGGAGTAAGTGCGCAGGTACAGCAGGCAGCAAAGAAGGCAAATGATATGTTGGCCTTCATAGTGAGAGGATTTGATTATTGGGATAGGGATGTTTTGCTGCAATTGTATAGGGTATTGGGGAGGCCACTTCTTGAATATTGTGTGCAGGTTTGGTGTCCTGATCTGAGGAAGGATGTCGTTGCCATAGAGGCAGTACAGCGAAGGTTTCCCAGGCCGTTTTCTGGGATGGCCAGTCTGTTATATGAGGAGAGACTAAGTCAGTTAGGATTATATTCATTGGAGTTTAGAGGAGTGAGAGGGGTTCTCATAGAAACTTATAAATTCTAACAGTTAGACGGGTTAGATTCAGAAAGAATGTTCCCAATGGTGGGGGAGTCCAAAACTAGGAGTCAAAGTTTGAGCGTAAGGGATAAACCTTTTAGAACTGGGGCAAGGAGAAATTTCTTCATCCAGAGAATGGTGAATGTGTGGAATTCACTACCACAGGAAGTAGTTGAGGCCAAAACGTTGTCTGATTTCAAGAAGAAACTAGATATAGCTCCTGGGGCTAAAGGGATAAGGGATATGGGAGAAAGGAGGGGGGGTCACGATATTGAATTCGATGATTAGTCATGATCAAAATGAATGGCAGAGCAGGCTCAAATGGCCAACTCCTGCTTCGAGTTTCTATCTACTGCTTTGGATACTGCTAGAGGGGATGGCCTTCCAGTGGAAAGCAGCAGCAGTGGTTCACAGCACCATGGGTGGCTCTGCTGCTCAGAAGGGCCGGAGGAAAACAAGTGGCAGGGCCTGATAGGGGAGTCAATAGATAGGGGCATAGACAGATGTTTCTGTAACTGCAAATGTGAGTGAAGGATGGTATGTTGTCTTTGTGGTACCAGGGTCCAGGACATCACAGAGTGTCTGCAGGGTATTCTGTGCAGGAAAGTGAACTGCCAGTAATTATGGTACATATTGGTACCAATGACATAGGTGAACTGAGGGATGAGGAGCTGCAAACTGAGTACAGGAAGTTAGCAGGTAAATTAAAATCGAGGACCTCAAACACAGTAATCTCAGGCTTACTCCCAGTTCCACATACTCACAAGAGCAGGAATAAGAGGAGAAAACAAATGAACACGTGGCTGAAGAGATGGTGTAATCAGAAGGGATTCAGATTCCTGAGGCACTGCGACCAGAACTGGGCAAGGTGGGACCCGTACAAACCAGACGGGCTGCATCCCCGGCACAGCTGGGACCAATGTCCTTATGGGGGTTTTTGCTAGCTCTTTTGGGGAGTATTTAAACTAGTGTGGTGAGATGATGGGATCCCAGGAGCAGGGTCAGATAGGTCAGATTCAGATCAGGAAAATGGAGGTAGAACATCAGCGAATGATGTTGAAGATGTAGGGAGAAAGTTGGAATTACAGGAGAAGCAAAGTTTGAAAAGTGTCCAGCAAGGGAAATTGACAGGGTTAAACTGTTTATACTTCAATGCAAGAAAGATTACAAACAAGGCAGAGGAGAGTTAAGGACACATGGCAGCATGATTTCATTGCTATAATGGAAACCTGAGTAAAGGAGGGGCAAAATTGGCAGCTCAATATCCCTAGTTATAGATTCTTCAGACACAATACAGTGGGAGATAAAAAAGGAGGGAAAGTAGCACTAATGGTTAAAGAATCAATTCTGGTTGTGAGAAGGGATGATGTGCTAAACAGGTCAACCAATTATAGGTTGAATTTAGACATTAAAAGGTGCAGTTACATGATTGGGGATATACTACACACCCCAAAATAGCAAAAGGGAGATAGAAGAACAAATATGAGGCAAATTTCTGCCTGTAAGAACAAGAGGGCAATAATAATCAGAGACTTTAACTATCCCGATATCAACTGGGATTCAGACATTATAAGGGGCGCTGAGGGAAAAGAATCCATGCAGTGTGTCCAGGAATTTTTTTCAACCAATTAGTGACAAACCCAATGAAAGGAGATGCAATTCCAGACTTAGACTTGGGGAACGAAGAAGGCCAAGTGAGTGAAGTGGCAGTCGGCGGCCTTAACAGGGATGGTGATCACAATTCAGTTATATTTAGCAGTACTGTGGGAAAGGACAGCAAGAAAGCTGGAATAAAAACTTTGAACGCGGGACAGGCAATTTTTGTAGGAATGAGAAAGGGGTTTGACTGAGATGGACTAGCCAGCACTGCTAATGGATAAATCTGTGGAAAACCAGAGGGAAGCACTAAAAAGTAAGATCCTGAATGTATAAAATAGACATGACTCCTCCAAAAAATAAGAGTGGTACTCCCAAGTTTAGACTCCCCCTCATTGTCTAGAGGAATACAGGGAAGATCAAACAGAAAAAGAAAGTGTACAAAAAAGGCACAAAGAACTAAGCACTGCAGATAGCATAGACAAATATAGGAAGTGCAAGGATGAAATAAAAAAGGAAACAAGAAAATCAAAGAGAGGGCATGAAAAAATATTAGCAAGAAAAGTTAGAGAAAACCCAAAAGGGAGAAGGGAGAGACAACAAAAGAGACATCTTAAGACTATAAAACATAGGAGCAGAATTAGGCCACTCGGCCCATCAAGTCTGCTGCACCATTCAATCATGGCTGATATTGTCTTGGTCAAGAAAGAGGGAAAGTAAGCAAGGGAAGCATAGGACTTGATGGAGACAACACTCATTGTTTGATGACCTGCCAGCTACAGCAGGTGTTTCCCTTATTGGATGTACATTTAAGACAGACTCCACAGTTTGGGTGGCAGAGTGGTTAGCACTGCTGCCTCACAGTGCCAGGGACCTGGGTTCAATTCCCGGCTGTGCAGAGTCTGCACGTTCTCCCCTTGTCTGCATGGGTTTCCTCCTGGTGCTCCGGTTTCCTCCCACAGTCCAAACAACATACTGGTTAGGTGGATTGGTCATTCGAAATTGCCTCATAGTGTTCGGGGCATTAGCAGAGTAAATACGTGGGGTGATGGGGATAGGGCCTGGGTGGGACTGTGGTCAGTGCAGACTCGATGGACCGAATGGCCTCCTCCTGCATTGCCATGATTCTATGATGTTTTCTCAATACATTAATGGTAAATGTTTAGTTAAAGGAAAGGTGTGACCCATCAGAGATGAAGGAGGAAACTTGTGTGTCGATGCAGAGGATTGGAAAGGGTTTTAAATAAATATTTTGTCTCTGCATTTACAAAGGAAAGGGATGATGCAGATTTAGTATTCCAGAAGGAACACTGTGAGATATTGAACAGGAGAGTCATAAAAGAGAGGAACGACTCAAAGGGTTGGAATCCTTGAAAATTGATAAGTTGCTAGGGTCAGATGGATCATTTCTGAGGCTGCTGAGGGAGATCGCAGAGGAAATAGCAGATAATCTGAGGATGATTTTCCAATCTTCATTAGATACAGGGGAGGTACCGGAGAACTGGAGAAATACAAATGTTGGTTCATTGTTTAAAAAGGGATCGAAGGAAATGCCAAACAATTATAGGCCAGTTAGTCTTATATCAGTCTTACATTAGTAGAATCAGTCCTGAGAGATAGGATAAACTGTCATGTAGAGATAGAGTAGGCAGGATAGAATTGTTTCCCTTGTCAGAGAGCTCTAGAACTATGTGACATTGATTGAAGATAAGTTGCAGAAGGTGAAGAGGGGACATGAGAAAGAACTTCTTTATGCAGAGGATGGTGAGTGTCTGGAATTCACTGCTTGAGTTGGTGGTGGAGGCAGAGACCCTAAACTCTTTTAAAAAGTACCTGGATCTGCACCTTAAGTGTTGTAAATTACAGGGCTATTGGCAGGAATTAGAATTATTGGAATTAGAATTATTGGGATTAGAAAGGCACTGGTGTGTCCTTGGGCTGGCATGGACAAGGTGGGCTGAATGGCCTCCTTTTATGTTGTAACTTTTCTATGGTTCTGTATTACAGAAAGTCATTCACCATTCCAAAGGGAGCAAGCTTCACATGGCCCTGATCTTCGGGGAGGAGCTTGAGATAATTTCGGAATATAGCTTAGACATGCAACAAGGAATTTATTCATTGAACTGTCATTAAAAGCTGCACATATCATATTTAGTATTCTTCTTCAACAGATTTAATAAGTTCCGAGAAATATGTTAAATTTTGAGAGATGACATTGTTGAGTGCAATTTAGAAAGAGTAATGGTCGAGCATCTTTTTACTGAAGTAGTAACAGGTTAGAAACTTGTTTGCATCATCTTGTTGACATGCTAACTTTGTTCAGCAGTTTTAGTGACTGGAAGCCACTGTCCAATGGCGTACCACAGGGATCTGTGTTGGGTCCCCTACACAAATAAATTGGGTCATTTATATAAATGACATTGATGACTATGTGGGGTTTAGGATTAGTACGTTTGTGGCTGACACAAAGATTGGACAGATGGTTAACAGTGAGGTGGAATGTCTTGTGCTACAAGAATATATAGATGGAATGGTGAAATGGGCAGATAAGTGGCAGATGGAATTTCATGCTGAAAAATGTGAAGCGATCCACCTTGGCAGGAGTAATTTGACAAGGAAGTATCCAATGAATGGTAGGACACCAGGAAGTTCTGAGGAAGAAAGGGACAGTGGAATATGTCCACAGATCTCTGAAAGCAGAACGGCATGTTGTTAGGGTGGTGAAAAAGGCACATGAGATACTTGCCTTTATCAATTGAGGCTTAGATTACAAAAGCAGGGAAGTCATGTTTGAGTTGTAAAGAACTTTTTAGTGCGGCTAGAGTACTGTTTGCTGTTCTGGTGGCCACACTGTAGAAAGGATGTGATTGCATTGGAGGGGGTGTAGAGGAGATTCACCAGGATGCTGTCTGGATGGAACATTTAAGTAATGAAGAGAGGTTGGATAGGTTTGAGCTATTTTCGTTGGAGCAGAAAAGACTGAGGGGTGACCTGATTGAGGTGTATAAGATTATGAGGGACATGGACAGAATGGATAAGGAGCAACTGTTCTGCTTAGTTGAAGGGTCAGTTACGAGTGGACGTAGGTTCAAGGTGAAGGGCAGGAGGTTTAGGGGGAATGTGAGGAAAAACCTTTTTATCCAGAGGGTGGTGAGGGTCTGAAATGCACTGCCTGGGAGGGTGGTGGAGGCAGGTTGCCTGACATCCTTTAAAAAGTATCTGGATGAGCACTTGGCACATCATCACATTCGAGGCTATGGGCCAAGTATTGGTAAATGAAATTAGGTAGATAGATCAGGTGTTTCTAATGTGTTGGTGCCTCTTCTGCACTGTGTGATTCTGAGATTCTTTGTTAATTTATTTAAGACAAAACATACCTTGTGAAGGATGGACTGTGACACTGAAATGCTGGCATCAATAATAATTGTTGCAATTTTGTCATCTCGAATTTCCTTCAGGATTGGCGTTGAGTCCTGACTTTGATCCAACATTCGGACTGACAAAGTGTCCTTGGAAATGAGAAACTGGCGCAATAGTTTCTCCAAATTCAAAAGGCCTGCAGCAAAATTAGGGAATGAGATTTTTTTTCAGAATAAATCAACATACAGAGCTACATCTAAAATATATCAGAATGGACTCTCTTTCTCAGATTCTTGGAAATAAGTGTTACCTGCAAGATTTTAGTAAAATATAAACTGCCAAGTGTTATGCCTAATCTGTATAAAGCTCTGGTTAGACAACTAGAGTATTGCAGCCAATAATGTTCACCACACTTTAGGAAGGATGTGAGGTTCCATAAGGAGGTGTAGAGGAGATTTACCAGACTGGTTGTTGGGATGAGGGGTATGACTAATAGTTCATCTTGTAGATGGTACATACCGCTGCAACTTTGTGTCAATGGTGGAGAGAGTGAATGTTGGAAGAGGTGACAATGAAGAGGGTTGGTTTGTCCGGAATAATGTTGAACTTCTTCAGTGTTGTTGGAGTTGCACTCATTCACGCAAGTGGAGAGTATTCCTACTACTTTACCAAGGAGGGAGATGATACCCAGGACAGATGAGGAAACTCTGTTCCAAAAGTGTTCAAAATTGATAAGCAGGAAGTACTGAATGGACTGTCGGTACTGCAAGTTGACAATGCACCAGGACCAGAGAAGATTCACCCAAAGATATTGAAGGAAGTGAGAATGGAAATTGCAGAGGTGCTGGCCATAATCTTCTAGTCTTTTCTAGTTCTCAAGATTAGACGTTGTGACTGTTCTCTTTGAAGAGAGGAAGGCTACGAGGAGATTTGATAAAGATGTTCAAAATCATGAGAGGCTTGGACAGAGTAGATAGAGAAAGACTGTTCCTGCTCGTAAAAAAAAGATCAAGAACAAGAGGGCATAGATTTCAAATGATTTCCAAAAGCAGTAAATATGATGTGAAAAAAGTATTTTCACACAACAAGTGTTTTGGGTCTGGAATCCACTGTCTGGAAGTATGGTGGAGGCAGATTCAATTGAGACATTCAAGATGGCATTGGATGATTATGTGAATAGAGATAGAGGTATGGGGAAAAGGCAGGGGAATGACATTAAGTCATGATGCTTATTTGGTGAGCTGGTGCAGACACAATGGGCCAAATGGTCTCCTTCTATATGTAACAATTCTGTGATCTCACTTCTGAAGTTTGCCTTATTGATGGCGGACAGACCTTGGGGAGTCAGGGTTTGAGTTACTCACTCAGATCAAGGGCAATTAGGGATGGGCAATAAGTGCTGGCCCTGCCAGTGACGCACACATTCCATAAATAAGTAAACGTGTTCTTTTAGCCATAGTATTTACATGGCCAATTCAATTCAGTTTCAGGTCAATGGTAACCCTCAGGACCTTGATAATGAGGGATTCAGTGATGGTAATACTATTGAATGTCAAGGGGAGATGGTTAGTTTCTCTCTTAGTGGAGATTGTCATTGTCTGGGAGTTGTTTGGCATGAACATTACTTGATATTTATCAGCCAAGATATTGTCCATGTCTTGCTACATTTGGACATGGACTGCTTCAGCATCTAAGGTTCCATAATGTTGATGGAACATTGTGCAACCAACAGCAAACATCCCATTTCTGACTTGGAAGGAAGGTCATTGTCGAAGCAGCTGAAGGTGGCTGGGCCAAGGACACTACTCTAAGAAATTCTTGCAGTGACGTACTGGAACTGAGACAATTGCCCTCCAACCACCGTAGCCATTGTGTCCTTTGTCCCAGACATGACTGCAACCACCAGAGGTTTTGCCCCCATTGACTCTAGTTTTGCTGGGTTCCTTGTTACCTCGCTGGGTCAAATGCTTCCTTAAAGTCAAGGCAAGTTGTTCTTACCTTACCTCTTGAGCTCAGCTGTCCATGTTTGAACCAAGGCTGCAAGAGGTCAAAAGATTAATGCCCTTAGTGGAATCCAGACTGAGCATCAGTGAGCAGGTTATTGCGAAGCGCTGTTGATGAGCCCTTCCATTACTTTACTAATGATTGGGTGTAGACTGATGGGCAGTAATTGGCTGGGTTGGATTAATCCTGCTCCTTGTGTACAGGATACACCTGGGCAATTTCCCACATTGCCAGGTAGATGCCAGCATTGTAGCTGTACTAGCACAACTTGACTAGGAGCATGGCAATTCTGGAGCATAAATCTTCAGTACTATTGCTGGAATATTGTCAGGGCCCATACCCTTTGCAGTATCCAGTGCTTTCAGCTGTTTCTTGATATAGAAACATAGAAAATAGGTGCAGAAGTAGGCCATTCGGCCCTTTGAGCCTACACCACCATTCAATGATCAATCATGGTTGACCATACATTTTCAATATCCCACTCCTGCTTTCTCTCCATATCCCTCGATTCCTTTAGCCAAAGGGCCATGTCCAGCTCCCTTTTGAACATATCTAACAAATTGACACCAACAACTTTCTGTGGTAGAGAATTCCACAGATTCACAACTGTGAGTGAAGAAGTTCTTCCTCATCTTAGTCCTGAATGACTTACCCCTTATTCTTCGAATGTGACCTCTAGTTCTGGATTTCTCCAACATTGGGAATATTCTTCCCGCATCTAGCCTGTCCAATCCCATCAGGATTTTATATGTTTCTATGAGATCCTCTTCCATTCTTCTGAATGCTGCTGAGTACAAGTCCAATCGATCCAGTCTTTTGTCATATGTCAGTCCTGCCATTCTGGGAATCAGTCTGGTGAACCTTCGCTGGACTCCCTCAATAGCAAGAATGTCCTTCCTCAGACCAGGAGACCAAAACTGCACACAATACTCAAGGTGTGGCCTCACCAAGGCCCTGTATAACTCCAGTAAGACTTCCCTACTCCTATTCTCAAATCCGCTTGCTAAGAAGGCTAGCATGCCATTAGCTTTCAAAGAACAAACAGCAAAGAAAATTACAGCACAGGAACAGGCCCTTCGGCCCTCCAAGCCTGCACTGACCATGCTGCCCGACTTAACTAAACCCCCTACCCTTCCGGGGACCATATCCCTCTATTCCCATCCTATTCATGTATTTGTCAACACGCCCCTTAAAAATCACTATCATATCCACTTCCACTACCTCCCCCAGCAACGAGTTCCAGGCACCCACTACTCTCTGTGTGAAAAATCTGCATCGTACATCTCTTTTAAACCTTGCCCCTCGCACCTTAAACCTGTGCCTCCTATATTGACTCTTCCACCCTGGGAAAAAGCTTCTGACTATCCACTCCATCCATGCCTCTCATAACCTTGTGGACTTATATCAGGTCTCCCCTCAATCTCCATCACTCCAGTGAGAACAAACCAAGTTTCTCCAACCTCTCCTCATAGCTAATGCCCTCCATACCAGGCAACATCCTGATAAATCTTTGCTCTACCCTCTCCAAAGCCTCCACATCCTTCTGATAGTGTGGTGGCCAGAATTGAACATAATATTCCAAATGCAGCCTAACTAAGGTTCGATAAAGCTGCATCATGACTTGTCAATTTTTAAACTCAATATCCCGGCTGATGAAGGCAAGCATGCCGTATGCCTTCTTGACTCCCTTCTCCACCTGTATTGCCACTTTCAGACCCCTTTGCCCCTCAATACTCTTAAGGGTTCTGCCATTTACTGTATATTTCCTATCTGTATTAGACCTTCTAAAATGCAATACCTCACATTTGTCCGGATTAAATTCCATCTGCCATCTCTCCGCCCAAGTCTCCAACTGGTTTATATCCTGCTGTATCCTCACTGCTATCCACAAATCCACTAACCTTTGTGTCATTCGCAAACTTACTAACCAATCCTGTTACATTTTTCTCCAAATCATTTATATATATTACAACCATTAAAGGTCCCAGCACTGATCCCTGAGGAACACCACTTGTCACAGCCCTCCATTCAGAAACGCACGCTTCCACTGCTACCCTCTGTCTTCTTTGACTGAGCCAGATTTGTATCCACCTTGCCAGCTCACCTCCGATCCCATTGTGCACCTGTCTACCATAAGGGACCTTGTCAAAGGCCTTCCTCAAGTCCATGTAGACAACATCCACTGCCCTACAGTCATCAATCATCTTCGTCACTTCCTCAAAAAACTCAATTAAATTCATGAGACACAACCTCCCCTTCATAAAACCATGTTGCCTCTCACTAATACGTCCACTTATGTCCAAGTGGGAATAAAGCCTGTCACGAAGAATCCTTTCCAATAATTTCTCTACCACTGATATAAGCCTCACCGGCCTGTAATTACCCGGATTATTCTTGCTACCCTTCTTAAACAAAGGAATAACATTGCCAGTCCTCTAGGACCTCCCCTGTAGCCAGTGAGAATACAAAGATTTCTTTCAAGGCCCCCACAATTTCCTCCCTTGCCTCTCTCAGCATTCTGGGGTATATCCCATCAGGCCTTGGGAACTTGTCTATCTTAACGTTTCTCAAGAACTCCAATACCTCCTCCTTTTTGATCTCAACATAATTCAAACTATCTACACACCCTTTCCCATATTCATCATGCAGTAAGTCCTCTTTGGTGAATACTGACACAAAGTATTCATTAATACCTCACCCATAGATTCCCTCCCTTGTCATTGAGTGGGCCAACCCTCTCCCTAGCTACCCTCTTGCTCTTTATATATGTATAAAAACCCTTGGGATTTTCCTTAATCCTGCTGGCCAATGCTTTTTCATGACCCCTATTAGCCCTCCTTATTCCTTTCTTAAGTTTCTTCCTACTTTCCTTGTATTCCACACTTGCTTCATGTGTCCCCAGCCTCCTAGCTTTGACAAATGCTTCCTTTTTCTCTTTGACCAGGCTCTCAATATCTCTCGTTATCTACGGTTTCCAAAACTTGCCGTACTTATCCTTCATCCTTACAGGAATGTGCTGGTACTGAATCCCTATCAATTTACACTTGAAAGCCTCCCAAATGCCAGATGTTGATTTGCCCTCAAACATCTGCCCCCAATCTATACTCTTCAGTTCCTGCCTAATATTGTTGTAATTAACTTTCCCCCAGTTTAGCACCTTAACTTGTGGACTACACTTATTTTTATCCATCAGTACCTTAAAGCTTACTGAATTGTGGTCACGGTTCCCGAACTGCTCCCCTACTGAAACACCTGGTCAGGCTCATTCCTCAACGTCAGGTCCAGTATAGCCCCTTCCCTAGTTGGACTATCTACATACTGTTTCAGGAAGCCCGCCTGGATGTTCCTTACAAACTCTGCCCTATCCATGCCCCTAGCATTAAGTGAGTCCCAGTCAACATAAGGGAAATTAAAATCTCCCATCACAACAACCCTGTTACTTTTACACCTTGCCAAAATCTGCTTACATATCTGTTCCTCAATCTCCCTCTGGCAGTTGGGTGGCCTATAGTAAACCCCGAACATTGTGACTACGCCTTTCCTATTCCTGAGCTCTACCCATATTGCCTCACTGTATAAACCCTCCGAGGTGTCCTCCCAGAGTACAGCTGTGATATTCTCCTTAACCAGTAGTGCAATTCCCCCAGCCCTTTTACATCCCCCTCTATTCTGCCTGAAACATCTATATCCTGGAATGTTAAACTGCCAATCCTGTCCTTCCCTTAACTGAGTCTGTAATTCCTAGTAGTTCCTAATACTAATCCAACCTCTAAGTTCATCTGCCTTATTTGTTACACTTCTTGCATTGAAATAAATGCAGTTCAGTCCACCAAACCCTCTCTGATTAGCAATCCCACCCTGTCTGTTGTTTCTCTGAATCTTACTGGCCCTACTCTCTGGTTCTCCTTCAGCTAATTCACCTTTGCTTTGGTTCCCACCCCCCTCCCCCACCAAACTAGTTTAAATCCTCTCTGAGTGACACTAGCAAACCTCCTGGCCTGAATATTTGTGCCTTTCCAGTTTAGATGCAACCTGTCCTTCTTGTACAGATTCCATCTGCCCTGGACCCAATGGTCCAGATATCCGAAATCCTCCCTCCTACACCAGCTGTTCGGCCATGCGTTGAGCTGCATTATCTTCCTGGCACAGGGAGTAATCCTGAGATTACAACCCTAGAAGTCCTGCTTTTTAACTTTCCACCTAACTCCCTAAACTGATGCTGCAGGACCTCATCACTCTTCCTGCCTATGTCGTTAGTACCAATATGTATTACGACCTCCTCACCGCCTGCTGTACCTGCATGCCAACCTTAAGTGACTGTTCCACCATGACACTAAGGTCACGTTGCACTTCCCCTTTTCCTAAACTGCTACCATTCAGATTATAATCTTCCTGGTTCTGCCATCAACGAGGATAATCTCACATTTATTACATTTATTATATTGCACTTGCCAAGTATTTGGCCACTTTCCTGTCCAAATCACCCTGCAGCTTCTTAGCATCCTCCTCACAGCACACACTGCCACCCAGCTTAGGGTTATCTGCAAATTTGAAAATATTGCATTTAATTCCTTCGTCCAAATTATTAATGTATATTGTGAATAGTTGGGGTCCCGGCACTGAACCCTGCGGTACTCCACTAGTTATTGCCTGCCACTCTGAAAAGGACCCATTTATTCCCACTCTCTGCTTCCTGTCTGCCAACCAGTTCTCTATCCACAGCAATACATTACCCCCAATACCATTACCCTCAATACAATTACCCCAATACATTACCCCCAATACATTACCCCCAATACATTACCTCCAATACATTACCCCAATACATTACCCCAATACCATTACCCCCAATACCATTATTCCCAATACCAGGAACTTTAATCTTGCTCACTAATCTCTTGTGTGGGACCTTGTCAAAAGTCTTTTGAAAATCCACAGATACAACAGCCACTGGTTCACCCTTGTGCACTTTACTGGTCACATCCTCAAAAAATTCCAGAAGATTTGTCAAGCACAATTTCCCTTTAATGAGTCCGTGCTGACATGGACTGATCCTGTCACCGCTTTCCAAATGTTCAATTATTATATTCTTAATAATTGACTCCAGCTTTATCCCCATCACTGATGTCAGGCTAACCGGTTTATAATTCCTTGCATTCCCTCTCCCTCCTTTTTTAATAAGTGGGGTTACATTGGCTGCCCTCCAAATGGAAATCTTCCAGAGTCTATAGAATGCTGGAAAATGATCACCAATGCATCCACTATTTCTAAGGCCACTTCCTTGAGTACTCTGGGATGCAGAGCATCAGGCCCTGGGGACTTATTAGGTTTTAATTCCAGCACTTTCCCCAGTACAATTTCCTGACTAGTAACGATTTCCTTCAGTTCCTCCTTCATGCTAGCCTCTCTGTCCCCTAATATTTCTGGAATGTTATTTGCATCCTCCTTAGTGAAGACAGGTCCAAAGTATTCGTTCAGATGGTCTGCCACCTCTTTGTTGCTGTTATGAATTCACCTGATTCTAACTTTAAGGGACCTACATTTGTATTCTTGAGTCTTCATTTGCCTTCACCAATCCTTTTCTCTTCACATATCTATAGAAGTTTTTGCAGTCAGTTTTTATGTTTTGTTGCTTTTTCTGACTAATTTATATGCCTCCTCTTGGCTATATCCTGTTAGCCATGGATGAGCCACTTTCCCCATATTACTCTTACACCAGACAGGGATGTACAGTTGTTGAAGTTCATCCATGTGTTCCTTAAATGTCTGCCATTGCCTATCCACGGTCAACCTCTTAAGTATCCTTTACCAGCTTATCCTAGCCAATGCAAGTCTCATACCATCAAAGTTAGCTTTCCTCAAGTTCAGGACCCTAGTCTCAGACTTGGCCGTGTCACTCTCCACCTTAATGATGAATTCTACCATATTACGGTCACTCTTCCCCAAAGGGTTTTGCACCACAAGGCTGCTAATTAAACCTCTCTCATTACATAATGATAATAAAGTTGTGTTGGTAGGGGGTTTTAATTTTCCACATATAGATTGGGACTCCTATACTGTTAAAGGTCTAGATGGGTTAGAGTTTGTAAAATGTGTTCAGGAAATGTTTCTAAATCAATATATAGAGGTACCAACTAGAGAGGATGCAATATTAAATCTTCTATTAGGAAATGAGTTAGGACAAGTGGCGGAAGTGTGTGTCGGGGAACACTTTGGTTCCAGTGATCATAATGCCATTAGTTTCAACTTGATCATGGATAAAGAGAGATCTGGTCCTCGGGATGAAGTTCTAAACTGGAAAAAGGCCAAATTTGAGGAAATGAGAAAGGATCTAAAAACATGGATTGGGACAGGCTGATCTCTGACAAGGGTGTGATTGGAAAGTGGGAGGCCTTCAAAGGAGAAATTTTGAGAGTGCAGAGTTTGTATGTTCCTGTCAGGATTAAAGGCAAAGTGAATAAGAATAAGGAATCTTGGTTCTCGAGGGATATTGGAACTCTGATAAAGAAGAAGAGAGAGATCTATGATATGTATAGGCAACAGGGAGCAAATAAGATATTTGAAGAGTATAAGAAAGTGCAAGAAACTACTTAAGAAAGAAATCAGGAGGGCTAAAAGAACAAAAAGGTTGCTTTGGCAGTCAAAGTGAAGGATAATCCTAAGAGCTTCTACAGGTATATT
Organism: Carcharhinus amblyrhynchos; assembly: GCF_965287045.1. Classification (NCBI taxonomy): domain Eukaryota; kingdom Metazoa; phylum Chordata; class Chondrichthyes; order Carcharhiniformes; family Carcharhinidae; genus Carcharhinus; species Carcharhinus amblyrhynchos. The sequence continues at coordinate 155,315 of NC_137352.1, read as the reverse complement.
AAGAGCAAAAGGATAACATTTAAGGGATAAAATTGGTCCTCTTGAAGATCAGAGTGGTCGGCTTTCTATGGAACCAAAAGAAACAGGGAAAATATTAAATGGGTTTTTTGCATCTGTATTTATTAAAGAAACTGGCCTAGAGTCTATGGGAATAAGACAAACAAGTAGGGAGGTCATGGAACCTATACAGATTAAAGGGGAGGAGGTGCTTGCTGTCTTGAGGCAAATCAGGGTAGATAAATCCCCAGGATCGGACAGGGTATTCCCTCGGACCTTGAAGGAGACTAGAGTTGAAATTGCAGGGGTCCTGGCAGATATATTTAAAATGTCGGTATCCTTGGGTGAGGTGCCAGATGATCGGAGGATAGCTCATGTTGTTCCGTTGTTTAAAAAAGGCTCAAAAAATAATCCGGGAAATTATAGGCCAGTAAGTTTGATGTCAGTAGCAGGTAAATTATTGGAAGGAGTACTAAGAGATAGGATCTACAAATATTTGGATGGACAGGGACTTAGTAGGGAGAGTCAACATGGCTTTGTGCATGGTAGGTCATGTTTAACCGATCTATTAGAGTTTTTTGAGGAGGTTACCAGGAAAGTGGATGAAGGGAAGGCAGTGGATGTTGTCTACAGGGACTTCAGTAAGGCGTTTGACAAGGTCCCGCACGGGAGGTTGGTTAGGAAGGTTCAGTTGCTAGGTATACATGAAGAGGTAGTAAATTGGATTAGACATTGGCTCAGTGGAAGAAGCCAGCGAGTGGTTGTGGAGGATCGCTTCTCTGAGTGGAGGCCTGTGACTAGTGGTGTGCCACAGGGATCGGTGTTGGGTCCATTGTTGTTTTGTCATCTATATCAATGATCTGGATGATAATGTGGTAAATTGGATCAGCAAATTTGCTGATGATACAAAGATTGGAGTAGTGGACAATGAGGAAGGTTTTCAAAGCTTGCAGAGGGATTTGGACCAGCTAGAAAAACGGGCTGAAAAATGGCAGATGGAATTTAAGTGTGAGGTATTGCATTTTGGAAGGACAAACCAAGGTAGAATATACAAGGTAAATGGTAGGACACTGAAGAGGGCAGTAGAACAGAGAGATCTGGGAGTACAGATACATAATTCCCCAAAAGTGGCGTCACAGGTAGATGGGGTCGTAAAGAGTACTTTTGGTACATTGGCCTTTATAAATCAAAGTATTGAGTATATGAGTTGGAATGTTATGGTGAGGCTGAATTTAGAGTATTGTGTGCAGTTTTGGTCACCTAATTACAGGAAGGATATTAATAAGGTTGAAAGAGTACAGAGAAGGTTTATAAGGATGTTGCCAGGACTTGAGAAACTGAGTTACAGACAAAGGTTGAACAGTTTAGGACTTTATTCCCTGGAGTGTAGAAGAATGAGCGGAGATTTGATAGAGGTATATAAAATTATGATGGGTATAGATAGAGTGAATGCAAGCAGGTTTTTTCCACTGAGGCTAGGGGAGAAAAAAAACTAGAGGACATGGGTGAAGGGTGAAGGGGGAAAAGTTTAAAAGGAGTACTGGGGGGGCTTCTTCACGCAGAGACTGATGGGAGTGAGGAATAAGCTGCCAGATGAAGTGGTGAACGCGGGCTCACTTTTAACATTTAAGAAAAACTCAGACAGGTACATGGATGTGAGGGGTGTGGAGGGATAAGGTCCAGATGCAGGTCAGTGGGACTAGGCAGAAAAATGGATTGGCACAGCCAAGAAGGGCCAAAAGGCCTGTTTCTGTGCTGTAATGTTCTGTGGGTCTATGATATCAAATCTAGGATGGCCTGCTCTCTAGTTGGTTCCACAACATATTGGTTGAGAAAAGCATCCCTTATACATTCCAGGAAATCCTCTTCCATCACATTGCTGCCAGTTTGGTGAAACAGAGAAACTAGAAGCAGGTGTAGGCCACTCAGCCCTTTGAGCCTGCTCTGCCATTTGTTTTGATCACGGCAGATCACCAAATTAACATCCTGATTCCCCCTTCCCCCCATATCACTTCATCCCTTTAGCACCAAGAGCAATAAATCAGACAACATTTTGACCTCAACTACTTTGTGTGCGAGTGAATTCCACACATTCACCACCCCCTGGGTGAAGAAATTTCTCCTCATCCCAATCCTAAAAGGTTTACCCCTTATCCTCAAACTATGAACCTTAGTTCTGGACTCCCCCACCATGGGGAACATTCTTTCTGAATCTGCCGTTTCTAACCCTGTTAGAACTTTTTAAGTTTCTATGAGATCCCCTCTCACTCTTCTAAACTCCAGTGAATATAATCCTAACTGACTTAGTCTCTCCTTATGTGACAGACCTGCCATCCTGGGAATCAGCCTGGTAAATCTTTACTGTACTCCCTCTATAGCAAGGACATCCTTCCTCGGGTAAGGACACCAAAACTGCACACAATATTCCAGATGTGGCCTATACAATTGTAGCAAAACTTTCCTATCCCTATACTCAAATCCTCTCACTATGAAGGTCAACATGACATTTGCCAAATAAAAGCAAATTACTGCGAATCTGAAACCAACAGAGAAAATGCTGGAAAATCTCAGCAGGTCAGGCAGCTTCTGTAAGGAGAGAAAAGACCTGATGTTTTGAAGTTAGATGACCCTTTGCTCTTATTGTCAGGGACCCAAAGTCTTGTTGAGTATCCACCTCTCTCAATTTACACCCATTCCAGTAATAATCTGTCTTCCTATTATTGCTATCAAAGTGGATAACCTCACACTTATCCAAATTATACTGCATCTGTCTGCAGGTTCCCATACACTCAGCCTGTCTAAATCACGCTGAAGCATCTCTATATCCTCCTCACAACTCACCCTCCCACCCAACTTTGTATCATCTGCAAATCTGGAGATATTACATTCAGTTCCTTCTTCCAAATCATTAATATTAATCATTAATTGAGCCCAATCATTGTGCAGATGGGACTGACTATTGATATTGAGTGAATCAAAGTGGCTTTAGATTGATATCTGTGATGCTAGGGATCTTCGGAAGAGACCAATAGATCATCCACTCGGCACTTCTGGCTGAAGATTGTTGCAAATGCATCTGCCTTATCTTTTGCACTGATGTGCTGGGCTCCTCCATCGTTGAAGATTGGGATATTTGCGGAGGCTCTTCCTCAGTAAGTTGTTTAATTGTCCATCACCATTCATGGCTGCATGTGGCAGGATTGCAGAGCTTAGATACACTGCATTGGTTGTGGAATCATTTAGCTCTGTCGATAAACGTACAAATTTTGAACAGTGGCAGGCCATTCAGCCCCTCTAACTTGTTCTTCTATTCAATAAGATCACAGCTGACCAGATTGTAACTTCAACGCCACATTTCTGCTAACCTCAATAACCTTTTACTCTCGTTTATCTAGCTCTGTCTTGAAAATATTCAAGCAATCTGCTTCCTCTGCCTTTTGAAGGAGTTCCAGAAACTAATAACCCTCAGAGAAAAAAAAGCTCCTCATCTGCGTCTTAAATGAGTGACTCCTTACTTTTAAACAATGATCCCTAGTTTTAGATTTTCTGAGAAAAGGAAAGATCCTCTCCATGTCCACGCTGTCAAGACCCTTTAGGATCTATTTGCTACTTATACTGTTTGGCATGCAAGTAGTCTTGTATTGTAGCTTCACCACGTTGATATATCATTTTTTGGTATGTCTGGTGTTCCTCCTAGCATTCCCTCCTGCGCTCTTCATTGAACCAGGGTTGATCCCTGGCTTGGTGGCAATGGCGGGGGGGATATGCCAGGCCATGAAATTATAGATTGTGGCTGAGTACAATTCTGCTGCTGCTGATGGCTCACATCACCTCATGGATTCCCAGTCTTGAGTTGCTAGATCTGTTCAAAATCTACTCCCTTTAGAACAGCAGTAGTACCACACAACATGATGGAGGATTTTCTCAATATGATGGCTGAACTTTGTCTCCACAAGGACTGTATGGTAGTCAAAAAACATTCTCTCTCTCAAACACATTTTCTCCCACACACTCTTCTCTCGCAAACATATTGGGCCCAATTTTAGCGAAATTGTGGTAAATTTGGGCATCGGGCCTGTAATGCGATCTGCACCCGAAACCGAGCAGATCGCGCCTTTACCGATATCTGATTTGGGCAGGGATCCGGTCTGCGCCCCAGATGGGCGGCCCAACGATTTAAAGGCGTTAACCTGCATTTAAATCAATTTAATGAACCACTCACCCAACTCTACCACCAAACCCCATTTTACCGTCTTCGGGTCCGATCTGGATCCGCGCTGTTATCCACCTGCAGAATAAAAATCCAAAGCTGATTCCTATTCTGCAGGGGAAACCTCCAAATCCCATTCTCCTTGAACACCCTTCGCAGACCCCCCGCTAACCACCCTGGCAGAAACTGCCCCCCCGCCCCACGGGAGGCAGGTCCCCCTCGGCAGAGCACACCACCCCCCCAATCCACCTGCCCTGGAAGGCAGCCACCCACCCTGCGATCAAACCCCCCGGGAGGCAGCCCCCCGGCAGACTTCCGCCGTACGGTCAGACCCCACCCGGAGGCAGGCCCCTTCCTTCCCCCCCTTCAATCAGACACTCCCCCCCCCCCCACCCTCTCAGGAGGCAGGCCCCCTACCCCCGCGATCAGACCCCCCCCCCCCACCCCCCCACCACCACCCTGGTCAGACCACCCCAGGAGGCAGGCTCTGCCCGCCCCCCCAGCCCTCGGTAGAGCACACCCCCAACCTACCTGGATTGCTGCTGTCCCTCCACCATCCTTCTGACCTGCACTTGTTGATGTGGAGATGCCGGCGTTGGACTGGGGTGAACACAGTAAGAAGTCTCACACCAGGTTAAAGTCCTGTTGGAGTTGGTGTGCCTCAGGGATCTGTTTTGGGGCCACTGCTGTTTGTAATTTTTATAAATGATCTGGATGAGGGTATAGTTGGGTGGATCAGTAAATTTGCTGATGACACCAAAGTCGGAGGAGTGGTAGATAGTGAAGAGGGGTGTCATAGTTTACAGGGAGACTTGGACAAGTTGCAGAGCTGGGCCGAGAGGTGGCGGATGGAGTTTAATGCGGAAAAGTGTGAGGTAATTCACTTTGGCAGGAATAACAGATGTGTAGAGTATAGGGCTAACGGGAGGACTCTGAATAGTGTTGATGAACAGAGGGGTCTAGGTGTATGTGTACATAGATCCCTGAAAGTTGGGAATCAAGTAGATAAGGTTGTTAGGAAGGCATATGGTGTCTTGGCATTTATTGGTAGGGGGATTGAATTTAGGAGTCGCAACGTCATGTTGCAACTGTACACAACTCTGGTGCGTCCGCACTTGGAGTATTGTGTGCAGTTCTGGTCCCCACATTATAGGAAGGATGTGGAGGCATTGGAGAGGGTGCAGAGGAGGTTTACCAGGATGTTGCCTGGTATGGAGGGAAGGTCCTATGAGGAGAGACTGAGGGATTTGAGGTTGTTTTCGTTAGAAAGAAGGCAGCTAAGAGGGGACCTTATTGAAACATACAAGATGATTAGAGGTTTAGATAGGGTGGACAGTGATAGCCTTTTTCCTCGGATGGAGAAATCTAGCACGAGGGGCCATAGCTTTAAATTAAGGGGTGGTAGTTATAGGACGGATGTCAGGGGTAGGTTCTTTACCCAGAGGGTGGTGAGGGATTGGAATGCCCTGCCTGCTGCAGTTGTAGATGTGCCTAGTTTGGGGGCGTTTAAGAGATCCGTGGATAGGTTTATGGATGGAAAGGGATTGGTTTAGGTTAGAGGGTCATTGCTTTTTTAATTGGTCGGCGCAACATCGTGGGCCGAAGGGCCTGTTCTGCGCTGTTATGTTCTATGTTCTTACTGCACTCGTTGGAGAGCCTGCAGCACCATCCTGGCCTTCCACTGGCATCTGCCAGAGGAGGGGGGCGGACTCAGATGGATCTCTGATTGGGGGGGGTGGGCTCAGATGGATCTCTGATTGGGGGGGTGGGCTCAGATGGATCTCTGGTTGCGGGGGGGCTGGCTCAGATGGAGCTCTGATTGAGGGGGTGGACTCAGATGGATCTCTGATTGGGGGGGTGGACTCAGATGGATCTCTGGTTGGGGGTTGGACTCAGATGGATCTCTGATTGGGGGGCTGGGCTCAGATGGATCTCTGATTGGGGGTTGGGCTCAGAAGGATCTCTGATTGGGGGTTGGGCTCAGAAGGATCTCTGGTTGGGGGGGTGGACTCAGATGGATCTCTGATTGCGGGGGTGGGCTCAGATGGATCTCTGATTGGGGGAGTGGGCTCAGATGGATCTCTGGTTGCAGGGGGGCTGGCTCAGACGGATCTCTGGTTGTGGGGGGGCTGGCTCAGATGGGTCTCTGATTGGGGGGGGATAGGCTCAGATGGATCTCTGGTTGTGGGGGGGTGGGCTCAGATGGGTCTCTGATTGGGGGGGGATAGGCTCAGATGGATCTCTGGTTGTGGGGGGGTGGGCTCAGATGGATCTCTGGTTGGGGGTGGATGGTGGAGATTCTTCCAACTCCATTCTCCCCCATCCTCCACCACTCCCCCAATCAGAGATCCATCTGAGTCCGCCCCCCTCCTCTGGCAGACGCCAGTGGAAGGCCAGGATGGTGCTGCAGGCTCTCCAACGAGTGCAGTAAGAAGTCTCACAACAACAGGACTTTAACCTGGTGTGAGACTTCTTACTGTGTTCACCCCAGTCCAACGCCGGCATCTCCACATCAATGAGTGCAGGTCAGAAAGATGGTGGAGGGACAGCAGCAATCCAGGTAGGTTGGGCGTGTGCTTTACCGAGGGGTGCTTACCTCCCAGGGGGAGTCTGATCGGGGGGTTTGGGGGGGGGGGGGGGGGGGGGGGGTTGCCTCCCAGGGGAGTCCGATCACGGCTCATCCTCCCCCCTATCCCCCCCAACCCCCCAGCTCTCTCTGGTTTTGTTTTTTACGCCCAGGCACGCTGTTTCAGTTTTCTTTCGAGCTGTGCATGCACAGTTCAGATCTCCGATCGTTCCGGCAGCACTAAGCCCCGCCCCACAGCACGGACCAGACCTGAGCTGGCAAAAAGCGTATGGGCGCGCTGGAACAAGGATTCGGGCTCAGATCTGTTTTACGTCTGGATCTGGCACTTAGCCTCCAACTGGTAAAATCTGGCTCATTATCTCTCTCACACACTCTCTCAAACACATTATCTCTCTCACATACATATTTTCTTTCTGTCACGCACTGACACATACACAGACTCACACAGATACACTCTCTCAAACATACTCTCTCTCTCACGTGCACTCTCACACACATATACTCTCAGTCTGTCTCTCTCACACACACACTCACACACACTCTCTCTCTCTCTCTCCCATATTTCCATATCAGCACCAGCACAGAGATACCCTGCCCAGTTTACCCTCACTAATGCTCAGGGTCCTTTGTCAAAACTGGGAGGGCTGTTCCAATGTATGGAGACTAATCAAGAATAGTCTCCTCCTCCAGTTAACTCGTTATTGTCCATCTCATTCATGACAGGATGTGGCAAGACTTCAGGTTTAATCTGACCTGTCGCTTGACTGTGATAATATGCTAATCTACTGTTTAATATGTATGTAGTTCTGTGTTGTAGGTTTACTTGGCTGTTATCTCATTTATATTCCTGGCACTAACCCTTGCATGTGATTGAATGTCAATACTCTCTCTTCCATCTTGCACTGGAATAGCTTTGGAATATTAAGCAGTGTGTGAGTTGGTTCACTTATGTATTCACCGAATGGTCAGGGAAATATGATGAAGGAGATGAGATGGTCAAACCTTTCATTCCCTCAATCCCCAGGTAATTTTTCATTAAACCATGAAAACAGCTCCTGCACACTTGTCTCTTCAAAGTAATTCTCAGAAGATTGATGTTATTTTCTTTTAGCTGTTCCACTATCGCACTGATAGTTATCAGGTACACACAGCAATAGACCAATGGATTTCCCTCATCAATCTACTTTTACAAGGTTTCAATGACTGTTTCATTCAGTTGTTATAATGTTTGAGATAACTATGATTCCTATTTTCACATTCAATGATAGCCTTTGCTGTTCTTACATTCAACTTTGGCACAGATCAGGCATGCCATGGTCCTATTGAAGAAGTTCAAGATGCTAGCAATAGCCAAGCTGATGTCCATATTACTTGGGTGCAGATTTAATGTAGTGAATCTCAAATTCTGCAATTTAGGGATTTCTTCAGCAGCTACTTTAACATGAGGAACCTGCATTGAAGAGGAGAGAAGTTAATTAGTGTGACAGCTCGGTACATAAACAGATTCTATTTCATAATTAATTCATAGAATCATAGATCTCCTACAATGCAGATGGAGGCCTTTCAGCCCATCAAGTCTGCACTGACTCTCTGACAGAACATCTTACCCAAGCCCTATCCCCACAGCCCCATGTATTTACCCAGTTAATTTCCCCCTAACCTACACCTCTTGGGACACTGAGGGGCAATTTACATGGCCAATCTACCTGCTCTTTGGACTATGGGAGAAAACTGGAGCATCCACACATGGGGATAATCTGCAAACTCCACACAGACTTGATTATCTATATTCTGTACCACCCACATTCCCCTCCCTCATATACTAGACAGTTGCAAATCGTTTAAATCCGTCAATGGGAAGGCCATTCAGGTGACAGAATGTTCCTATTGTCCAGTTGTTTGGAATGCATTCGGATATGCAGAACCAATGCTGTTTTGAACTAAAAATCTGACTACAATTTACATTAAAATGATGCATTCTGGTTAAGGCTAAGCTTGTGTACATACATTTTATAGGTTTTAAATCAAGGAAAAATATGACGAAAGATCACCTACCTGACGAAAGACCCTACCTGCCCAGCAGTAGGTGACAGATACAACAAAAAGGTTACTGATTGATTCAGATCCTGTTCCTTTTGGCCATTTCTGATTTTAACCTACAATGTTCTGTAAACTAATTTCTGCAAGGCAATTCCAGCCTCCCATCCACTGAGTTTGCCTACACTTCCCGCTGCCTCGGAAAAGCAATCAGCATTATTAAGGACCCCACGCACCCCGGACATTCTCTCTTCCATTTTCTTCCGTCAGGAAAAAGATACAAAAGTCTGAGGTCACGTACCAACTGACTCAAGAACAGCTTCTCACCTGCTGCTGTCAGACTTTTGAATGGACTTACCTTGCATTAAGTTGATCTTTCTCCACACCCTAGCTATGACTGTAACACTACATTCTGCACTCTCTCCTTTCTTTCCTATGAACAGTATACTCTGTATAGCACGCAAGAAACAATACTTTTCACTGTATGTTAATACATGTGATAATAATAAATCAAATCAAATCTGTACATGGGGGTCCTCTTATGGTCAATGGGACCCTAATTGCAATTTAGCTGTGCCCTGAACAGGGGAGATAGTGTGGCTTCAGAAAGAGGGAGTTCTCTGAGAAGATCTAAAGTTTTTTTATAGAGCATGAGGGAGCAAGGATGCACTCAGGTCTTTAAGACACCAGGCAAATCATGTGATATTAACCCCCAAAAGCATCAATTTCATAGTAAGGCTGGATTTATAAATCTGTGATTTTTCATTTGATTTTTATTAACCAAATGTATTGAGGGATTTGGGGCAAAGGTCCATCAATCATGATTCATTTAATGTGGAAGAGGCTTGAGGAACTAAATGGCCTCCTCCTATTCATATGTTTATAAGGCTAAATATTATCAGTCTCTACTCTCCATGCACAGCCTTACATAGGTGGAAAATTAATTTTAACCTTCAGTTAATTGAAATATTTGAAAGGAAAGTCAGATTGATTGCTCTGATTTTTTGTGCTATTTTGTGCTAACTATTGCTTCAGTGAGTGATCTTGGCCTCTGGAAGAAGTGAAGTTCAAATTAATTCAAATTTTTATATTTGCAATTTGACAAAGACCAACATGTTGTTCTGTTGAGTTTTTAACTGACTTTTACTTTAATTCCACAAAATAGAATGAGAAGAGCCAATGGTGACATAAGATCTTTATACTTTGATGGAAAATGAGCAATACTGGCAAAGTCAGAATTTCTCACCTAATTTCCTTTGAACTGAGAAGCCTGTTAGATGAGAGTAGTTAAGAGTTAACTACATCGCTGTGGGTCTGAGATGATACACATCTCTTTACTGTGATCGGCCACTTTAAGACTTGAACAGCAGGTTAGGTGTAAAGACTCACATTCTAATCAGTAATCTGTAAACTGTCTGTGCTTTATATGCTCTGTCTGAGGCCAGAACTCTCCATTCACCCGACAAAGAGTTTAACCTCGAAAGCTTGTGAGTTTACTATCAAATAAATCGGTTGGACTTAAACCTGGTGTTGTCAGACTTCTTACTGTGTAATGACATTTAGGTCAGACTAGCTGAGGGGAGCAGATTTTCTTTTCTGTTTTCATGAATGAATCAAATGGTTTTTACAACAAAAATCAATGATGGTTTCATTGAAATCAGTTTTCAATTCTTGATCTTATTAATTGAATTTAAATTGCAGCAGCTATCACGGTAGGATTTGTATCTGTGACCTAAAGCTCTAGTCTGGGTTACTGGTCCAGTAGTGTTACCACTACTCCACCATCTCCTCTAACATTTCTTAACAGAAAAAAAACACATATTTAAGTGACCAATATGTTCACTGTGGTCTCGTGGCAAGCGTTAGTGAAAACACAATACAAAGATTGAAGCTGATCAAATGTCACTTTGCATGCCACTCTCAGAGGCTGACGACAAGCTCCAGACTGAGAAGGGAAATGTAGTCATTTATTGCACCACTTCTGATAAACGTTCTATGAGTTCATAGAGCTGACTTCATGTGAAGTATACAATTATTGCAGGCAATTGGGATTAGCTGGGAGGACAGCATGGACTTGTTGGATCAAAGGGTCTGTTTCTGTGCTGTACCACTCTATGACTCTATTGTTCTTAGGTACTTGATTACCAACAGCAGAAAGATTCTGAATTTAAGCATAAGCTGGCAGCAAGGAAGTTAGAAAAAATTTCAAATTATGCTGCTTCCCAGTGTAAGAGCTATTTCTCATTACTATTGGGGCAATTTTAATTGTACATCAGTGGTTAACAGTCTTGGTCAACAACAAAAATAAGTGTTAGGATAAAAGTAAAAGAAAATGTTCATTTGAATGCCAAATACCATGGATATGAGCAGCAGTGGAATGCAATATTACAAGTATTACAGTGCAAAATGGAAAAGTGAAAAAGGCATCACAAGGACTACACTGAAGAGGAGGAGGATAATGTGGGCCCCAGAATGACAAAGATGGGAAGCACTGTAATTAGAAATTGTAAAATGCTAGACTTACAAGTGACTTGACATCAGTCTTCACTGTGCCAGAAGTACAAAAAGAACTAAATCAAGGGCAAGAACCTAACTAAATTCACTACAATTTAATAAAAGGTAATGGAGAAATTCATCCTATTCAAGATTTACAAATATCCAGACCTGATGATTTGCACTAAGATGTCTAAAATGGAAGAACCTGTGTCCATGATAAACTGCCCTCCTATTACCTCAATCTGTCTGCAGCTTTTGGCACAGTTGGCCACACCATCCTCTTCCAAAGTTTCTCTGTCATGTTTGGGGGGCTGCAACTCCTATTTTCCTATGGTTCCTATTTTCAAGAAAGGGAACAGGGATAGCCTGGGAAATTACCGACCGGTGAGTCTAACCTCAGTGGTTGGTAAGTTGATGGAGAGGATTCTGAGCGACAGGATTTATGAGCATTTAGAGAAGCTTAGAATGATCAGAAATAGTCAGCACGGCTTTGTCAAGGGCAGATCGTGCCTTACGAGCCTAGTTGAGTTCTTTGAAAATGTGACTGAACACATTGACGAAGGAAGAGCGGTGGATGTGGTCTACATGGACTTCAGCAAGGCGTTTTGATAAGGTCTCCCATGCAAGGCTTCTTGAGAAGGTGAGAGGGCATGGGATCCAAGGGGCTTTGGCCTTGTGGATCCAGAACTGGCTTGCCTGCATAAGGCAGAGAGTGGTTGTAGATGGGTCTTTTTCTGCATGGAGGTCGGTCACCAGTGGAGTGCCCCAGGGATCTGTTCTAGGACCCTTGCTATTTGTCATTTTCATAAATGACATGGATGAGGAAGTGGAGGGATGGGTTAGTAAGTTCGCCGACGAATCTAAGGTTGGTGGTGTTGTGCATAGTCTGGAGGGATGTCAGAAGTTGCAGCGTGACATAGATAGGATGCAAGACTGGGCAGAGAAGTGGCAGATGGACTTCAACGCGGATAAATGTGTAGTGGTCCATTTTGGCAGGTCCAATGGGATGAAGGAGTATAATATCAAGGGTAGGACTCTTAGCAGTGTCGAGGAGCAGAAGGATCTTGGAATCCAGGTCCATAGGACTCTTAAATCAGTCTCACAGGTGGAGGATGCAGTCAAGAAGGCGTATGGTGTACTGGCCTTCATTAATCGAGGGATTGAGTTTAGGAATCGGGAGGTAATGCTGCCACTTTATAAGACCCTTATCAGACCCCACTTGGAGTACTGTGCGCAGTTCTGGTCACCTCACTACAGGAAGGATGTGGAAGCTATTGAGAGGGTGCAGAGGAGATTTACAAGGATGTTGCCTGGATTGGGAGGCATACCTTATGAAGATAGGTTGAGGGAGCTAGGTCCCTTCTCCCTGGAGAGACAAAGGTTGAGAGGCGACCTGATAGAGGTTTATAAAATGTTGAGAGGAATAGATAGGGTGGATTCTCGGAGGCTATTTCCCAGGGCTGAGAGGAGATGTTAGGGGTACGTTTTTCACTCAGAGGGTGGTGAGTGAGTGGAATTGGCTGCCATCAGTGGTGGTAGAGGCGAACTCGCTGGGGTCTTTTAAAAGACTTCCGGATGAGTACATGGGATTTAATGGGATTGGGAGTTACAGATAGTTCTATGGTCTGGTAGGTATGGATATGATCGGCGCAACTTGTGGGCCGAAGGGCCTGTTTGTGCTGTAGTGTTCTATGTTCTATGTTCTAACTCATTCTCTTGTTTCCATTGCTACTTAATTCGATCATAGCAGAGAATTTTTGCAGTGTCTTCTTCTTATCATGTCCCCTTACCACTATCTCAACTGTCCCTAAGGATCTAACTTTAGTTCCCCTTCTATTTCTCATCTTTAAGCTGTCCCTCAACATCATTTAAAAAATTTTTGGCTGTACTGATAAATTTTCAATACTTATTCTTACACCATTATCATCTATCTCAATCCCTCCATTGTTTCTGATTTGTCATTGCTGATTGCCTGTCATTTTCTATTGGAGTCATAGAAATTTTCTTCAAATAAACATTTGAAATACCAAAACCATGGGCCCGAATTTTCCAGTCGATCATGCCAATGGAATCTCTGGCCCCACCAATGGCTCACCACCACTGCAGATTTCCCAGAGTGAGGGGTCATTTGAAGTTGACAATGGCAGGACCAAATGACCCCACTGCCAGCCAATGGTGGGCCAAACCACAGCGGGATGCACAAAAAAATCCCACCCATGGTATGAGCTCTATTGTCTACTCATCAACTCTATCCTTCTTCTTCACCACTGTCTGAGGCTGCGCCAGACCATTCACAACTTGGTGTCCCATTTGACCCCAAAGTGAGCTTCTGATTCTCTATCCTTGCCATCGCTTGACTGTCCGTTCCCATATCCATAATATTGCCCAACCACAAACCTGCCTCAGTTCATAAGTTACTGAAACCCTCAACCTAGACTTTGTTGCTCCAGTATCTCTTGATGTTCCACCCATAGAATGGAATAAAAGGACTGTAGCAACTTAGATACAAAATTGGCAAATAGGAGGAAGCAAAGAGTAATGTTTAATGGATATTTTTCAGGCTGCAGGAAGGTTGGCAGTGGAGTTTCCCAGGGGTCGGTTTTGGGACCCTTACTTTTCCTCATATGTATTAATAATCTAACGTATAAAGAACAATTCCAAAGTTTGTGGCTGGCACAAAACTTGGAAGTATTGCAATCTGTGAAGTGGACAAAATAGAACTTTTAAAGGACACAGACAAGTTGGTGGACTGGGCAGATAGGTGGCAGATGATGTTCCATATGAAGAAGTGTGAGGTGATGCATTTTAGTAGGAAGAACATGGAGAGACAACATAAAATAAGGGATAAAATTTTTAAGGGAGTGCAGGAGAGGAGGGATCTGGGTGTATATGTGCATGGATCATTGAAGACAGAAGGACAAGTGGAGAAAGCAGTTAATAAAGCACATAGTATTCTGGGCTTTATTAATAGGGGCATAGAGTACAACAGTATGGAGATCATGCTGAATTTATAAAAGACACAAGATGGACCTCAGTTGGAATACTGTGTACAATTCTAGAGGAAGGTTGTGAGTGCAATGGAGAAAATGAGGAGTAGGCTTACAATGGTGGTTCTAAGTATGAGAAACTTCAGTTCTGAGAAAGATAGGAGAGATAGAGACTGATCTTGTTGGAGAGAAGAATGACAAGAGAAAAGGTTAGTGGAATGGCACTAAGACATAATGCTCATGTGGACAGTCAGTGTAGACATGATGGGCCAAATGGTCTCCTACAGTGTTGTAACAATTATGTGATACTGCAAACTTGAACTCATTCAAACTTGCTGTCCAAATCCACATTGAATCAAATTTTATTTGCTCACTGACCTACAGTGACTTCTAGTATAATGATTCATTTTAAAGTTCTCATCCTGATTGTTCGCTGGAGTGGGCGGAGTGAAGGAGCACAGAGTAAGCTAAGAGATTACCTTTAAAAAACATTTTCGCGGGCTTAATAACGTTTTCGGATTTAAAACTACAAAGGAAGTGGGTCGCGGGGATTTGTGGGAGGGGATTTTTTTAAACCGTGCTAGGTTTAAAAGGAGGCCTGCTGTAGACAGTGGGCAGCGTCGGAGCGGGCAGCAGAGTGAGAGGGAAGCAGAGTGAGCTGTAAGGCCTTAGGATCAAAGGGCTTGGGAGAAAAGGGCCAGGTAAGTTTGACTTGTTAACTGTGTTCAGTAATTACTAAGGGACAATAATGGAGGGGCATGTGATGTGCTGTTTCTGTATGATGTGGGAGCTGGTGGACCCTAGGGTCCTTCCCAGTGACCATGTCTGCAGTAAGTGCAGGTTGCTGGAGGAGTTCCAGCTCAAAGTTGATGAGCTGGCCTCTGAGCTTCAGACACTGAGGCTCATCAGGGGGAGGGAGTGTGCCATTGATAATGGGGTGCAAGAGACATCCACCTCCCCTAGACTGGCTCACTCTAAGGATCAGGAACAAGAGGGGGCTGCTGAGAGGAGGAAGGAGGGTGGGGAGAGGAGGAAGGAGGGCGGGGAAAGGAGGAAGGAGGGCGGGGAGAGGAGGAAGGAGGGCGGGGAAAGGAGGAAGGAGGGCGGGGAGAGGAGGAAGGAGGGTGGGGAGGGGAGGAAGGAGGGCGGGGAGAGGAGGAAGGAGGGCGGGGAGAGGAGGAAGGAGGGCGGGGAAAGGAGGAAGGAGGGCGGGGAGAGGAGGAAGGAGGGCGGGGAGAGGAGGAAGGAGGGTGGGGAGGGGAGGAAGGAGGGCGGGGAGAGGAGGAAGGAGGGCGGGGAGAGGAGGAAGGAGGGCGGGGAGGGGAGGAAGGAGGGCGGGGAGAGGAGGAAGGAGGGCGGGGAGGGGAGGAATGAGGGCGGGGACGGGAGGAAGGAGGGTGGGGAGAGGAGGAAGGAGGGCGGGGAGGGGAGGGAGGGCGGGGAGGGGAGGAAGGAGGGCGGGGAGGGGAGGAAGGAGGGTGGGGAGAGGAGGAAGGAGGGCGGGGAGGGGAGGAAGGAGGGCGGAGAGGGGAGGAAGGAGGGCGGGGAGGGGAGGAAGGAGGGCGGGGACCGGAGGAAGGAGGGTGGGACCGCACTTGGAGTTCTGTGTGCAGTTCTGGTCCCCACATTACAGGAAGGACGTGGAGGCTTTGGAGAGGGTGCAGAGGAGGTTTACCAGGATGTTGCCTGGTATGGAGGGAAGGTCCTATGAGGAGAGACTGAGGCATTTGGGGTTGTTTTCGCTGGAAAGAAGGCGGCTAAGAGGGGATCTTATTGAAACATATAAGATGATTAGAGATTTAGATAGGGTGGACAGTGATAGCCTTTTTCCTCGGATGGAGAAATCTAGCACGAGGGGCCATAGCTTTAAATTAAGGGGTGGTAGTTATAGGACGGATGTCAGGGGTAGGTTCTTTACCCAGAGGGTGGTGAGGGATTGGAATGCCCTGCCTGCTGCAGTTGTAAATGCGCCTAGTTTGGGGGCGTTTAAGAGATCCGTGGATAGGTTTATGGATGGAAAGGGATTGGTTTAGGTTAGGGGGTCATTGTTTTTTAACTGGTCGGCGCAACATCGTGGGCCGAAGGGCCTGTTCTGCGCTGTAATGTTCTATGTTCTATCTGCAACTCCACCAATTAGTGTGTCATCTGTGAAATTACTAACTAGACCAGCTACATTTTGCTCCAAATCATTTATATATACTATGAACAACAAAGGTCCCAGAACTGATCACTGTGGGACACCGCTAGTCACAGCCTTCCATTCAGAAAAGCACCCCTCTACTGCTACGCTCTGTCTTCTTTGGCCAAGCCAGTTCTGTATCCATCTTGCCAGCTCTCCTCTGATCCTGTGTGCCTTCACCTTTCGTACCAGTTTTCCATGCGGTACCTTGTCAAAGGCTTTACTGAAGTCCATGTGTATAACGTCCACTGCCTTTCCCTCATCTATCATCTTCGTCACTTCCTCGAAAAACTTGATCAAATTCGTGAGACACGACCTTCCTAATATCTCCTCTAACAAATGTTTGTTTTAAGAATACTTTTTTAAATCGCCTTGCGTTATTTGCTATGTTGAAGGAACGAGATGAATACAAGTTCTTGAGACAGATTTTTGTTTGCATAAGGCCATCAAGGGACATATAGCAAAAGCAGGGA
The DNA here is from genome assembly GCF_965287045.1 of Carcharhinus amblyrhynchos. Lineage (NCBI taxonomy): Eukaryota > Metazoa > Chordata > Chondrichthyes > Carcharhiniformes > Carcharhinidae > Carcharhinus > Carcharhinus amblyrhynchos. The sequence continues at coordinate 138,349 of NC_137352.1, read as the reverse complement.
GATTGAACTGAGGTACAAGTTAGCTACAATCTAATCAAATCAAGAGACTAAACAACTTCCTCCTGTTGCTAGTTCCTGTGGGAAATGGTACAGGAAATTATCTGTTTATTGTAAGTATCAATGTTACCTCCTTCTCACCACAGATGTGGCTGATAATAGAGGCGGATGCTGGACTTGAAGAAGGGCCCAAGATGGCCACAACCCCCTTTGGCAGAATCTGACAGGCTGCAATAAAGAGAGATTTCAGTTAAAAGCCAGTCACCCTGATAGCACAGCTACTTACTGATTGATTACATCTCCAGGATTGCCATCAGCTGAACACCTCAAAATCCTACACCCTCATCCCTTCAAAGGAGTTTTAAAACATATTCCAAAAGGAGCAATGTATTACACCACTTTAAACTAAAGATTTCATTACAACACAATAGCATTTTTAATTTGTGTTTTAAATTGATGAAAAAAATGTTTCAATTTTTAGAACTGTTAATCTTCTCCCACCTTCAACTTCCTTTTCAGAACCACATCAAGACTGCAGAAGGACTGGACATAGAATGAAAGGAGAGTAATTTCACAAGAACTAATTAATGCACTGAGCATAACTTAGGTTAACATGAATAATGGAGTTGCATGGTCGCACAGTGGCTAGCATTGCTGCCTCACAGCACCAGGGAGCCGGGTTCAATTCCTGTCTTGGGAGTTTGCATATTCTCTCCGTGTCTGCATGGGTTTCCTCCGGATGCTCCGGTTTCCTCCTACAGTCCAAAGATTTGTGGGTTAGGTTGATTGGCTATGCTAAATTGTCCCTTAGTGTCAGGGAGATTGGCATGGTAAATACGTGGGGTTACAGGGACAGGACCTGGGTGGGATTGGTGTCAGCTCAATGGAACGAGCGGCCTTCTTCTGCACTGTAGGGAGTCTATGATTCAAAAGGGAAAACCCTGCACTAGCTGAAGTTATAAAGGGAAATGGCTGAGGCTTTTTTCTGTTGGATTTCTCCTTCATCAAGAAGTCAGAATCAGGGCTGTTTAATGATGATTTAACAGCGTTGTTTCATTCACAGCAATTCAATGCTGCTCTACGCTGCGTTCTGGGTAACAATCAGATCATAGAATCATAGAAACCCTGCAGTGCAAAAGGAGGCCATTCAGTCCATTGAAATTGCACTGACAACAATCCCACCCAGGCCCTCTTCCTGCTTAGTTACCCTGCTAATCCCACTAACCTACCACATCCCAGGATACCAAAGGGTAATTTAGCATGGACAATACACCTAACCTGCACATCTTTGGATTATGGGGGAAATCAGAGCACTCAGAGGAAACGCATGCAGATGTGAAGTGGCATGCGGCCAAATGCATGGGTGAAATACTCACTTGGATTGCCAGGAGTTAGGATCAGGGACAGGCGGGTTCACAATTTTCTGCTCTCAGCTGGCACACTAATCTGTCTCGTGGTTCTGCTTCCGGGTCATTTCACTTCGGCTGGACTGGAAAAGTTGTGACCATCCTTCCACTAGCAGGAAGTAGCCAATTAGGCTCATTAACTTGCCCATTGAGGGCATTTGTCAGAATTTATCTGGAATTTTCCAGACAGACAGTCTCTTGGCAAAGCAGGGGTGATGTGGAGATGCTGGCTTTGGACTTGGGTAAGCCCAGTAAGAAATCTCACAACACCAGGTTAACGTACAACAGGTTTATTTGGTAGCAAAAGCAGGGGTACCAGTATTGTTTCTTTGAAGACTTCCCTGTATCCCCACCCTATGAACGTCAGTGGGTTAGAGCTGTGGTTGCAGCTTACTCAGTGCAGGAGCATAATTATAGTTTGGTAGCTGCTGCGATCACTTTTTTATTTTTAGAAAAAACTTTCAGAGCTTGTCTCCACATTGAGGCGCCCTTGTGTTTCCCAAGCTACATTGGCAGCTCCCATCGCTGTTAGCAATCTTACAGTGATAGCTCCGACTTCATCCTCCTACGCCTTCAAAATTACCCTCTTGGTCCTGACATAGGCATTGGTGCCTATCTCACAATGCAGTTCCTCCTGATAGAAGGATCAAGAACCAGGAATAAAAATTGAACTCCATGTGTGGGAGCTATTTCAAACTTTCCCTGGTGACTTTCTCAATCTGTATTGTTTGGCTGGCCAGAAGGAGCAAGACAGGATGTATCCAAAATCATATTCACTGATGGTGTCATTGCACGGTAGCTGATAACATCAAGATTACATTCATTCTTGAGTTTTCTGCTATTTGAACTGTTAATCTTAGGACTATTTTATTTTACTTTATCGCACCCGTTATCAGCAGAATATCTGGCTGCAAATGGCAATCAGAAATGGATGTGGAGATTTTATTGGCAGCTGTCGGCATTGAGTACTGAAGCAGTTGCATGTTGGCGTTGAGTAATGAGGCAGTTGCAAAGCCATTTCCACACCCCCACTTCTTGCCTTCAAACAACTGTACAACCTGAACTGACCATTGTCTGCAGCAAACTACCCAGCCTTCAGGAGAACAGTGACCACGACACCACACCACCCTGCCACAGGAACCTCTGCCAGACATGCCAGATCATCGACACGGATGCCATCATCTTATGTGTGAACACCATCCACTAGGTACACGGCACATACACTTGCAACTCGACCAACGTTGTCTACCTGATACGCTGCAGGAAAGAATGTCCTGAGGCATGGTATACTGGGGAGACCATGCAGATGCTACAACAATGAATGAATGAATATCGCTCGACAGTCACCCGGCAAGACTGTTCTCTTCCTGCTGGGGAACGCTTCAGCGATCAGGGGCATTCGGCCTCTGATCTTCAGGAAGCGTTCTCCAAGGCGGCCTTCACGACACACGACAGCGCAGAGTCGCCCCCGCCGTCATGCTGGCCGTCAGACCTAGACAGCGCTGCATTTGCTGAAAGATTTATTTAAATTTATTGAGTCTATTAGCGAACAATGCAGAGCAATACCGGATTCTGGTTGGTCAAGACCCCTTAGAGTGGAAAACCAATGACCTGAAGTCTTTGAGCTGATTTCGTTTGGGGTAAGTCAGTCTTTTTCTACGGAGATTTTAAATAACAATTCTAGTATTTATGTTGAAATCTAAAGTAATCATTTAGACTGGGCTTTGTGTTAAAAACAGACAAAATTATGAAATTCCACCAAATAAGGATTCAGGACTCTCCAGAACATTAGCTGAGTTCCTGGATTAATAGTCCAGTAGTAATATCACTTGGCCATCGCCTCTCCTCTCTGTATACTACAGAGTCCATCAGGGGATTTATGCCAGTAAAGTGGGGAGGGGGAGAGTGGTGGGGGGAGGGGGAGAGGAGCCGGGGGGGAGCCGGAGAGGAGTTGGGGTGGGGACCGGAGAGGAGCTCCAACCCACCAGACAGGCCAATATAAGAGTGCTGAGGGGGGCAGTGCATATATGCACATCCTCCACCCATGGACACCTTAGGCTTCTTACCACGACCACCCCTCCACTTCCCCCGGATACAGCTGGCCTCTGGCATTTCAACCGCTTCCCCCAGATATTACTGGAGTCTCTCACCGCCACCTGCCCCCCCCATTCTCCTCATACAGCACTGGACTAATGGCTCCTGTTCTCCCCATACAGCACTGTCTAATCGCCCCTGTTCTCCTATACAGCACTGGGCTAACAGCCCCTGTTCTCTCCATACAGCACTCGGCTAGAACCTCCATTCTCCCCATACAGCACTGGGCTAAAGGCCCCCATTCTCCCCATACAGCAGTGGGCTAAAGGCCCCCATTCTCCCCATACAGCAGTGGGCTAGAGGCCCCCATTCTTCCCATACAGCAGTGGGCTAGAGGCCCCCATTCTTCCCATACAGCAGTGGGCTAAAGGCCCCCATTCTCCCCATACAGCAGTGGGCTAGAGGCCCCCATTCTTCCCATACAGCAGTGGGCTAAAGGCCCCCATTCTTCCCATACAGCAGTGGGCTAAAGGCCCCCATTCTCCCCATACAGCAGTGGGCTAGAGGACCCCGTTCACCCCCTACAGCACTGGGCTGCCAGTCATCCCCCTCCCCTTGAGCATTCCCGCTTGCTCAGTAAAACCCATCTGTAATGCACCTCCCCCCCAACACACCCCCATAGTCCCTTGCTGAGTTAGCACAAGCAGCATCCTTGCACAGTACATCTTGTCTCCTCCTCTACTGAAACCTGGCAGCCTGCACATTATTCTCCCTAAAATTGTTTAATGGGTACATGAGTGACCCAAATTGCAGCCAGATTCCCTCAACAAGGCAGAGCTCTATAAAAGCTGTAAGTATGGACATATGGAGTCACACCAGGAAGCTGGCACAGAGAAAGAGTGCCCCGAGGGTTTCTGATGTTAGAACAGGCCCGGCTGCTGGATGCCATCAAGGAGAGGAGTAAGTTGCTGTATTTCACTGAAGGATGTTGGCCCAGTGCTCCAGCATCCAATAAAGCCTGGGAGGCTGTGGTGTGTAGGACCGGCAGCCAGTACTGAAAGAAAATGAATGACCTCCTTTCGGCAGGAAGGGTGAGTGTTCATCCCACACTAAAAGCAGTTCCTTGCATCACACGTGCAACGTGAAACTAGCCCAACATCCCATGGTCCTCCACAACCCAACCCCCGAGCACATGCTTCCAACTCCCATGGCAACCCCAATCACAACGCCAGAGTGGCGAGGCCCTGCCTCAATACATGTTGAGTTCACCGACACTCCCTATACCCCGTTCCCATCCATACATCATGCTTTCACTCCCCCTTTATGTCCCCACGGGATAAGACTGCCCATAATAGGTGGGAGCTTTGCCTGCTCATTGATTTTGAGCACCGTGCCATGGTACTGACTGGCAAGGCAGAGGAGAAAAGGGTGATGGACAGCCAGGTCAGTGTCTGACATGCAAGTGAACGTCAGCTGACCACGAGACCCAAGGCCTTATTAGTTGCAAGCGGCATGCTGCCCAGACACTTGTCCCTCCCTTTCACTAACACATGTCCTTTGTTACTGGAGATGACCCGAATGCACCAGGCCCTTCTGGGGTTGTAGCCACCCCCCACCCCCCCGCTCCTCCTGCTTAGATGCCCCAGAACTGCTCAGATATACCTTAGATTTAGGCCCTGAAGAATCCTCCAAGGATAGCACCAGTGATTCGGCACAACCACTCAACCCAGCAACACAGATACTATCACCACTGTGCGACGTGCATTTGGTGAGGGTTCTGGGTCACTTCCTGGTATGCACATCACAGTCGTTGATGCACATTAGGTGGAAACGGGAATGTCAGAGGGCTCAGGCTTGCGGAAGTCTATCAGAGGCAAGGATTCAGCTGGCCCCAAGCCAGGTGCAAGGCGTCAGGGACCAGAAAACCCAAAGCTGCTGGAGATGCATCAGCTGACCCAAGTAATGGTGGAGGGCCTGTCAGCAAGCATGCAACAACAGTAAAGCTATTTGGAGGAGTCCAACACAGTGCTGTCACAGGAGGTGGTACTGGCAGTGTAATGCCCAGGCCAACACTACAAGGTGTGGCTGCACTGGAAAGTCTGGGTCAGGAATTTGTCCCCATGAGTGACAGGATGCAGGCCATCCTGGAAATGGCGCGGGCCACAGCCAAGGCATTCTGGAGACACATCAGTCCATGGCCACAGGCAGCAGAGACATTTTGGAGACATGGCAGGCCCTGACTGTGGCCCTTGACAGCTTAGCCCGAACTCATGGGAATAATGCTGAGGGGTTCAAGAGCTTGGCATAGCGACTCCAATGGTTGGCCCAGCCTTAGAGGACCAGTGCTGAGGGATCGAACATCATGGGACAGACACATGTGGGCCTCCAGGACTGGCAGAGCCAGGTCATGCCGAGGCTTCTAGAGCTCAGTCTAGCTGCCCCACTGGCCCACGGAGTGTCCCCGGGACTTATCAGCACTCCAAGGGAGGAGGAAGGGCTGGAGCCTACGCTGGGGCCATCCACCCAAGAGACTCTGGACATCCCTAGACCTTCCGAATACCCCATTCCTCACACTGAGGTATCTCACAGGCAGTGGGATGATCAGCGTGGCATGGCTACATCAGTGTCATCTGCAAGTTGGCAAGGGCCCTCCAGGTCTCAGCTCCCTCCAAGGGCATCAGAGATCATGGGGTGTGGATCACCGTTGGGCTCCCCACCTCCAATGTGCGTCGCCTAGACGGAGCAAGAGGCCACGTAAGATAAGGAAGTTGTAGGGTCATCAAGAGGGCACGGGTGAAGGTCAGCACTGGTTAGGATTAAGTTATTTTTACACATTAAAATCACTATTAAATGTTTATGCATCCACAGCTGTGACTAAGCTGTCTCTGATTCTCACCCCACAGAGCTAACCATAACCCGATCCCACACATCGGGGCACGGAGCATCATGATGCACCACATGTCCCCTCGGCAAAAATTAACCAATAGCCTGCTCCCTCCAACTCTCCACCCATTGGCTCACATAGAAACATAGAAAAGCTACAGCACAAAACAGGCCCTTCGGCCCACAAGTTGCGCCAAACATATCCCTACCTTCTAGGCTTACCTATAACCCTCTATCTTACTAAGTTCCATGTACTTATTCAAAAGTCTCTTAAAAATCCTATCGAATCCGCCTCTACCACCACTGCCGGCAGCTGATTCCATGCACCCACCATCCTCCGAGTGAAAAACTTACTCCTGACATCTCCTCTGGAAAGTCAGACATCTCCTCTATACCTACTCCCCACCCAGCACCTTAATCCTGTGTCCTCTTGTGGCAGCCATTTCAGCCCTGGGAAAAAGCCTCTGAGAACCCATCCGATCAACATCTTATTCTCCTCTATCAGGTCACCCCTCATCCTTCATCTCTCTAGGGAGAAAAGACTGAGCTCTCTCAACCTATCCTCATAAGGTATGCCTCCCAATCCGGGCAACATCCTCGTTAATCTCCTCCTCACCCCTTCTATAGCTTCCACGTCCTTTCTATAATGAGGTGACCAGAACTGAGCACAGTACTCCAAGTGTCTGACCAGGGTCTTAAACATCTGCAACATTATCTCCCGACTCAATTTCTCGATCGATGAATGCCAGTACACCATACGCCTTCTTAACCACAGCCCCTACCTGCGAAGCTGCTTTGAGCGTCCTATGAACACGGACTCCAAGATGCTTCTGATCTTCCACACTGCTTAATATTATATTCTGTCATCCTATTTGATCTGCCAAAATGAATCACCACACACTTATCAGGGTTGAACTCCATCTGCCACTTCTCCAACCAGTCTGCATCCTATCAATGTCTCACTGCAACTTCTGACATCCCTCCACACTATCCACAACACCTCCAACCTTTGTGTCATCGGCAAACTTACCAACCCATTTCTCCACTTCCTCATCCAGGTCATTTATAAAAATCACAAACAGCAAGGGTCCCAGAACAGATCCCTGGGGCACTCCACTGCTGACCGACCTCCATGCAGAAAAAGACCCATCTACAACCACTCTTTGCCTTCTGTGGGCAAGCCGTTTCTGAATCCACAATGCAATGTCCCCTTGGATCCCATGCCTTCTCACTTTCTCAATAAGCCTTGGGGCACATTATCAAACGCCTTGCTGAAGTCCATATAAACTACATCTACTGCTCTTCCTTCATCAATGTGTTTGGACACATCCTCAAAAAATTCAGTCAGGCTCGTGAGGCATGATCTGCCTTTGACAAAGCCGTGCTATTCTTGATCATACTATACCTCTCCAAATGTTCATAAATCCTGCCTCTCAGGATCTTCTCCATCAGCTTACCAACCACTGAGATTAGACTGACTGGTCTATAATTTCCTGGGCTATCTCTACCCCCTTTCTTGAATAAAGGAACCACATCCGCAATCCTCCAATCCTCCGGAACCTCTCCCGTCTCCATTGACGATGCAAAGATCATCGCCACAGGCTCAGCAATCTCCTCCCTCGCCTCCCACAGTAGCCTGGGGTACATCCCATCCAGTCCCGGTGACTTATCATGTGATAACAGCATGTTGTGCACCTTACTCAAGTTTGTGCCCAGGCATCAGTGTTGGAGAACAGGTAGGAGTTAGACTTGTGTGGCACCAGGACAGCATCCTGATATGCCCCATAGCAAGTCACCATCACTGTTCAGCCTTGACCTATTACTCACTAGCACGGCCAGCCCAGGTCCATTACCTTGTTTTGATGTCACTCGGACCCATGGGGGCGGGGTGGGTGGTTTGGCTGGAGTGCAAGAGGGTGGGGGAGAAGATGGGTAATTGGGAGTTGTTGAAGGGGCTGGTTGGGGTTAGACGGTATGGGGCTTCCAGGGTGGGTGGGTGAGTGGTTTATCAGCTAATAAGTAAACCTGGCGGTGATGTCCTCCATCCTTTGGCTCCTCCTCCCTCACGTGCTGCAGATGGCACTCCTCTTCCTCCTTCAGGTGGTCTCCCCGCTGCTGCGCAATGTTGTGGAGCGTACAGCACACTGTGATGATGTAGGAGGCCACCCAGGGCTGTATCACAGAGCCCACCCACAGCTGTATCGGAGGGCCCGCACAGTAAGAGGTCTTACAACACCAGGTAACACTGATAGAGCCCTGGCTGCCTCACCTGAAGAAAGAGCGAGACTCCAAAAACTTGTGCTGCCAAATAAATCTGTTGGACTTTAACCTGCTGTTGTGAGACTTCTAACTATGCTTACCCCAGCCCAACACCGGCACCGCCACATCATGGTTTGAAAGGCCCGCCCTGGGCTGTATCGGAGGGCAACCCCCAGAGCAGTCCAGGCATTGGAGCTGCATCTTCAGGAGCCCAATGCACCGCTTCACAATGGACTGGGTGGCAGTGTGGGCCTCATTGTAGTGGGTCTACGCCTTGGTTCTGGGCCTTCACACTGGCATCATCAGCCATGACCTTTGCGGTATCCCTCATCCTCCACAAAGAGCCCTGGGATGTCTGAACTCTGTGGGATGTAACTGTGGTGCACACTCCCTGGGTGTGTAATGATTAGTCTGTGGTAACATACTATCCGAACATTGAGGGATTGGAACTTCTTCCTGTTAATAAAGCGCTGAGCCTCACCTTATGGCTGCAGGGCATTGTGCATCCCATCCACAAAACCCTGCACATGGGGCATGGCAGTGACAATGGTGAAGCCTGCAGCCTGGGCTTCCTGTTGGGCCTGGGAACATGAAAGTGTATGCACTGGCCTTTCTGCGCACGCAAAGCATCTGTGACCTGGCAGACACACTTATGCAAGGATGCCACAAATGCCACTGGATGTCTGGAAGGAGCCTGTGGCATAAAAACTGAGGGCCACTGTTACCCTAACTCCCACTGGGAGTGGGTGCCCTCCTGTACCCTGAGGTTCCAGGTCTGCCAGGACCTGCACCGCCTCCTTGCTTAACCAGAGCTGATACAGGCACATAGCTTCCAAAATGCCTTTGAAACACCTGCATGTCCTGTAATCTCTGGTCTCTGCCTCTTCCTTCCCCTGGCCCCTCAATGCAGGAGGATATGCTGCCACATCCTGGGCCTGACCAGCAGCCCTCTGCCCGCCTTCTATGACATCTGGCCCTGGCTGTCCTTGTAGTAGCCTGACGCCTCCCTCCTGATGTGGGTATGCCGGCGTTGGACTGGCGTAAACACAGTAAAAAGTCTGACAACACCAGGTTTTAGTCCAACCTATTTATTTGATAATATACTCACAAGCTTTCGAGGGACACCCTCTTCGTCAGGTGAATGGAGAGTTCTGGCCTCAGACAGAGCATATGTCTGTGCTTTATATGCTCTGTCTGAGGCCAGAACTCTCCATTCACCTGACGAAGAGGGTGTCCCTCGAAAGCTTGTGAGTATATTATCAAATAAATAGGTTGGACTAAAACCTGGTGTTGTCAGACTTTTTACTGTGCCTCCCTCCTCAGCAGCTGCTATATTATGGTCAGCTCCATCGCTAACAATCCAAAATCCATCTGTACACTGGGGTTACAGAGCGAGAGACATACACAAATTTATTTTGTTTTTCCACCCTGGGACCCCCACTTCATCCCAGTGACCAGTTGTCCCAGTGACATGTGGATACTGGCAACCCGACACCATCCTTGGTGCCATGCATCATATGAATAGGTTGCCTACCATTGACATCCTGGCCATGGTAGGCAGGGAGAGCATTCGGGGGGGTATGCGGGACTAGCCATTGCAGACCCTTGAGCTATTGTCATGAGTGTTACTAGTGCATTGCCTTCCGGGTATGCGTTGCAGTTTAGCCACTCAGGGCAGGGGCAGCCTCTTGGCTATCATAAGATGGGTTCCCATTCAAAACAGCACCGCTGAGTCCATGCAGTATGAGGAGCTGTGTTAACGCACTGTCAGCTCCCTTGCTTGGACCAGCAGTCACTAGATCTGCCTGTTGCTGTTAGTGGGCCCTGGGATATAAGGTCTGGAGTCAGTTACAGTGCATGTCCAGCAGACGGATAGCAGGAAGCAGGTCAATAATCGTGAGGTTGCTGGGGGTGAGTTACAGAATAAAGAGATCTAGGGGTACAAGTTCATAGCTCCTTGAAAGTGGAGTCAGAGATGGACAGAGTGGTAAAGAAGGCATTCGGCATGTTTGGTTTCATCAGTCAGAACATTGAATACAGGAGTTGGGACGTCTTGTTGAAGTTGTACAAGACATTGGTAAGGCCACACTTGGAATCCTGTGTACAGTTCTGGTCTCCCTATTATAGAAAGGATATTATTAAACTAGAAAGAGTGCAGAAAAGATTTACTAGGATGCTACCGGGACTTGATGGATTGAGTTATAAGGAGAGGCTGGATAGACTGGGACTTTTTTCTCTGGAGCATAGGAGGCTGAGGGGTGACCTTATAGATATCTATAAAATAATGAGGGGCATAGACAAAGTAGATAGTCAATATCTTTTCCCAAAGGTAGGGGAGTCTAAAACTAGAGGGCATAGGTTTAAAGTGAGAGGAGAGAATTATAAAAATGTCCAGAGGGGCAATTTTTTCACACAGATGGTGGTGAGTGTCTGGAACAAGCTGCCAGAGGTAGTAGTAGAGGCAGGTACAACTTTAACTTTTAAAAAGCATTTAGACAGTTACATGGATACGATGGGTATAGAAGGATATGGGCCAAATACGGGCAATTGGGATTAGTTTAGGGGCTTTTAAAAAACAAAGGCAGCACGGACAAGTTGGGCCGAAGGGCCTGTTTCCATGCTGTAAACCTCTATAACTCTGTGACTCTATAACTCACGTGGCATCCCTCAGGGGTCTTTGTGCAGCCAGGCAAATGGAACATCCATGGGCCTGGGGACAGGAGCTCCTTGATCTCCGGAGCCCTCGAACGGCACGTCGAAATTTCACCCCAGTTTCCCCCCACAACATCCATGCGAGTCCCCCATCTCACCCAGTAAGTTTGCGGTGTCGGGGTCCCTCCTGTTCTCCCGGGGCTGTAGTTCAACGGGAATCCAACCCTCCACCTCCCCACCTCTCTTCACTCTAACCCCTGACTTTTATGGAGCAGTTGTAAGTGATGCCAGTGTGCCAGTGATGAACAGATTGTCAGCCATAATTAATATTGTGTAGCTGGATCGTGATGGCATCCACTCAAAATTACAGCTTGCTCTCTCCCTTCACTGTTATTGGCTTGTCTATAATTTAAGAATAAAATTACTTTTTAAAAACTTTATAAAATTTAAAACCTTTCCGATTTCCTCACACTGTTTCTAAAGCAGGTCAGATTGGGTGGTTGCCAAATAACTAGACGCTGCTTTTATTTCTTGGCTCATTGTTATGAGTTGAAAAGGCAAACATTGTTCAAAACCATGTTGGGTAAATAGACCTCCAGCCACCAGTAAGAAACTCGAATCTGTCCCCTTGGGGCTTTCCAGTTGGTAAATGTGCAAACTCTGAAGGAGTCAATGCTTAATTACTCTAAATTACTTTTGGAAAAGGAGAAAACCAGATAGACCTCAAAGCTTTCGGGTGAAAATGGGATTGCACCGCTTAATTACTGACACAAATAATATCCAATTTGGGAACTGCTGAAAGGTACTGTGGTTTCAATCACATTTTATATTTCCCAGTCAGGAGATGCAGCAGTTGATGAATGTTGTCTCTGTAGGTGTTTCTGCAGAGAGCACCTCAGTTAGACCAGGCTTCATAAATTGTTTACGCCTTTCAAATGAGACATGTTTAGACCTTTTAGCAGTCCATCGCGATATGAGCACAGAGAATATGTATGTAAGGGAGAGAGACTGAGAGAATTGTGTGTATGAGGGAGAGTTTGAGCATGTGGTGTGTGAAGAGATATTAAAGTGTGCGAGTGACAGAGTGCATAAAGGCTCAGCTGATTGTGGTGTAAAGTGTGTATGAACACTACATCAATTGATATCTTTTCAATCCATAGCAAAATCTGAGCCAACAGTAGGGGGCACTGTCACTCTGCAGTAGCGATTGTGGGGAGAGGGAGGGGATTACTGCATACTTGGCAATAGCAATTGGTGGGGTGGGGTGGGGTGGGGGGGGGACATTGGGAGGAGCACTGCCGCTTTACAGTAACGACCGGTGGGATGGAGGGAAGGGACATCATGATCGTTCAGGCAGGGTGTCACAATCAGTCACGAGCCTTGCAGTAGTGGGGGAGGAGGGAGGTGCTGGGCCATGAAGGCCAGCTAATAGCAGCAGAGGTCTCAGAACACAGAAATCTGCACATGCGCAATGGCGTCATCTGCTACTATCAGGTGATTTAGAACATAGAACATAGAACATTACAGCGCAGAACAGGCCCTTCGGCCCACGATGTTGCGCCGACCAGTTAAAAAACAATGACCCACTAATCTAAACCAATCCCTTCTCGTCCATAAACCTATCCACGGATCTCTTAAATGCCCCCAAACTAGGCGCATTTACAACTGCAGCAGGCAGGGCATTCCAATCCCTCACCACCCTCTGGGTAAAGAACCTACCCCTGACATCCGTCCTATAACTACCACCCCTTAATTTAAAGCCATGCCCCCTCGTGCTAGCTTTCTCCATCCGAGGAAAAAGGCTATCACTATCCACCCTATCTAAACCTCTAATCATCTTATATGTTTCAATAAGATCCCCTCTTAGCCACCTTCTTTCTAGCGAAAACAACCCCAAATCCCTCAGTCTCTCCTCATAGGACTTCCCCTCCATACCAGGCAACATCCTGGTAAACCTCCTCTGCACCCTCTCCAAAGCCTCCACATCCTTCCTGTAATGTGGGGACCAGAACTGCACACAGTACTCCAAGTGCGGCCGCACCAGAGTTGTGTACAGTTGCAACATGACGCTGCGAATCCTAAATTCAATCCCCCTACCAATAAACGCCAAGACACCGTATGCCTTCTTAATAACCTTATCTACTTGATTCCCAACTTTCAGGGATCTATGTACACATACACCTAGATCCCTCTGTTCATCCACACTATTCAAAGTCCTCCCGTTAGCCTTATACTCAACACATCTGTTATTCCTACCAAAGTGAATTACCTCACACTTCTCCGCATTAAACTCCATCCGCCACCTCTCGGCCCAGCTCTGCAACCTGTCTAAGTCTCCCTGCAAACTATGACACCCTTCCTCACAATCTACCACACCTCCGACTTTGGTGTCATCAGCAAATTTACTAATCCACCCAACTATACCCTCATCCAGATCATTAATAAAAATTACAAACAGCAGTGGCCCCAAAACAGATCCCTGAGGCACACCATCCCTTAGGCCCCGCCCACTTCCCCTACTGGCAGATTTCAAGTTTGTCAAAATTTTTGTGCCTGGGTATGGTAAGATTTGGTTTTTAAGTCACCCCAAAAAAGCCACATCTGTGTGGGTTTCCTCTGGATGCTCCAGTTTCCTCCCACAGTCCAAAGATTTGCAGGTTAGGTGGATTAGCCATACTAAATTGTCCCTTAGTGTCCCAAGATGTATAGGGTAGATATGTCGGGTTATGGGGATAGGGCTTTGGTAAGATGCTCTATTGGAGACTTGGTACAGACCTGATGGCCTAGTGGCCTCCTTCAACACTGTAGGGATTCTGTGATGTTTTCGATGAATAAAATGCTGTTTTATCATTAGTTTTTCTTCTGCAGTGTCCTAACTATGTTCAGGGTTGAGGGTTTCAACAGAAAGGAAAGTGCATGGTTTGCACACATGGATTCAAACAGACACACCATAAATTTTATTGAAGAGCTGCTCTCTGCACTGCATCCAATACAAAATTGATAATAAAAGTGCCGCCTGAGCATACACCCCAATGAAATCACCATCAAATCATGTAATCTTCTCGTAAAGCAACCAGGCACCCCTGTTAAATATATGACAGTGTTCAAAAGGGGTTTGTGTGTCTCACCTTTATCATTTTTCATACTCACCAACAAGGTGAAAATCAAGGGAACTAATTTTCTTTGAGCATGCAGGTGAGTTTTTTTTCATTCATGGGATATGGACATCGCTGGCTGGTCAGCATTTATTGTCCATCCCTAGTTGCCCTTGAGAAGGTGGTGGTGAGCTGCCTTCTTGAATCACTGCAGTCCATGTGCTGTGGGTTGACCCACAGTACTGTTAGGGAGGGAATTCCAGGATTTTGACCCAGTGATTGCGAAGGAACGGTGATATATTTCCAAGTCAGGATGGTGAGTGGCTTGGAAGGGAGCTTGCATGTTGTGGTGTTCCCATTTATCTATTGCTCTTGTCCTTCTAGATGGAAGTAGTCATTGTTTTGGAAGGTGCTGTCTAAGGATCTTTGGTGAACTGTTGCAGTTCATCCTGTAAATAGTACACACTGCTGATAGTGAGCGTAGGTGGTAAAGGGATTGAATGTTTGTGGATGTGATGCCAATCAAGCAGGGCTGCTTTGTCCTGGATGGTGACAAGCTTCTTGAATGTTGTTGGAGCTGCACCCATCCAGGCAAATGGGGAGTATTCCATCACACTCCTGACTTGTGCCTTGTAGATGGTGGACAGGCTTTGAGGAGTCAAGAGGTGAGTTACTCACTGCAGGATTCCCAGGCTCTGACTTGCTCTTGTAGCTACTGTGTTTATATAGTGAGTCTATTTGAGTTTCTGGTCAATGATAGCCCAAGAATGTTGACAGTGGGGGATTCAGTGATAGTTACACCACTGAATGTCAAGGGGTGGAAGTTAGAGTGTCTCTTATTGGTGATGGTCATTACCTGGCATTTGTGTGCTGCGAATGTTACTTCCCACGTCATTCCAAGCCTGGATATTGTCCAGATAGGGACAATATTGGTGATATGGCTTTGGTGGAACTATTTCAAAAAGATAAAATGATAACTGTAAGAAGTGACTTTGAACATGCTGTCACCTTTCTGAAATGATGTCAGTTGAGTGCTCTGCAGATCAATGTAACAAAGAACAAAGAAAAGTACAGCACAGGAACAGGCCCTTCAGCCCTCCAAGCCTGCACTGACCATGTTGTTCAACTGAACTGAAACCCCCTACTGTTCCAGGGATCATATCCCTCTATTCCCATTCTATTCATGTATTTATCAAGACACCCCTTAAAACTCACCGTTGTATCTGCTTCTACAATCTCCCCTGGCAGCGAGTCCCAGCACCAACCATCCTCTGTGTAAAAAACTTCCCTCGTATATTTCCTTTCAACCTTGCCCCTCGTACCTTAAACCTATGCCCCCTAGTAATTAACCTCTTCCACCTTGGGGAAAAGTTTCTGATTATCCACTCTGTTCATGTCCTCATATTCTTATAGACTTCTATCAGGTTCTCTCTCAACTCCATTGTTCCAGTGAGAACAAACCCAAGTTTCTCCAATCTCTCCTCACAGCCACTGCCCTCCATACTAGGCCACATCCTGGTAAATCTTTTCTGTACCCTCTCCAAAGCCTTCACATCCTTCTGGTAGTGTGGTGACCAGAATTGAACACTATATTACAAGTGCGGCCTAACTAAAGTTCTATAAAGCTGCAACATGACTTTCCAATTTTTAAACTCAATGCCCTAGCCAATGAAGGCAAGCATGCTGTATACCTTCTTGATTACCTTCTCCACCTGCATTGCCAATTTCAGTGACCTGTGTACCTGTACACCCAGATCCCTCTGCCTAACAACACTCTTAAGGGCTCTAACATTTACTGTATATTTCCTATCTGTATTTAGACCTTCCAAAATACATTAATCTGGACAAATGTGAGGTAATGTCCTGAGGTAATATGGGCTGAAGTTAGAAATAGGAAAGGAGCAGTCACGTTGTTAGGAGTTTTCTATAGGTCCCCAAATAGTAATAGAGATATGGAGGAGGAAATGGCAAAGCAGATTATGGATAGGTGTGGAGGTCACAGAGTAGTTATCATGGGTGACTTTAATTTTCCAAATATTGATTGGAATCTTTATAGGTTGAATAGTTTGGATGGGGCACTATTTGTACAGGAGGGTTTCCTGACACGATATGTGGATACGCCGACAAGACGTGGGGATACATTGGACTTGGTACTGGGTAATGAACCGGGCCAAGTGTTAGATTTGTTTGTGGGAGAGCACTTTGGAGACAGTGACCACAAATTGGTGTCTTTCATTATTGCAATGGAGAGGGATAGGGTCACACAGCAGGGCAAGGTTTATAATTGGAGCAGGGGTAATTATGATGCGATTAGGCAAGAATTAGGGAGCATAAGATAGGAATAGAAACTGTCAGGTGAAGGCACAAATAAAAAGTGGGGCTTGTTCAAGGACCAAATACTGTGTGTCCCTGTCAGGCAGGGGGGAAATGGCCGAGTGAGGGGACCATGGTTCACAAAGGAGGTTGAATGTCTTGTCAAGAGGGAAAAGGAAGCGTATGTAAGGATGAAAAAACAAGGTTCAGTTGGGTCACTTGAGGATTATAAGGTAGCAAGGAATGAGTTAATAAAAGGGCCTAGGAGGGCTAGGAGGGGGCATGAGAAGTCATTGGTGGATCGGATTAAGGAAACCCCCAAGGCTTTTTACTCTTATGTGAGAAATAGAAGAATAACCAGGGTGAGGTTAGGGCCAGTCAAGGATAGTGGTAGGAACTTGTGCATGGAATCAGAAGAGATAGGTGAGGCGTTGAGTGAATACTTTTCTTCAGTGTTCACCAAGGAGAAGGGTCATGTTTTTGAGGATGAGAGTGTGATACAGCTGATAGGATGGAGAAGGTAGATGTTCTGAGGGAAGATGTATTAGCAATTTTGAAAAACTTGAGGGTTGATAAATCCCATGGGCCAGATGGGATACACCCTAGGATACTTCGGGAGGCAAGGGATGAGCTTGCAGAGCCTTTAGCTTTGATTTTTGGGTCCTCACTGTCCACAGGGATAGTGCCAGAGGACTGGAGAGTGGCAAATAGAACATAGAACATTACAGCGCAGTACAGGCCCTTCGGCCCTCGATGTTGCGCCGACCAGTGGAGCCAATCTAATGACCCTCTAACCTAAACTATTCCAATGTTATCCATATGCCTATCCACTGACCATTTGAATGCCCTTAAAGTTGACGAGTCCACAACTGCTGCAGGCAGGGCACTCCATGCCCTTACCACCCTCTGAGTGAAGAACCTACCTCTGACATCCGTCCTATAATTATCACCCCTTAATTTAAAGCTATGCCCCCTCGTGTTAGCCATCACCATCCAAGGTAAAAGGCTCTCACTGTCCACCCTATCCAATCCTCTTGTTGTTGTTCCTCTCTTCAAGAAAGGAAATAGGAATGATCCCGGTAATTATAGGCCAGTTAGTCTTACTTCAGTGGTCGGTAAGTTAATGGAAAAGGTTCTGAGGGATAGGATTTATGACTATTTGGAAAGACGCAGCTTAAATCAGGGATAGTCAGCACGAATTTGTGAGGGGTAAGTCTTGCCTCACAAATTTGATTGAATTCTTTGAGGAGATAACCAAGTGTGTAGATGAAGGTAGAGCAGTTGATGTTGTATACATGGATTTTAGTAAGGCGTTTGATAAGGTTCCCCATGGTAGGCTCATGAAGAAAGTAAGGAGGTGTGGGATGGAAAGAAATTTGGCTGATTGGATAAGTAACTGGCTGTCTCATAGAAGATAGAGGGTGGTAGTAGAGGGCAAATTTTCAGACTGGAGGCCAGATACCAGCGGTGTACCACAGGGTTCAGTGCTGGATCCTCTGCTATTTGTGATTTTTATCAATGACTTGGAAGAGGGGGCTGAAGGGTGGGTTAGTAAATTTACTGATGACACCAAGATTGGTGGAGTAGTGGATGAGGTGGAGGGCTGTTGTAGGCTGCAAAGAGACATTGATAGGATGCAGAGCTGGGCCGAAAAGTAGCAGATGGAGTTTAACCCTGATAAGTGCGAGATGATTCATTTTGGTAGGACAAACTTGAATGCGGATTACAGGGTCAACGGCAGGATTGTGAGGAATGTGGAGGAACAGAGAGATCTTGGGGTTCATATCCACAGATCTCTGAAGGTTGCCACTCAAGTGGATAGAGCCGTGAAGAAGGCTTATAGTGTGTTAGCGTTTATTAACAAGGGGTTTGAGTTTAAGAGCTGTGAGGTTTTGCTGCAACTATACTGGATCTTGGTGAGACCACATTTGGAATATTGTGTGCAGTTCTGGTCACCTCACTATAAGAAGGATGTAGAAGCATTGGAGAGAGTGCAGAGGAGATTTATCAGGATGCTGCCTGGTTTTGAGGATAGATCTTATGAGGAAAGGGTGAGGGAGTTGGGGGTTTTCTCTTTAGACTGGAGGAGGATGAGTGGCGACTTAATAGAAGTTTATAAGATGATGAGGGGGATAGGTAGAGTGGACGTTCAGAGACTATTTCCTTGGGTGGATGTATCTGTTACTAGGGGTCATAACTATAAGGTTCATGGTGGGAGACATAGGAGGGATGTCCGAGGTAGGTTCGGTGGTTGGGGTGTGGAATGCATTGCCTGCTGTTGAGTTGGACACTTTAGGAACTTTCAAATGGTTATTGGACAGGCACGTGGAGCACACCAGAATGATAGGGAAGGGGATAGCTTGATCTTGGATTCGGACATAGCTCGGCACAACATCGAGGCCGAATGGCCTGTACTGTGCTGTACTGTTCTATGTTCTAAACTCCCTCTGCCATCTCTTTGCCCAAGTCTCCAATCAACCTATATCCTACTGTATCCTCATTGCTATCCACAAATCCACCAACCTTTGTGTCATTCGCAAACCTATTAATCAAACCAGTTACATTTCCTCCAAAACATTTACATATATTACAAACAGCAAAAGTCCCAGCACTGATCCCTGAGGAACGCCACATGTCACAGCTCTCCATTCAGAAATGCACCCTTCCACTACTACCCTCTGTCTTCTATGACCGAGCCAGTTCTGTATCCATCTTGCCAACTCACCTCTGATCTCGTGTGACTTCACCTTCTGTACCAGTCTGCCATGAGGGACCTTGTCAAAGGCCTTACTGAAGTCCATGTAGACAACATCCACTGCCCTATCCTCATCAATCACCTTTATCACTTCCTCAAAATCTTGATCAAGTTTGTGAGACACGACCTCCCCTTCACAAAACCATGTTGCCTCTCACTAATATGTCCACTCATTTCCAAGTGGGAGTAAATTCTGTCTCGAAGAATCATCTCCCATAATTTCCCTACCACTGATGCAAGGCTCATTAGTCTGTAATTACCTGGATTATCCTTGCTACCCTTCTTAAACAAAGGAACAACACTGGTTATTCTCCAATCCTCTGGGATCTTCCCTGTAGTCATGATGTGGAGATGC
Organism: Carcharhinus amblyrhynchos; assembly: GCF_965287045.1. Classification (NCBI taxonomy): domain Eukaryota; kingdom Metazoa; phylum Chordata; class Chondrichthyes; order Carcharhiniformes; family Carcharhinidae; genus Carcharhinus; species Carcharhinus amblyrhynchos. The sequence continues at coordinate 118,600 of NC_137352.1, read as the reverse complement.
TGGCGTTGGACTGAGGTGAACACAGTAAGATGTCTGACAACACCAGGTTTAAGTCCAACCGATTTATTTGATAGTAAACTCACAAGCTTTCGAGGTTTGCCTCTTCGACGAAAAGAGACAAACCTTCTTCGACGAAGAGGCAAACCGCGAAAGCTTGTGAGTTTACTATCAAATAAATCGGTTGGACTTAAACCTGGTGTTGTCAGACTGTTTACTGAATCTTCCCTGTAGCCTGTGAGGATGCAAAGATTTTTCTCAAAGCCCCAGCAATTTCCTCCCTTGCCTCTCAGTATTCTGGGGTATATCCCATCAGGGCCTCAGGAATTGTCTATCTTAATGTTTCTCAAGACTCCCAATACCTCCTCCTTTTTGATCTCAACATGATCCAAACTATCTAAACATCCTGTCCCAGACTCAGCATCCACCAAGTCCTTCTCTTTGGTGAAAACTGAAAAGCACTAATTTAATACCTTGCCTATTTCCTCTGGCTCTACGCATAGATTCCCTTCCCTGTCCTTGAGTGGGCCAACCCTTTCCTTGGCTACCCTCTTGCTTTTTATATATGTATAAAAAGCCTTGAGATTTTCCTTAATCCTGCTGGCCAATGACTTTTCATCATGGTAGATGAAACCAAAGAGCTACTTTTATATAGCAATGGCCTGTCGCTGTGTGAATCGCTGTATCTTAATGATCAAATGGTCGTAGTTATAGAGTGTTTCCAGTATCTGGGAACAGGTACGAGACCAGAAGTTAAGCTTCACAGAGAACACTAACTATATTTTTTAAAAAGGTTAGCCAGTGTCTGTTTTTAACTAGAAAATTTGAAGGGTTTGGAGTGAGTCAAGATGTTTTCGAGAAGGTATACTGGTCATCTGAGTGTGAAACGCAAAAGTAAGCTGGCAACACTGCTGGTAAAATCATTGGCTGACAGAGACACTGCTTGATAACTTATTTAGCAATGCAGTTAAGAAGAAAGCTCAGACCAGTATCAGTTATTCCTCTTTATATCAGCAATTCAAAATTCCCTTCAGGCTGGTGCTTTAAATGCTTATTGCAGGAAAAATCTGTTGAAGAGGTCTTTTGTTCCCAGAACTAAAAGCATACAAAATAACAATGTAAACTTAACCCAGGTTTTTATTTATTTTATTTATTAAATTATAGCAAATGCTTTAAAGGCAGTGTGTAATGTGTTATATTCGTATGGTTTGGGTGTATATTATCGATGCACAAAAGTAAGAATGTGAATTTACAGGAAATAGTCACTTTTAACTAATGATTATAAATTATACTGGAGGTAAAGCCAAAGATAAATTCCTGCGTTAGCATGAACAACAAAGATCTATTCCATTCTAAACTGAAGACAAAGTTGGAGATTACAGAAAATTGCTCCATTGCAGACATGGAGACAGACATCATGTAGAAAGCCACTGCTATTCCTGATCAAGCTCAGAGCCAAAGGACTTAGTGAGATCAAAAAAAGCTGAGAAAAATTCAAAGCATGGAAAAATATGAAAATAGAAGAACCCACAGTGCAGATGAAAAGCTAGACCTGATCAAACAGAGGCAGAGTCAAGGGACAGAGCCAAATCGCAAAAGGGCTGAGCAAAATTCAAGAAAGGACAACAAAAATGAAAAGAGTTTTTAGTGCAGAAGAAAAAGATGGCTGCATGAAGGCAGAGTCAAGAGACCTAGCCAAATCACAGGAATGGTGAGCAAAATACAGCAAGAAATTACTTTTCAAAACAATCAGGATCAGCACATCCAGAGTGCAGCTGCAAGAAAGCTGCAAAAATGAGTCCACTGCCAGCAGTGTAGCACATGACAGTCAGGCTGGACTGAAAGGAAAATGAAATTATAAAAACTGAGGACAAAGTTCAAAAATTATCTGCCAGTACTTTTTATCTTATTTAAAACTTCATTAGAGGGTCCAGGCTTCTTATTTTGAAGTTTCCTGGTGATCTTAAATCTGAGTTGACACAAGGCCGCAGTGTAGTCAGGGGAACCAGTGTTACCCTATTTGACCCACTGGAACTCGAAGACCTAACTTTGGAGAGAGCAACCCAATTAGTCAATCAGAGATCAATCAGTAAAGCCAAATTAAGAGGATAAGAGAAACCGTGGTTCAGAAAATATCCAGTGACAATACAACTTATTTAACAAAAGAACTCCAAAGAGACTCTGGCACAATAATGGAACAAGAGCTCAAGTTGTTAGTAAATCATGCCAACACTGTGGCACCAAAAGACCCGAATGGCACAAACAATTCCCTGCAAGCCCCACAGAAGAGGTTCATTGTAAAAGCTTGGCACACTAGAAAAATGTGCAGAGCTAAAACCTCAAAATACACAGGAGATCAAGAGAATATTTGCATACAAGGCCAATAAATGGATAAAAGAATCTCAGCAAAAAGTGAAACAACTATGTTTCCTCAGTGATATCAAAGATCTGAGATATTTCCTGGAATGTGGACATTTGTATCACAGGACACATCACCAATTTCAAATTGGATACAAGAGTAAATGCAACTGTCCTATCCAATAAAGAACCATGGGTAGCAAACCAATGGCTAAGGACAAGTGAATTACTGTTACATAATCCAGGAGGGATCAAACGACATCATAGGCATGTTACAAGTAACACTCGAATATAGGAACATACAGATACTTTAAAAAGGTTTAAAGTGCTGGGGACTAGGTACAGAGGAGATGTCAGGGTAAATTTTTCACTCAGTGGGTGGTGGGTGAGTGGAATTGGCTGCTGGCAATGGTGGTGGAGGCAAATTCGATAGGGTCTTTTAAGAGACTTCTCGATGAGTACATGGGACTTAATAGGATTGAGGGATTTAGGTAAGCCTAGTAGGTAAAGATAAGATCGGCGCAATTTATGGGCCAAAGGGCATGTTTGTGCTGTAGTTTTTCTATGATTCTATATTATTCCCAATCAGGAATTTTCTCTACTGAGTGTAGCACCTGTATTAACCTCAACCTCAGTGAAACATCAGAAGACATCAATATCCTGGCTGTCATTAATTATGGCAAATCCCCCTCAAACTGTCCAACTGCTCTGATGACCTCAACTGGGACTTAGTGCTCACCTTTTTGACACTTCACTGAGGCTAATAATCCAGCCTTTTGCCAAGATGATGTCCAAAGGATGAAGAATAACTTTTCCTGAAATGGTGTTGACCTGAGTGGGTAAAAGTACCTGAGTGCGACCATAATTTTTCATCACTCAAGAGCGTCAGCAGAGCATGGAAGATGAAACCTGGGTGATAGGATACTAAGGCACAATTCATCTGATAGTGATGACCCCTTGGTAAGTACATCCACACCTATTGGGAGGGACAGTGGCGCAATGCTATTGCCACTGCACTAATAATCCAGATACCATTTCTGGTGACCCAGGTTTGAATCCCACCTTGGTAGGTAGTGGAATTTGAATTCAATACAAAAGTCTGGAATTAAATGTTAATTATGACCATGAAACCATTGTCAATTGAAAGCTCATGGCTCAGACAGTCTAATGCCTGCAGTCATGTACATACATAAATAGTTGCCTTAAGAACATAAGAAATAGGAGCAGGAGTAGGCCATCTAGCCCTTCGAGCCTGCCCCGCCATTCAATAAGATCATGGCTGATCTGTCATGTCTCAGTTCCACATTCCCGCCCTCTCCCCATAACCCTTAATCCCCTCGCATATCAAAAACCCATCAACCCGCGTCTTAAAAATATTTAGCGAGGCAGCCTCCACCACTTCAATGGGCAGAGAATTCCAGAGATTCACCACCCTTTGAGTGAAGAAGTTCCTCCTCAACTCCGTTCTAAACCGCCCCCCCTTTACCTTGAGGCTGTGCCCCCTAGTCCTACTGTCCTTTCTGAGCGGGAAGAGCCTCTCCACCTCGATCCTATCCATCCCATTCATCATCTTATACGTTTCAATGAGATCTCCCCTCATTCTTCTAAACTCTAACGAGTACAAGCCCAGTTTATTCAGCCTCTCCTCATAGCTCAACCCCCTCAACTCCGGCATCAGCCTAGTAAACCTCCCTGCACTCCCTCCAAGGCCAAAATATCCTTGCGTAAATACGGTGACCAAAACTGCACACAGTACTCCAGCTGCGGCCTCACCAATGCCCTATACAGCTGCAGCAAGACCTCCCTACTTTTATATTCTAAAATATTTATATTTTATTTTATATTCACTGTTGGAGTGAAACAATGAAACACTCTGGGGGGAGGGGCTGTGCAGTTGGGGGGAAGGGGGTGCGGTGGGGGAGAGGGGGGCATGCGGTACAGGTTCTTATGTCTCGCTATGAAGGCCAGCATCCCATTTGCCTTCCTGACCACCTGCTGCACCTGCAAGCTGGGTTTTTGCGACTCATGCACAAGGACCCCGAGGTCCCTCTGCACCGTCGCCTGCTGCAGTTTTTCGCCCCGTAAGTAATAGTCCTTCCTACCATTATTCCTACCAAAGTGGACCACCTTGCACTTGCCAACATTATATTCCATTTGCCATTTCCTGGCCCATTCGCCCAGCCTATCTAGATCCTTCTGCAGACTCTCCACACCCTCCGCGCAATTTGCCGTTCCACCAATCTTGGTGTCATCAGCAAATTTCGACACCATACACTCGGTTCCCTCCTCCAGATCATCTATATAAATGGTAAATAGTTGACCTTCTTACAATGAACTAGTTATTGTTTAAAGATAAGCTTCCCAAAATTTGACTGAATGTCAATTTTGGCCCGAAAACAGGAGTGAATCCTGCAGGCCCCATTGGTGTGACCTAGACTGGAATTATTACACACTTGGGGAGAAAAGAAATTTCACAGGAATAACAGCATGCCAGTGGTGCAGCAAGCCACCCTGGGATCAGCTCCACACCTCTTGCCCACAGCACAGCCACAATTATGACAGCAAGAAAGCCAGTTCCAAGGTTCACAGAGGGTGCCCTGACATGGATGTTGGATGCTATGGAGGAAAGAAGGGCAACCATTTACACACAGGAAGGCAGGAGACCCTTTGAGTGTCCAATCCATCTGACATTGCCTGCCAGAGACTGAGGTGCTTCCAACCCAGCAGATGAAACAGGGTGGTACCACAACACTTGTGTCACGCACAAGATCCCATCTCTCCAGAGGATACCCACCAGGATCACCTCATGCATGGCAGGCAGCAGGCACCTAGGGACATCTAGAGACATCTAGATGTAGCTGTGGGTTTAGGAAGGTAAAGAAATTGTTGCTATAAAGTCAGGACCCAGGTGGTGTTAGGCATTTAAGGATGTAGAATATTGATGTTTGTATACTTCTGATCTCTCTATATTTTTAAACTCACCTTTGTTAATCACATTTAGGCTGCTTGATTTCCACTGACTGGTACAGCAATGGCACACCAATCATTAGGGATGCATTTGGAGTTGCAGCATTGGCTCCATTCCCTCTATGCAGTGATGTCATCCCAGTGCATTGTTTCCCTTGTATTGACTGGACTCAGTAATGACGATGTGGAGATGTCGGTGTTGGACTGGGATAAACACAGTAAGAAGTCTCACAACACCAGGTTAAAGTCCAACCAGTTTATTTGATAATAAACTCACAAGCTTTCAGAAACACTGTTCCTTCGTCAGGTGTGTGGAAGGCATTGCCACCTGTCCCCTCACACAGGGGGCTCCAATAAGCATCGTCATGTGTACACCTACCCAGCCCACCTGGCATGGCACAGAACAAGAGTATACCCGCCTGCTCACCTTCACAGACTTCGCCATGACCTCTCTTGTTCCCATGACTGGAATTACAGATCTCTTTATAGTCAATCACAGACCCCCGACAGCTTCTCTCATTTCAGTTATCCACCCCCCGCATCCCTGAACTTTCTGGTGCCCTGTCTCTCTCCTTGGTGGACAGTGATGAACCTTCCACACACCTAATGAAGGAACAGTGTTTCCAAAAGCTTGTGAGTTTACTATCAAACAAACGGATTGGACTTTAACCTGGTGTTGCGAGACTTCTTACTCAGTAATGACTACAGGGGAGATTCCAGAGGATTGGAGAATAGCCAGAGTTGTTCCTTTGTTTAAGAAGGGTAACAAGAGTAATCCAGGTAGTTACAGGACTGTGAGCCTTACATCACTGGTCAGGAAATTGTAACAGAGGATTCTTCGAGACAGAATTTATTCCCACTTGGAAATAAGTGGACATATTAGCGAGAAGCAACTTGGTTTTGTGAAGGGGAGCTCGTGTCTCACGAACTTGATCGAGTTTTTCGAGGAAGTGACAAAGGTGATTGATGAGGGTAAGGCAGTGGATGTTGTCTACATGGACCTCAGTAAGGACTTTGACAACGTCCTTGTGACAGACTGGTGCAGAAGGGGGATGTGCTGGATATTTTAGAGGGTTTGAAAATAGATAAGTCCCCTGGTCCGGATGGGATTTACCCTAGGATTCTCTGGGAGGCAAGAGAGGTGATTGCAGAGCCTCTGGCTCTGATCTTCAGGTCGTCGTTGGTCTCTGGTATAGTACCGGATGATTGGAGGATAGCGAATGTTGTCCCATTGTTTAAGAAGGGGAACAGAGACTTCCCCGGGAATTATAGACCGGTGAGTCTTACTTCTGTTGTGGGCAAGGTTTTAGAAAAAATTATTAGGGATAGGATTTATAGTTATTTGGAGAGTAATGAATTGATTGGAGATAGTCAGCATGGTTTTTTGGAGGGTAGGTCGTGCCTTACTAACCTTATTGAGTTTTTTGAGAAAGTGACCAAAGAGGTGGATGGGGGTAAGGCAGTTGACGTGGTATATATGGATTTTAGTAAGGCGTTTGATAAGGTTCAACATGGTAGGCTTCTGCAGAAAATGCAGATGTATGGGATTGAGGGTAGTCTAGGAAATTGGATCAGGAATTGGCTAGCAGATAGGAGACAGAGGGTGGTGGTTGATGGTGAATATTCGTCATGGAGTTCGGTTACAAGTGGTGTGCCTCAGGGATCTGTTTTGGGGCCACTGCTGTTTGTAATTTTTATTAATGATCTGGATGAGGGTATAGTTGGGTGGATTAGTAAATTTGCTGATGACACCAAAGTCGGAGGTGTGGTAGATTGTGAGGAAGGGTGTCATAGTTTGCAGGGAGACTTAGACAGGTTGAAGAGCTGGGCCGAGAGGTGGCGGATGGAGTTTAATGCGGAGAAGTGTGAGGTAATTCACTTTGGTAGGAATAACAGATGTGTTGAGTATAGGGCTAATGGGAGGACTTTGAATAGTGTGGATGAACAGAGGGATCTAGGTGTATGTGTACATAGATCCCTGAAAGTTGGGAATCAAGTAGATAAGGTTGTTAAGAAGGCATACGGTGTCTTGGCGTTTATTGGTAGGAGGATTGAATTTAGGAGTCGCAGCGTCATGTTGCAACTGTACACAACTCTGGTGCGGCCGCACTTGGAGTACTGTGTGCAGTTCTGGTCCCCACATTACAGGAAGGATGTGGAGGCTTTGGAGAGGGTGCAGAGGAGGTTTACCAGGATGTTGCCTGGTATGGAGGGAAGGTCCTATGAGGAGAGACTGAGGGATTTGAGGTTGTTTTCGTTAGAAAGAAGGCAGCTAAGAGGGGACCTTATTGAAACATATAAGATGATTAGAGGTTTAGATAGTGTGGATAGTGATAGCCTTTTTCCTCGGATGGAGAAAGCTAGCACGAGGGGGCATGGCTTTAAATTAAGGGGTGGTAGTTATAGGACGGATGTCAGGGGTAGGTTCTTTACCCAGAGGGTGGTGAGGGATTGGAATGCCCTGCCTGCTGCAGTTGTAAATGCGCCTAGTTTGGGGGCGTTTAAGAGATCCGTGGATAGGTTTACGGATGAAAAGGGATTGGTTTAGATTAGTGGGACATTGTTTTTTAACTGGTCGGCGCAACATCGTGGGCCGAAGGGCCTGTTCTGCGCTGTAATGTTCTATGTTCTATGTTCTATGTTCTAAGGTGAAGTTGCAGGGGATCAGAGGTGAGCTGGCAATGTGGATACAAAACTGGCTCAGTCAAAGAAGACAGAGGGTAGCAGTGGAAGGGTGCGATTCTGAATGGAAGACTGTGACAAGTGGTGTTCCTCAGGGATCAGTGCTGGGACCTTTGCTGTTTGTAATATATGGTGCAAAGGTTAACTCTTGAGGGCCAATTAATGTCACAAACAGAAATCTCTGTTTACAAACTGGGCACAGTTGGTTCCTCCCTCAGTGCTGGGCTGTGCCAATAGGCACCCTGTTAACTCAAGCGTAGCCATCAGGGGAGCTCATTGCTGTCAATCTCCATAATAAAAATCACTAGACATTAAATCCTCAGCAGTAGCCAGCATTGCCACCTGCCCTTTCACACAGGGGGCTCCAATAAGCATCGTCATGTGTACACCTACCCAGCCCACCTGGCATGGCACAGAACAAGAGTATACCCGCCTGCTCACCTTCACAGACTTCCCCATGACCTCTCTCGTTCCCATGACTGGAATTGCAGATCTCTTTATAGTCAATCACAGACCCCCGACAGCTTCTCTCATTTCAGTTATCCACCCCCCGCACCCCTGAACTTTCTGGTGCCCTGTCTCTCTCCTTGGTGGACAGTGATGACACACACCCTGATCTCCAACCTCCCTCTCAGAGGTCATGGCGCCAGGTTCTGATTTTTCAAAAGCAGTAGTGAATACTCTGGCATACTGGCTGGGTGGGAAGACACAACAAAGGTGGACAATGTGTTGTGATGCCTGTGACTGAGCTGACAATGCAAATCAGGCTTTTCATGCTCCTGGCTAGGAACCTGTTAGCAGGAAGGGGGCTTAGGAAGATCAGAAATCAAACTCTCACTGTCGAGAATCGCGTTTTCAGCACCTGTGAGATTTAGCAGCCATTACAGGAATTGCGCCCATGGCTAATGCAGCCACTAATTCGCAGCCTATGTCTCTGCAACAGAGACAGTCACAATCAATACCTTGTTTATCTGCTGAAGTGAGATATTTTTGGGTACCTACTAGTTTCTGCTGTTTCATATTCACTGTCCCGTAGCAGCTCAAACAGGTCAACATCCAGCCTTGCCTCTTCCGATTGTTCCACCATACGGTTGATTTGGTTTTTCGCGAGACTAATGGCAAGTCGTTCACCTCTGCTGCATTCCATTGGATCATCTAGAATGGCAGCTGGAAAACACAAATTCAGTCAAACTTATCATTATCTTTTGTCGCAAAGGAGAGAACACAGAAGATTTACTTGCCAATCACCATCAGGTTAAATTAGAGGTCCCATCCTTCCTCTATTCAGTGACCTCATACATCGATTTAATTAAAATCTGTGTTAAATATGCAGAGCCCGGGTGTATGTGAGGTGGTCAGGGAAGGTGAGGTGGTGGTCGAGGAGATGGTCTTGCTCCAGTAGCCACATTAAAACAAGACGAGGTCAATAATACAGTGGATAAAGAAACAGAGGAAGCAAATTTTCACACAAGGCTGTTCTATTCGAGAAAGCTATTTGGGGACAATAGAACAGCAGCCAATCTTTACACACTTTTATATTTATTTACAGAGTTACACACTGCAAGCATATAACTCCTAAATCAACAGTTTTTATCTGCGTCTATAGGAGATTCAAATAAATTCTCACTTAGTGCCCACTTTCTGCATAAAATACAACACCATTAATATAGAATTCACAAAGGGTTATCAAAATTTTAACTCTTCTAAATCAGTCATAGTTTCTGATAATCAATCAACATTCCGGACATATAAACACTGTGGCTACCAGAGCAAATCAAAGGCTAGGAATCCTGCAGAAGTAACTTACCTCCTGACTCTCCAAAGCCTGTCCACCATCTGAAGGCACAAGTCAGGAGTGTGATGGAATACTCTACACTTCCCTAGATGAATGCAGCTCCAACACTTGAAACTTGACACCATTCAGATCAAAGCAGCCTCCTTGTTTGCTACCCCTTCCACAAACATTCAATCCCTACACCACCAATGAACAGTGCCAGTCGTGTGAACAAGGTGCAATGCAGGAACTCACTAAGGTTCCTTAGCAGCAATTTCCAACCCATGACCACTAACATCTAGAAGGACAAGGGCAGCAGACACATGGGAACACAACCACCTGGAGGTTGCCCTCCCAATTCCTTCACTGTCACTGGATCAAAATCCTGGATCTCCCTCTTTAACAGCACTGTGGATACAACTACGCCTCAGGGACTGCAATGATTCAAGAAGATAACTCACCATTACCTTCTCAAGGGCAACTAGGAATGGGCAATAAATGCTGGCCCAGCCCACACAAGCATCCTATAAATTAAGTTTAAAAAAATGTTTTCAGTACTGAAATTGATAGATATTTATTGGGAAAGGGAACTGAAGGTTATGAAACAAAGGGGAGTAAATGGAGTTCTGCCAAAAACTAATTCACTAACTGAAAAGTAGAACAAGTTTGAATGGCTGAATAGCCTTTTCTTGTTCTTATCTTCATATGTTCTAAAGTTTTTAAAAGTAAAGCTTATTTATTAGTCACAAGTAAGGCTTACATTAACACTGCAATGAAGTTACTGTGATAATCCCCTAGTTGCCACATTCCGGCACCTAGTTGCCACATTCCGGCACCTGTTTGGGTCAATGCACCTAACCAGCATGTCTTTCAGACTGTGGGAGGAAACCGGAGCACCCGGAGGGAACCCATGCAGAGACGGGGAGAACATGCAGACTGCGCACAGTGACCCAGGAGATTATGATTCCTATTCCAGTGGCCAAATACTGAGCTAACTGGTGTAGTAACCCCACCTGCATTGTTCTCCTGCTCCTCGGAAAGGAGGCAGTCAACAAACAGCTTACGTGAATGACCAAGTTTGACACAATTTAGTCTTTTAATGCTTTGTTGTATATACAAAGAACAACAAAGAGCAAAGAAAAGTACAGCACAGGAACAGGCCCTTCAAGCCCGTACCGATCATGATGCAATAACTAAACTAAAAAAAGACTTCTGCATTTACTCAGTCCATATCACTCTATTCCCGCCCTATTCATGTACCCATCCAGATGCCTCTTAAACGTTGCTAACATGCCCGCTTCCACCACCAAATACCAGTGGCTAGAGATGAGGATAACAATTATTGCTTTCTTTCTGATGCTTTTGTAAATATAAAATTCACATATTGGTAAAATTACACTTAGCATATAGGATGTACAAGTTTCAAGCATAATTTCAAATGTTATACAAATTCAAAGGTATCCTAATGTAGTCTACATTTTCATACAGTGTACTTATGAGCACTCATTACAGTGGATGACTTATTTCACTGTTTCCATTTGTTATTTAGACACAAATATCTATCAGATTCTTATTTGAAAGAGCAGCACTCCGAAAGCTTGTGATTTCAAATAAAGCTGTTGGACTAGAACCTGGTGTCATGTGACCTCTCGTCTTGTCCACCCCAGTCCAACACCGGCATCTCCACATCCTGGCCAATTATTTTCAGGTGTCCAATTTTAATGGAAAAAGATGTAATAAATTTGGTATACTCTATTGGTGTAGACATTTTCACACATACTTAACATAATAAATTTTGTTCTACCAACAGAAATCAGGGTACTAAAACTAATCTATTGTCATCAGCTGCAACTAGAATTATACAAATTATGGGTGATTCCATCTTCTGAATATATTGACAGGTTTGTGGCGTGTGGGTTGTAACTGTATGAGGGGACTTTGATTCCTTACATTCAATTTCACAGCCACTTATTGTGGCTTTCCTGTCAAATCACACATATCACCGTTTCTATAAAATGTGAAATACTCTAGAGGATGGGAAAGAATCGCTCAGTGGTGAGGCAAATGAGGGGAAGAGAAGTAAGGTTAAATTGAAAACTGAGGTGTGATGGAAAGAAAATAAGAGGACTAGAAGACAAGAAATAGAATTCCTTCAGTGCAGGAGGAGGCATTTGGCCCATCAGGTCTGCACCGACCACAATCCCACCCATAACCCGATGTATTTAGCGTAGCTAGTCCTCCTGACACACAGGGGCAATTCAGCATGGCCAGTCCACCTTACCTGCACATCTTTGGACTGTGGAAGGAAACCGGAACACCCAGAGGAAACCCACGCAGACATGGGGAGAATTTACAAACTTCACAATGACAGTGACCAAAGCTGGAAATCAAACCAGGTCCCTGGCACTGTGAGGCAGCAGTGCTAACCACTGTGTCACCGTGCCACCAAGTGTAAAGAAGAAAACAAATGAAGGGGCAGAGGGTGGAGGGGCATCCCTCTAAGTCGCATAGGAAAAGCTTAGTCCTTCCCTTCCCAGAAGCAGTATGTTCAAGACAGCCGAACCCACTATTTATAATGTCCATCTTTTCTGCAACTTGTTCCTTGTTCTTGGTGAGAAGTCAGATAGCTGGGTTTAAATGAAGCAGAGGAATTACAATAGCTCCAGCCTCATTACAGGAGCTTTCTTCTTGCACAATACCCAGAGTTGGAGCACTGGTTATTGAATGGTTTCGCACAGCAATTAAATACAACACCAATTATGTAACATTGATAAATTATTGAACAATTAAAGTACCTTTCATTAAATTCTTCTAAGAATGTGCAGAAATTAATATTTCCAGTTCATAAACCTCCAAATCAAGAACTAGCCTTAGGATATAAAATATACCTACCCATCCGCAGTGAATGTGGAAATTCAGAACTTTTCCTCAAGGACAACAACAGCAGCAATATCAAGTGCAGCATTTTTCGTGCCTCCGCATAGAGATTGCTACTTGCTTTGCCAATTCCAACCACCTGGTACAGGGAAGAAATTAAGCTTGAAAAAACTTTTTCCAATTTTCTTTGTTTATTACCTTATCCTGAGACATGGCTTCAAGATAACATGGTTGGTTACTTAACTACTTCGACAAAGCAAGAGAATGAATGTGTGTTCATCCATCTAACTTCAAAACATAGATTTGAACATATTGAACTTAAGTTCAGCAATTTACTTATCACAACAGATGAAGCAGCAAACTAGGAGCTCTCCAGTAAATACCCAAGGACACCTTTCCACAGAGCTAGGAGATAGACTTAAGAAGTAACATTGGATGGAATTAGCCGATCCATTCTCCAGTGGTTTGGTATTGGATGGGAGCTGGGAATCTAGTGGGGGCCAAAAAGTCAGAAACGTACCAGCTTTAAAACAGTAACAATTCTCCTAATGGCAGGTTGTCAGCTCAGTTTTCCCACCGACACCATTTGCAATTTTCTTCAGCTGACCAATGCTCCTTAAAACAATTGATCATTGAAATCACCCCATGTTTTTCAATCTTGTGCCATGCCAGCAGAAAATTACATTCTCCTTAAGACAGTTTGGAAATGAATGGCATGCTCAAGACAACCTGAGTTCACTCAATAATTCAAGGTGAGTGCAACACATATAGCCTACCTGCCATAGTGCCACTCTGCACTGCTCCTATTTCATTGAACACCACTCAGTTAGGGCACTGGTTCATGCCCTCCAGCTCCATGCTGAACATATCTTTATGGACAACACTATGGTACTGGACTGTTGGGCTATTCCCTTTTCATTTACTCAGATCAGTACTGTGCACGTATTTCTCATGTCAATATATTCTTTTCCCAAAACTGGAAAATCCCATCCGAGGTCAAAGGACCTTTGCGTGGTCTGTGTTGCGCTACGATTCTCGTGGTGGGTGGAATGGAAAAATTCTGCCCTTGGTATTGGTGGGTTCAATTTCATAGTGAAGACGGTCTCCTAAATGAAATGGTGCTGTTCTTAGGAAGACAGTCACTCCCAGCTACTTTCTCAGCAAGGACAGGTAACTCTGCGGTAAAACAAAAAATGGAGGATTTGATGGTGGCTGAATTTCTAGAGTGACAAAACGATAGATGCAAATTTCAGTACAGAGATGGGGGTTATTGATTGGCAGTCTGAAGGTGTATTTTCTATCAATTTGAGAAAAAGCAGATCGAGAATGGTGATCGCAGACATTTAAATCAGAGCAATGCACAGGGAATGGTTAATCAATGTTAATTAGTGTGATTCCAAGTATCATAATGCAATACATTGTTTCACTGTGAAACAATCAGATTTTTGAAATGATGCATGAAGCAGAGAATTCTGAGGCCAAAAATGTTGATGGAGACTGACATGAAGGAATTGTGTGTGTCCCCAGAAATTTGAATCTAGTGATGAATATTTTGATGGCAGATTCATTTCGACTGTGCAGTTTTAGATCAGTGGTTTTCAACTGGTATACCACGAGAGGTATGTAAGTGTGCCTTGGCCACCAACGCTCCCGACAAGTCCCATCCGTCACTACAGGACCCTATTAACAGCGGACAGAGTCACACCAGTTATTTCTCCCCATTCACAGAAACTTCTCTCCAATTATTTCTCTTTAAACAAGTTTCTGAAAGTCAAAATGAAATGACCGGCTGCAGTTTGTGGGAGGTACGAAGGATGGGGTATGGAGTCCTAGCAGGTGGCTAGGTGGCCAAGGTTGATGCCATGGAACCACAAGCACCAAGCAAGACAGCCAAATCCTACATGGAAAAAAGACCCAATGAGAAGCTACAGCTGCTTCCTCGGAGTCTTCAAAAGTTATTTTTACTCTGGGATTTTATCAGAGACAATGTAAGTACTTGGAGCCTGAGACAGAGAGAGGGAACTTTCCTGAATGAAATTGTTGTGCAATCGAATGGAATGAAAAGAACAACTTCTTCCCTGCTGCCATCAGACTTTTGAATGGACTTACCTCGCATTAAGTTGATCTTTCTCTACATCCTAGCTATGACTGTAACACTACATTCTGCACTCTCTCCTTTCCTTCTCTATGAATAATATGCTCTGTCTCTATAGAGCGCGAGAAACAATACTTTTCACTGTATGCTAATACATGTGACAATAATAAATCAAATCAAAACGTAACATCTCAAAGTTTGCAGATAATACCAAGTTGGTGAACTGTGACGAGGATGCAAAGATCCTTCAGAATGATCTGAACAGGTTGGGTGAGTGGGCAAATCAATGGCAGATGCAGCATAATTTGGATAAATGTGAAGTTATTCAGTTTGGAAGCAAAAGCAAGAAGGCAGATCACTATCTGAATGGCTGTAAATCGAAAGAGTAAATCGGGAGTGTGTAGCAGGGCCTGAGTGTCCTTGTGCACCAGTCACTGAAGGTAAACATGCGGGTGCAGCAGGCAATAAAGTAGCAAATGGCATGTTGGCCTTCAATGCAAGAGATTTCCAGTATAGGAGCAGGGATGTTGCAGTTATACAGGGTCTTGGTGAGACCACACCTAGACTATTGTCTGCAGTTTTGGTCTCTTTTTCTGAGAAAGGATGTTCTTGCCCTCGAGGGAGTGCAGTGAAGGTTTACCTGGCTGATTCCAGGGATGGCGGAATTAATGTATGAGGAGAGATTGACAAGGTTAGAATTGTTTTGGCTGAGTTCAGACAAATGAGGGGAAATCTTATAGAGACTTATAAAATTCTAATAGGACTAAACAAGGTAAATGCAGGGAAGGTGTTCCCGATGGTGGGGGAGTCCAGAACCAAGGCTCACAGGGAAGACCATTTAGGATGGAGGTGAGGAGACATATCTTCACACAAAGAATGGTGAACCTGCAGAATTCATTCCCACAGGAAGTAGTTGATGTCAAAACATTGAATGTATTTAAGAGGTGGCTGGATATAGCACTTGGGATGAATGGGCTCAAAGGTTATGGAGTAAAAGCAGGATTAGGCTATTGAGGGTTGGATGATACCACGATCGTAATGAATGGCAGAGCAGGTTCGAAGGGCTAAATGGCCTCCTCCTGCTCCTATCTTCATGTTTAGAACATAAAACATAGAACACTACAGCACAAACAGGCCCTTCAGCCCACAAGTTGCGCCGATGATATCCATACCTACCAGGTCTATCTATAACCCTCAATCCCATTAAATCTGTTTCTATGTTTAAATTGTTTATGAAGCCCACCATGTGCTCATTCATTGTCAGGGAGCATTCAGTTCTCAGTTAGGCAGGAGTCAGACATATCGCTGAAAAAGAAAGGAGCATCGCTCTTCCTTTGCAGAAGCATCATCACTTTCCTGCAGAGACCGCCAATGGCTTCAGCTCCTTGCCCATGAAGACACGAAGCATTGGTTGGATGATGTTGCCACCACATTCTTTGTTTAATTGACACCCATGAGAGGAAGAGTTTAACATGGACTACTCCCACTCATCCCCAAAGCAAGATCTTACAAGTACCTCCAGCAGAGGTGGCAGAAAGACTTCACCAAGGAGCATTCTGGGTGAAGTCATCGCAGTCACCCTGACTGTGCAGTGGGTAGAGGAGGAACTGGTCCCTCTGCCGCATCTATCGGATTGGCAAGAGAAAGCAATAGGCCTGAGGATTGGGCACAGTTTAAAATTCAGCAAAGGACCAAGCAATTGATTAAGAAATGAAAAATAGAGTATGAAAGTAAGCTGGCGGGGAACGTAAAAATTGGCTGTAAAAGTTTCCATAGATACATACAGAGAAAAAATTGACAAAAACGAATGTAGGCCTGTTACAGTCAGAAACAGGAGAGTTCATAATGGGGAATAAAGAAATAGCTGAGAAATTAAAGAACAAAGAAAATTACAGCACAGGAACAGGCCTTTCGGCCCTCCAAGCCTGCATCAACCATGCTGCCTGACTGAACTAAAACCCTCTTCTGGGGACCATATCCCTCCATTCCCATCCTATTCATGTATTTGTCAAGACGCCCCTTAAAAGTCACTATTGCATCCGCTTCCACTACGTCTCCCAGCAACGAGTTCCAAGCATCCACTACTCTCTGTGTAAAAAATCTGCCTTGTACATCTCCCTTAAACCTTGTTCCTCGCACCTTAAACCTGTGCCCCCTAGTAATTGACTCTTCCACTCTGGGAAAAAGCTTCTGACAAACTTAAATTTGTACTTTGCTTCAGATTTTATAAAGGAAGACATGACTAATGTGCTAAAAGTGCTGAGAGAATCATGTTTTAGTGAAGAGCTGAAGGAAATCAGCATTAGAGAAAGGGCTTTGGGAAAATTGATGGGATTGAAGATGGATAAATCTCCAAGTCCTGATAATCTACATCCCAGAGTACTTAAGAAAGTGGCCATGGAAACATTAGATCCATTAGTGGTTACTTTCCAAAATTTTTTGGACTCTGGATTAGTTCCTATAGATTGGAAGGCAGCTAATGTAAGCCTGTTATTCAATAAGAAAGAGAAAGAAAACAGGGAACTATAGACCAGTGAGCCTAACGTCGGTATTGGGGAAGTTGCTAGAGTCCATTATCAAGGAATTCATAACTCGGTATTTGGAAGGCAGTGGGATAATTAGGCAAAATCAGCATGGATTTACAAAAGGGAAATCATGCTTGACGAACCTATTGGAATTTTTTGAGGATGTATCTAATAAAATTGACTGAGGAGAACCAGTGAATGTGGTTTATTTAGACTTTCAGAAAGCTTCTGACAAGATCTTACGTAACAGACTACTATGTCAAGTTAAAGCACATGAGATTGCAGGAAATGTCTTGAGATGGATAGAAAGCTGGTTAGCAGATAGGAAGCAAAGAGTTGTCTTGGCTGGATCTTTTTCTGATAAGCAGTCAGTGACTAGTGGGTTCTGCAGGGCACCAATTGTTCACATTATATATTAATGATTTGGAAGAGGGAACTGAATGTATTATCTCCAGATTTGCAGATGATACAAAGTTGGGTGGGAGGCTGAGCTGTGAGGAGGATGCAGAGATGCTTCAGTGTGATTTGAACAGGCTGAGTGAGTGGGTATCTACATGGCAGATGCAGGATAATGTGGATAAATGTGAGATTATCCACTATAGTAGAGTAATAGGAAGACAGATTATTGCTTGAATGGATATAATTTTTAAAAATTCAGTAGTGGGATATGAACATCGCTGGCCGGCCAGCATTTATTGCCCATCCTTAGCTGCCATTGAGAAGGTGTTGGTGAGCTGCTTTCTTGAATCACTGCAGCCCATGTGCTGTGGGTTGACCCGTAATGTTGTTAAGCAGGGAATTCCAGGATTTTGACCCAGCGACAGTGAACAAATGGCAATATATTTCCAATTCAGGATGGTGAGCGGCTTGGAGGGGAACTTCCAGGTGGGGGTGTTCCCATGTATCTGCTGCCCTTGTCCTTCTAGATGGAAGTGGTCGTGGGTTTGGAAGGTGCTGCCTAAAGATCTTTGATGAATCGTTGCAGTGTATCTTGTAGATAGCACACACTGCTGCTACTGAGCATCGGTGGTCGAGGGATTGAATGTTTGTGGATGTGGTGCCAATCAAGCGGGGCTGCTTTGTCCTGATGGTGACGAGCTTCTTCAGTGTTGTTGGAGCTGCACCCATCCAGGCAACTGGGGAGCATTCCATCACACTCCTGACTTGTGCTATAAAGATGTAGATAGGCTTTGGGGAGTCAGGAGGTGAGTTACTCGCCGCAGTATTCCAAGCCCCTTTGTTTATGTGGTGAATCCATTTGAGTTTCTGGTCAATGGTAACTCCAAGGATGTTGACAGTGGGGGATTCAGTGATGGTAACACAATTTAATGTCAAGGGGTGGTTGTTAGAGTGTCTGTTATTGGTGATGGTCATTACCTGGCATTTGAGTGGCATGAATGTGACCCTGCCACTTTTCAGCTCAAGCCTGGATATTGTCCAGATCTTGCTGCATTTGAACATGAACTGCTTTGGTACCTGAGTCATCGCAAATGGTGCTGAACATTGTGAAATCATTAACATCCCCACTTCTAACCTTATGACAGAGGGAAGGTCATTGATGAAGCAGCTGAAGATTGTTGGGCCTATCCTGAGGAACTCGTGCAGAGATGTCCTGGAGCTGAAATGACAGACCCTTCAACCATAACAGTCTTCCTATGTACCAGGTATAACTCTAACCAACGGAGAGTTTACCCTCGATACCCACTGATTTCATTTTCACTAGGTCTCCTTCATGTCACACTCGGTTAAATGTGGCCTTGATGTGAAGGGCTGTCACTCTCATCCTGCCTCTGGAATTCAGCTCTTTCATCCATGATCGAACCAAGGCTGTAATGTGGTCAGGAGCTGAGTGACTCTGGTGAAACCTAAATTGGGTGTCACTGGACAGGCTATAGCTGGGCAGGTGCTGCGTGATAGCACTGCTGATGACTCCTTGCATCACTTTACTGATGATCGAGAGTAGACTGATTGGGCAGGAATTGGCCAGGTTGGATTTGTCCTGCTTTTTGTGTACTGGACATACCTGGGCAATTTTCCCAAATTGTTGGATGGATGCCAGAGTTGTAACTGTACTGGAAGAGCTTGGCTTGGAGAGCGGTGAGTTCTGGAGCACAAATCTTCAGTACTCTTGCCGGAATGTTATCAAAGCCCATTGTCTTTTCACTGTCCAGTGCCTCCAATTGTTTCTTGATATCAAATTTGAACATTATTTGCATTTTATATTACTATTAAATTATTGAATTTATTATTATTAAATTTTAAATTATTATAAAATATTGCCTGGATTGGGTGGCATGCCTTATGAGGATAGGTTGAGGAAACTCGGCCTTTTCTCCCTGGAGAGACGAAGGATGAGAGGTGACCTGATAGAGGTTTATAAGATGTTGAGAGATATAGATTGGGTGGATTCTCAAAGGCTATTTCCCAGAGCTGGAATGGTCGCTACAAGAGGACACAGGTTTAAGGTGCTGGGGAGTAGGTAAGTTTTTCACTCAGAGTGTGGTGGGTGAGTGGAATTGGCTGCTGTCGGTGGTGGTGGAGGCAAATTCGTCAGGGTCTTTTAAGAGACCTCCGGATGACTACATGTGATTTAATAGGATTGAGGGTGATAGGTAGGCCTAGTAGGTCGGGATATGATCAGCACAACTTGTGGGCCAAAGAGCCTGTTTGTGCTGTAGTTTTTCTATGTTCTACGTTCGATATCATGTAGAGTGAATTGAATTGGCTGGAGACTGGCATCTGAGATGCTGGGGACCATGGAGGAGGCCGAGATGGATTATCCACACAACACTTCTGGCTGAAGATTACTGCGAATATCTCATCATTATCTTCTGCACTATTTCCTTCAATTAGCTTGTGGCACACTGCAGGATCTAATTATACTTGCAATTACAAGTCATATTTACACTATAAGTTTCATTTCAGACATTCTCTGGTGCATACGGCATGCAGGGATTTAAAAAGGTTCCAGGCCCTTGCTGTATAATAGTGGAAGGGCCTTAAACTGTGGCTTTTTCCCACAAAGCCTTTATTGTGGCTGCCTCAGGCTTTGTGTCTTTCAAGGCAGTGTCCTGGACCTTGCAATATACTAATCTGCAACATATTGGAAGACCAAACACTTCTCACAAAATCAGAGTGTCTGTCCAGAATTGTAGTCACTGAGGTTTATACCACAACATGCAGCTCTCTGGCCCAATAAACTTATTGTTCATCAAGCACCTATCTATTCTAATCCCATTTTCCAGCACTTGGTCTGTAGCCTTGTGTATTGTGGCATTTTAAGGGCTCATCTAAATGCTTCTTAAATGTTGTGAAGGTTCCGCCACATTCTGGGTGAAAAGATGTTTCTTCAAGTCCCCTCTAAATCTCCTGCCCCTTTCCTTAAATCTACGCCCACTGATTATTGATCCTTCTACTAAAGGGAAAAGTTTATTCCTGTCCAACCTATCTGTGTCCCTCATAATTTATTATACTTCTGTCAGGTCCCCCCCTCAGCCTTCTCTGTTCCAAGGAAAACAACAATATGGAGATGCTGATGTTGGACTGGAAGGAAAACAACCCAGGAATCATCTGGACAAATACATGAATAGGATGGGAAGAGAGGGATATAGTCCCAGGAAGGGTAGGGTGTTTTAGTTCAGACAGGCAGCATGGTCAGACTTGGAGGCCCGAAGGGTCTGTTCCTGTGCTGTAACTTTCTTTGTTCTTTGTTTGTTCTAACCAGCCTCTCTTCATCACACACAACAAAAACAGAAAATGTTGAAATATCTCAGCAGGCCTGATAGTACCTGTGGAGAGAGAATAGAGCCAACATTTCAAATCTGAAGGATTACTCTTTGTCACAACCTCTCTTCATCACTGAAATGCTCCAGCCCAGGCAACATCCTGGTGACTCTCTTCTGCATCCTTTCTAATGCAATCACATCCTCATGAGAAGGCCTTGGTGGGTAAGATTAAGGAGAATCCCAAGGCGTTCTACAAATATGTGAAGAGTAAAAGGATGAGAAGTGAAGGGATTGGACCTATAAAAGGTGAAGGGGGAAAAGTCTGTGTGGAACCGGAAGAAATGGCAGAGGTGCTTAATGAGTACTTTGCCTCGGTATTCACGATGGAAAGTGATCTGGGGGGTTGTACTACAGGTTTGCGGCGGACTGAAAAGATTGAGTATGTGGATGTTAAGAAAGAGGATGTGTTGGAACTTTTAAATTCTATCAAAATAGATAAGTCGCCGGGACCGGATGGGATGTACCCCAGGTTACTGTGGGAGGTGAGGGAAGTGATTGCAGAGCCCCTAGCGATGATCTTTGCGTCATCGATGGAGACGGGAGAGGTTCCGGAGGATTGCGGATGTGGTTCCTATTTTCAAGGGAACAGGGATAGCCCGGGAAATTACCGACTGGTGAGTCTGACTTCAGTGGTTAGTAAGTTGATGGAGATGATTCTGAGGGACAAGATTTATGAGCATTTAGAGAAGTTTAGAATGATCAGAAATAGTCAGCATGGCTTTGTCAAGGGCAGGTCGTGCCTTACGAGCCTAGTTGAGTTCTTTGAAAATGTGACTGAACACATTGATGAAGGAAGAGTGGTGGATGTGGTTTACATGGACTTCAGCAAGGCGTTTGATAAGGTCCCCCATGCAAGACTTCTTGAGAAGGTGAGAGAGCATGGGATCCAAGGGGCTTTGGCCTTGTGGATCCAGAACTGGCTTGCCTGCAGAAGGCAGAGAGTGGTTGTGGATGGGTCTTTTTCTGCACCAGAATGCCCCAGGGATCTGTTCTAGGACCCTCGCTGTTTGTCATTTTCATAAATGACCTGGATGAGCAAGTGGAGGGATGGGTTCATCGACGAATCGAAGGTTTTTTTTTCACCTTTAAAAGTTTACTCACCTCGGGGGTCCAGCCTCATTGTTCCGTGGGAGCATTGAAGAGAGGCTGCGATTTGAGAGTGGAGAGCTGTGGGTGAGTAAAAGCGACTTTTTCTTTTAGAAACTAACTTTATTTTTTAGTGGGTTTTTTTTGATTGTTTTTTTTTTAAGTTTGACCCCGGTTTGACCCCGGAAGTAGTTGCGAGGGCACTCGGGTCGCGTTTTTTTTTTACCCGACTATAAATTAGACCGGAGGGGTTTCCCGATACTCTACACGGGTAGAGTATCCCAGCCCTCCCCCCTCCCCTAACCTAAAAAAAAGAGAGAGAGAGAGAGAGGGGCTCTGTCTGAGAGCTGGTAAGACTGCTTTTGTATTTGTGTGTGCTGTAAGTGCTTTGGCTCACAGGGCCAAAGAGATAAGGTAAGTTGTAAGTTTTTTTTTCCTTTTTTCCTTTGGGTTGCTATAAGGGGTAAATATGAGTGTGAGACCTGTATGTTGTTGCCAATGCAACATGTGGGAGGTCTTGGAGGCTCCTGGCCTGCCAGACATCCACACCTGTGCTCGGTGTGTGGAGTTGCAGGCCCTACGAAACCAGGTTAAGGAGCTGCAAATGCAGCTCGAGGACCTTCGGCTAGTTAGGGAGAGTGAGGACGTTATAGAAAGGAGCTACCAGCAGGTAGTCACACCAGGGCAACGGGATGAGGGCACTTGGGTTACCATTAGGAAGGGGAAAACACGGGTGATGGGGAGCACTCCGGTGGATGTCCCCCTTCAAAATAAGTACTCCGGCCTGAGTACTACTGGGGGGGACAGCTCATCTGAGGGAGGAAGCGATGGCCAGCTCTCTGGAGCTGAGCCAGTGAGCCAAAAAATCAAAAAGGGAAGCAGAAAGGTAGTATTAATAGGGGACTCCACAGTGAGGGGCGCAGACAGGCGTTTTTGTGGACGTAGAAGGGAGTCGCGGATGGTGGTTTGTCTCCCTGGGGCTGGGATCCAGGATGTCTCTGGGCGGGTCCCAGACATCCTGAAAGGGGAGGGTGAGGAACCGGAGGTAGTAGTACATATAGGTACTACTGATGTAGGTAAGAAGAGGGAGGCACTTGTGAAAAAGGACTATAGGGAACTGGGTAGGCAGCTGAGGAAGAGAAAAGCGAAGGTAGTAATCTCAGGATTGCTGCCTGTGCCAAGGGAGAATGAGGGAAGAAATGAAATGAGGTGGAGGGTGAATGCGTGGCTGAGGGACTGGTGTAGAGGGCAGGGATTTCGGTTCCTAGATCACTGGGACCTCTTTAGGGGTAGGTGGGACCTCTATAGTAGGGACGGGTGGCACTTAAATACCAGGGGGACTAGTATCTTGGCGGGAAGACTGGCTAAGGCTACCGGGGGGACTTTAAACTAGAAAGGATGGGGGGAGGGAACTGTGTTGGGGAAACTGGGACGGAGGAGGTTCGCTCCCAGGTAGGGGAGGACCGCAGGCAGTATGCGAGGGAGGTTAGACAGGTGGTGGAGATGGGAAATGCCCAGACTGAGGGGCTGAAGTGTATATATTTTAATGCAAGGAGTATAGTGAATAAGGTAGATGAGCTTAGGGCGTGGATTGCTGCTTGGGAATGTGATGTGGTGGCCATTACGGAGACTTGGATGTCTCAGGGACAGGACTGGGTACTTCAGGTGCCAGGCTTCAGGTGCTTCAGGAAGGACAGGGAGGGTGGCAGAAGGGGTGGTGGCGTGGCACTGTTGATCAGGGATAGTGTCATGGCTACAGAGAAAGAGGATGTCGTGGAGGGATTGTCTACAGAATCTCTGTGGGTGGAAGTTAGGAACAGCAAAGGGTCAAAAACTTTGCTGGGTGTAATCTATAGGCCGCCCAATAGTGACAGGGAAGTTGAAGTGCAAATAGGGAAACAGATTCTGGAGAGATGTTTTAATAACAGAGTTGTCGTGATGGGAGACTTCAATTTCCCAAACATCGACTGGAATATCCCTAGGGTAAGGGGTTTGGATGGGGAGGAGTTTGTTAGGTGTGTTCAGGAGGGTTTCCTGACGCAGTATGTGGACAAGCCTACGAGGGGAGAGGCTGTACTTGACCTGGTACTGGCGAATGAACCAGGGCAGGTGATGGATCTTTCGGTAGGAGAGCATCTTGGATATGGTGACCATAATTCTATCTCCTTCACAATTGCGTTGGAACGAGATAGGATCAGGCAGGCTAGGAAGGTGTTTGTCTGGGGTAAGGGGAGATACGAAGAAGTCAGGAAGTTACTTGGACAAATAAACTGGAAGGAGGCGTTCTTAGGGAAAAGTACCGAAGGAAGGTGGCAGATATTCAAGGAATGTGTGTCTGGAGCTCTGAATGACAACGTTCCGATGAGACGAGGGGGGTTTGGTGGGTCGAGGGAACCGTGGTGCACAAAGGATGTGTTGAACCTAGTCAGGAAGAAAAGGAAGGTGTACAAGAGGTTCAGGGAATTAGGAGATGTTAAAGATCTTGAGGAGTATAAGGACTGTAGGAGGGAACTTAAAAGGGAAATTAGGAGAGCCAGAAGGGGTCATGAGAAGACCTTGGCGAGTAAGATTAAGGAGAATCCCAAGGCCTTCTATAAATATGTGAAAGGTAAAAGGATAAGAAGAGAAGGGATAGGACCGATAAAAGGTGAGGGGGGAAAGGTTTGTGTGGAACCAGAAGAAATGGCGGAGGTGCTTAACGAGTACTTCGCCTCAGTATTCACGGTGGAAGCCGATCTGGGAGATTTTGTTATGGATTTGCAGCAGATGGAAAGGATTGAGTACGTGAATATTAAGGAGGAGGATGTGTTGGAACTTTTGAATTCTATCAAGGTAGATAAGTCGCCTGGACCAGATGGGATGTACCCCAGGATACTGTGGGAGGCGAGGGAAGAGATTGCAGAGCCCCTGGCGATGATCTTTGCGTCGTCAATGGAGACGGGAGAGGTTCCAGAGGATTGGAGGATTGCGGATGTAGTTCCTATTTTTAAGAAAGGGAACAGAGATAGCCCGGGAAATTACCGACCGGTGAGTCTGACCTCAGTGGTTGGTAAGCTGATGGAGAGGCTTCTGAGGGACAAGATTTACGAACATTTGGAGAGGTTTGACATGATCAGGAATAGTCAGCATGGATTTGTCAAGGGCAGGTCGTGCCTTACAAGCCTAGTTGAGTTCTTCGATAATGTGACTGAACACATTGACGAAGGAAGTGCCGTGGACGTAGTGTACATGGACTTCAGCAAGGCGTTTGATAAGGTCCCCCATGCAAGACTTCTTGAGAAGGTGAGAGGGCATGGGATCCAAGGGCCTTTGGCCTTGTGGATCCAGAACTGGCTTGCCTGCAGAAGGCAGAGAGTGGTTGTGGATGGGGCTTTTTCTGAATGGAGGTCAGTCACCAGCGGAGTGCCTCAAGGATCTGTTCTGGGACCCTTGTTGTTTGTCATTTTCATAAATGACCTGGATGAGGAAGTGGAGGGATGGGTAAGTAAGTTCGCTGATGACACGAAGGTCGGTGGTGTTGTGGATGATCTGGAAGGATGGCAAAAGTTGCAGCAGGACATAGATAGGATGCAGGACTGGGCGGAGAAGTGGCAGATGGACTTCAACGCGGATAAATGTGTTGTCGTCCATTTTGGCAGAACCAACGGGATGAACGAGTACACTATTAAGGGCAGAAGTCTGAGTAGTGTTGAGGAGCAGAAGGATCTTGGGGTCCGGGTCCACAGGACTCTTAAATCGGCCTCGCAGGTGGAGGAGGTGGTCAAGAAGGCGTATGGTGTACTGGCCTTCATTAATCGAGGGATTGAGTTTAGGAGTCGGGAGGTAATGCTGGAACTTTATAAGACCCTTGTCAGGCCTCATTTGGAGTATTGTGCGCAGTTCTGGTCGCCTCACTATAGGAAAGATGTAGAAGCTATTGAAAGGGTGCAGAGGAGATTTACAAGGATGTTGCCTGGACTGGGAGGCATGCCTTATGAAGTTAGGTTGAGGGAGCTGGGACTCTTTTCCCTGGAGAGACGAAGGTTGAGAGGCGACCTGATAGAAGTTTACAAAATGTTGAGAGGAATAGATAGGGTGGACTCTCAGAGGCTATTTCCCCGGTTTGAAATGGTCGCTACGAGAGGACACAGATTTAAGGTGCGGGGAGGGAGGTTCAGAAGTGATGTTAGGGGTAAGTTTTTCACTCAGAGGGTGGTGAGTGAATGGAATCGGCTGCCGTCAGTGGTGGTGGAGGCGAACTCGCTGGGGTCTTTTAAAAGACTTCTGGATGAGTATATGGGGTTTAATGAGATTGAGGGTTATAGATAGGTCTGTAGGTTGGTAGGTGATGTGGTCGGCGCAACTTGTGGGCCGAAGGGCCTGTTTGTGCTGTAGTGTTCTATGTTCTATGTTCTATGTTTGTCGTATTGTGGATAGTCTGGAGGGATGTCAGAAGTTGCAGCGTGACATAGATAGGATGCAAGACTGGGCGGATAAGTGGCAGATGGACTTCAACGCGGATAAATGTGTGGTGGTCCATTTTGGCAGGTCCAATGGGATGAAGGAGTACAATATCAAGGGTAGGAGTCTTAGCAGTGTAGAGGAACAGAAGGATCTTGGGGTCCGGGTCCAAAGGACTCTTAAATCAGCCTCGCAGGTGAAGGATGTGGTCAAGAAGGCGTATGGTGTACTGGCCTTCATTAATCGAGGGATTGAGTTTAGGAATCGGGAGGTAATGCTGCAACTTTATAAGACCCTTGTCAGACCCCACTTGGAGTACTGTGCGCAGTTCTGGTCACCTCACTACAGGAAGGATGTGGAAGCTATTGAGAGAGTGTAGAGAGGAGATTTACAAGGATGTTGCCTGGATTGGGAGGCATGCCTTATGAAGATAGGTTGAGGGAGCTAGGTCTCTTCTCCCTGGAGAGACAAAGGTTGAGAGGCGACCTGATGGAGGTTTATAAAATGTTGAGAGGAATAGATGGGGTGGATTCTTGGAGGCTATTTCCCAGGGCTGAAATGGTCGCTACGAGGGGACACAGGTTTAAGGTGCTGGGGAGCAAGTACAGAGGAGATGTTAGGGGTACGTTTTTCACTCAGAGGGTGGTGAGTGAGTAGGACCGCCTGCCATCGGTGGTGGTAGAGGCGAACTCACAGGGGTCTTTTAAAAGACTTCTGGATGAGTACATGGGATTTAATGGAATTGGAAGTTACAGATAGTTTTATGGCCTGGTAGGTATGGATGTGATCGGCGCAACTTGTGGGCCGAAGGGCCTGTTTGTGCTGTAGTGTTCTTTGTTCTATAGTGTGGTAACCAGAACTGCACACAGTACTCTAGCTGTGACCTAACCAGCGTTTCATATAGCTCCATCATAACCTCCCTGCTTTCAAATTCTATGTCTTGGCTAATAAAGGAAAGTGTCCCATATGCCTTCTTAACCGTCTTATCTACCTGTCCTTTAGCCTTCAAAGATCTGTAGATATGCACCCCATGGTCCCCTCTTGTCCTCTGTAATCCTAGTATCCTACTATTCACTGTGCATTCCCTTGTCTTGTTTATCCTCCCAAAATACATGACCTCACACTTTTCAGGGTTAAATTCTATTTGCCTCTGTTCTGCCCATTTGACCAGCCATCAATGTTATCCTGTAATCTAAAACTTTTGTCCTCACTATTTACCTCACCACTAGTTTTCATGTCATATGTAAACTCATTGATCATAGCTCCTACATTCACACCTTGATCATTAATGTACATTACAAACTGAAGGGGCCCAACACCAATCCCTGTGGAACATCACTGGACACAGGCTTCCAGTCACAAAAACAACCTTTGACCATCACCCTCTGTTGGAAAAATGCTGGAATTGTTGGAAAAATGCTGGAATCCGTCATCAAAGAAGAAATAGCGAGGCACCTAGAAAAGAATGGTTTGATAGAGCAGACGCAGCACGGATTCGTTAAGGGGAAGTCGTGTTTGACAAATTTATTGGAATTCTATGAGGATGTGTCTAGTGCGGTAGACAGAGGGGAACTGGTGGATGTGGTGTTTCTCAATTTTCGAAAGGTGTTTGATAAGGTGCCGCACAAAAGGTTGCTTCAGAAGGTTAGGGGCATGGAGTTGGGGGTAAGGTGTTAGCGTGGATAAGGGATTGGCTGTCTAATAGGAGGCAGAGAGTTGGTATCAATGGGTGCTATTCTGATTGGCGGTTGGTAACTAGTGGAGTGCCGCAGGGATCGGTGCTGGGGCCTCAACTATTTACCATTTATATAGATGATCTGGAGGAGGGGGCTGAGCGTAGGGTGTCGAAATTTGCTGATGACACAAAGATGGTTTTGTAGAGATTCATCTCAAGCAGTTCCAAATTGCAGGACTGTGTCCTCCACAGGCTGTTCCCTGGGACCCATTCCCTGATAAACATCAACTGTGGCTTGAGGACTACAACTAACAAATTTGATTGGATTTTTCGAGGAGCTGACTAGATGTGAAGATGAGGGCAGCGTAGGTAATGTGGTCTACATGAACTTCAGTAAGGCTTTTGACAAGGTACCGCATGGGAACCTGATCAAGAAGGTAAGAACCCATGGGATCCAGGGCAATGTGGCAAATTGGATCCAAATTGGCTTAGTGGCAGGAAGAACATAAGAACATAAGAAATAGGAGCAGGAATAGGCCATCTAGCCCTTCGAGCCTGCAAATTGTGCGGAGGGTGTGGAAAGTCTGCAGAGGGATCTGGATAGGCTGAGCGATTGGGCGAGGACCTGGCAGATGGAGTACAATGTTAGCAAGTGTGAGGTTATCCACTTTGGCAGGAATAATAGTAGGAGGGATTACTATTTAAGTAATCTGGGCGAAAAGCTGCAGATGCTATGGTGCAGAGGGACCTGGGGGTCCTTGTGCATGAGTCGCAAAAACCCAGTCTGCAGGTGCAGCAGGTAATCAAGAAGGCGAATGAGATGCTGGCCTTTATAGTGAGGGGGATAGAATATAAAAGCAGGGAGGTCTTGCTGCAACTGTATAGGGCACTGGTGAGGCTGCAGCTGGAGTACTGTGTGCAGTTTTGGTGGCCGCACTTGTGCAAGGATATTTTGGCCTTGGAGGGAGTGCAGAGAAGGTTCATTAGGCTGATACCGGAGATGAGGGGGTTGGCCTATGAAGAGAGACTAAATAGACTGGGTCTGTACTCGTTGGAGTTTAGAAGGATGAGGGGGGATCTTATAGAGACATATAAGATAATGAAGGGGATAGATAGGGTAGAGGTAGTGAGATTCTTCCTGCTCAGAAAGGACAGCAGGACTAGAGGGCACAGCCTCAAGATAATGGGGGGGCGGTTTAGATCGGAGTCGAGGAGGAACTTCTTCACTCAAAGGGTGGTGAATCTCTGGAATTCTCTGCCCGTTGAAGTGGTGGAGGCTGCCTCGCTAAATATATTTAAGTCACGGGTAGATAGGTTTTTTGGTAGGCAAGGGAATTAAGGGTTATGGGGAGAAAGCGGGAAAGTGGAACTGAGCCACTTCAGATCAGCCATGATCTTATTGAATGGCGGGGCAGGCTCAAAGGGCTAGATGGCCTACTCCTGCTCCTATTTCTTATGTTCTTATGTTCTTCCTGCCACTAAGCCAATTTGGATCCAATTTGCCACATTGCCCTGGATCCCATGGGTTCTTACCTTCTTGATCAGGTTCCCATGCGGTACTTTGTCAAAAGCCTTACTGAAGTTCATGTAGACCACATTACCTACACTGCCCTCATCTTCACATCTAGTCAGCTCCTCGAAAAATCCAAACAAATTTGTTAGTTGTAGTCCTCAAGCCACAGTTGATGTTTATCAGGGAATGGGTCCCAGGGAACAGCCTGTGGAGGACACAGTCCTGCAATTTGGAACTGCTTGAGATGAATCTCTACAAAACCATTGCCTAATGGGCACAAACTTCCCTCGAACACATTATGGGGCCCGATTCAGATTTAAGACAACTAGGAACATCTGATTATATCTCTGCTCTCAGACATCTTACTCAGGTCACATTACAGCACAAGAGAAGGTAACGAAGTGTAATAATTTCAAAGATGACTCATTATGGCTTCAAGTTATAAAGGGTTCATTATCAGTTTACAAACAAGAAAATGAACTGAATACTTTGCTGCTCTCCACTCCTCCCTGATCCAAGATGCACACCCTTGCACCTGATTGGCTGGGCTTCCCTGCTGCCTATTGATAGGATCTGACCCAATCACGTGGCTATTAGGGATTGCCCCCATAAAGAGGCCATGTTACCATACAAACTGAGCATGAAGACCAAACTCCTGGGTGTAATAGGCTGCAGTGGGTTATGTCAATGAATTAGTTTCCTGTATTGGATTCTGCATCTGTTACAATTGAGCTTACAGCAGTGAATTAAATAGTATTTGCACTGACCTTTCATGTAGGATTTGTAGAGCACATTTAAATTTTAGTTGGAATTGACCGAATTGAAGGATACCATTTGGTCCATTAAGTTAATGTAGGTCCTGGCTCTTCAAGTAGTCATATTCAGACTTTTCTATTGTACTCAAAACATAAAATGCCAGAAATATTCAGTATGACATGCAGCATCTGTGAAAAAAGAAACATAATTAACATGTTGATTTTTTTTTGTCAGACTATTCAGCAAGTTTTAAACAAGGTTAATGGATGCTGATCCCTTTCTGGGAGTGTGGGTTTAGAACATAGAACAGTACAGTACAGGCCCTTCGGCCCTCAATGTTGTGCCGAGCTATGTCTAAACCCAAGATCAATCTATCCCACTCCTTATCGTTCTGGTGTGCTCCATGTGCCTATCCAATAACCACTTGGAAGTTCCTAAAGTGTCCGACTCTACTATCACAGCAGGCAGTGCATTCCACACCCCAACCACTCTCTGAGTAAAGAATCTACCTCGGACATCCCTCCTATATCTCCCACCATGAACCTTATAGTTTTGCCCCCTAGTAACAGCTACATCCACCCAAGGAAATAGTCTCTGCACGTCCACTCTATCTATCCCTTTCATCATCTTATAAACTTCATCTTATTAAGTCACCTCTCACCTTCCGCTCTAAAGAGAAAAGCCCCAGCTCTCTCAACCTTTCCTCATAAGACCACCCTCCAAACTAGGCAGCATCCTGCTAAACGGCATCATAATTACCCCTCCCCTAATTATAAACCTTGCCCTGCCGTGTGACCCTATCCCTCTCCATTGCAATAATGAAGAACACCAAATTGTAGTCAGATCTCCAAAGTGCTCTCCCACAAACAAATCTAACACTTGGCCCAGTTCATTACCCAGTACCAAGTCCAGTTGTGGCCCCACCTCGTGTTGGCTTATCCACATATTGTGTGAGGAAACTCTCTTGCACACACTGTACAAAAAGTGTCCCATCCCAAGTATTTGACCTATAAAGGTTCCAATCAATATTTGGAAAGTTAAAGTCACCCATGATAACCACCCTGTGACCTCCACACCTAGTGGATTCTCAGAGGCACCCACCATCTTCTGTGTGTAAAAAAAATTGCCTTGCACATCTCCTTTAAACCTTGCCCCTCACAGCTTAAAGCTATGTCCCCTAGTAATTGACTCTTCCACCCTGGGAAATGCCTTCTGACTATCCACTCTGTCCATGCCCATCATAATCTTATAGACTTCTATCAGATTGTCCCTCAGCCCTCTTGCATTGAAATAGATGCAATCTAATCCAAGAGGTTTCCCCCGCTCCCCGCTGTGCTCCTGCCATGCTCCTGCCTATCATGTCTATTGCCATTGCTGAGTACTGCATCTTCTTCCAGCCCCTCATTTGCTTCCCTGCTGCTGAGGATTCACCCTGCCCCCACCAATCTAGTTTAAACCCTCCCTTGTAGCATTAGCAAATCTGCCCCTCTCAAGGATATTGGTGCCCCTCCAGTTCAGTTGCAACCCGTCTCTCTTTAACAGGTCACCTCTGCCCCAGAAAAGATCCCAATGAACTAAGAATCTGAATCCCTGCCCCTGCACCAATTCTTTAGCCACGCATTCATCTGCCATATTCTCCTGTTCTTATCCTCACTAGCATGTAGCACTGGAAATAATCCTGAGATAACCACCCTTGAGACCCTGCTTCTTAACCTTTTTCCTAGTTCTTCATAATCACTTCTCAGGATCTCATCCCTATTTCTATTTACATCATTTGTCCACATTATACTACATCTGTCTTGCACATGTTCGCTCACTCAACTTGACCAAATCACGCCGAAGCATCTCTGCATCCTCCTCACCCGCTTTGCGTCATCTGCAAATTTGGAGATAATACATTTAGTTTCCTCATCTATATATATAGTGAATAGCTGTGTCCTAGCACTGACCGCTGTGGTACCCTGCTAGTTACTGCCTGCCATTGTAAAAAAGACCCATTTATTCCTACTCCCTGAAAGTCCAAATAAACAATATCCACTGACTCCCTCTCATCAAGTCTACCAATTACATACTCGAAGAATTCCAATAGATTTGTCAGGTGTGATTTCTGTTTGATAAGCCAATGCTGACTCTGTCCAATCCTGCCACTGTTTTCCATGTGCTCTGCTATAAATCTTCGATAATGGATTCTAGAATTTCACCAATTCCGACACCAAGCCTATTGATCTATAATTCCCTGATTTCTCTCTAATTTCCTTTTTAAATACTGGAATTACATTAGCAATGCTCCAATCTGAAGGAATTGTTCCAGAGTCTATAGAAACTTGGAAGATGACCATCAATGCATCCACTATTTCTAGGTTTACGTCCTTAAGTTCTCTGGGGAGAAGATTATCGGACCCTGGGGATTTATTGGCTTTCAATTTCATCAATTTCCCAAATATCATTTCTCAACAAATGCTGACTTTCTTCATTTTCTCCTTCCTATTAAATCTTCTGTCCCCCAACATTTCTGATATGTCATTTGTGTCCTCCTTCGTGAAGATAGAACAAAAGTATGTACTTAGTCAACCATTTCTTTGATCCCCATTTTAAATTCCCCCGTTTCTGACTCTAAAACATGGTAGAGGTGGAAGAGCTTCAGATCCTTGGGGCATTGGGACACCAGGAGATATCTATTCAAAAGATATGGGTGACACCTCAACAATTCTAGAATTGTTCACATTGGGTTCGGGGTGGATTTAAACTAAATTGGCATGGCAGTCAGCACCAACATATTGTTACAATCCCAGCTGATGTTATAATTGGATGAGCAGATCCTAGATTGAATCCCTAGCTCAAAAGGCCATAAATGTTACTTTTTAAATATCAAACATAGAGGAATAAAGTCACAGGACTGCTAATTACAGAATCACAGAGACTCTTTGGCCCATCGTATCTGCACCGACACATCAAATGCCCTGACCTGCCCACCTAATCCCACTTACCAGCTCTTGGCCCATAGCCTTGAATGTTATCCAATGTCAGGCATTCTGCCTCCACCAGCCTCTCAGGCAGCGCATTCCAGACCGTCACCACCCTCTAAGTAAAAAGGTTTTTGCTCAAATCCCCCTTAAACCTCCCATCTCTCACTTTTAACTTATGTAGTTTTAACAAGAAAAAGATATTTGTTAGGCAGGGAAAATAATGATAATACAACACTCCTTTACTTCCCCCTTAGTTTAACAATTACACAGATTTTAATATTAACACAGTTGACAAAGTAAATTTGAAGCTGCAGTGATCTCATTAAACACAAAGTGTTTTCTAAAGCACACAGGTTGGCCATGGTCAAATACACACTCCAGTCTGAATCCAAGTCAGTGTCTGTGGATTTCTCCTCAGGATCACCCAAATAGTTGTCACATGAGAGTTGCCAAACTCCACTCCCAAAAACACTCTTTAAAACTTTCTTTCATAATTAGGCTTTCTATTAGCAGGTTGAATTCCAAAATCCACTCCACATTTTCCAAAGGACTCTTTTGGACTGAGCTTCTGTTCTACTTCTGTGAATGAATCCACTCCAGATTTTACACCAACTCCTTTAGCATTTCTTTATCTTGACTACACAAGCTCTGATTTCCAGCCTCGACGGTCTTCCCAGTTACTTTAACATTTATCCACAGACTGTATAAGACATGATGGTACAGTGTTTAGCACTGCTGCCTCACAACTTCGGAACCCAGGATACATTCCCAGCTCGGGTCACTGTCTGTGTGGACTCTGTAAGAAGTCTCACCACACCAGGTTAGAGTCAAAACATAGAACATAGAACATTACAGCGCAGAACAGGCCCTTCGGCCCACGATGAGTCCAACCAGTTTATTTGATAGTAATCTCACAAGCTTTCGGAAACAGTGTTCCTTCGTCAGGGTGTGGAAGGTGTGTGGACTCTGCACATTCTCCCCATGTCTGTTTGGGTTTCCTCTGGGTGCTCCGATTTCCTACCACAGTCCAAAGATGTGTGGGTTAGGTTGATTGGCCATACTAAATTGACCCTAATATCAGGGGGATTAGCAGAGTAAATGAGGATAACGGGAATCAAACCTGGGTGAGATCGTGATCGATACAGTCTTGATGGGCCGAAGGGCCTCCTGTACTGTAGAGATTCTGTGATTCCAACTTTAGGACTACTTTAGCAGCCTTTAGAAAATTAGTTTCTCACCAGCCAATTCCTCCTCAGTTTTTCCTGTGATGCCCATGAATACAATCTTGTTCTATTTCTATTTCCCATTGTTTAAGAAGGGGAACAGAGACTTCCCCAGGAATTATAGACCGGTGAGTCTTACTTCTGTTGTGGGCAAAGTTTTAGAAAAAATTATTAGGGATAGGATTTGTAGTTATTTAGAGAGTAATGAATTGATTGGAGATAGTCAGCACGGTTTTGTGAAGGGTAGGTCGTGCCTTACTAACCTTATTGAGTTTTTTGAGAAAGTGACCAAAGAGGTGGATGGGGGTAAGGCAGTTGACGTGGTATATATGGACTTTAGTAAGGCGTTTGATAAGGTTCACCATGGAAAGCTTCTGCAGAAAATGCAGATGTATGGGATTGAGGGTGATTTAGTTAATTGGATCAGGAATTGGCTAGCTGATGGAAGACAGAGGGTGGTGGTTGGTGGTAAGTATTCGTCATGGAGTTCGGTTACAAGTGGTGTGCCTCAGGGATCTGTTTTGGGGCCACTGCTGTTTGTAATTTTTATAAATGATCTGGATGAGGGTATAGTTGGGTGGATCAGTAAATTTGCTGATGACACCAAAGTCGGAAGAGTGGTAGATAGTGAAGAGGGGTGTCATAGTTTACAGAGAGACTTGGACAAGTTGCAGAGCTGGGCCGAGGTGGCGGATGGAGTTTAATGCGGAAAAGTGTGAGGTAATTCACTTTGGTAGGAATAACAGATGTGTAGAGTATAGGGCTAACGGTAGGACTCTGAATAGTGTGGATGAACAGAGGGATCTAGGTGTATGTGTACATAGATCCCTGAAAGTTGGGAATAAAGTAGATAGGGTTGTTAGGAAGGCATACGGTGTCTTGGCGTTTATTGGTAGGGGGATTGAATTTAGGAGCCGCAACGTCATGTTGCAACTGTACAAAACTCTGGTGCGTCCGCACTTGGAGTATTGTGTGCAGTTCTGGTCCCCACATTATAGGAAGGATGTGGAGGCTTTGGAGAGGGTGCAGAGGAGGTTTACCAGGATGTTGCCTGGTATGGAGGGAAGGTCCTATGAGGAGAGACTGAGGGATTTGAGGTTGTTTTCGTTAGAAAGAAGGCGGCTAAGAGGGGACCTTATTGAAACATACAAGATGATTAGAGGTTTAGATAGGGTGGACAGTGATAGCCTTTTTCCTCGGATGGAGAAAGCTAGCACGAGGGGGCACAGCTTTAAATTAAGGGGTGGTAGTTATAGGACGGATGTCAGAGGTAGGTTCTTTACCCAGAGGGTGGTGAGGGATTGGAATGCCCTGCCTGCTGCAGTTGTAGATGTGCCTAGTTTGGGGGTGTTTAAGAGATCCGTGGATAGGTTTATGGATGGAAAGGGATTGGTTTAGGTTAGAGGGTCATTGCTTTTTTAATTGGTCGGCGCAACATCGTGGGCCGAAGGGCCTGTTCTGCGCTGTAATGTTCTATGTTCTATGTTCTATTTCCAGGTTTCTAGAACCAATCATCCTTTAGTTCCTCTGGATCTTGCTTTCTTGCATATTACTCCATTGTACGATGTTTCCTGCTTCAAGCAAAACTTTTGAGAGTTGCCTCCTCACTCGCCCCCTGTCTCTAACTGCTGTGGCTTTCAGTTAAAAACTGGGAACAGAAGAAAGCATTCTCTCTCTCTGGGAAGTGGCTTGCTGTTGTAATCCTAAAGGGAAAGGATGTCCCAGAGGGTTTAGGGATAGAATCAATTTGGCTAGAGCTAAAGAACAAAAAGGATGCAATTGCATTGCTTGGTGCAGTTTACTGAGGGCCAATTAGTGGGAAGGATGTAGAGGAATAAATCCGCAGGGAAATTACAGGGAGATGCAACTTTATAGAGTGGTTATAATGGGGGACTTTAATTACCCGAATGTAGACTGGGAGAATGGTAGTGCAAAGGACGGAGAACATTACTGTCCAAAACCACTGATCATCATGGAACGGTTTAGTTCCACTGAAGGAATCAAGAAGATAAAAGCATTGTTCAGTTTGTGACAACTTTAAAAAGCCTGATGCAAAAAATGTGAGCTTGATGAGTCATTAGAAGATACACTTTGAGATTGTGTAGGTTGTGGTCTCCAAAATGAGGCTATTCAAAGAAAATTGCTTACTGAACATGCTTTGACTTTAAAGACAGTTGTAGACACTGCTATGTCGATGGAACTGGCTGCTAAAGAGGCTTCACAATTTGATGCCACAATAAAGATCCACAAGTTGGAAACTGCCCATAAGAAGTCAAAACTGCAACAAGGGTGTCACATGTGTGTCAAAAGGGCCCTTCAGTAGCGAATAATGGAGAAAGGACCGTCAATGCAAGGATTGTGGAAAAATGGATCATATTGCAAAAGCTTATTGGGCTAGACCAGCTTCCCCTGAGAAGAATATTCAGAAGAAGAATCTGGGTACTTTCAAGAAGAAGAATAAGTTGCATTTTACAAAATTAACTTACAACATGGAAGAACAGAATTATGATTGTGAAAAGAGAATGTCCAGAAATGTGACGAGGAGCTCCAACTGAATGTCTTACCCACACAGGATGGATCACATAGATTCTGGGTGGT
This sequence comes from Carcharhinus amblyrhynchos, assembly GCF_965287045.1. Classification (NCBI taxonomy): domain Eukaryota; kingdom Metazoa; phylum Chordata; class Chondrichthyes; order Carcharhiniformes; family Carcharhinidae; genus Carcharhinus; species Carcharhinus amblyrhynchos. The sequence goes on along the minus strand of NC_137352.1, from coordinate 81,283 downwards.
TCTGAAGTTAAGTGGACGACCTATTAGAATGGAAGTTGATACTGCTGCTGCTGTATCTTTAATTCCTAAGACTACATACAAACAAAAGCTGAAACATCTTCCTTTCAAACCAGCTGATGTGATTTTAAGGACATATACGAAAGAGATCATGCCATTAAAAAATTACATCAAGGTCAATGTAGAGTTGAATGAAGAAACAGCAACATTGCCTCTTCATGTGGTCCATGGTAATTAACTAGAAAGTCTCAAAGCAAAAGAACTGCAATTTGCAATTCATCCCAAAGTCAAAGAAGAATTAGTACAACTTGTTAACACTGCTGTGTTAGGGCCAATTACAATAAGTGACTGGGCTACTCCCATCGTACCTGTCAAGAAACCAGTGGTTCAGTTAATATTTATCATGATAAATCAGTGTTGTGTGCTGATCAATATCCACTTCCTTTAATTGAAAATTTGTTTGCTGGGTTATCAGGTGGGCAGAAATTCAGCAAGATTTTTTAAATTCATTCATGGGACAAGGACATTGTTGGCTGGCCAGCATTTATTGCCTTGCCCTAGTTCCCTTTGAGAAGGTGGTGGTGAGCTGTCTTCTTGAATCGCTGTAGTCCATGTGCTGTGGGCTGACCCACAATGCTGTTAAGGAAGGAATTCCAGGATTTTGTCCCAGTGATTGCAAGGAAGGGTGATATGTTTCCAAGCCAGGATGGTGAGTGGCTTGGAGGGGAACTTGCAGGTGGTGGTGTTCCCATGTATTTGCTACCCTTGTCCTTCTGGAAAGTAGTGACCTTTGGTTTGAAAGATGCTGGCTAAGAAATTTTAGTGAATTTGTTGATGGTATACATTGCTGCTACTGAGCTTTGATAGTGGAGGGAATGGATGTGCTGCTTTGTCCTAGATGATATCAAGCTTCTTGAGTGTTGTTAGAGCATCACCGATCATGGCAAACAGGGAGCATTCCATCTCATTCCTGACTTGCGTCTCGTAAATGGCAGACAAGCTTTGGGGAATCAGGAGGTGAGTTATTCATTGCAGGATTTCTAGCTTCCGATCTGCTCTTGCAGACATTCTGTTTATGTGGAAAGACCAGTTGAGTTTCTGGTCAATGATAACCCAAAGAACATAAGAACATGAGAACATAAGAAATAGGAGCTGGAGTAGGCCATCTAGCCCTTCGAGCCTGCCCCGCCATTCAATAAGATCATGGCTGATCTGTCGTGGCTCAGTTCCACCTTCCCGCCCTCTCCCCATAACCCTTAATCCCTCTCTTATCAAAAACCCATCAACCCGCGTCTTAAAAATATTTAGCGAGGCAGCCTCCACCACTTCAATGGGCAGAGAATTCCAGAGATTCACCACCCTTTGAGTGAAGAAGTTCCTCCTCAACTCTGTTCTAAACCGCCCCCCCTTTATCTTGAGGCTGTGCCCTCTAGTCCTACTGTCCTTTCTGAGCGGGAAGAGCCTCTCCACCTCTATCCTATCCATCCCATTCATCATCTTATACGTCTCAATGAAATCTCCCCTCATTCTTCTAAACTCTAACGAGTACAAGCCTAGTTTATTCAGCCTCTCCTCATAGTACAACCCCCTCAACTCCGGTATCAGCCTAGTAAATCTCCTCTGCACTCCCTCCAAGGCCAAAATATCCTTGCGTAAGTGCGGCGACCAAAACTGCACACAGTACTCCAGCTGCGACCTCACCAGTGCCCTGTACAGTTGCAGCAAGACCTCCCTACTTTTATATTCAATCCCCCTCGCTATGAAGGCCAGCATTCCATTCGCCTTCCTGACCACCTGCTGCACCTGCAAGCTGGGTTTTTGCGACTCATGCACAAGGACCCCGAGGTCCCTCTGCACCGTCGCATGCTGCAGTTTTTCGCCCTGTAAGTAATAGTCCTTCCTACCATTACTCCTACCAAAGTGGACAACTTCACACTTGCCAACATTAAATTCCATTTGCCAGTTCCTGGCCCATTCGCCCAGACTATCGAGATCCTTTTGCAGACTTTCCACACCCTCCGCACAATTTGCCTTTCCCCCAATCTTGGTGTCATCAGCAAATTTCGACACCATACACTCGGTTCCCTCCTCCAGATCATCTATATAAATGGTAAATAGCTGAGGCCCCAGCACCGACCCCTGGGGCACTCCACTAGTCACCATCCGCCAATCCGAATAGCACCCATTGACCCCCACTCTCTGCCTCCTATTTGACAGCCAATCCCCTATCCACGCTAACACCCTACCCCCAACTCCATGCCCCCTGACCTTCTGTAATAACCTCTTGTGCGGCACCTTATCAAACGCCTTCTGAAAATCAAGAAAGACCACATCCACCGGCTCTCCTCTATCCACCGCCCTAGACACATCCTCATAGAACTCCAATAAATTCGTCAGACACGACTTCCCCTTAACGAAACTGTGCTGCGTCTGCTCTATCGAACAATTCTCCTCAAGATGCCTCGCTATTTTCTCCTTGATGACGGATTCTAACATTTTACCTACAACAGACGTTAAACTAACCGGCCTATAATTCCCTGCCTTTTGCCTGCCACCCTTCTTAAACATCGGCGTAACATTAGCCGTTTTCCAATCTTCCGGCACTTCCCTGGAATCCAGCAATGTTTGGAAAATAATCATCAAGGCATCCACTATCACCTCCGCCATTTCTTTCAGAACCCTTGGATGCATTCCATCCGGTCCTGGGGACTTGTCCACAATCAGTCCTCCAGTCTTTTGAGCACTGCCTCTCTAGTAACAATAATGTCATTCAGGCCCTCCACTCTTACCAACTTTCCATCGCTAACACCCGGCAAATTATTCATGTCCTCCTCCGTGAAGACCGAAACAAAAAAAAGTTATTCAAGGCCTCAGCCACTTCCCCATCCCCTACCACTAAGTCCCCCCTCTCATCCTCTAAGGGTCCAACGTTCACCCTAGCCAGCCTCTTCCTTTTTATATATTTATAAAAACTCTTGCTATCCTTTTTTATATTTAGCACTAGCCCAGCTTCATAGTTTATCCTACCCTTCTTTATCAACTTCTTCGTCATTCTTTGTTGATATTTAAACCTCTCCCAATCCTCTTCTCGCCCACTACTTTTAGCCACTCTAAACGCATCAGCTTTTAATTTAATACTCTCCTTTATCTCCTTCGTTATCCACGGCTGATTATCTCTCCTCCTACAATCCTTTTTAACCATCGGAATAAATTTCTGCTGAGCACCAAGAAAGATCTCCTTAAAGATCCTCCACTGTTCCTCAGCAGACCTACCTTCCAACGCGCTCCGCCAATCAACATTCGCCAATTTCTCTCTCATCCTACCGTACTCCCCTCTGTTCAAACAAAGGACACATGTCCGGGAACCCACTTTCTCCTCCTCCATCTGCATCAGAAACTCCACCATACAATGATCACTCTTCCCAATAGGATCCTTCACCACAAGGTCCCTAATTCTACCTGCCTCATTACATAACACCAGATCCAAGATAGCTCGCTCTCTCGTCGGCTCCAACACACACTGTTCAAGGAAACTATCCCGGCAGCATTCCAAGAACTCTTCCTCAAGCCCACCGCGTCCAACATGGGTCAACCAATCAATATGTAGATTGAAATCCCCCATAATTATCGCCGTTCCATTCCTGCACGCCACATTTATTTGCTCGTTAACAGCCCGCCCCACCTCCAGGTCATTATTTGGGGGCCTATAAAGGACACCCACCAGCGTCTTCCTCCCTTTGCTGTTCCTAATCTCCACCCATAATGATTCCACTTTCTGCTCTTTGATTCCTATATCATCCCTTACTACCACCCTGATGCTATCCTTAATCAGCAGAGCTACGCCCCCCCCTTTTTCCTCCCGCCTATCCTTCCTAAACACTTGATACCCCTGTACATTCAGCTCCCAGTCCCTGTCACCTTGCAGCCACGTCTCTGTAATGGCCACCAGATCATATCCATTTGTGCTGATCTGCGCCACCAGCTCATCCACTTTATTCCGAATGCTTCGTGCATTCAGATAAAGTGCCTTCATCCCAGCCTTCACCTGGACCCTATTTGCCGGAACGCCACCAACCATACTCACGCCCCCTACTCCCTTTATTATTGGGACATCCTTTGGCCTCTTCCCGTACCTGTACCCTCTCCTTTACTTTCGACCCTGTAATTTCACCGACCCTCGCACCCTCCCCCACCCCCCCACCCCCCCCCCACCCCCCCCCCCCACCCCCCCCCCCCCCCCCCCCCACCCCCCCCATTAGTTTAAAGCCCTGTCTACAGTCCTATCTACACGATTCGCCAGGACTCTGGTCCCAGCACGGTTCAGACCAACACCATCCCACCTGAACAGGTCCCACCTACCCCAATACTGGTGCCAATGCCCCATAAATTCAAACCCATTCCTCCCACACCAATCCCTGAGCCACCCATTCACTTCCTTAATCTTATCAACCCTACGCCCGTCTGCACACGGTTCAGGTAGTAATCCAGAGATAACCACCTTGTCGGTTCTGCTTTTTAATTCCATTCCCAGCTTTTCATACTCCCTCCCCAGATCCTCAGTTCACATTTTGCCTATGTCGTTGGCACCCACATGTACCACAACGACCGGATTCTCACCCTCCCACTCCAGGTTCCTCTGCAGCCCAGATGCGACATCCCGGACCCAAGCACCAGGCACTCAACACACCCTTTCGTGCTCTTTGTCATTGTGACAAAGGACAGTGTCAATACCCTTAACCCCACTATCCCCAATTACCACTACGTTCCTTTTCACCTTCTCTTTGCCTATGTCTTGTGTCTGCATCACTGTACCGTGTGCAGTTTGCTCACCAACCTCACAGCCCTCGTTCTTGTCCACACTGGAAGCAAGAACCTCAAACCTGTTATGCAGATTGAGAGGCTGAGTCATTTGGTCCCCACCCTCCTTCCTCCAGTCCCCACCCCCCTTCCTCCGGTCCTCACCCTCCTTCCTCCTCTCAGCAGCCCCCTCCTGTTCCTGACCCTTAGAGTGAGCCAGTCTAGGGGGTGTGGATGGCTCTTGCACCCCATTGACAATGGCACACTCCCTCCCCCGATGAGCCTCAGTGTCTGTAGCTCAGAGGCCAGCTCAGCAACTTTGAGCTGGAGCTCCTCCAGCAACCTGCACTTACTGCAGACATGGTCACTGGAAAGGACCCTGGGGTCCACCAGCTGCCACATCATACAGAAACAGCACATCACATGCCCCTCCATTATTCCCTGTAGTAATACTGAACAACGATTTCAACGCAAACTTACCTGGCCCTTTTCTCCCTAGCCCTTAGATCCTAAGCCCTAGTAGCTCACTCCGCTGCCCGCTGTCTACACCAGGCCTCCTTTTAAACCTGGCGCTGTTTAAAAGCCTGCTTACCCACAAATCCCTGCTATCCACTCCCTTTGAATTCTTAAAGCGGTAAATACAAAAAGCCTGCAAAAATGCTTTTAAATGAATCTAACAGTTCTACAAGGTAAGTTCTTACTAAACACTAAAAAGCCCACGAAAATGCTTTTAAATGATTTACAGTTTTTAAACAGGTAATTTCTTACCTGACTCAGTGTTCCTTTACTCCGCCCGCTCCAGCGAACAAAGGATATTGAAATTGGGGGATTCAGTGATGGTAACATCATGGAATGCCGAGGGACGGTGGTTAGAGTTTCTCTTATTGGTGATGGTCATTGCCTGGCATTTGTGTGGCACGAATGTTACTTGTCACTTGTCATCCCAAGTCTGGATATTGTCCAGATCTTGTTGCATTTGAACATGGACTGCTTCAGTATCTGAAGAGCCATGAATAGTGCTGAATAATGTGCAATCATCAGCAAACACCCCACATCTGACCTTATGACAGAAGGAAGGTCATTGATGAAGCTGCTGAAGATGGTTGGGCCTAGGATGCTACCCTGATCTTTCATGAGCATGTTTACAGATGAATCCTGGTGGGATCCTGAGTAGCGGGGGTGAAAGTGAGGGGGGCATAGATGGGGACCGCAATGCATGGCATCGTGGGGGTGAAGCGGAGCAGGGTTTGAAATGCGTATACTTTAATGCGAGGAGTATTCGCAATAAAGTGGATGAACTTGCAGCGTGGATCAGTACCTGGAACTTTGATGTTGTGGCCATTTCAGAGACATGGATAGAGCAGGGTCAGGAATGGTTGTTGCAGGTTCCGGGGTTCAAATGCTTCAGTCGGAGTAGAGAAGGAGGTAGAAGGGGGGGAGGGGTAGCATTATTAGTCAAGGATTGTATCACAGTGTCAGAGAGGAAGTTTGATGAGGACTTGTCTGTTGAGGTAGTATGGACTGAGATTAGAAATAGGAGAGGAGAGGTCACCCTGTTGGGAGTCTTTTATAGACCTCCTAAAAGTTCTAGAGAGGTTGAGGAAAGGATTGCGGAGACGATCCTGGATAGGAGTGAAAGTAATAGGGTAATTGTTATGGGGGACTTTAACTTTACTAATATTGATTGGAATAGCTATAGCTCTAGCTCATTAGAGGGGTCAGTTTTTGTACAAAGCGTGCAGGAAGGTTTTTTGACTCAGTATGTTGATAGGCCAACTAGAAGTGAGGCTATATTGGATTTGGTGCTGGGAAATGAGCCAGACCAGGTGCTAGACTTGGAAGTTGGGGTGCATTTTGGTGATAGTGACCACAATTCGGTTACGTTCACCTTAGTGATGGAAAGGAATAGGCATGAACCTCAGGTCAGTAGTTTTAGCTGGGGGAAGGGTAATTATGAGGCTATTAGGAGAGAATTAGGAAGCATAGGTTGGACTAGGAGACTACAGGGTCTCGGAACGTCCAAAATGTGGAGTTTTTTCAAGGAGCAGCTACTGCGAGTCCTTGATATGTATGTCCCTGTCAGGCAAGGAGGAATTGGTCGAGCTAGGGAACCGTGGTGCACGAAGAAAGTTGATTCGCTGGTTAAAAAGAAAAAGGAGGCTTATATCCGGATGAGACTTGAGGGCTCAGGTAGTGCACTAGAAAGCTTTAGATTGGCTAGGAGGGAGTTAAAGAGTGAGTTAAGAAGGGCTAAAAGAGGACATGAGAAGACTTTGGCTGATAGGATTAAGGAGAATCCTAAGGCGTTCTATAGATACGTTAAGAACAGAAGGTTGGTTAGGGCAAGATTAGGGCCAGTTAGAGACAGCAGTGGGAATTTATGTGTGGAACCGGAAGAGATTGGAGGGGCATTGAACCAATATTTCTCTTCGGTGTTCACGCAGGGGGACATAAATGTAGCTGTGGAGAACACTGGGTTACAGGGTTGTAAACTGGACAGTATTGCAGTTGATAAGAAGGATGTGCTAGTTATTCTTGAGGGTTTGAAAATAGATAAGTCCCCTGGGCTGGACGGGATTTACCCTCGGATTCTCTGGGAGGCAAGAGAGGCGATTGCAGAGCCTCTGGCTCTGATCTTCAGGTCGTCGTTGGTCACTGGTATAGTGCCAGAAGATTGGAGGATAGCGAATGTTGTCCCATTGTTTAAGAAGGGGAACAGAGACTTCCCTGGGAATTATAGACCGGTGAGTCTTACTTCTGTTGTGGGCAAGGTTTTAGAAAAAATTATTAGGGATAGGATTTATAGTTATTTGGAGAATAATGAATTGATTGGAGATAGTCAGCATGGTTTTTTGGAGGGTAGGTCGTGCCTTACTAACCTTATTGAGTTTTTTGAGAAAGTGACCAAAGAGGTGGATGGGGGTAAGGCAGTTGACGTGGTATATATGGACTTTAGTAAGGCGTTTGATAAGGTTCACCATGGAAGGCTTCTGCAGAAAATGCAGATGTGTGGGATTGAGGGTGATTTAGGAAATTGGATCAGGAATTGGCTGGCGGATAGGAGACAGAGGGTGGTGGTTGATGGTAAGTATTCGTCATGGAGTTCAGTTACGAGTGGTGTGCCTCAGGGATCTGTTTTGGGGCCACTGCTGTTTGTAATTTTTATAAATGATCTGGATGAGGGTATAGTTGGGTGGATTAGTAAATTTGCTGATGACACCAAAGTCGGAGGTGTGGTAGATAGTGAGGAAGGGTGTCTTAGTTTACAGGGAGACTTGGACAAGCTGCAGAGCTGGGCCGAGAGGTGGCGGATGGAGTTTAATGCGGAAAAGTGTGAGGTAATTCACTTTGGCAGGAATAACAGATGTGTAGAGTATAGGGCTAACGGTAGGACTCTGAATAGTGTGGATGAACAGAGGGATCTAGGTGTATGTGTACATAGATCCCTGAAAGTTGGGAATAAAGTAGATAGGGTTGTTAGGAAGGCATACAGTGTCTTGGTGTTTATTGGTAGGGGGATTGAATTTAGGAGCCGCAGCGTCATGTTGCAACTGTACAAAACTCTGGTGCGGCCGCACTTGGAGTACTGTGTGCAGTTCTGGTCCCCACATTATAGGAAGGATGTGGAGACTTTGGAGAGGGTGCAGAGGAGGTTTACCAGGATGTTGCCTGGTATGGAGGGGAGGTCCTATGAGGAGAGACTGAGGGATTTGAGGTTGTTTTCGTTAGAAAGAAGGTGGCTGCGAGGGGACCTTATTGAGACATATAAGATGATTAGAGGTTTAGATAGGGTGGACAGTGATAGCCTTTTTCCTCGGATGGAGAAAGCTAGCACGAGGGGGCATGGCTTTAAATTAAGGGGTGGTAGTTATAGGACGGATGTCAGGGGTAGGTTCTTTACCCAGAGGGTGGTGAGGGATTGGAATGCCCTGCCTGCTGCAGTTGTAAATGCGCCTAGTTTGGGGGCGTTTAAGAGATCCGTGGATAGGTTTATGGATGGAAAGGGTTTGGTTTAGGTTAGAGGGTCATTGCTTTTTAACTGGTCGGTGCAACATCGTGGGCCGAAGGGCCTGTTCTGCGCTGTAATGTTCGATGTTCTATGAATGTAGCTGATGAATCATAACCACTGCAAACAAATCTTAATCATAAGAACATAAGAAATAGGAGCAGGAGTAGGCCATCCAGCCCTTCGAGCCTGCCCCACCATTCAATAAGATCATGGCTGATCTGAAGTGGCTCAGTTCCACTTTCCCGCTTTCTCCTCATAACCCTTAATTCCCTTGCCAACCAAAAACCTATCGACCCATGTCTTAAATATATTTAGCGAGGCAGCCTCCACCGCTTCAACAGACAGAGAATTCCAGAGATTCACCACCCTTTGAGTGAAGAAGTTCCTCCTAAACTCTGATCTAAACTGCCCCCCCCCTTATTTTGAGGCTGTGCCCTCTAGTCCTGCTGTCCTTTCTAAGCGGGAAGAAACTCTCTACCCTATCCATCCCCTTCATTAACTTATACGTCTCTATAAGATCCCCCCTCATCCTTCTGAACTCCAGCGAGTACAGACCCAGTCTATTTAGTCTCTCTTCATAGGCCAACCCCCTCATCTCCAGTATCAGCCTAGTGAACCTCCTCTGCACTCCCTCCAAGGCCAATATATCCTTCCGCAAGTGCGACGACCAAAACTGCACACAGTACTCCAGCTGCGGCCCCACCAGTGCCCTGTACAGTTGCAGCAAGACCTCCCTGCTTTTATATTCAATCCCCCTCATGATAAAGGCCAGCATCCCATTCGCCTTCTTGATCACCTGCTGCACCTGCAGACTGGGTTTTTGCGACTCGTGCACAAGGACCCCCAGGTCCCTCTGCACTGTAGCATGCTGCAGCTTTCTGCCTTTTAAATAATAATCCCTCCTACTATTATTTCTGCCGAAGTGGATAACCTCACACTTGCTAACATTATACTCCACCTGCCAGGTCCTCGCCCACTCGCTCAGCCTATCCAGATCCCTCTGCAGACTTTCCACACCTTACACGCAATTTTCTTTTCCACTCATCTTCGTGTCATCAGCAAATTTCATCAACCTACACTCAGCCCCCTCCTCCAGATCATCTATATAAATGGTAAACAGTGGAGGACCCAGCACCGATCCCTGCGGCACTCCACTAGTCACCAACCGCCAATCAGAATAGCACCCACTGATACCAACTCTCTGCTTCCTATTAGACACCCAATCCTCTATCCACGCAAACACCTTACCCCCAACTCCGTGCACCCTAACCTTCTGTACATTTTGTGAGGCACCTTATCAAACACCTTTTGAAAATCTAAAAACACCACATCCACCGGTTCCCCGCTGTCTACTGCACTAGTCACATCCTCATAGAAATCCAATAAATTTGTCAAACACGTCTTCCCCTTAACGAATCCGTGCTGCGTCAGCTCGATCAAACCATTCTTTTCTAGGCGCCTCGCTATTTCTTCTTTGATGACGGATTCTAGCATTTTTCCAACTACAGACGTTAAACTAACCAGCCTATAATTCCCTGCCTTTTGTCTGCTACCTTTTTTAAACAGCGGCGTAACATTAGCCGTTTTCCAATCTTCCGGCACTTCCCCGGAGGTCATTAAGGTCTTTTTCATTATAAAAGATGCTTCTTGGAATAACATCTACATCAACCCTATTCCAAAAATCAATGGATCAGGTCTGTAGCACAATGTCACCTGGATGATATTCTAAATACAGGGTCCAGTGAACAGGAGCACTTGATTAATTTCAAAGTAATTAATTGGAACACCTTCAAGCACATTGTCTGTGTATCAAGAATGAAAAGTATGACTTTTTTCAGGCGTCAGTCCAGTATCTGGGTCACATTATTGATAGTAAAGGGCTATATACAGCCTCAAAAAAGATGGAAGCTATTTGAGAAGCATCACTTCCAATAAATGTGACACAATTGGATATTTCTCGTAGGATTAGTAAATTATTATCGGAAATTTGTTTCTAACTTTGCTATATTGTTGAAACAATTCCATAATTTACTGTTTGTGAAACAGTCATGGGACTGGGCCACAGAATGTGTGAAAGCGTGCAAGGGCATCAAAGGTGCTTTGTAGAAGTCTGAAGTATTGGTTCATTTTAATCCAAAACTATCATCACTGCTTGTTTGCGCAGCTTCAGCTTCTGGAGTAGGGGCAGTCATTTCACATATTATATTATGCCTTTGGGAAATGAGTAACCAATAGCTTCATGTACTCTGACTAATGCTGAATCTAACTATGCTAGAAAAAGAGGCATTGAGTATAATATTTGACAAACAAGGGTCTCATCATTATTCATGTGGTTGTCATTTCACATTATTGACAGATTTTAGACCATTAACTACTATTTTTGGGCCATATAAAGACATATCTTCATTAGCTGCTAGCCAATTGCAAAGATGGTCACTGATAAGAACATAAGAATTAGGAGCAAGAGTAGGCTATTTGGTCCCTCAAGCCCGTTCCACTGTTCGATAAGATCATTGCTGATTTTTGTGGACTCAGCTCCACTTGCCCGCCCCGCTCACCATGACCCTTTATTCCTATTTTGTTCAAAAATTTATCTATCTTTGCCTTAAAAACATTTAATGAAGGAGCCTCAACTGTTTCACTGGGCAGGGAATTCCACAGATTCACAACCCTTTGGTTGAAGAAGTTCCTCCTCAACTCAGTCCTAAATTTGCTTCCTCTTATTTTGAGGCTATGCCCCCTAATTTTAGTTTCACCTTCCAGTAGAAACAACTTCCCTGCTTCTATCTTATCTATTCCCTTGATAATCTTATATGTTTCTATAAGATCCCTCTTCATTCTTCTAAATTCCAATGAATATAGTCCAGTCTACTGAGTCTCCCTTCATAAGCCAACCCTCTCAACTCCGGAATCAACCCAGTGAATCTCCTCTGCACCACTTCCAGTGCCAGTATATCCTTTCTCAACTAAGGAGACCAAGACTGTACACAGTGCTCCAGGTGTGGCCTCACCAGCACCTTATACAGCTTCAATATAACGTGTTTTTAAATTCCATCTCTCTAGCAATGAAGGGCAAAATTCAATTTGCCTTCTTAATTACCTGCTGCACCTGCAAACCAACTTTTTGTGATTCATACACAAGGACAGCCAGGTCCCTCTGCACAGCAGCATGCTACAATTTTTTACCATTTAAATAATAGTCCATTTTGCTGTTATTCCTACCAAAATGGATGGCCTCACATTGACCAACATTGTACTCCAATCTGCCAGACCCTTGCCCTCTTAGACATTGTAGATCCCTTTGCAGACTTTCAGTTCCTCTGCACACGTCGCTCTGCCACTCACCTTAGTGTCACCTGTGAATTTTGACACACTACACTTGGTCCCCAACTCCAAATCATCTTTGTAATCTGTAAACAATTATGGCCCCAACACTGATCCCTGAGGCACACCTGTAGTCACTGATCACCGACCAAAAAACACTGATTTACTCCTACTCTTTGCTTTCTGCTTGTTAACCAATCCTCCGTCCATGCTAATACATTACCTGTGCACCTTTATCTTTTGCAGCAGGCTTTGGTGCGGCACCTTGTCAAATTCCTTCTGGAAATCCAGATACACCACATCCACAGGTTCCCCACTGTCCACTGCACATGTAATGTTCTCAAAGAATTCCACCAAATTAATCAAACGTGACCTGCCCTTCATGAACCCGTGCTGCATCTTCCCAATGGGACAAGTTACATCCAGATATCTTGCTATTTTTTCCTTGATGATTGATTCAAGCATTTTCCCTACTACAGAAGTTAAGCTAACCGACCTATAGTTACCTGCCTTTTGTCTACCTCCTTCTTTAAATGGTGGCGTCACATTTGCTGTTTTCCAATCTGTGGGAACCACCCCAGATTCCAGCAAATTTTGGTAAATTACCTATTTGCTATTTTCCCTGCTATCTCTTTTAGTACCCTGGGATGTATTCCATCAGGACCAGGTATGTGTCTATCTTTAGCCCCATTAGTTTGCCCAACACTACCTCTTTAGTGATGATGATAGTTTCTAGATCCTCACCTGCCATCAATTCTTGCCATTAATTTCTGCCATGTTATTTGTGCCTTCCACTGTGAAGACCGACACAAAATTCCTGTCCGATGCTTCAGCCATTTTCTCATTTCCCGTTATTACATCCCCCTTCTCATCATCTAAAGAACCAATGTTTACTTTAGCCACTCTTTTTCATTTTATATATTTGCAGAAAGTTTTGCTTTCTGTTTTTCTGAGCTAGTTTCCTCTCATAATCCATTTTACTTTTCTTTATAGCTTTTTGTGTGGTTTTCTGTTGATCTTTAAAGATTTCCCAATCCTCTAGGTGGTCCATACTTGATAGAGTTTAGAAGGATGAGGGGATGAAGGATGATCTAATTGAAACTTATAGAATACTGACAGGCCTAGATAGAGTGGATGTGGAGTTTCCACTAGTAGGAGAGACTAGAACTTGAGGGCACAACCTCAGAGTGAAGGGACGCTTCTTTAAAACTGAGATGAGGAAGAATTTCTTCAGCCAGAAGGTGGTGAATCTGTGGAACTCATTGCCACAGAGGGCTGCGGAGGCCAGGTCATTGAGTGTCTTTAAGACAGAGATAGATAGGTTCTTGATCAAGGGTTACAAGGAGAAGGCAGGAGAATGGGGTTGAGAATCCTATCAGCTGTGCTTGAAAGGCAGAGCAAACCTGATGGGCTGAATGGCCTAATTCTGATCGTATATCTTATGGTCTTATGGACTGAAGAATCATCAATATTGTTCCCTTATTTAAGAAAGGAACTAGCGATAATCCAGGAAATTATAGATTGGTAAGCTTGACGTCTGTGGTGGGGAAGCTTTTGGAGAAGACACCTTTGAGTCCCTTGAAAAGTATAGGAGGTGTAGGAATAGAGTTAAGAGATAAATCAGGAGGGCAAAAGGGGGACACAAGATTGTTTTGGCAGATAAGGCAAAGGAGAATCCAAAGAGCTTCTACAAATACATAAATGTCAAAAGCAGTTATTGGATAGGCGCATGGAGCACACCAGAATGATAAGGAGTAGGATAGCTTGATCTTGGTTTTGGACAAAGCTCAGCACAACATCGAGGGTCGAAGGATCTGTACTACGCTGTACTGTCCTAGGTTCTATGTTCTAAAAGAGTAACTAAGGAGAGAGTAGAACCTCTTAAGGATCAACAAAGTCATCTATGTACAGATCCACAAGAGAAGGGTGAGATCCTAAATGGATATTTCTCATCAGTATTCACTATTGAGAAAGGGATGGGTGTTAGGGGACTTGGGGAAATAAATAGTGATGTTTTGAGGAGTGTACATATTACAAAGAAAGAGCTGCTGGAAGTCTTAAAGAGCATCAAGGTAGATAAATCCCCGGGACCTGATGACGTGTATCCCTAGACATTGTGGGAGGCTAGGGAGGAAATTGTGGGTCCCCTCGCAGAGATATGTGAATCATTGATAGTAACAGGTGAGGTGCCAGAAGATTGGAGAGTGGTAAATGTTGTGCCTTTGTTTAAAAAGGGCTGCAGCGAAAAGCCTGGGAACTACAGGCCAGTGAGCCTCACATCTATGGTGGGAACATTGTTGGAGAGACAGAATTTACAGGCTTTTAGAGAAGCAAGGACTGATTAGGGACAGTCAGCATGACTTTGTGAGTGAAAATCATATCTCACAAATTTGATTGCATTTTTTGAAGGGGTAACCAAGAAGGTAGATGAGGGCAGTGCAGTTGATGTTGTCTACATGGACTTTAGCAAGGCCTTCGACAAGGTACCGCATGGTAGGTTGTTGCATAAGGTTAAATCTCACAGGATCCAGGATGAGGTAGCCAATTTGATACAAAATTTTCTTGATGACAGAAGCCAGAGTGGTTATAGAAGCCTGTGACTGGCGGTGTATCTCAGGGATCTGTGCTGGTCCACTGTTATTTGTCATTTATATTAATTGATTTGGATTACATGGTTAGTAAGTTTACTGATGATAGCAAGATTGGTGGCATAGTGGACAGTGAAGAAGGTTATCTAGGATTGCAACGGGATCTTGATCAATTGGGCCAGTGGGCTGACGAATGGCAGATGGAGTTTAATTTAGATAAACATGAGGTGATGTATTTTGGCAGATTGAACCAGGGCAGGACTTACTCAGTTAATGGTAGGACATTGGGAAGAGTTATAGAATAAAACAATCTAGGGTACAGGTTCATAGCTGCTTGAAAGTGGAGTCACAGGTGGACAGAGTGGTAAAGAAGGCATTCAGCATGCTTGGTTTCATCGGTCAGAACATTGAATACAGGAGTTGGGACGTCTTGTTGAAGTTGTACAAGACATTGGTAAGGTCACACTTGGAATACTGTGTACAATTCTGGTCACCCTATTATAGAAAGGATATTATTAAACTAGTGCAGAAAAGATTTACCAGGATGCTACTGGGACTTGATGATTTAAGTTATAAGGGGAGGCTGTATAGACTGGGACTTTTTTCTCTGCAGCATAGGAGACTTTGGAGTTTTCTTATAGAGGACTATAAAATAATGAGAGGCATTATCTCATAGTCAATATCTTTTCCTAAAGGTAGAGTAGTCTAAAACTAGAGGGCATAGGTTTAAGCTGAGATGGGAGAGATACAAAAGGGTGCAGAGGGGCAATTTTTTCACACAAAAGGTAGTGAGTGTCTGGAGCAAGCTGCCGGAGGTAGTAGTAGATGCGGGTACAATTTTGTCTTTTAAAAAGTGTTTAGACAGTTACATGGGTAAGATGGGTATAGAGGGATATCAGCCAAACATGAGCAATTGGGACTCGCCTAGTGGTTAAAAAAAAGGGTGGCATAGACAAGTTAGGCTGAAGAACCTGTATCCATGCTGTAAACCTCTACGACTCTATGACTATGACACTTTGCATCCATCTCTACCAATGATGGCACAGCCTCAAAATAAGTGGGGGGGGGGGGGGGGGGGGGGCGCAGTTTAGAACAGAGTTGAGGAGGAACTTCTTCACTCAAAGGGTGGTGAATCTCTGGAATTCTCTGCCCATTGAAGTGGTGGAGGCTACCTCACTAAATATATTTAAGACTTGAGTAGATAGGTTTTTGGTAGGCAAGGGAATTCAGGGTTATGGGGAGTAGGCGGGAAAGTGGAACTGATCCACTTCAGATCAACCATGACCTTATTGAATGGCGGGGCAGGCTCGAAGGGCTAGATGGCCTACTTCTGCTCCTATTTCTTATGTTCTTATGAGGAAGATACTACCCAGTCCATAGAGATAGATGAGATAATCCCATCCCTAGTAGGGTAAAAAATTGAAAAGGGAGAAGTGTTGAATAGACTGTCGGTACTGAAAGTTGACAAAGCACTGGGACTTAATGAGATGCATTCCAGGATATTGAAGGAAGTGAGAATGGAAATTGCGGGGCCACTGGCCATAATCTTCCAGTCTTCTCTAGACTCAGAGGAAGTAACAGAAGACTGGAGAATTGTAAAGATTAGGCCAAAATGCTGTTTGCCTTCCCAACTTCTTCTTGGATCTGCTTACTAGCTTTTCGTAATTCATGCACGAGAGCACTTGGAATCCTCCGAACTTCACACAGCTGCAGTGTCTCTCCTTTTAGATAATAATCTGCTTTTTGATTCCTCCTACCAAAGTGTGTGACTTCACACTTCCCCATATTAAACACCATTTTCCAGGCTTTTGCCCAGTCACCCAGTCTAAACATATCCCATTGCAGAATCACAAATCCTCAACCTGCCCTTCCATCTATCTTCGCATTATCGGCAAATTTGGAAACCTTACATTCTGTTCCTTCCTCCGGGTCATTAATGTAAATAGAGAACAATTGTGGGCCAAGAACTTACCTCTGCGGTACTCTGCTAGTTACATCTTTCCACTCTGAAAAAGACCCATTTATTCCAACTCTCTGTTTTCTATGTGACAGCCAGTTTTCAATCCGTGCTAACACAATCCAATTCCATAGGCTTTTATGCACCAGCCTCTTGTGTAGCACCTTGTCAAATGTCTTTTGTAAATCTAAACTATGACAAAGTTTCTGCATGCATGGGATACCAGAAGTTGTAGTCTCTGACAATGACACTGCTTTTACAGCACCGAGTTTCAGATCTTCATGATTTTTGATGGAATCAAACACTGTTGACTGAACGAGCAGTACAAAATTTGAAGCTCAGCATGAAGAAGCTTCAATAGAGACCAAACTGGTACAATCTTTATTCAGCTTTAGGACTACCCCTCACACAATGACAGGAATTGCACCAGCAGAATTGTTAATGGCATGGAGGTTTTGGAGACGATTAAGCTTACTATTCCCAAACTTGGCGATGAGGGTGTAGTCCCAACCAGGAAACCAGAAGAAGAACTCTGAGTCTCAAGGACAGAAAGAATATTCAAAACTGGTAACCCTGTCCATGTGAGGAGCTTTGGGGACGGCCTCAGTTGAGTCCCCTGGATCATAACGTGCCTTATAAGGTACAAGGAAGCACCAGGAGTAGAGAATCCATACCAGTGTAGGCCTCATTACCAGCCATGGGGACAACCACTGCCAACATCGAGTCACAACTAGAAGTCAACCCCAAACCTGCCCTTCTGGGTGATGAGAACACGAATTCCAAGAAGGAAGGGAAGAGACCAGCACCACAACTGAAGCAAGACCTCAGGAAGAACCAGCATCAGTGTTTTTATGGTGCCTCCTTCAAAAGTGGTCTCCAATCCACTTCAAACCCTTGATATGGTCTCCTAGGCAGATCAATAAGCAGAGGAAAACATCCTTCCACGGCAGGGGTGTTGGGGAAGAAATGGACTTGAAGGGTAGGGTGGATCATCAATAGATCTTCCCATGGCCTCACAGAATATGAGCTTCCCTGTTCAGTGAGCAAAGGCTCACTCCATAAGGATGGAGCAGTGGGAGGGTTTAAAACCAGTGGTTTGATGATTTTGGACACATTGTGAATAAAGAGTGATGGTGACGGAAGACTAGCCTTGGTAAGAATAATACATCTATCATTTTTATTAGTACCTTTCAGTACTTTTATTCCAACCAAAAATCCCAATTCAAACTGAACCCAATTCATGGTCCCCACATAAGAAATAAATAAGATCCAAGCTGATAAGATGAGGCATTACACCCATCCCAGGCTTTGAAAAATTGCATCAGGTGAAGTCTTGGTTTAACTGCATTGATAACCTGATCCTTTACCCTAGCTGAGACAAACCACAATCACAGGCATCAGCACATCCCCAGCATGATGGGCTAGCCTCGTCACTTGCCTGATCACTTCTCCCAGGTAAGTTAATACACCTAAGATATTAAGGGATTAACATCGCATGCAACTAAGAACTTTTGAGTTTATTTCAAAATGACAAGCTTAAGATATCTGTGATTAATGAATTTACCCTTTAACAGTTCTCTTTCTTTCAACATAACGATATTATGACCTTAGATATGGTTAATCTGACTAGAACAAAGGGTGTCTTGTGATTAGCTATATTGTATCAGATCGCATGTGAACATAACGATTGTAAAAGCTACATAAAAGAGGACTGTCCCATTGTTCGACGCGTCTTTGCTACGTGACTCCCAGCACTGAGTGGAAGTTACATAGCAAAGGTTTGCCGGCTTGCATATGTAAGAAGAATAAAGAACTTTTGAATTGGACAACGGTTGGTGTTTGCCTTTGCATCAAGGACGGAAGAGTCTCGCGAAAAACGAACTTAACAATTGGCACTGCAGAGCAAGGTTCCAACATATACAGATGTCCTCCAAGGCGGACTGAATAAGCGATTGTCTGGATGTCAGTAACGTGAGACGGACGGGCCCACAAGGTAAGCTTAACCTTGGTCTTTCTCACTGAACTAATACTCAGTTGATCCTTCGTCCCCTGAGGCCCTGTAATGATGGAACCCAGAGATGACTTATGTCCTTGGACACTGACTAGTCCTAAACTGGGAGGTTAGAGTCTCCTGGATGCACTTGTGGTTAGAGTCCCCAGGTTTGTGTATTAAGAAACCGGGCAGTTCGAATCCCCCAGTTGCCCTGGTGGTTAGAATCTCCAGGTTTATTTATTAAGACACTGGGTGGTTAGAGTCCCCAGGTTTATTCAGTAAGAAAGTGGAGGGTTCGAGTCTCCCACATGCACCTGGAGGTTAGAGTCCCCAGGGTTTTGGTATATTAAATCCGGGAGATTTGAGTCCCCCGGTGGCTGGGGTTTGAGTCCCTAGGTCGGTAGAATTTGAAGTTCGAGTCCTCTGAGACATAGTAATAGTGGGAATAACTAGGGAAATATTATAAATTAATTGGCAAGATGGAAAATTGATTAGAGGAAATCTAAGGTTGATCTAATAATTTGAGTAGTTTTTGTATTTCAGTGTCTTGTGGTCTGATTGCTTGTCAAATATAGGTGGTTGTTGTTACATTAGATTGAGAGTAGGAGTTGTTAAAGCCTGTTCATCCTTGTAGAGTATTTATTAATTTGTTTTCAGAAAAAAAGAAGTAAAGGTTGGGAATTAGGTAAAGTTGGAGAAGTAACCGAAAAGTCAAAGCTGGCCAGCTGGGAGTTTAGAAGGATGAGGGGGGATCTTATAGAAACGTATAAGATAATGAAAGGGATGGATAGGGTAGAGGTAGAGAAATTCTTCCCGCTTAGAAAGGACAGCAGGACTAGAGGGCACAGCCTCAAGATAAGGGAGGGTGGGGGCACAGTTTAGATCGGAGTTGAGGAGGAACTTCTTCACTCAAAGGGTGAATCTCTGGAATTCTCTGCCCGTTGAAGTGGTGGAGGCTGCCTCGCTAAATATATTTAAGTCACGGGTAGATAGGTTTCTGATAGACAAGGGAATTAAGGGTTATGGGGAGAAAGCGGGAAAGTGGAACTGAGCCACTTCAGATCAGCCATGATCTTATTGAATGGCGGAGCAGGCTCGAAGGGCTAGATGGCCTACTCCTGCTCCTATTTCTTATGTTCTTACGTTCTTATGATAATGCACATTGGAGAGGGATCAGTAAATGTGATGATGGAGGGAAACCCAACACTTGGGAAATGTTGAAGTGGGAATGTGAGAATCATGAGAAGGAGAAAAGAGAGAGAGTGGAACAAGAGAGGTTGGAAAGGGAGAGATGACACCGAGAAAAAAAGACTAGAGCGACAGGCTGAACAACGGAAAGACAAAAAAACCAGAGGTACTGCCTGACATAGCTGGCATGCCATTGTTGTTCCAAAGTACTAAGTTTTTCTTCTGCTCCACTGTTAATCCGGCCCCTTTCCTGACTGCTCCCCCTGATGACCTCCCACAACCCCCTCATGATTGCTTACTTCAGAATCACTTTTTGACCTCGCCTTGTTCTGACCTTACTCACCTTACCTTCTCCAGAGCTTACCTTGTATGTTGGTAGCAGTTCCTACCTCTCTCCCTCTGGGAGACCCATTTCTGGCTACTCAGTTGTAAACAATACTACCATCCTGGAGACAGCCACATCGACCCTTCAGTCTCTGCGCAAAAGGCTGACCTCTTTGCCCTCACCTGCGCCTGCATCCTCGCTGCGAACAAATCCGCAAACATTTATACTGACTCCCGTTACGCCTTCGGGGTTACCCACGATTTCAGCCAATTATGGGCCCATAGATGTTTCCTTACCTCTTCGGGGACTCCCATCCAAAACTTCCCTTATGTTCGCAATCTTCTCCAAGCCATCCTCGTCCATCAACAACTGACCATTATTAAATGTACCGCCCATGCTGCCGATGGCTCGGCAGTGACCACGGGTAATGCTAGGGCTGATTATGCCACCAAAAAGGCTGCAACAGCCCAAACTAACACAGTGCCCACCATGAATAAACAGGCAATAAATCGCTCACCTTCTTTGAACACACCCAGCATGCCAGATATAGTCACTATTCAGCACTTATAGGGGGACGCCATGCTTCTGAACACGATTTTTGGAAGACACGTGGATGTTCGCATTCTGCGTCAAAAGGCCTCTGGGTCACTCCAGCTGGCCAAGTTTGTATCCCAGATACATTACTGCCTTTATTGATTGATTGTCTACACTCTGACACCCACCTTGGGAAGGAGGGAATGAGTGGAATATTGCTTCTTACCTGGTGGCACCCCCAACCGGCCAAGGCTGCTCAGTCTCACATAGCATCATGATTAACCTGCCAACAAAATAACATTGGCCAAGGAATAAAGTGCTCACCAGGGAAAACACCCTTGTCGGGTGGCCCATTTGATTGTATTCCGTTGGATTTTATCGAATTACCGCATGTGCAGTGTTATAAGTATTGTCTTGTAATTGTTGATGTGTTTAGTAGATGGATGGAGGCTTTCCCAACTACAAATAACAAGGTCTCGACAGTAGTAAAGTTGTTATTGAAAGAAATAATACCGAGATTTGGGGCACCCCAGCAGATTAGCTCGTACAATGGCCCCCATTTTGTAGGGAACTGTGTGACATATTACACATTCAGCAGCAGTCCAACTGTGCCTACCACCCCCAGGCAGCAGGAACAGTGGAAACAGTTAATGGGGCCCTTAAAGCTAAGCTAGCCAAGCTAACATCTGAAACTAAATTGTTTAAAAGTCTTACCCTTAGCCCTCTACCACATGAGAATAACACCCCACTCTACCACTGGACTGTCGGCTGCGGAGATAATCTTTGGTAAACCAAGTAGGACGCTCTGGGATGCAAATACAAGCCAGCCCGCCCACTCAGATAGATTTACACGTTATGGGAGACAAATACAGAAGTACTTCCGACAGCTAACATCGTCTTTAAAGTTTCTTCATCCACAGGTACAGTGTGCCTTTGGATCAACTCCACGGACACCAGATCAAGATTCTGACCCACAGGACTAATTCTCTGGACCACAGATAGGAAACCTCATGCTAATAAAGAACTGAGATCAACCCAAACTTGGGCCATGGTGGAAAGGACCGTTCCAAGCCCTCTTCCAGACTCCAGCTGCAACCAAGGTTCAAGAACAACCTCGCTGGATACATCTGAGTGACTGTAAACAGTGGATACCAACATCCACTAATAAATCATGAAGTTTATCTTCACCTTCTTCGGCCTTTCCGCTATTTTCCTGGCACCCGGACAACCAGGGAAGGAAGCCTAAAAGATGGATTGAGTAATGGACAATTTCACTTTTAACACCTTTTTGTACATGTCTTACGAGTAAGCTGTAAAGTTTAATGTAAGCACATGTTGGGTCTGCTCATACGTACCACCACAGGCCAAAGAGGGAATCCTCCTATTCCCTATTCCGCTCAAACCCCGGGAAATGATAGAATGGATTTTGTATCAAAACAGGACTGATTGCGGAATAAGAAATTCCTCCCAATTTCCATAGAGGAAATTGGCTAATTGACATCAGCAGTGATGGATCTACAATGAAGAAGGGGGGGGATGCACTCTATCAACTTTTAAGATTACCAACCCAACTATAATAGGTCAGAGTCTCCAACCCACTTCGTTGTAAACAATCAACATCTGCCTGATGAGAAACGAAACCAAATCCGTTGGCCGTAGCTACTGCATTTAGAAGTTTAATGTCACCACTCTCAGTAGTAGTATGGTAAACCTGAGGCCTAAAGTCCATTGCCTACAGCCAAATCATTTTGGTTTACTATGGGGGCTCCATTCCAACTCGACCCAGTTCTATTAAACAAAATGGTAGTGTACAATGGCACCTATTTTGTCTGTGAAGATAACGCCTATCCTTGGCCTCCCTGGGACTGGTCTGGATCTTGCTATCCAGCGTATGTGGTCCCCTATGTCCGGCACTATGACTCCCTGCATCTCCACCTCAAGATACACCTGTTGAGATCGGGCCATCACCGGAGCTGAGCAATTTTGGATGATAGCCTTTCCTACCTATGGGACAGCAAGGGCAGCTCGAGAGCTGATCAATATGGCTCCAGCTCTTGAGAAAATAGCTAATGATACTGCGGATGGATTAGAGGATGTCAGCACTACTATCTCTGAAGTTTCAGCTGAAGTCATAGCTATACGGACGGCGGCACTCCAAAATCAAATGGCTTTAAATTACTTGTTGGTGGCTACCAGAGGCACCTGCGCCCTAATAGGTTCTGAGTGCTGTACATACATTCCAGGCTCCTCCGACAATATCATTGATATAACTGAGCACATTAAAAAGACAGCTGACAAAATTAGAACCAAGGGGCAGAACTTTAAGGACTATAATCCTCCTGGCTGGTGGCCCTTTGGTAACCTCTTTGGGGACTGAGGAGGAATGATATTGCATTTGGGACTCATTATTCTGGTGGTTTGCTTATTATTGTTCTTGCTACAATGTGTTTGTTGATGCCTGACCTATAACAGAGCACAAACTCCTCTCTAAAGGTTAAAGTTATCACGAAATGATAACAGGAGGGAATGAGATATTAAGGGGTTAACATCGCATGCAACTAAGAACTTTTGAGTTTATTTCAAAATGACAAGCTTAAGGCATCTGTGATTAATGAATTTACCCTTTAACAGTTCTCTTTTTTTCAACATATTATGACCTTTGATATGGTTAACCTGACTAGAACAAAGGATGTGTTGTGATTAGCTATATTGTATCAGATCAGCATAAGGATTGTAAAAGCTACATAAAGGAGGACATAGAACTCTACAGTGCAGAAAGAGGCCCTTCAGCCCATCGAGTCTGCACCAAACACAATCCCACCCAGGCCCTACCCCATATCCCTACATTTTAAACCCACTAATCCCTCTAACATACGCATCCCTAGACACTAAGGGGCAATGTTAGCATGGCCAATCAACCTAACCCACACATCTTTAGACTGTGGGAGGAAAGCAGAGTACCCGGAGGAAACCCACGCAGACATGAGGAGAATGTGCAAACTCCACACAGACAGTGACCCGAGCCGGGAATCGAACACAGGACCCAGGAGCTGTGAAGCAGCAGTGCTAACCATTGTGTTACCGTGCCGCCCTTTGTTTGGCGCGCCTTTGCTACCTGACTCCCAGCACTGAGTGGAAGTTATGTAGCAAAGGTTTGCCAACTTACAATGTAAGCAGAATAAAGAACTTTTGAATCAGACAGCGGTTGGTGTTTGCCTTTGTATCAAGGACGAAGAGTCTCGCGAGAAACGAATTAACACACCCATCTTCCGTACAATAATTTTACTGTGTAGAATAATGAGGCATTACAAGTTATTTTGCACCCCAGATATTACCACTGTCTGACCTTTAAGTAATGCTAGTTTTAACTGTGATAGCAACACCAGTTCGAGAGGCTCAAGCTCCCTTTTCTATCTGACCTGACAAACAAATCGACAGTGCTATTTGGTATCATCTTTATCTGCAAAGTTGCTTTCAAATGATGGCAATTGATCCTATATCAGCTACCTTCATGCAAATCTTTTCTATATTCAAAGAACAAAGAACAAAGAAAATTACAGCACAGGAACAGGCCCTTCAACCCTCCAGCCTGCACCGACCATGCTGCCCGACTTAACTAAAACCTCCTATCCTTCCAGGGACCATATCCCTCTATTCTCATCCTATTCACGTACTTGTCAAGACGCCTCTTAAAAGTCACTGCTGTATCTGCTTCCATTACCTCCACTGGCAACAAATTCCAGGCACCCACTACTCTCTGTGTAAACATCTGCCTCGTACATCTCTTTTAAATCTGCCCCTCACACCTTAAACCTGTGCCCCCTAGTAATTGACTCTTCCACCCTGGGAAAAAGCCTCTGATTATCCACTCTGTCCATGCCTATCATAATCCTTCTATCAGGTCACCCCTCAACCTCCGTTGTTCCAGTGAGTACAAACCAAGTTTCTCAAACCTCTCCTCATAGCTAATGCCCTCCGTACTAGGCAACATCCTGGTAAATCTTCTCTGTACCCTCTCCAAAGCCTCGACATCCTTCTGGTAGTGTGGCAACCAGAATTGAACACTGTATTCCAAATGCGGCTTAACTAAGTTTCTATAAGGCTGCAACATGACTTGCTAATTTTTAAACTCAGTGCCGTGGCCAATGAAGGCAAGCATGCCGTATGTCTTCTTGACTATCTTCTCCACCTGCATTGCCACTTTCAGTGACTTGTGTACCTGTACACCCAGATCCCTTTGCCTATCTCTCAAGGGTTCTTCAATTCACCCTATATTTCCGATCTGTATTAGACCTTCCAAAATGCATTACCTCACCTTTGTCCAGATTAAACTCCATCTGCCATCTCTCCGCCCAAGTCTCCCACATCTGTATCCTCTGATGGTCCTCATTGCTATCTGCAATCTGCAAACTTGCTAATCAAACCAGTTTGATCACTACCTGTTCACTATTGGATAGGCTAAAGTTCTTTCTAATTCCCAAGGGGTAACTACATTGTACAAGCCTTTTCAAAATGTGAATCAACAGACTAAAATGTTGTAAGCAAGCTGCCTCAGAACAGAATGTAAAGAAATGAACTCTTAGTCAGCCTGATCCCAATATCTCACTTTTCTACTAATCTTCGCTACAATGGTTAGTTGAACAGTGCCTATTATGGAGGCCTTTCAGCTGTAACACCCATTGCTGCATCAAGGCTGTGATGAGTGGTTCTAACTGAGTGTCAGTGAGCAGGTTCTTGATAGTACTTACATTAAAAAGTAGCAGCAATCACGACAAGGACTGCAGCAGCTCAAGGTAAAGGCCCAAGAGAACCAGCATTACTCACATCCAAAGAATAATTTTAAAAATATAATTGCAGTTTTTAATTAAAAATAACTTGATAGCAGGGCAAACTCTGAAGAAGATGCAAGAGTTTGTAAGAGGATTTTGACAGATTACAAGAGTAGCAGATAGCTGGCAGTTGTTCAATTTAAATAAGCATTGCACTGTAGTGATTCTGTGATTTTCTGAAGTACTGCACTTTGGGGAAAAGGGATAATGCTAAGCTTCTAAAACAAAATGGAGGAACGCCAAAATCTAGGTCTGTAGATAATCAATCTTTAATGAGTAAAGGTGGGAAAGACTATTAAGAAGGTGAATGTGAGTCTTGCAGGAAAATGAATATAAAACCAGGTATGTGAATTTGGACAAAATATCAGTTTGACTGAAATATTATGTATCCGGGTGATCAACTTTGACAAAGGATCGTCTGGACTCGAAATGTCAGCTCTTTTCTCTCTTTACAGATGCTGCCAGACCTGCTGAGCTTTTCCAGCATTTTCTGTTTTGCTTACACATTCCAGCATCCGCAGTAATTTGCTTTTTTTTAACACAAAGGATACGACAGTCATACAAACATTACAACAATCATTCAATTAAATAAAAAGCCAAAGGTTATAGCTGTGAAGATAACTCAATAAACCCTTCACTCAGAGGGTGGTGGGTGAGTGGAATCAGCTGCCATCGGTAGTGGTGGAGGCAAATTCGATAGTGTCTTTTAAGAGACTTCTGGATGAGTACGTGAGACTTAATAGGATTGAGGGTTATAGATAAGCCTAGTAGGTTGAGATATGGTCGGCGCAACTTGTGGGCCGAAGGGCCTGTTTGCGCTGTAGTTTTTCTATGATTCTATGAATTGTCTTTATTTACCAGACAAAAAAGACTAAGGGGGAATGGTTTGGTTGGCAAATTGTTAAAATGAGGGGACAGATTCAGATATTAACAAAAATTGCAGCTAAAATACGATTCATAAAGATTTACAATATCACAGTGACAATTGATAGAGAAATTTGATTATTTAAAAGGGTGTTAGATATACATTTCTCAAAGAAAAAGACAAAAGGGAGTAAAAACAGATTATAGCAGGTTAGGTGCAACTGAACAACTAGAAACGATGTGTTCCTTGGGCAAACCTTCATTGATGTAACTTCTACAAGTATCTATTACTCTAGTAGATAACAGGTGCTTCATGTTATTTTTTCTGAGTTACATGCTTTTTCTTCTGGTTGTAAGCGCTATGTAACTTACCCTGTCTTTTAACTAACTAGCAACATCAAAATCAAGTGTTATACTTCACCCATAGAATTCACAGGATGCACTGCTGCAAAAAGATGAAACTTTGGTGATGTACCAAATTAGCTTAAAATGTTGAGAAGTGTAAAATATATGTGCTACGAATAAGAGTTATGTCACTGTAAGTGCTTTTCTTACTTTCAAATATTTAACCACAAATTTTATCAAAATCTCCCAGTTCACTCAAAATAAAATTTGAGGGAAAAAGCTTTAAATGACATATTTTCAAATCTAAAATGTAAGACTTCTTATGCCAAAACTGCAACTGAGATTAATTGTGAATGGGACCAGTATATAGGCAGCAACTATGGTGCAAGACCAGTCTACAAACAGCAATCAAAAGTAAATACAGCCAAATAACATGAAACAATTTGACACAATACTCATTGAAGTGATAATCATCCCATTCCCTCTTAACCAATGGAGATTAATTTATGAACAAGCGCTGTTTGATGCATTTCAGAATGAAGGTCTTTGTGATCTGAGGTAATCCACTTTGGCAGAAATAATAGGGATTATTATTTAAGAGGCGGAAAGCTGCAGCATGCTATGGTGCAGAGGGACCTGGGGGTCCTTGTGCATGATTCACAAAATCCCCGTCTGCAGGTGCAGCAGTTGGCCTTTATAGCGAGGGGGATAGAATATAAAAGCAGGGAGGTCTTGCTGCAACTGTACAGGGCACTGGTGAGACCACAGCTGGAGTACTGTGTGCAGTTTTGGTCGCCACACTTGCGCAAGGATATTTTGGCCTTGGAGGGAGCGCAGAGGAGGTTCACAAGGCTGATACCGGAGATGAAGGGGTTGGACTATGAAGAGAGACTAAATAGACTGGGGTCTGTACTCGTTGGAGTTTAGAAGGATGAGGGGGGATCTTATAGAGACGTACAAGAATGAAAGGGATGGACAGGGTAGAGGTAGAGAGATTCTTCCCGCTCAGAAAGGATAGCAGGACTAGAGGGCACAGCCTCAAGATAAGAAGGGGGACGCAGTTTAGAACGGAGTTGAGGAGGAAGTTCTTCACTCAAAGGGTGGTGAGTCTCTGGAATTCTCTGCCCGTTGAAGTGGTGGAGGCTACCTCGCTAAATATATTTAAGTCACGAGTAGATAGGTTTTTGACAGACAAGGGAATTAAGGGTTATGGGGAGAAAGCGGGAAAGTGGAACTGAGCCACTTCAGATCAGCCATGATCTTATTGAATGGCGGGGCAGGCTCAAAGGGCTAGATGGCCTACTCCTGCTCCTATTTCTTATGGTATTATGTTCTTATGTAATATTCAGTGCAACGTAAGGTAACCTAACACTTTCCGATTTAGTTGTCTTAGCATGCACATTTATATAGAATCAGAAACCCTACAGTGCAGAAAGAGGCCATTTGGCCCATTGCATCTGCACCGACCACAATCCCACCCAGGCCCCAGCCCCATCTCCCTGTATATTTACCAGCTAACCCTTCTAACCTACACATCCCAAGACACTAAGGGGCAATTTTAGCATGGCCAATTAGCCTAACACGCACATTTTTGGACTGTGGGAGGAAACCAGAGTACCCAGAGGAAGCCCACGCAGACATGAGGAGAATGTGCAAATCCACACAGACAGTGCCCCAAGCTGGAATCGAACCCAGGTCCCTGGAGCTGTGAAGCAGCAGTGCTAACCACTGTGTTACCGTGCTGCCCACAAATATAATTCAACTGAACAGCACAACTGACCTGCCCCACCCACCCCCGCCCCCCGTTTGAATAGAAAAAATGCATTTCTGTTGTTATTTGTTCATCTGTAAGAGTAACTACTGTAAGCTTTAGCATTTATTTACAATGCTATTTGAAGATGTTTATATTCAATCATTAGCACTAAAATAACCTGAATTAAACTAGCAGTTTTTCTTTCTAGCACCGAAAGAACCAAAATTGTTGGTTCAAATACTCTAAAGATGGCAGTATGTGTACAGTTCAGACGCAGACAAGGCAGTATCTATGACAGGTGCCAAAGCCACAAGGATACTCAGTGAGAGCAGAAGGTAGGAACAGGAAGCTCTTTGTTGCCATCCCACAGAAGCCTTTGCGACATTTGCTCAGCCATTAGAGCAGGGATTTTGCTTTTAAAGAAATCTGATTTACATCGAACACATCAGCATATAGTAATGTTAAAAAGTCTTATATTCTGTATATTTGATAATGTTGAAATTTGTCGACAAATAACTTTCTCAAAATGTAGGATCAAAGTTAATCATTAAATATTCAGGGCATTGGTTAAATATACGACAGTAAAGACCCTTGTGTCTCAGCATTTTCAACTGAATTTAAATAGATTGGCAAACACTCGAAACTCGGCTGCAGTCGGCACGAAGAACCGAAATGACGCTGAAAATTGTCTCTGCGATTCATTCAAATACGGTCGCTTTGTGATTCTCAATTTGCGATCCAGAGATTGTTCAAATCGTACTGGGGCACTCGGCATGAAACAGTCCCGTGTGCAGTGTATCATCGAAACGGAGTAATGCTGATGTGAATAATGTGAACGATCTAATCCCGTTAAAAACGAATGACATTTGAATAAAAAGTGCCGGAAAATTAAGAATTGTAAATACTTTTGCACAAATTCGGGGCCTTGCAACCACATTCCTTCCAATGAGCGTGACAGTGGCAATCAGCAAATAACCATTTGACCCGCAATTCTGCAGTAAGAGACACAGTCACTCACCAATAATCTGGAACATGAATCCTCTTTATAAAAAACTTGTGTCAAATTCTTCATGAATGCAAGAGTTAAAATAATCCAAGGATTTGCTTCCGTTCTTGCGCTGAAATCGGATCAAAAAGCGGAGCTGCAATTTACACAAAATATTTAATCCTCAAAAACCAGTCTGACAATAATATTGCAGCTCCATGCCTTTCAAAACCAGGAACGAAATATAGATTCGGATTTAGACAAAGATGAATCTGCAAGCTCGGTTAATAATTTCTCCAAACGTGCCTAAAAACCGAAGTAGATTTCAAGCGATACAGGCATCAAAATTCAAGGAAACACCGCCCCCAAAGCCAAGCTGAGAAAAGACAATGAAGAACATCCTTCCACACAGAGTGAATACGCAATAGAGAAGCAGAGCTGGGTAAAGGAGTACCAGGGAACTGAAGAAACTCAGTAATGGTTAATGGGATCTGTGAAACATGCAAGTTGTACAGAGACGTAGATAATGAGCGATGGCTGGATGTCTGTGGCGTCTATGCAGAATACACAAATGTGCGCACTGTCTAAGGAGTATGCATGATGATTAAGAGATTGTGTCTAAATAAGATTCCAGAATGTTACAGGATCTATACATATTGTGCAATCCTAGTGTTTAATTCACTCAATAAGATCTCGCCCCGCCACCGTGATGTCAGTTCGCCCCTTAATATTTTTTGTGCCTGTTTCTAAAAACACAGCGGGAGAAACATGAAAGTTGGGCGTTGCTGACTGGGGCAGCATTTATTGCTGTGGTCTGAACTCACATGTGGGCCAGACCAGGTAAAGATGGCATATTTCCTTTCCTAAATGATTTAGAGTCATAGAGGTTTACAGCATGGAAACAGGCCCTTCAGCCTAACTTGTCCATGCTGCCCAATTTTTACCACTAAACTTGTCTCAATTGCCCACATTTGGCCCATATCATTCTATACCCATCTTACCTATGTAACTGTCTAAATGCTTTTTAAAAGACAAAATTGCGCCCACCTCTACTTCTACCTCTCACCACCCTCTGAGTGAAACATCTGCCCCTCTGGACCCTTTTGTATCTTTCCCCTCTCACCTTAAACCTATGTCCTCTAATATTAGACTCCCCTAACTTTGGGAAAAGATGTTGACTATCTACCTTATCCATTCATTCATTATTTTATGGACCTATATAAGATCACCCCAAAGCCTCCTACACTCCAGAGAAAAAAGTCTCAGTCTAATCCAATCTCTCCTTATAACTCAAACCATCAAGTCCCGGTAGCATCCAAATAAATCTTTTTCTGCACTCTTTCTAGTTTAATAATATCCTTTCTGTAAATGAACTGCACACAGTGTGTGCCTTACTAATGTCTTGTACAACTTCAACAAGACGTCCCAACTCCTGACCAATGAAATAAAGCATGCCAAATGCCTTCTTTACCACCTTGTCCACCTGTGACTCCACTTTCAAGGAGCTATGAACCTGTACTCCTAGATCTCTTTATTCTATAACTCTCCCCAACACCTACCGTTAACTGAGTAAGCCCTGCCCTGATTCGATCTACCAAAATGCACCACTTCACATTTATCTAAATTAAGCTCCATCTAACATTCATTGGCTCACTAGTTCAATTAATCAAGATCCCATCGCAATCCCAGATAACCTCTTCACTGTCCACTATGTCATCTGCAAACTTAGTAACCATGCCTCCTCTATTCTTACTCAAATCATTAATATAAATGACAAATAACAGTGAACCCAGCACTGATCCCTGAGCCACACAGCTGGTCACAGGCCTCCACTTTGAAAAACATCCTTCTACAACCACTCTCTGGCTTCTAACATCAAGCCAATTTTGTATCCATTTCGATACTTCACCCTGAATCCTTTGAAATTTAACCTTATGCAACAACCTACCATGCGGTATCTTGTCAAAGGCCTGACTAAAGTCCATATATACAATGTTGACTGCACTGCCCTCATCTACTTCTTCAAAAAAACTCAATCAAATTTGTGAGACATGATTTTCCACTCACAAACCCTTGCTGACTGTCCCTAATCAAGTCCTTGCCTCTTTAAATGCCTGTAGATGATGTCTTCAGAATACCTGCTAACAACTTACTCACTACAGATGCCAGTCTGTTGTTCCCAGGATTTTCCCTGCAGCCCTTCTTAAACAAAGACACAATATTTGCCACCCTCCAATCTTCACCTATAGCTGTCGACAATTCAAATATCTCTGCTAGGGGACCTGCAATTTCCTCCCACAGCATTCTGAGACATATTTCACCTGGTCCCGCTGAGTCATCTACTTTGTTGCACTTTAAGACTTCCAGCACCTCTTTCTCTGTAATATGTACATTCCTCAAGACCTCACTATTCATTTCCCCAAGTTCCCTAACATCCATGTCTTTCTCAACAATAAATACCAATGAGAAATATTCATTTAGGATTTCACCCTTCTCTTGTGGATCTGCACATAGATGACCTTGTTGATTCTTAAGAGGCCCCACTCTCTCCCTAGTTACTCTTCTTCCCTTTATGTATTTGTGGAAGCTCTTTAGATTCTCCTTTGCCATATTTGCCAACGCAATCTCATGCCCTCTTTTTGTCCTCCTGAATTCTCTTTTAACTACACTTCGACAAGCTCTATACTTTTCAAGGGATCCACTGGATTCCAGCTGCCTACGCATGTCATGTCAATCCTTGTTCTTTTTGACCAAGACCTCAATATCCCAAGTCATGCAGGGTTCCCTCCTTCCACCAGCCTTGCCCTTCACTCTGAAAGAAATGTGTTTATCCTGAACCCTGGTTAACACACTTCTGAAAGCCCCCCACTTACCAGACTTCCTTTTGCCTGCCATAGGACTCCCCCAGTCAACAAACAAAGAACAAAGAACAATAGAGCACAGAAACAGGCCCTTCGGCCCTCCAAGCCTGCGCCGCTCATGCGCCCAACTAGCCCATTTGTTTGTATCCCTCTATTCCCAGTCTGTTCGTGTGGCTATGTAGATAAATCTTAAACAATCCCAGCGCATCCGCCTCTACCACCTTGCTTGGCAGTGCATTCCAGGCCCCCACCACCCTCTGTGTAAAATACATCCCCCTGACACGTGTGTTGAACATTGCCCCCCTCACCTTGACCTTGTGACCCCTTGTGTTTGTCACCTCCGACCTGGGAAAAAGCTTCCCACTGTTCACCTTATCTATGCCCTTCGTAATTTTATACACCTCTATTAGGTCACCCGTCATCCTCCATCTTTCCAGGGAGAACAACCCCAGTTTACCCAAACTCTCCTCATAGCTAAGACCCTCCATACCAGGCAACATCCTGGTAAACCGTTTCTGTACTCTCTCCAAAGCCTCCACGTCCTTCTGGTAGTGTGGCGGCCAGAACTGGACGCAGTATTCCAAATGTGGCCTAACCAACGTTCTACATAGCTGCAATATCATGTGCCAACTTTTACAGTCTGTGTCCCGTCCAATAAAGGCAAGCATGCCATATGCCTTCTTCACTACCCTCTCCATCTGTGCTGCCACCTTTAGGGATCTGTGGACCTGCACCCCCAGGTCCCTGATGGTTCTGCCATTTATTGTATAGCTCCCCGCTACATTAGATCTACTGAAGTGCATCACTTTGCAACTTTTGAAAGTTCCTATTGAAAATTGGCCTTGCCCCAATTTAGAATTTTAACTTTGGGCCATCAGCAAACTAGATGAGTTTAATGACAACTGACAGTGGTTTTGTGGTCATTGTTAGACTTGTAACTGCGCACAGTACTCCAAGTGGGGTCTGACAAGGGTCTTAGAATCCGTCATCGAAGAAGAAATAACGAGGCACCTAGAAAAGAATGGTTTGATCGAGCAGACGTAGCACAGATTCGTTAAGGGGAAGTCGTGTTTGACAAATTTATTGGATTTCTATGAGGATACAAAGAACAAAGAACAAAGAACAACACAGCTCGGGAAACAGGCCCTTCGGCCCAACGAGCCCGCGCCGCCGTCCCACTGTCTCAGTGACCTCTTCATGATTTTAGTCTACGCCTAACGTGCGAGGATCAGGGAGGTCCAATTTAGGGACAATTTAGTACCCAATCAATCAGCCTAAAAGCACATCTTTGGGGGATGTGGGAGGAAACCGGAGCACCCGGAGGAAACCCACGCAACCACGGGGAGAACGTGCAAACTCCCACAGACACAGGCCCAAATCCATGTGTCCGCACAGCAACAGAGATAGTCTCTGAGCTGTCGTGTTGCCCTCGAGATGGTCCAGTTTAAGCACACTAACGACATGAAGCAATAGGCAACTCCCGAAGCAACGTCCAAGAGCAGCCCACTACAACCTGCCGCATGCATGCCCCTTGCTGGACTTAAATGCCTGTGGAGACAAAAAAATTCATTATTAAACAGGCAAAGACTAACATCCCTGAGGCAAAACGTATTCCCAAGCCTACAATGTTTAGTAAGGCCTACTATATCCCCCTATATGTAGCCCGCTCGTATGGCTGTCTAAGTGACTCTTAAACAACCCTAGCGTGCCTGCTTCCACCACCTTACTCGGCAGTGCATTCCACACCCCCACTACCCTTTGCGTGAAAAACTGCCCTCTAATATTTGTCTTATACCTAGCCCCCCTCACCCTAAGCCCGTGACCCCTCGTTCTATCCACTTCTAATAGCGGAAAAAGCTTACCACCATTTACTCTATCTATCCCCTTCATAATCTTATAAACCTCTATTAGATCCCCCCTCAGCCGACGTCTCTCAAGGGAAAACAGCCCAAGTTCATTCAATCTTTCCTCGTAAGACAGCCCTTCCGTACCAGGCAACATCCTGGTAAATCTCCTCTGCACTCTCTCCAGGATCTCTACATCCTTCCGGTAGTACGGCGACCAGAACTGGACGCAGTACTCCAAGTGAGGCCTAACCAACGTTCTATACAACTGCAACATCAGACTCCTACTCTTATATTCTATACCTCTTCCTATGAAGGCTAACATACCATACGCTTTCCTCATCACATTCTGCACCTGCACCGACACCTTCAGGGACTTGTGCACTTGCACCCCCAGGTCTCTCTGCGTATCTATACTCCGGATAGTTCTACCTTTTATCGTATAACTCCCCTCCACATTATTCCGGCCAAAGTGCATCACCTCGCATTTCTCCGGATTAAATTCCATTTGCCATCTATCTGCCCAATCTACCAGCCTGTCTATGTCCTGTTGCATTGCCAGGCACTGCTCCTCAGTACCCGCCAATCCAACCATCTTAGTGTCATCAGCAAATTTGCTGATCACACCACCTACCCCCTCTTCCAAGTCATTAATATATACCACAAATAGAAGAGGTCCAAGTACCGAGCCCTGCGGCACACCACTGGTGACAGGCCTCCAATTGGAAAAGGAGCCTTCCACTACTACTCGCTGTCTCCTCCTCCCAAGCCAGTTCTCCACCCATCTACATACCTGGCCTTGTATCCCATGAGCCTTCACCTTTTCTATCAGCCTACCATGAGGGACCTTGTCAAACGCCTTACTGAAATCCATATAGACGACATCAATGGCTTGTCCTTCGTCAACCGTTTTTGTCACCTCTTCAAAAAATTCCACTAGATTCGTAAGGCACGACCTCCCTGTAACGAAGCCATGCTGCGTATCCCTGATCAGATTGCAGCGCTCCAGATGTTCATACATCCTATCCTTGAGGATCCTCTCCATTAGCTTGCCTATAACTGAAGTCAAGCTCACCGGCCTATAATTCCCTGGGTTATCCCTCTGACCCTTCTTAAACAACGGTACTACATTTGCAATGCGCCAATCCTCTGGGACCTCACCTGTGTCCAAAGAAGAGACAAAGATTTGCGTCAGAGGCCCAGCAATTTCATCCCTCACCTCCCTTAGCAGCCTGGGATAGATGCCATCAGGCCCCGGAGATTTATCCGTCTTTATACTGTCTAAAAGTCCCAACACCTCTTCCCTCGTGATGACTATATCCCTCGACGGATCCTCAAACTCCTCAAGCACAGCACCAGACATCAGGCCCCTCTCCTGCGTGAATACCGACGCAAAGTATTCATTCAGGATCTCCCCCATTCCCCCAGGCTCCAAGCATAGTTCCCCTCCTCTGTCCCTGAGAGGACCAATCTTCCCTCTAACCATCCTTTTATTTCTAACATAGGAGTAAAATGCCTTAGGATTTTCTTTAATCCTACCCGCCAAAGCCATTTCGTGGCCCCTTTTTGCCTTTCTGATGCCCCTTTTAAGTTCTCTCCTACATTCTCTGTATTCTTCTAACGCTATCTCTGTCCTCAAATGCCTAGATCTAATGTACGCCTCCCTCTTCCTCCTGACCAGGTCCTCAATATCCCTAGTTACCCACGGCTCTCTAATCCTACCCTTCCCATCCTTCCTCTTGACCGGCACGTGCCTTTCCTGCAAAGATTTTAGTTTTCCCTTGAGAGACTCCCACATACCCAGCGTCGACCTGCCATCAAACAGCTTACCCCAGTCCGTATCTTTAAGATCCTGCCTAATCCGGTTGTATCTAGCCCTCCCCCAGTTTAACACCCTCCCCTTAGGACAGGCTTCATCTTTATCCATTAATATCTTAAACCAGACAGAGTTGTGGTCACTGTTAGCCACCTGCTCTCCTACTTCAACGTCAACCACCTGCCCAGGCTCATTCCCCAGAACCAAGTCCAGTATAGCCCCCTCTCTGGTCGGGCTATCCACATACTGCTCCAGGGATCCTTCCATTACACACTGTACAAATTCCTCCCCGTCAGCACCCTCTGATCTCGGCACCTTCCAGTCTACCCCGGGGAGATTAAAATCTCCCACTACCACCACCCTATTCTTCCTGCACTTATCTAGAATGTCCCTGCTTATCCCTTCTTCATGATGTGGGTATGCCGGCGTTGGACTGGCGTAAACACAGTAAAAAGTCTGACAACACCAGGTTTTAGTCCAACCTATTTATTTGATAATATTCTCACTAGCTTTCGAGGGGACAGCCTCTTCGTCAGGTGAATGGAGAGTTCTGGCCTCAGACAGAGCATATAAAGCACAGACAGTTTAGAGATTACTGATTAAAAT
Organism: Carcharhinus amblyrhynchos; assembly: GCF_965287045.1. Taxonomy (NCBI): domain Eukaryota; kingdom Metazoa; phylum Chordata; class Chondrichthyes; order Carcharhiniformes; family Carcharhinidae; genus Carcharhinus; species Carcharhinus amblyrhynchos. The sequence continues at coordinate 44,668 of NC_137352.1, read as the reverse complement.
GCGAATCCTTACACCTAACCTGCTGTTCAAGACCTGAAGTGGCTGACAATGTGAGTGGTAGGAGCACTGATCACAGTTTAAAGAGATGTGTATTGTCTCCAGACAGTACAGTAAGTGAGGTTTTGCAAACCCAGGCAAGTCATGGGGGTTACAGATAGTGCGACATGAACCCAAGATCCCTGTTGAGACCGTCCTCATGTGTGCGGAACTTGGCTATCAGTCTCTGCTCAGCGACTCTGCGCTGTCGTTGCCTGGGTTTGCAAAACCTCACTTACTGTACTGCCTGGAGACAATACACATCTCTTTAAACTGTGATCAGTGCTCCTACCACTCACATTGTCAGCCACTTCAGGTCTTGAACAGCAGGTTAGGTGTAAGGATTCGCATTTTAATCAGTAATCTCTAAACTGTCTGTGCTTTATATGCTCTGTCTGAGGCCAGAACTCTCCATTCACCTGACGAAGAGGCTGTCCCCTCGAAAGCTAGTGAGAATATTATCAAATAAATAGGTTGGACTAAAACCTGGTGTTGTCAGACTTTTTACTATCCCTTCTTCCACAGCCCTCGGGCTGTTGGGCGGTCTGTAGTACACACCCAACATAGTAACATCTCCCTTCCTATTCCTCAACTCCACCCATAGCGACTCGATTCCTATATCCTCTATACCTCCCTCCCTCTGCACTGCTATGATGCAATCCTTAACTAACAACGCCACTCCCCCACCTCTCAGCGACCCACCCCTATCACGCCTGAAGCACTTATACCCGGGAACATTCAACTGCCAGTCCTGCCCTTCCTTTAACCAAGTCTCTGTCACCGCCACCACTTCCAACTTCCTTTCGAACATTATTGCGTTCAGTTCATCTGTTTTGCCAGTCACACTCCTAGCATTGAAACACATGCACCGAAGACCCTCAGAAACAATCCGATCCTTCTTCCTACCCTCCGGGCTTACCCTATCCCCAATCCCAGTTCCGTCCACATCCCCACCCCCCCTCCATATTAGTTTAAACCCTGCCGAAACACTCCTGCTAACCTTCCAGCTAAGATATGCACACCCTTCCCAGTTAACTGTACCCCATCCCTCTTATATATTTGCCCCTCTTTCATAAAGACTTCCCAATGGTCTACGAATCTAAAACCCTCTGCCCTACACCAATCCTTCAACCACGCATTGAGTTGGAGTATCTCATTATTTCTAGCCCTGCTAGCCCCAGGCACCGGCAGCAGCCCAGAGAACGCCACCCTGGAGGCTCTACATTTCAGCCTAGCCCGCAACTCCCTGAACTGCCTACGTATGTCCCCCCTGCACTTTGTTCCTACATCCTTCTCTCCTACGTGCACTATCACATCAGACTCGGTCCCTCCACCCTTCAAAATTCCCTCTACCCTTTCTGAAACATCCTGTACCCCTGCTCCAGGGAGGCAGACTACCATCCTGGAGTCCCACTTTTGCCCACAGAACCGCCTGTCAATCCCTTTGACTCTCCCATCCCCCACTACTATCTCACACCCTGCACTCTTCCCTTCCTCCGAGGTATTCTGATCTCCCTCCCTTGCCTTCTCTACCCCAGCTGTCACCCCACCCTTGATATTCCGGGGTAATTCCTCTGGGGCGGTCCTAGTGCTATGACTCCTTTTCTTTTTGCTCTTCCTAACTGTAACCCATCCATCTCTCCTCCCAGGTCCTGGTATCTGCTCAGTGTTACTGTCCCTATCCATTATTTCCTCATTTTCCCTAACTAAAAACATATCCTCCAGCCTCAGTTCCAGCTGCCTCACCCGGGCCCTTAATCTCTGCACCTCTAGACATTTCCCGCATATGTGTGCTTTCGGGAGATGTGCTGTCTCCAGAAATGTCCACATATGACAACGAACACAGTGAACACGTGTAACCCTAGACCCTGCCATTATGTTTGCCCCCTATTAAGGTGTCCTATTAATTCCTGTTACCAAGCCTACGCTCGCCCAAGCCCAGTGAGCTTAAGCCCTGTTACCTCTCACTCTGCTTCCCACCTCACTCCACTGCCCGCTCCCGACGCTGCCCGCTATCTACCTTGGCCTTTTTATACTCCCGCGCTCCCTTCCCAGCAGCCCCCGCGCCTATCTCCCGCTACGGAGCGCCAAAATAATCAAAAAACCCTCTCGAACTAGAATTAAGTCAAAATATAGTAATTACAATGCAGCACACTCACCAAAAGGCAGCCACTCGTCGAAATCACAGCTCCAGAGAACAGTGAGGATGTGACTAGTGCGGTAGACAGAGGGGAACCGGTGGATGTGGTGTTTTTAGATTTCCAAAAGGCATTTGACGAAGTGCCTCACAAAAGGTTGCTACAGAAGGTTAGGGTGCACGGAGTTGGGGGTAAGGTGTTTGCGTGGATAGAGGATTGGGTGTCTAATAGGAAGCAGAGAGTTGGTATCAATGGGTGCTATTCTAGTTGGCGGTTGGTGATTAGTGGAGTGCTGCAGGGATCGGTGCTAGGTCCTCAACTGTTTACCATTTATATAGATGATCTGGAGGAGGGGGCTGATTGTAGGGTAACAAAATTTGCTGATGGCATGAAGATGAGTGGAAAAGCAAATTGCGTGGAGGGTGTGGAAAGTCTGCAGAGAGATCTGGATAGGCTGAGTGAGTGGGCGGGGACCTGGCAGATGGAGTATAACGTTAGCAAGTGTGAGGTTATCCACTTTGGCAGAAGTAATAGTAGGAGGGATTATTATTTAAAAGGCAAAAAGCTACAGCATGCTACAGTGCAGAGGGACCTGGGGGTCCTTGTGCACAAGTCGCAAAAACCCAGTCTGCAGGTGCAGCAGGTGATCAAGAAGGCGAATGGAATGCTGGCCTTTATAGCGAGGCGGATAGAATATAAAAGCAGGGAGGTCTTGCTGCAACTGTACAGGGTACTGGTGAGGCCACAACTGGAGTACTGTGTGCAGTTTTGGTCGCCGCACTTGTGCAAGGATATTTTGGCCTTGGAGGGAGTGCAGAGGAGGTTCACTAGGCTGATACCGGAGATCAAGGGGTTGGCCTATGAAGAGAGACTAAATAGACTGGGTCCGTACTCGATGGAATTTAGAAGGATGAGGGGGGATCTTATAGAGATGTACAAGATAATGAAGGGGATAGATTGGGTAGAGTTAGAGAGATTCTTCCCACTTGGAAAGGACAGCAGGACTAGAGGGCACAGCCTCAAGATAAGAGGGGGGTGCAGTTTGGATCAGAGTTGAGGAGGAACTTCTTCACTCAAAGGGTGGTGAATCTCTGGAATTCTCTTCCCGTTGAAGTGGTGGAGGCTACCTCACTAAATATATTTAAGACACGGGTAGATAGGTTTCTGATACACAGGGGAATTAAGGGTTATGGGGAGAAAGAGGGAAAGTGGAACTGATGCACTTCAGATCAGCCATGATCTTATTGAATGGCGGCGGAGCAGGCTCGAAGGGCTAGATGGCCTACTCCTGCTCCTATTTCTTATGTTCTTATAAACTTGCAGCATTATCTCCAGACTCCTAAACTCAATCCCTTGATTAATGAAGGTCAGTACACCATACGCCTTCTTGACCACATCCTCCACCTGCGAAACCGATTTAAGAGTCCTATGGACCCGGACCCCAAGGTCCTTCTGCTCCTCAACACTGCTAAGACTCCTACCCTTGATATTGTACTCCTTCATCCCATTGGACGTACCAAAATGGACCACTACACATTTATCCGCGTTGAAGTCCATCTGCCACTTCTCTGCCCAGTCTTGCATCCTATCCATGTCTCACTGCAACTTCTGACATCCCTCCAGACTATCCACAACACCACCAACCTTCATATCATCGGCGAACTTACTAACCCATCCCTCCACTTCCTCATCCAGGTCATTTATGAAAATGACAAACAGCAAGGGTCCTAGAACAAATCCCTGGGGCACTCCACTGGTGACCGACCTCCATGTAGAAAAAGACCCATCCACAACCACTCTCTGCCTTCTGCAGGCAAGCCAGTTCTGGATCCACAAGGCCAAAGGCCCTTGGATCCCATGCCCTCTCACCTTCTCAAGAAGTCTTGCATGGGGGACCTTATCAAACGCCTTGCTGAAGTCCATGTAAACCACATCCACCGCTCTTCCTTCATCAATGTGTTCAGTCACATTTTCAAAGAACTCAACTAGGCTCATAAGGCACGACCTGCCCTTGACAAAGCCGTGCTGACTATTTCTGATCATACTAAACTTCTCTAAATGCTCATAAATCCTGTCCCTCAGAATCGTCTCCATCAACTTACCAACCACTGAGGTCAGACTCACCGGTCGGTAATTTCCCGGGCTATCCCTGTTCCCTTTCTTGAAAATAGGAACCACATCCACAATCCTCCAATCCTCTGGAACCTCTCCCGTCTCCATCGACGATGCAAAGATCATCACCAGAGGCTGTGCAATCACTTCCGTCACCTCCCACAGTAGCCTGGGGTCTCTCTGTTACCTGCAACATCCTTCCTTACTGTCCACAACTCCACTGACTTTAGCGTCATCCACAAATTTACTAACCCATCCTTCTACGCCCTCATCCAGATCATTATAAAAATGACAAACAGCAGTGGCTCCAAAACAGATCCTTGCGGTACACCACTATTAACTGAACTCCAGGATGAACATTTCCCATCAACCACCACCCTCTGTCTTCTTACAGCTGGCCAATTTCTGATCCAAATCACCCTCAATCCCATGCCTCTGTATCTTCTGCAATAGCTTACCGTGGGGAACCTTATCAAATGCTTTACTGAAATCCATATACATCACATCAATTGCTTTACCCTCACCCACCTCTTTGGTCACCTTCTCAAAGAAGGTGTAAAATTTGTAAGGTCTAAAAAGGCTTAAGATAGATGAAGGCCTTGAAGAGTATGAGGAATGTAGGAAGGAGTTAGTTGGGCTAAAAGGAGTCATGAAAAATCCTTGGCAAACAGGATTAAGGGAAATCCTAAGGCATTTTACACTTATGTAAAGATCAGGAGGGTGACCAGGGAAAGGGTTGGCCCACTCAAGGATAGTTGAGGGAATCTATGCATGGAACCAGAGGAAAGGGCGAGATACTAAATGAATACTTTGCCTGAGTATTCACCAAAGAGAGGGACTTGATGGATGAGGGGCCTAGGGTAGGGTGCGTAGATATTCTGGGTCATGCCAATATCAAAAAGGAGATGTTGGGTGTTTTAAAGCATTGAAGTAGATACGCCTCCAGGGCCTGATGGGATTTACCCAAGAATACTGAATGAGGCAAGGGTGGAAATTGCTGGGGCTTTGACAGAAATCTTTGTATCCTCGTTGGCTATCCTCCAGTCCTCTGGAACTTGACCTATAGCCAATGTTGTTCCATTGCTTAAGAAGGGCAGCAAGGATAATCCAGGAAGTTGTACCCTCGCCTTACGTCAGTGATAGGGAAATTATTGGAAAAGATTCTTGGACAGGGATTTACTCATTTGGAAACAAATAGACTTATTTGTGATAGACAGCATGGTTGTGTGAAGGAGAGGCTGTGCTTCACTGATTGAGTTTTTTCGAGGCAGTGATGAAGATGAGAGATGAGGGAAAGAGAGTGGATGTTGAATACATGGACTTTTGTAAAGCTTTTGACAAGGTCCCTCTTGATAGATTGGTATGAAAGGTGAAGTCACATGGGATCAGAGAACTGGCAAGATGGAAACAGAACTGGCTTAGCCATAGACAGAACATAGCAGTAGAGAGATGCTTTTCTGAACTGGAAGACGGTGACTAGTGGTGTTCCACAGGGATCAGTTCTGGAATCTTTGTTGTTCATAGTGTATATATAAATGATTTGGTGAAAATTGTAACTGGTCTAATTAGTAAGTTCACAGATGAGTAGTGGATCGTGAAGAGGATTGTCAGAGGATGCAGCAAGGTATAGACCAGCTGAAGACTTGGGCAGATGGAGTATAATCCGCCCAAGTGAGATGATGCATTTTGGATGGTCCAATACATGTCAGAATTGTACAGTAAATGGTAGAATCCTTTGGAATATTGACAGGCAGAGACCTGGGCATCATGCCCACTGATCACTGAAAGTGGCAATGCAGGTGGATAAGGTCACCAAGAAAGCATATGCCATGCTTGCCTTCATCAGTCAGGGTATGGAGTATAAAAATTCGCAGTTCATGCTGCAGCTGTATAGAACTTTAGTTAGGCCTCAATTAGAATATTGTGTACAATTCTGGATCCCACACTACCAGAACAAAGTGGATACTTTGGAGAGGGTACAGAAAAGGCTTACCAGGATGTTGCCTGGTGTGGAGGGTATTGATTGAGGAGAGGTTGGATAATGTCAGTTTGCTCTCATTGGAACAATGGAGGTTGAGGGCATGACCTGATAGAGGTTCACAAGATTGAGTGGCATGGACAGTGGATAGCCCAAAGGTCAGTCAGGTACTACGGGACATAGTTTAAAGTGTGTAGGAAAAGTTTTTTTGGAGGGTTCCGTATGGAACATGCTATGTGCGGAGGTGGTGGGAGCAAGTATGGTAGTAACATTTCAGAGGCAACCAGATGAATACATGAATAGGATAGGAAAGGAAGGATCCTGGCTCCAAAAGTTCGTGGTTTTAGTTTAGCAGGCACCATGATCAGTGCAAGCTTGGAGTTCTGAAGGAGCTGTTTGTGCGCTATACTTTTCTTTGCCCTTTCTAACAACAAAGGTGTTCATCAGGGTTGTCGTGTGTTGGATCTGCTCCCTGGCAGCTGCGCAGCTATTTTCTTTACAGATACTCATCTGGAGAACTGGAAATTAAGCTGCTTCCACCAAAGACACTGGCTGTCGAATCGAGTCACTTATTTTTCCTTGTCTTTAACGTTAAATCCTGTTTTCAAGTCGGCAATGGGAAACTTTTTCCTTTTCTAACCTGTGAAACCACTGGATTTTGGAATGTCGTCCACTGGATTGCTTTCTGGTGCTAGGGTGCCAGGAGCTAGGGTGCCAAGAACAAAGAAAATTACAGCACAGGAACAGGCCCGTCAGCCCTCCAAGCCTGCACCAACCATGCTGCCTAACTTAACTAAAACCCCCTATGTTTCCGGGGACCATATGCCTCTATTCCCCTTCCATTCATGTGCTTGACAAGACATCCCTTAAAAGTCACTACTGTATCCTAATCCGAACCCTAATCCTAACCCTCCCCCGGCAGCGAATTCCAGGCACTCACCACTGTGTGTGTAAAAAAAACTGCCTTGTACATCTCTTTTAAAACTTGCCCCTTGCACCTTAAACCTATGCTCCCTAGTAATTGACTCTTCCACCCTGGGAAAAGCTTCTGACTATCCAGTCTATCCATGCTCGTCAGTCTTGTAGACTTCTATCTGGCCTCCCCTCAACCTCCGTCACTCCAGTGAGAACAAACCAAGTTTCTCCAACCTCTCCTCATAGCTAATGCCCTCCATACCAGGCAACATCCTGGTAAATCTTTTCTGTACCCTCTCGAAAGCCTCTACATCCTTCTGGTACTGTGGCAACCAGAATTGAACACTATATTCCAAGTGCGGCCTAAGATTTTAAAAAACATCAACATGACTTGCTAATTTTTAAACTCAATGCCCCAGCAGATGAAGGCAAGCATGCTGTATGCCTTCTTGACTACCTTCTCCACTTGCATTGCCACTTTCAGTGACTTGTGTACCTGTACACCCAGATCCTTTTGCCTATCAATACTCCTAAGAATTCTGCCATTTACGATCTGTATTGGATCTTCCAAAATGAATTACCTCACATTTGTCATAAGGGAGGAGGGAGGGTGGAGGAGGGTGAAAGAAAATACAGCACAGGAACAGGCCCTTTAGCCCTCCAAGCCTGCACCGATCATGTGCTCCTAACTAGAGCATCCATTTGCATCCCTCTATTCCCAGTCTGTTCATGTGGCTATCTAGATAAGTCTTAAATGATCCTAGTGTGTCTGCCTCAACCACCTTGCTTGGTAATGCATTCCAGGCCCCCACCACTCTCTGTATAAAATACGCCCACCACCCCGCGCACCCCCCCTCCCTCCGTGCCTCCCCCCCCCCCCCCCCCCCCCCCCCGCATATCTGTGTTGAACCTTGCCCCCCCCTTACCTTGAACTTGTGACCCCTTGTGTTTGCCATTTCTGACCTGGGAAAAAACTTTCAGCTGTTCACCCTATCTATGCCCTTCATAGTTTTATAAACTTCTATTAGGTTGCCCCTCAACCTCCATTTTTCCAGGGAGAACAACCTTAGTTTATTCAATCTCACCTCATAGCTAAGACCCACCATACCAGGCAACATCCTGGTAAACCGTTTCTGTACTCTCTCCAAAGCCTCCACGTCCTTCTGGTAGTGTGGCGACCACAACTGGACACAGTATTCCAAATGTGGCCTAACCAACATTCTATATAGCTGCAACATCAAATGCCAACTTTTATACTCTATGCCCCATCCAATAAAGGCAAGCATGCCATATGCCTTCTTCACCACCCTGTCCACCTGTGCTGCCACCTTTAGGGATCTATGGATTTGCACCCGCAGGTCCCTCTGTGTTTCTATATTCCTGATGGTTCTGCCATTAATTGTACAGCTCCCCCTACATTAGATCTACCAAAATGCATCACTTCGCATTTATGTGGATTAAATTCCATCTGCCATTTCTCTGCCCAATTTTCCAGCCTATCTATATCCTACTGTATTCTCTGACAACGTTCATCACTATCCGCAACTCCAGCAATCTTTGTGTCGTCTGCAAACTTACTGATCACACCAGCTACATCTTCTTCCAAATCATTTATATATATCACAAACAGCAGAGGTCCCAGTACAGAGCTCTGCAGAACACCACTAGTCACAGACCTCCAATCAGAAAAAGACCCTTCCACTGCTACCGTCCGTCTTCTATGGCCAAGCCAGTTCTCCACCCATCTAGCTAGCTCACCTTTTATCCTGTGAGATTTAACCTTTTGCACCAGCCTGCCATGAGGGACCTTGTCAAACGCTTTACTAAAATCCATGTAGATGACCCCTTGTCAATCATTTTTGTCACCTCCTCAAAAAACTCAACCAAATTTGAGGCATAACCTCCCTCGTACAAAACCATGTTGTCTATCTCTAATGAGATTATTCAGTTCTAAATGTGTATCTCAGAGACACAGAGAGAGAGGGTCACAGAGAGAGAGAGTTACAGAGAGAGAGAGTTACAGAGAGAGAGAGTTACAGAGAGAGAGAGTTACAGAGAGAGGGTTACAGAGAGAGAGAGTTACAAAGAGAGAGGGTTACAGAGAGAGAGGGTTACAGAGAGAGAGTAACAGAGAGAGAGGGTTACAGAGAGAGAGGGTTACAGAGAGAGAGGGTTACAGAGAGAGTGAGTTACAGAGAGAGAGGGTCACAGAGAGAGAGGGTCGCAGAGAGAGAGGGTCGCAGAGAGAGAGGGTCGCAGAGAGAGAGGGTCGCAGAGAGAGAGGGTCGCAGAGAGAGAGGGTCGCAGAGAGAGAGAGTTACAGAGAGAGAGAGTTACAGAGAGAGGGTTACAGAGAGAGAGGGTTACAGAGAGAGAGTAACAGAGAGAGAGGGTTACAGAGAGAGAAGGTTACAGAGAGAGAGGGTTACAGAGAGAGAGAGTTACAGAGAGAGAGAGTTACACAGAGAGAGAGGGTTACACAGAGAGAGAGGGTTACAGAGAGAGAGGGTTACAGAGAGAGAGAGTTACAGAAAGAGAGGGTTACAGAGAGAGAGAGTTACACAGAGAGGGTTACAGAGAGAGAGTTACACAGAGAGAGGGTTACAGAGAGAGAGAGTTACACAGAGAGAGAGTTACACAGAGAGAGAGTTCCAGAGAGAGAGTTCCAGAGAGAGAGTTCCAGAGAGAGAGGGTTACAGAGAGAGAGAGTTACAGAGAGAGAGGGTTACAGAGAGAGAGAGTTACAGAGAGAGAGGGTTACAGAGAGAGAGGGTTACAGAGAGAGAGTAACAGAGAGAGAGGGTTACAGAGAGTGAGGGTTACAGAGAGAGAGGGTTACAGAGAGAGAGGGTTACAGAGAGAGTGAGTTACAGAGAGAGTGAGTTACAGAGGGAGAGGGTTACAGAGAGAGAGGGTTACAGAGAGAGAGTAACAGAGAGAGAGGGTTACAGAGAGAGAGAGTTACAGAGAGAGGGTTACAGAGAGAGAGAGTTACAGAGAGAGAGGGTTACAGAGAGAGAGGGTTACAGAGAGAGTAACAGAGAGAGAGGGTTACAGAGAGAGAGGGTTACAGAGAGAGAGGGTCACAGAGAGAGAGGGTCGCAGAGAGAGAGAGTTACAGAGAGAGAGAGTTACAGAGAGAGAGAGTTACAGAGAGAGGGTTACAGAGAGAGAGAGTTACAGAGAGAGAGGGTTACAGAGAGAGAGTAACAGAGAGAGAGGGTTACAGAGAGAGAAGGTTACAGAGAGAGAGGGTTACAGAGAGAGAGGGTTACAGAGAGAGAGGGTTACACAGAGAGAGAGGGTTACACAGAGAGAGAGGGTTACAGAGAGAGAGGGTTACAGAGAGAGAGAGTTACAGAAAGAGAGGGTTACAGAGAGAGAGGGTTACAGAGAGAGAGAGTTGCACAGAGAGGGTTACAGAGAGAGAGAGTTACAGAGAGAGAGTTACAGAGAGAGAGTTACAGAGAGAGAGGGTTACAGAGAGAGAGGGTTACAGAGAGAGAGGGTTACAGTGAGAGAGGGTCACAGAGAGAGAGGGTCACAGAGAGAGAGGGTTACAGAGAGAGAGAGTTACAGAGAGAGAGAGTTACTGAGAGAGAGAGTTACAGAGAGAGAGAGTTACAGAGAGAGAGAGTTACTGAGAGAGAGAGTTACAGAGAGAGAGAGTTACAGAGAGAGAGGGTCACAGAGAGAGAGGGTTACAGAGAGAGAGAGGGTTACAGAGAGAGGGTTACAGAGAGAGAGAGTTACAGAGAGAGAGGGTTACAGAGAGAGAGGGTTACAGAGAGAGAGTAACAGAGAGAGAGGGTTACAGAGAGTGAGGGTTACAGAGAGAGAGGGTTACAGAGAGAGAGGGTTACAGAGAGAGTGAGTTACAGAGAGAGTGAGTTACAGAGGGAGAGGGTTACAGAGAGAGAGGGTTACAGAGAGAGAGGGTTACAGAGAGAGAGGGTTACAGAGAGAGAGTAACAGAGAGAGAGTAACAGAGAGAGAGGGTTACAGAGAGAGAGAGTTACAGAGAGAGGGTTACAGAGAGAGAGAGTTACAGAGAGAGAGGGTTACAGAGAGAGAGGGTTACAGAGAGAGTAACAGAGAGAGAGGGTTACAGAGAGAGAGGGTTACAGAGAGAGAGGGTTACAGAGAGAGAGGGTCACAGAGAGAGAGGGTCGCAGAGAGAGAGAGTTACAGAGAGAGAGAGTTACAGAGAGAGAGAGTTACAGAGAGAGGGTTACAGAGAGAGAGAGTTACAGAGAGAGAGGGTTACAGAGAGAGAGTAACAGAGAGAGAGGGTTACAGAGAGAGAAGGTTACAGAGAGAGAGGGTTACAGAGAGAGAGGGTTACAGAGAGAGAGGGTTACAGAGAGAGAGGGTTACACAGAGAGAGAGGGTTACACAGAGAGAGAGGGTTACAGAGAGAGAGGGTTACAGAGAGAGAGAGTTACAGAAAGAGAGGGTTACAGAGAGAGAGGGTTACAGAGAGAGAGAGTTACACAGAGAGGGTTACAGAGAGAGAGAGTTACAGAGAGAGAGTTACAGAGAGAGAGTTACAGAGAGAGAGTTACAGAGAGAGAGGGTTACAGAGAGAGAGGGTTACAGTGAGAGAGGGTTACAGTGAGAGAGGGTCACAGAGAGAGAGGGTTACAGAGAGAGAGAGGGTTACAGAGAGAGAGAGTTACAGAGAGAGAGAGTTACTGAGAGAGAGAGTTACAGAGAGAGAGAGTTACAGAGAGAGAGAGTTACTGAGAGAGAGAGTTACAGAGAGAGAGAGTTACAGAGAGAGAGGGTCACAGAGAGAGAGGGTTACAGAGAGAGAGAGGGTTACAGAGAGAGGGTTACAGAGAGAGAGAGTTACAGAGAGAGAGGGTTACAGAGAGAGTGAGTTACAGAGAGAGAGGGTTACAGAGAGAGAGGGTCACAGAGAGAGGGTTACAGAGAGAGAGGGTCACAGAGAGAGAGGGTTACCGAGAGAGGGTTACAGAGAGAGAGAGTTACAGAGAGAGAGGGTTAGAGAGAGAGAGTTACAGAGAGAGAGAGTTACAGAGAGAGAGGAAGTGATTGAGATGGAGAGGGTCACGCAGTGTTCATAGAATCCCAACAGTGCAGAAAGAGGCCATTCACCCCATTGAGGCTGTATTGTCACCAATCCCACCCAGCTCCTATCCCCATAACCCCACATATTTAATCCCCCGACAAATTTAGCACGGCCGCTCCACCTAACCCGCACATCAAGAGCTTCAAGTTTTTAGGTGTCCAGATCCCCAACAACCTGTCCTAGTCCCTCCACACAAAACTATGGTTAAGAAAGCCTCACCAACGCCACTACTTTCTCAGAAGACTGAGGGAATTTGACATGTCAGCTACAACTCTCCCCATTTTTTACAGATGCCCCATAGAAAGCATTCTTCAGAGAGAGAGGGAGAGATCCAGAGACAGAGACAGAGACAGAGAGACAGAAACAGGATGGGATTGTGCTGTGCGTGTTACAGAGCTGACACTGAGACACACACGAGACGGACAGTCACAGACCAGAGTGAACCATTCTCTGTAACCTGCAGTGTCCCGGACATGGACAGACGCTGACACTCACACACAACAACAACAACTTGCATTTATGTAGCACCTTGAACAGAATTGTCCCTGAGATGCTTCACAGGAACCAAGAGTGAAAAATTGAGTCACAGGCAGAAAGGGGGAGGCGGATTACTGTCTGAATGGCCATAAATGAGGAGCGGGGAATGTACAAGGAGACCTGGGTGTCCCTCACACACCAATCGCTGGAGGCAAGCACGCAGGGGCAGGAGGCTGGAGGAAAGGCCAACGGGATGTTGGCCTCCATAGCGAGAGGATTGGAGAACAGGAACAGGCTCTTGCTGCAATTAGACAGGGCCTTGGTGAGACCACAGCCGGAATATTGTGGACAGTTTGGCTCTCTGTATCTGAGGAAGGATGTTCTTGCTCCAGAGGGAGCCCGGAGAAGGTTTACCAGACGGATTCCTGGGATGGAGGGACTGACGAATGAGGAGAGATTGAGGGGGTTCGGATTGTATTCACTGGAGATCAGAAGAGTGAGGGGGCGATCTCATCGAAATCAATAAAATTCTAACAGGACCAGACAGGGTAGGTGCCAGAAGGATGATCCCGGTGGTGAGGGTGTCCAGAACCAGGGCTCACAGTTTGAGGATACAGGGGAGACGGTTTAGGACAGAGATGAGGAGAAATCTCTTCACCCAGAGAGGGGTCAGCCTGTGGAATTCACCAACACAGAAAGTAGTTGAGGACAAAACATTGAATGTTTCCGAGGGGCTGTTAGATACAGCACTTGGGGCAAAAAGGATCCGGGGAAGGTTCCCTTTCCTGGCTAATCTCCCCTAACCTACACATCCCCTGACAATCAGGGACAGTTTAGCACGGCCAATTCACCGAACCTGCAGATCTGGGGCCTGGGAGAGGAAACCGGAGCACCCGGAGGAAACCCACGCAGACACGGGGAGAATCTCCGTACAGACAGTGACCCAGGGCTGGGATTGAACCCCGGTCCCTGGCGCTGGGAGGCAGCAGTGCCAACCACTGTGCCAACGCCTGCTCATCAAACACTTCCAACCCAAATACAGGACACAGAGTACAATTCCCTCTGCTCTGTCCAGGGAATTTTTCATTGCAGATTTTTAGATTTATTTTAAGGAGAGAACAAACAGAACTCAGATTGTTCAGCATCCCAGTGTGAACTCGTGTTTAATTCAACCAGGATCTCAGCTCCTCAGATTGCAACATGGAGTTGAAGCTGTGAATACAGATGTGTCTCTCTCTGTCTCAGAGTTTGTGTATTCTGTCTCTCACTCACTTTGAAACTTATCTGAAGAATTTGAACGATGAACATTGCTTAATCCTTCCTGTCTTTGAACTCATGGAACTGGGGAATCTTCAAAGCTCACAATCTAATGTCATTAACAAAGAACTGTCCCCTTTATTCACCCATCGATTTCCTATCTCTGAATAAATCCCACACATTTCCAGAATGCAGGAAGCTCTCAATGGAAACTGCTTCCAATGATTCCCCAATACAATTGTTCACACTTGCCTGGAAACTACATCCCACTGACATTCCCCAAAGCAGCCACAGAAAAGGGCCTGGTTATTTTAAACATTGAACCTGAACTCACTGAGTTTACAATTCACTCACATTGTACAGAAATGTGGATCCTGTGGGGGTGACAGTTTGGGAGTAACATTTGAGAGAAACACACACACACACAAAGAGAGAAACACACACACACACAAAGAGAGAAACACACACACACACAAAGAGAGAAACACACGCACACACAAAGAGAGAAACACACACACAGACAAATAGATGAGCACAAACACACAAAGAGAGAAACACACACACACAGAGTTAGAAACAGACACACACAAAAAGAGAGAAACACAGATACACACACACACACAGAAAAATACACACATACAAACAGATACACAAGAGAGAAATACACACACACACACAAACAGAGAAACACAGAGACACAAAGAGAAAAAAAAAGACACACACACACAAACAAAGAGAGAAACACACACACACAAAGAGAGAAACACACACACACAAAGAGAGAAACACACACACACAGAAACACAAGCACACACATACAGAAACACACACACACAGAAAGACACAGAGAGAAGCACACGCACACACAAAGCGAGAGACACACACACACACATAGAAAGAGAAACACACACGCAAACACACACAAACACAAAGAGAGAAACACAGATGCACAAAGAGACAAACACAAAGAGAACACACACACACAGAAACACATGCACACAGAGAGAAACACACACACACAAAGAGAGAAACACACACACATATAGAGAGAGAGACACACAGATACAGAGTGACACACATATACAGACAGAAAGAGAGAAGCACAGGGAGAAATACAGTGATAGACACACAGACGTGGAAACAGAGAGACACAGAGAGAAAAACAGAGAGGGACACACAGATACAGAGACACAGTGATACAGGGACAGAGACAAACAGATACAGAGAGACAGAGAAAAATACAGAGAGGGACACATATATAAAGAAACACACAGATACAGAGAGACACAGATACAGAGTGTCAAAGAGAGAGACACACACACAGAGACAGAGAGACAGACACACACAACAGAGTGAGAGAGAGAGACATAGACACAGATACTGAGAGAGACAGGCAGACAGATACAGAGAGAGAGAGACAGATACAGAGAAAGACAGACAGACAGAGAGGGAGAGAGACACACACAGATACAGAGAGAGACACACACACAGACACAGAGCGAGACAAACACAGAAAGAGACACACGCAGACACAGAGAGAGAGAGACAGAGATGCTGAGAGTGAGACAGATACAGAGAGAGAAAGAGACACACAGATACAGAGTGAAAGGGGCGACTCAGATACAGACAGAGAAACACAGACAGATAGAGAGACAGAGAGAGACACAGATACAGAGAGAGAGACAGATAAACAGAGAGACAGAGACAGAGAGAGACACACCCAGAGACAGAGAGATACCCACCCAGAGAGAGAGAGAGAGAGACAGAGTGAGACACAGAGAGTGAAAGAGAGAGACGCAGAGAGAGAGAGTGTCAGACATACAGAGGCCGAGAGAGGGAGACAGAGAGAGAGGGAGACAGAGAGAGAAAGAGAGAGACAGGGGGAGAGTGTGAGAGAGAGAGAGACAGAGAGAAAGATAGAGCCACACACAGATACAGAGAGATGGAGACATAAAGGTAGAGCGAGAGACACACAGATACAGAAAGAGAGAGACACACAGATACAGAGAGAGACACACACAGTGACACACACAGTCTCTCTGTGTAACTCTCTCTCTCTGTAACCCTCTCTCTGTGTAACTCTCTCTCTGTAACCCTCTCTGTGTAACTCTCTCTCTTTGTAACCCTCTCTCTCTGTAACCCTCTCTTTCTGTAACTCTCTCTCTCTGTAACCCTCTCCCTCTGTAACTCACTCTCTCTGTAACCCTCACTCTCTGTAACCCTCTCTCTCTGTTACTCTCTCTCTGTAACCCTCTCTCTCTGTAACCCTCTCTCTCTGTAACCCTCTCTCTCTGTAACTCACTCTCGGTAACTCACTCTCTGTAACTCTCTCTCTGTAACTCTCTCTCTCTGTAACCCTCTCCCTCTGTAACTCACTCTCTCTGTAACCCTCACTCTCTGTAACCCTCTCTCTCTGTTACTCTCTCTCTGTAACCCTCTCTCTCTGTAACCCTCTCTCTCTGTAACTCACTCTCTGTAACTCACTCTCTGTAACTCTCTCTCTGTGTAACTCTCTCTCTGTAACTCTCTCTCTCTGTAACCCTCTCTCTCTGTAACCCTCTCTCTCTGTAACCCTCTCTCTCTGTAACCCTCTCTCTCTGGAACTCTCTCTCTGGAACTCTCTCTCTGTGTAACTCTCTCTCTGTGTAACTCTCTCTCTCTGTAACCCTCTCTCTGTGTAACTCTCTCTCTGTAACTCTCTCTCTCTGTAACCCTCTCTCTCTGTAACCCTCTCTCTCTGTAACCCTCTCTTTCTGTAACTCTCTCTCTCTGTAACCCTCTCTCTCTGTAACCCTCTCTCTCTGTGTAACCCTCTCTCTCTGTGTAACTCTCTCTCTCTGTGTAACTCTCTCTCTCTGTAACTCTCTCTCTCTGTAACCCTCTCTCTCTGTAACCCTCTCTCTCTGTAACCTTCTCTCTCTGTAACCCTCTCTCTCTGTTACTCTCTCTCTGTAACCCTCTCTCTCTGTAACTCTCTCTCTCTGTAACCCTCTCTCTGTAACTCTCTCTCTCTGTAACTCTCTCTCTGTGTAACTCTCTCTCTGTAACCCTCTCTCTCTGTAACCCTCTCTCTCTGTAACTCACTCTCTCTGTAACCCTCACTCTCTGTAACCCTCTCTCTCTGTTACTCTCTCTCTGTAACCCTCTCTCTCTGTAACCCTCTCTCTCTGTAACTCACTCTCTGTAACTCACTCTCTGTAACTCACTCTCTGTAACTCACTCTCTGTAACTCTCTCTCTGTGTAACTCTCTCTCTGTAACTCTCTCTCTCTGTAACCCTCTCTCTCTGTAACCCTCTCTCTCTGTAACCCTCTCTCTCTGTAACTCTCTCTCTCTGTAACCCTCTCTCTCTGGAACTCTCTCTCTGGAACTCTCTCTCTGTGTAACTCTCTCTCTGTGTAACTCTCTCTCTCTGTAACCCTCTCTCTGTGTAACTCTCTCTCTGTAACTCTCTCTCTCTGTAACCCTCTCTCTCTGTAACCCTCTCTCTCTGTAACCCTCTCTTTCTGTAACTCTCTCTCTCTGTAACCCTCTCTCTCTGTAACCCTCTCTCTCTGTGTAACCCTCTCTCTCTGTGTAACTCTCTCTCTCTGTGTAACTCTCTCTCTCTGTAACTCTCTCTCTCTGTAACCCTCTCTCTCTGTAACCCTCTCTCTCTGTAACCTTCTCTCTCTGTAACCCTCTCTCTCTGTTACTCTCTCTCTGTAACCCTCTCTCTCTGTAACTCTCTCTCTCTGTAACCCTCTCTCTGTAACTCTCTCTCTCTGTAACTCTCTCTCTGTGTAACTCTCTCTCTGTAACCCTCTCTCTCTGTAACCCTCTCTCTCTGTAACCCTCTCTCTCTGTAACTCTCTCTCTCTGTAACCCTCTCTCTCTGTAACTCTCTCTCTGGAACTCTCTCTCTGGAACTCTCTCTCTGTGTAACTCTCTCTCTGTGTAACTCTCTCTCTCTGTAACCCTCTCTCTGTGTAACTCTCTCTCTGTAACCATCTCTGTGTAACTCTCTCTCTTTGTAACCCTCTCTCTCTGTAACCCTCTCTCTCTGTAACTCTCTCTCTCTGTAACCCTCTCTCTCTGTAACCCTCTCTCTCTGTAACCCTCTCTCTCTGTGTAACTCTCTCTCTGTGTAACTCTCTCTCTCTGTAACCCTCTCTCTCTGTAACCCTCTCTCTGTTACTCTCTCTCTCTGTAACTCTCTCTCTCTGAAACCCTCTCTCTCTGTAACCCTCTCTCTCTGTAACCCTCTCTCTCTGTATCTCTCTCTCTCTGTAACCCTCTCTCTCTGTGTAACCCTCTCTCTCTGTAACTCTCTCTCTCTGTAACCCTCTCTCTCTGAAACCCTCTCTCTCTGAAACCCTCTCTCTCTGTAACCCTCTCTCTCTGTAACTCTCTCTCTCTGTAACCCTCTCTCTCTGTAACCCTCTCTCTCTGAAACACTCTCTCTCTGTAACCCTCTCTCTCTGTAACCCTCTCTCTCTGTAACTCTCTCTCTCTAACCCTCTCTCTCTGTGTAACCCTCTCTCTCTGTAACTCTCTCTCTGTGTAACCCTCTCTCTCTGTAACTCTCTCTCTCTGTAACTCTCTCTGTAACCCTCTCTCTCTGTAACCCTCTCTCTCTGTAACCCTCTCTCTCTGTAACCCTCTCTCTCTGTAACTCTCTCTCTCTGTAACCCTCTCTCTGTAACTCTCTCTGTGTAACTCTCTCTCTCTGTAACCCTCTCTCTCTGTTACTCTCTCTCTCTATCCTCTCTCTCTCTCCCTATCCTGTCTCTCTCTCTGTGTTATTCTCTCTCTCTATCCTATCTCTCTCTCTCTCTGTCTCTCACTCTCTGTCTCTCACTCTCTCTCTCTCTCTGTTACTCTCTCTATATCCTGTCTCTCTCTCTCTCTCTCTGTTACTCTCTCTCTCTATCATGTCTTTCTCCCTCTGTTGCTCTCTCTCTCTCTATCCTGTCATTCACTCTCTCTCTATCCTGTCTGTTTTTCTGTCTCTCTCTCTCTCTATCCTGTCTCTCTCTCTCTGTTACTCTCTGTCTATCCTGTCTCTATTTATGTTACTCTCTCTCTCTATCCTCTCTCTCTCTCTCTGTTATTCTCTCTCTCTACATCCTCTCTCTCTCTCTCTCTGTTATTCTCTCTCTCTATCCTGTCTCTCTCTCTCTGTCTCTCTCTCTCTCTATCCTGTCTCTCTCTCTGCTATTCTCTCTCTCTACATCCTCTCTCTCTCCCTCTCTCTGTTACTCTCTCTCTATCCTGAATCATTCTCTCTCTGTTACTCAAACTCTATCCTGTCTCTCTCTCTCTCTGTTACTCTCTCTCACTCTATCCTGTATCTCTCTCTCTCTGTTACTCTCTCTCACTCTATCCTGTATCTCTCTCTCTCTGTTACTCTCTCTCTCTATCCTGAATCACTCTCTCTCTGTTACTCAAACTCTATCCTGTCTCTCTCTCTCTGTTACTCTCTCTCACTCTATCCTGTATCTCTCTCTCTCTGTTACTCTCTCTCACTCTGTCCCGTATCTCTCTCTCTCTCTGTTTCTCTCTCTCTATCCCGTATCTCTCTCTCTCTCTGTTACTCTCTCTATCCTCTCTCTCTCTAGCTCTCTGTCTCTCTCTCTGTTACTCTCTCTCTATCCTCTCTCTCTCTCTCTCTGTTACTCT